>NC_064926.1:214329257-214979674 GCF_023897955.1 Schistocerca gregaria | reverse complement strand
ATTGTAGATTCGTGACGGGGGACCAGGCGCTCCTTTCCAATCCGAAAGCCGTGCGTTAGACCGCACGGCGAACCGAGCGGGCTGTCTAAATAGGTACTGTACTAGCAATATTGACTGTTTGGAGTTTTCCGGAGTTCATAACCACATCTGCGACTGCGATCTGAGGACAATCAATGTACTCCCTGTAACATTCTGTGTCATCCCGCATCACTGATCGGAGAACAGCAGTGGTCGTACTGGGGAATTAGTGTCCCATGCGTAGGCTGCCGTTAACAGCACAACACAAACAGCTGAGTTTGAAGTGGTGCCACGACAGAAAAGCATGGACTGCCATGGAATGGCATCGCAAGTATTCTGCAGTTAATCGCGTTTCTGCACTATCGAAGATGGTCATCGTCGACGATTAAGGTGGTGACCTGGAGGAGTCACCATTTTTCCACAGTTTTGGAGAGGCATAGAGGTATTACTCCTTGAGTGATGGTGTAGAGGCCCTTCGGGTATGACCTCAGGTCACGGCTGATAATCATTGAGGAAATTCTGAGACGACAGCGGTGCGTCTCGGAAATCCTGCGTGCTCACGTGCTACTTCTCATGTGACAGTATCGTTGTGCCACTATTCAACATGACAATACTCTTCCACACATGTGTCTCTGAAAGGCTGTCTGCATGATGTTGAGGTACTCTCTTGGCCAGAAAGATCCCCAAATCCGTTCCCAATGTCGGCCGCTGTGGCCGAGCGGTTCTAGGCGCTTCAATCCGGAACCGTGTTGCTGCTGCGGTCGCAGGTTCGAATCCTGCCTTGGGCATGGATGTGTGTGAAGTTCTTAGGTTAGTTAGGTTTAAGTAGTTCGAAGATGTGTGTGAAGTTCTTAGGTTAGTTAGGTTTAAGTAGTTCGAAGTCTAGGGTACTGATGTCCTCAGATGTTAAGTCCCATAGTGCTTAGAGCAATTTGAACCATTTGTTCCCAATAGAATACGTGTGAGACCAGCGTGGACGTCACTCCGACCCAGCGCCAATGTTGATGAAGTCAAGGACCAGTCACGACAGTTGTGGGCCAGCTTCCCTGAGGAGGGGATAGAAATTGATTCATCACACCCTTCCCAACCGGATCAGTGCGTTATTGCAGACCAGAGGCGTAGCAACCTCATAATGATAAGTAGGCTCATACTGCCAAGTTGTTCCTTAATTTGTCTCGATATTGTAATCAGTAATATGATATCAGATACCCCCTCAACCCCTTCAAGTTTCATTTTGTTTCCTACAGCCCTTCTCGGTGCTTCATTTGTTTGGCAGACAGTGCATATTTGGAGGTAACATTTGCTTTATACGAAACGATATCGTTCGCTTTTTGACCCAAAATGTTTTGCCGCTATTGAAGCATCGTCATTGAGTACCTGTTAATTGCGTTGACTTACAGTATAGTGCGGAAGGAGCGTTACAGTGTTGTGACTGACTAGAACATCTTTAGAGCAGTTACAAGCCTCTAAAGTCTTACTACGAAGCCCGCAAATAAATCCTATGTTGAGTGATGATGAAAACCATTGGTGAAACATTTTTGGCTCAAAAGGAAGGAAACGGCTTGGTATTACTCAAATTATCTCCAAAAATATTTTTTCTGAATTTTTTACTTATTCGTTCAAGCTAAATTTGTTACGATCTTCTTGTGTCTTCATTTCTCTTCTTATTGAAAAATATGTCTTCCAGCACTGATATAGAAAGTGTCAGTATCTATGTAATACGTAAACAGAAGATGATGAATCTTAAACAGTTGTTGAGCGTTGGGAGAAAGGAGACGAGTGGAAAAAAAAATTATTTTAAGAGTCTGTCTGCAAAAATTTGTAGCATGTTACAAATGGCAAATAATGTCTGAGCCATCAGCCAACTTCGTACGGAGAACCTGGAAGAGTCGTGGTCTTATTGTGTTCTAGGCATGGAACGGTGGTCTGAGAACAAAAGACACGGCATCGATAAAAATCCGTTGTTTTCTCAGGAATTAAGAAAATGTGGAATTGTATTACAGTGAGTCGTTGTGTTACATTCATTCTGAACTGACTTTAGTAAGGTAGTGCCAGTCTACGGCTATTTTACTTACAATTAGAGCCCGGGTCTTAACGACCTAAAAAACAGCGAAATATGCAACTAAAACTTACATAAATCTAACATTAAAACATATAATATGACAAGCTTATTTAAAAACACTCGTGTTCGTATTTGGACATACATATAAGAGAACATTCACTTCAGAACAAATTGTGACTATAGTACTTACTTTTCCAGTGTTTGAAACAAACTAGCACTTATTTTTGAAATGACTGTATGTGTCTGAAGAAAGAAAAGAAGTACAGTGAAAATGAATAACACCTATCTAAACAATAAAACCATGTTCTTACGACTGCACACCACTTGTTTAAAGAAGTCCAAATTAGTTAACACTTTCTGTCACTCTTCAGTTTCTGCAGAGTTGCATTGGATCACAAGGTGGATCTTTAGATTTTCTGTTTTCAGAGATATGCAGTTTTGTACCTGGAAATCTCCTCCCCACTTCACAGGATGTCATAGGAGGGTATTTTAAGGCGGCGTGGTCACTGCAGGTCAGCTTTGGTTATTATCTTCAAATGTTATGGCATTCACAGAAGGGATGTCACTAATATTGCATATTGTAGAATATCCAAGATTCCGCTGGAGAACACTTCGCAGTTTGTTGCTCACTTTGTCAGCAGCCACATGCCCACGAACTCAACCCAACTCACTTTGCACATGTTGCACAATATCCAGTGCATTACGCAGTTGACTACCAGCATCTTGCCACAGAAGCGTTATAAAGTTGTCGAACAAAGTGGCAGTTGTCGCGGCGTTTACTCTCTCGAGAGCTTTACAATTTACGAAGAACATTTTTCCAGGCCCATCACCTTTTAGAACACCAGCAGCAACGTTTGCAACATAAAAGCCCTCCAAAGTCGGTGGTTTCATCCATGGACACCCAGACCTTCGTATCCTGTTGAACACATCCTCGTCGCACACGGATAAATATATACGATAAAATACTTCTCTCTACACTACAGTATCTGGATTCGTGCATAACTTCTTGTAAAATTCACCGTTAATTTCAGGAAAAAACTACGACTTGTCATTAATATCCGGCCCTTAGTTTCGTTGATTGTTATTAAATTTGGTACGAACTTTAGCTCCACAGGGTGCATTGGCTGTAATTTTACTGGAAGAGAGATCGATAGTTTCTTTTCAAGAGTGAACTGATATTAAGGTGTGCTCATTTTACGAGGGAAATTCAAAAAGTAAGATGCACCCGTCGTCCCATACTGAGACCACTGCAGAACAAGAGTGTTGCATTGTCAGAAAAGGTACATGCACTGTTTCCGGCAGACAGTTCAGCAGCGGTGCTGATAACAGCTGCATCACAGTGTACAACGCGATTCAGTACAATTCCTGTCTAAATTGCACACAGATTCAACGTGAAATTCTGGCGGGACATGGACCAAATATAATGTCACGACCATATGTAGTGGAACGGTGCCCGTAATTTGACCAAAACCGCACAGACGTGGTTCAAAAATGGTTCAAATGGCTCTGAGCACTATCGGACTTAACATCTTAGGTCATCAGTCCCCTAGAACTTAGAACTACTTAAACCTAACCTACTTAAACCTAAGGACATCACACACATCCATGCCCGAGGCAGGATTCGAACCTGCGGCCGTAGCAGTCGCGCGGTTCCGGACTGAAGGGCCTAGAACCGCGAGACCACCGCGGCCGGCGCACAGACGTGGCTGAAGGTGATCGATAGAGACCGGGTTATATGCATTTGCATATGTGGCTCCTTTTCACTGGTTATTGCATGTTTTAACTAAAAACTTGTTGCTCAGTTAAACCGTCAATGCTTGCGATCTTTTCTCTGAATCTACCTAATCTCGATGCTTACTCCTCCTGGACTCTATTCTTGTGAAGAAACTAAGAGTTTCTTTCGGTTTGAGATCGCAACACATCTTTTCCCCGAGTATTCGTATTCTGGCATTACTTTCATCACGCTGTGGTCCTTGGTTCCCAACGAATTTTATTGCATTTTCTTCCTGTCACTCTTTTTATTACACCTTCAGCAAAGTCTAGCATTGCTCTATTAGCAATCAACCAGTCTGCTTCCAGGATTAAACTGACACAAAGGTCGGTCACTACCGTGGCATTAACTGTGAATGTCTTTTCCAGCAATGTAAATCCCAATAAAATCTGCTTCTTTATAACCTTGCTTCGGGCCCCACATGCAGCAACTACCGTCACTCCTTGTACAGATAACTCTGGCACTTGCTTATTCTTCTTCATTCTCTAATTAAAGCCACTTGAGATTGCACTAACTTCGCTACCTGAGTCCAGAATCGCAACTGTCTTTATGTTTTGAACTTTAATTTCTCCAGCTGGTTGGTACGCCTCCTCTACCTCTGGCCTATCCTCTTCCATGAGTGCACCTTTAATCTAATCTCTCTCCTCATATCTCAAAAATTTCATCAGTGGTCCACTTATTTCGGCCGTTCGCGACTGGACCATGTCCGAACCGCCTACACGTTTTCCGACTCCCCTCGATTTCTTTTCCTCTCCGGAGTACGATCTCTGCCTTGCAATTGATCATTATTACTGTAATATACCCTGTTACCATTATAGTTATATCCTCTCCTAAAACCTCTTCCCCTTCTAGATGAACTACGGTTACGATCGTGTTGTCCGTCTTCCTCCCTTCTACCTTGCTCTCTTATTGATTGACATGCTATTCGTGTCTGAGTCGTGGTGGCTGCGGCAATCTACGTGCCACCTGTTTTTACGCGAGCTTTCTGGCACTTGTCTGTTGCCTGAAAGAGCGTCCAGCTGTTCTACACTACTGGCCATTAAAACTGCTACACCACGAAGATGACATGCTACAGAAGCGAAATTTAACCGACAGGAAGAAGATGCTGTGATTTGCAAATGATTAGCTGTTCAGAGCATTCACACAAGTTTGGCGCCGGTGGCGACACCTACAACATGCTGACATGAGGAACGTTTCCAACCGATTTCTCATACACAAACAGCAGTTTACCGGCGTTGTATGGTGAAACGTTGTTGTGATGCCTCGTGTAAGGAGGAGAAATGCGTACCGTCACGTTTCCGACTTTGATAAAGGTAGGATTGAAGCCTATCGCGATTGCGGTTTATTGTATCGCGACATTGCTGCTCGCGTTGTTCGAGATCCAACGACTGTTAGCAGAATATGGAATCGTTGGGTGCAGGAGGGTAATACGGAACGTCGTGCTGGATCCCAACGGCCTCGTATCACTAGCAGTCGAGATGACAGGCATCTTATCCGCATGGCTGTAACGGATCGTGCAGCCACGTCTCGATCCCTGAGTCAACAAAGGGGGACGTTTGCAAGACAACAACCATCTGCACTAACAGTTCGACGACGTTTGCAGCAGCATGGACTATCAGCTCGGAGACCATGGCTGCAGTTACCCTTGACGCTGCATCACAGACAGGAGTGCCTGCGATGGTGAACTGAACGACGAACCTGGGAGCACGAAGGGCAAAACGTTATTTTTTCGGATGAAACCAGGTTCTGTTTACAGCATCATGATGATTGCATCTGTGTTTGGCGACATCGCGGTGAACGCACATTGGAAGCGTGTATTCGTCATCGCCATACTGGCGTATCACCCGGCGTGATGGTATGGGGTGCGGTTGGTTACACGCCTCAATCTCCTATTGTTCGCATTGACGTCACTTTGAGCAGTGGACGTTACATTTCAGATGTGTTACGACCCGTGGCTCTACACTCCATTCGATCCCTGCGAAACCGTACATTTCAGCATGTTGCAGGTCCTGTACGAGCCTTTCTGGATACAGAAAATGTTCGACTGCTGCCCTGGCCAGCACATTCTTTAGATCTCTCACCAACTGAAAACGTCTGGTCAATGGTGGCCGAGCAACTGGCTCGTCACAATAAGCCAGTCACTACTTTTGATGAACTGTGGTATTGTGTTGAAGCTGCATGGGCAGCTGTACCTGTACACGCCATTCAACCTCTGTTTGATTCAATGCCCAGGCGTATCAAGGCCGTTTGACGGTCAGAGGTGGTTGTTCTGGGTACTGATTTCTCAGGATCTATGCACCCAAATTGCGTGAAAATGTAATGATATGTCAGTTCTAGTAATACATGTGTCCAATGAATACCCGTTTATCATCTGCATTTCTTCTTGGTGTAGCAATTTTAATGGCCAGTAGTGTAATATATGCAAGAGGTTGTTAAATTCAGTTTTGTTGACATGAATTAGTTTCTCCTGAAAAGACACTGGAAACCTATGAACTACTATTTCTACTAGGTCAGACTCACGTAAGGGATCTGTAAAATACTCGTTCTTTTCCCAGCAGTGCTGAAAGAACTCCTTATTACTATGATAGCCACTGTTTCCAAAACTCCTAGCTTCAAATATTTCTGCTTTTCTACTGTTTTGTGTACTTGTGGACTACTATTGGTTTAGGAAAGCTCTAACAAATTCTAGGTATGTGTTACATGTGTTACTGGCTCCTGTTCCCCATAATATTGCGTCCCCTTCAAAGGCCAAAAATTAGATTTTTTGCTGTTCTGTCATGTTGGCAGGTATGATGTCCTGGCATTACTGACCACTTTATTACTATGAACGACAACCTTACGTTTTTCCTGTTTAACCCACGTTTCGAGTTTCTGTTTTAACACAACTTCCATATTATCTATATTTGTACTCACCTCACTTAGTTGAGGTACGTTTTCTACCTTCTGTTCTATTTCTCTCAAACGACACTGAATCGTATCTGTATTACCTTTGCAAACATATTCTATTCGTCATACTTTACTTTTAAGGACTGCATTTTTGTCCTTCAAGTCTATGACTTGTTTGTTTTGTCTTTCGTGGGTAGTTTTGCAAGTTTTGTTTATGTTAAACTGATCATTCCTTAATTTAATGACGTCATCCCTAACTGAGAACACAAAAGTATCTTTAGCTTGCACAAGATCATTTATTTTCGGTACTTCATCATCAGTCTTATGATGAACCTCTTGCTTACACTTTTCTAATTCTTGACCCCATTCTTTACTCTCATATTCAATTCTTTTCTCACAAGCCTCAATTCTAGTTTCATGAGAATCAGCCCTCGTCTCTAAATGTTTAAACTTACGATTAATTTTTGTTGTCTCCTCGTCTGTTTCTTCTATTTTGTCAACAAGTAATTTTTGCCCTTTCTTTAATTCATTTGAATCCTTTTTTATTCCTCTATGCCCCTGCTCTACCTTTTCTTCTAGCCAAGATACTAACTACATTAATATGTCAACCGTACTTTTATTATTATCTTGTGTGGACAATGTACCAGCTGATGCTGCTCCATGGCTTAATCTACTTGTTCTGTTTGTTGATTGATTAGCAATGAAGGTGTCAGAGTCATTACCTCTGATATCACCATTCATCTTATTTTAACTTGTCTTTAACATTCATGCCATCTCCATCGTAATCCATCTCTCCAAATTCACTATTGATACTATTTGAAATTCTGTCTTCTCGAATGACTTCAGTTTCTATATCAGATGATTCTCTTCACTTATATTACATATTTCATCTGGCATGCTCTGTAATTGGCTTGCCTCTTCAATTTCATTACCCTGAGGCTGCACTGACTCTCTACCTCTAAGATTGTATCGCGTTTCGCTTTACCCCGACATTTTGTTATTAAAGAAATTATTACAAAACAGTTTAACAATATTCTTAAAAATCCCTATGGTTGTCAATACCAGCTTCCTTTCGCTAGCAGTATGGTGATTAGCGTACACGCTAACTCGCTGCCTTCTTCTCCGGCGCGATGCTGCTGCTCGCTGCATTGTTTTTGCCCGGTTGGGTGTCTTCGGCTGCCATAATCGACCACAGACGCCTCTTCCTGTCGTTCGCCGCTCTCTGACCTTTTCCTGTATGTGTTGATGGCGACAGGTGTTGCTTCCAAGTCATTCGCCTCGTCTGCTATACGCTCTCTGCTAACTGCTCCCTGAAGCGTTGGTTTCTCTTAGAGGTGAAGTCAATCGTAATCCGTTTGGACCTCGCACCCTTCGATTTGCGTTTTCGCGTTTTCACTTTTAGTTACGTGACGTGGATTAATTAGCGGCATTTATTGAGATTTTGTTGCCTAACAGTTCGAAGAAACTTACAAAAATTCAAACGGGATATAATTTCACAGTTCACAAAATGTTTTTTTGATCTTTTTCACTGTTCATACTCTATTGATTCGACGCATTTTATGATAATCACCGCACTCCACTGTTGTCACTATGATTTTCACATCTCACCCAGGTCACAGTTCTCGTTAACGGATAGTAGCTTCTTCGTTCAATACATGTTCCTCGCCAGGTATGTCGTGTATAAATTATGCGTGTGTCCTTTGGAAATGAGGTCTGCAAGCTGGAGAGATCTGTAGAGATTGAATAAGAGTCTCTAACCGTTCTTTCCACCAGCCTGTCGTCTTCTAAAGTTGTGACCCTAGCGCAGAAGACAGCTCGTCGGTCGTGGGATCTTCTTGGCAGAGGGTGGTATGCCGTCATCTGGAACCTGTTACTGTGCTTTTTATGGGATGCCACTTGCCCAGGTCAGTCTCCGTATCTACTGAGGGCAGGATCTGTAGTGCTGACAGTGACGGCAGGCGACACCTCTCATTAATGTAACCTGTTTGTTAATATTTTAAATAATCACACATTTTACACTGTCTTGTACAACATTCGACATTGCTTTCTTAACTATACGATAACTGTCCCATCGAATTTACGATACAGAGTACGATATGCCCGGCTCTGAAGGACGACCGAAACATAGTTACGCGTCCGTCCCTCCAAATTGGTCTAAACGGAGTTAGGAGTCCGACCCCACAGAACGCCCTAAACATAGTGACTATATTGTTTTTACAGCACAGCCGAAGAACTTCGTCTCCCAGGCGCGCGAAAGCGATCCGAAGGTTTCCGAAGTACTTCGGTTGCAATATCGTTACTCTAATGTTTCTCAAAACTAGTGAAATTTAATAAACAAAAACGATAGACTCGTAGGGTAACCATGAGAGATTGCCATACTGAAAACTGGATTAAATACAATGAACAGTATATAAACAGTTAATAGGAGTAGTTAGGCGTTTTGGCGCCTAGCCCCCGAATGTGTCGACCAATCAGAAGTAAGTTCAGTACAACTGACGGACTCTCCCACGGGAATGGTACACACTGTACCATGCTTCGCATGTGCCTCACTCCACTTTTGTACCATATGCTACTTCGCATGTGTCAAGCTACATCAAGGCAAGCTTCTAGCAAAATGAAATCCTGGTGGCCACAGCCAGGAGTATCACAACTTGATTCGGGTCGTATGTCTCCTGCAGGTCATAATTTGCACCCCTGAGCTAGAATTTCCTCATTTCTAACTCCATCATTAGGAGACAGTTTCAGATTGCAATTGACGCTATTAATCTTATTTCTGTATTACACGGAGAGCAACGATCGTATTACTCTTCCATAGATCATACCAGAGTTTACTTCAACCTTTGTAAAGGATTATGAATCCAAGAGCACGCGCTGAGAGGAAATTTGCGTCCCAGTTACAAATATAGTTCCATATCCAATATTAAAGGATTTTCTTTACGATGCTTCGAAGAGGAAGTGAATCAAAATCTTACGGAAGATCTAGAAGCGTCGAATCAGCCTGTTTTCCTCTATCCATGGCACTGACACCAGAAAGGGAGAGCTTTGATCTGTTTTCGAAAGGTGAGATAAACTCTTGTTACCACGGAATATGGGAGCAAACGATGCACACTACCAAAAACACGTGTAAAGTGCATAACGCGAGAGCTTACGACCCCACCTGACCCCATTGTGTCACAGAGGAATAAAAACAAGCGGCTTCGCTGGTGAGTCACCGTGACAGCTGTTAGAACTGATTTGTTGTTTCTGGCACGCTGCATGATGCAGGCGGTGACTCTTACTGGTCAGAGGGCCAACATGGTCGAACTATGTGAGGCCGGTCGCGAGACATTTGGGACGCCTCGTGTCTTATTCAGGACATTTGATGACGAATGTGGTGAGTTGTTACATGAAGAGAATTTATTTTGCTTCACATTATGGTATTAAATAATTTACTAACACTGGAATTAATATATTGCATAGTTGATGGAAGAAGGATAATTAATGTAGTAAATAGAAAAAAATTGCAAATTCATTTCCTGACTAGTACGTGAGTTTCGAAGAACTAATAACAGGAGATAACTACTTTCATTATTTCGCGAATCTGTAGAACGTTCCTTTGGCCACAAATGTAGTTTAGTTCCACCTGGTATGTACCGTATTTTCTATTCTTTCTTTCTTTTGCTTTCGCCTTTTCCCGTTTCGCTACGGGGTCGTCATTTTTATATATGGATTTTTGTACTACTTCTCCGGGAAAGTATCTATGTACCCCATCTGATAGTGTCTAGTGTAGGTATAATGTTAGACTGTGATAACGTTATCTGAGTGTTTGAGTAGCGTCAATTTGAGGCCGGTCATGGGTTCCAGCCCTTAATTTACCCAGCTGGACCTGGGAAACCGCTTGGAAGCATCTAAGCTAACTGGCTCATCAGCAGTCTTTGTTAATCAATCTGAGATTGACTCCTCTTTCCGTGCCCCGGAAGTGGGTACATGAGCGCTCTCGGTTATCCTAGCGGATCGTAGTCCTATATATACTCCATCTTTTATAAAAATATTTGTAGGAGGTTCTTAACCTTGTTCCTCGAAATCGATGGATCGGTTATGACGGTACTGCTACACGGTCAAAATTCCAAGATCCAACAGGATTACATTTTTATGATCATATTTACATTATTACTGTCCGTGCAACTACCGACCATGGGTCTCTTATAACGAAATACGCAGAAAATGTCTCTGAGTTACCTTCGGAATTTCGTCGGTGGGGTTTGCTTTAAAATTTTGTGTGGCTGTTTCACGTCTTGAGTACCTACTACTTTTACAACAGACTTCATAAGAGAGAAAAAGGATAAGATGCATAGACAGCACGTCTCTGTTTAATGAATAATTCTTCTTTGTGTATGGAATTGTCCTAGAAAACATCATTTTAATGAATGGAAATGCCCAAAGAAAGCCAACTTTCCGTCGCTTTCAAGACTAAAATCAATAAATATTCGCAGAGCAAAGTTTCTGAACTCAACGGCTTGAGAAGTTCTCTAATATACCACTTCCAGTTCATGTTTCGGTCAACAGGCGTGTCCAAGGATTTTAAACTTTTAGTTTTACACATTTCCTTTCCCCCGTTCTCTGTTATTACTGACGATGACATGTTATGCCTTGTACAGACTTGAATTAACTGTAAATTTTTGTGACGTGTGTGACAGAGCTGTAACACACAACCAGTTAATGATAATTCGGAATACTCTATTCATTGCTAGTTCTGTTGTCGGTCCTGTTATGGGATTTATTATGATGATTTTATCATCAGAAATTCTCCCTATTCCTGCTTTCTCAGCGAAAGATGAAAGGTCATTTATATATATTGTGTCAGGACTAGAGCGATGCAAGAATATGTGTTTATAATTCAGTACCTATTAAGGTTTATAACTTTATTTGTCCAACGTTGTACACCGGAATTCAAACATTTTTATGCATGTTGGTATAATTCAATGTAACCACTGTTTGTAGCTCGACAGGTATCGACACGGTACTCCATTTCTTGCCAAATGTTCATAAGCACGACCGTTGTTACTGCCGCTATTGTGGCGTTGGTTGGTTGTCTCAAATCTAGCAGATTCCGAACCATTATTCTGTAGACAATGTCCTTGATAAACCCCCATGGACTGAAATCGAGCACGGTGAGGTCGGTAGACCGAGGGGGCCAGGCAACGGGACTCAATAACACCGCCCCTTCCGATCTATCACTCAGGAAACGTTTCATGGAGACATGTGGTAACATTCCCACGACAGTGGGGTGGGGTACTAAGATACTGGAAAATGACGTCGGGAGGCATCTGTTGAACTGCACAGTTCGGCAGCATCTCGAGATAGGTGTGCCCTATCCCTGTAGACTCTATAAAAAAAAAAATAGGGTCAATCGGAGCATGTTTATGCAATACCAACCAAATATTAACTTTTGAAGTGTACCTTTTGTACTCAGTGACTTCTCCTGGAGTTTCACTTCCCCATATTTCATAGTGATGTCGGTTAACGTTGCCACATATGTGGAAGGTACTGGATTCATAACTGAACAGCACAGCACTGCAGTGAGGTTGTCGTTGTCGCTGCTTACGAAATGGTGAGGCTCGCATCTGGGAAAGTGTCTCTATCGAGTGCATATGTACCGAACAACAGGAAATGTCGATTTCTTTCGTTATAAGTATTTCCTTGTCTCTACGTCTAGCCCAGACAGCCTGTATTTTATGCAGTGGGTTCTCTACGGATCGTACAAAACTCAGGAACTCTCTTTTTGATTCAAGTATGCAGAGTCGTCAGGCTGTGTCATTCTGCTCTTCAGACTTCCTCGACACAGAGCACAGGTGACGTTTCAAGATGAATACGACAGGGCTCAACGATTCTGAAGCTTTTGCCATAAATTCGTTTCCAAGAGTAAAACGTGACCTCAGCGGCATAACAGTTTGTAAACTTTAATTTTGAAATAAATCATAACCGCCTCGGAATTCGAATCGTTAGCGTCGCTGCCTTCGATGCGGAAGGATCCTCGTTCGATTCCTGGTACCTCCTAGAATTTTTCTAAGGACCGAAAGCCTGGAACGGGGTACACTCAACCTCCTGATGGCATATGAGGAACCGAATAAAGAAGCAACGGCGTCATTAACATTCTTGTACTGGTAGTAGCGGCTGGAGGGATTGTAGACCTGCTGATCAGATGTCCCACGATCACAGATCGCTTGGGCAGCAGTCGGCCAGTCGTAACAGGCCAATGGACTTATCCATGAGTGGTGCTTATGGTTTTTAAAAGCAAAACCAATGCGACCGATGACGAGTTCCTCATTTATATACGGGATGAGTCACGTGCGACGTAACACCCGTTTTATTTCGTGAACGGCTGAAGGTGTCGAAACAAAGTCTTCGGGAAATGAAAGTAAGCAGAGCGGCACGTAATATTTGTTATAATGATAATACTCTTGACTCTTTAAACGAAGAATACAGTGATTTAACGCTCGTTGATGTTGGCGCAGAATCTTTTCAAACGAGTATCCGAAAACTGTGCTAAATTCGAAAGGCCCAGCCGGAATCGGCTGTTGCGGCGTAAACTCCACCAGGTGGGGCTATGCTGAGAGAGCACGTGGTGACTCTTGGTCCTACTTCATACGCCCCTTGTACAGAAACAGTTGCGATTCTTGTAAACGGATGTACTTGTAACTCAGTCAGTCGAAAAAATTTCGAGACTGAATTACCAAAAACTGTTGCAGGTCTTCTAGATCTTGCCCTCTCCCTCGCCTCCGCTTGAATACAACGCAAAGAACGTACATACACTCATGAGAAACTGTCAGAAAAGTCCTTTGATGGGACGTTCTTTAACTAGTGCATAATATTGGCTTGAATATCGGTTTTGTCGTCAAAGCGTTTTGAGCCTTCATGTGAGATTTCCAATTTGTTCTTTCCTAGCAGGTTCTTATTTATCGTAGACAGTCTCGTCACCCGTGATGATGTTTTCCGCAGAAGACTTATCGGGAGCCAACGCACGCGGGACAAACTTGGCACACACTTTTCTCTTTTTCAAAACATGTCTTGGACAATTGTCTTAGAACGTTCCTCCATGGCGATTTGTGTAACAGCAACAATGACACACTACGGTCTCACCTCCACTACTTAAAGGTGCATTTACACCTGTGCGCCGGCCAGAGTGGCCGAGCGGTTCTAGGCTCTACAGTCTGGAACCGCGCGACCGCTACGGTCGCAGGTTCGAATTCTAGCCTCGGGCATGGATGTGTGTGATGTCCTTAGTTTAGCTAGGTTTAAGTAGTTCTAGGGGACTGATGACCTCAGATGTTAAGTCCCATAGTGCTCAGAGCCATTTGAACCATTTGAACTCCTGTGCGGCTTGTGCCTAATCCTCGTGTCACTGTGTTCGTCCAACAGACAAGTAGAAGTAAGCGTGTAGGTAGCGTGCCTCTTGCTCAATACGAGGGGATACCGAAAAAAAATAATAAAAAAAAACGGAATAACATTGCCGTGGGCGAAGCTCGTGTAGTACGCACTTCTGCCGCTAGGCGTCTATAGCACAACTCATTGCCAGCAGATTGATTATTTTTTATGATGAGAAGTTTAGGGCAACGAAGTGTAGCTGGGAAACTTTGTTTTATAATAGGTGAAAATTCTGCTGAAACCATTTTAATGTTGGAAACAGCTTACCAAGATGACGCTATGGGAAAAACTCAGGTGTACGAGTGGTTTGCTCGATGTAAAAATGGCGACATGTCGACTGATGACAAACCTCATTCTGGACGTCTACCAAATGTCCGAATCGACGAAAATATTGAAAAAATTGGAGAGCTTCGACATGCAATTTATCAACTGCCATTGGTGGGTTGTCTTGGAGCTCGGTTAAATGAATTTGATCTGGCAGGAAACCCAAGAGATTCTGGTCATACATAGCGCACACTAGTGGCAAGACGCAATCAATACCTCCAAGGAGCGATAAGAACGGTGAAGTCACTGATGACAGTTCCACTAATACAGAGTTATTAAACACGATTTTCCGAAACTCCTTCACCAAATAAGACGAAGTAAATATTCCTGAATTCCAATCAAGAACAACTGCCAAGGTGAGAAACACAGAAATAGATATCCTCGGTGTCGCAAAGCAGATTAAATCACTTAGTGAAAGCGAGGCTTCTGGTCCAGATTGTATACCAGTCAGGTTCCTCTCAGAGTATGCGGATACAATAGTTCCATATTTAGATGCTATATACAACCTCTCGTTGACGGAAAGATCCGTACCTAAAGATTAGATAATTGTTCAAGTCACACCAATACCCAAAAAGTGAAGTAGGAGTAATCCGTGAAATTACAGGCTCATATCACTAACATTGATTAGCTGTAGGGTTTTGGTATTCGAACATTATGAAATACCTTGAAGAAAACGATTTGTCGACTCATAGTGAGAAAGGATTCAGAAAATATCAACTAGTTCTTTATACTAATGAAGTAATGAGTGCTATCAACAGGGGGTGTCAAATTGGTCTTTTGCCACTCTGTTCTTATGTCGAATTTGAGCTAGCAAATGTTCTGGGAGCTGTATTTGCGGGGACGGCCAGTCCCTATGCGGGGGCGTGGCCTCTTTCGCTGCTTGCAAGATGGAACCTGTTAGGTCTTGTAGCGCTTGTTCCAATGTTTCCGCAGTAGGTGGCGGAGCACGAGCGATATCAAAGGCGACAGTTTGTCGGTATCGCTCCCAGTCTGTACGTTTGTAAGACGTCTGGTACCGTGAGAGTGCTACCCATTCTCCCACATACATCTCTCGAATCACTGGGTTGTGGTCGGAGGACATTCTGTTGACTGTCCTTGCGGCTACAAACCCCGCGATCCTCCTAGTGAGCGCTATGTCTAACACATCGGGCCTACCTCCATTTTTTGGAAAGTTTGTGAACTCCACTAAACCCCATGTTTCGAAGTGGTGGTCGCGCGCTAGCCGTTGCAGTTTAGAGTTCCAATCTGGGTGTTTGGCATTGAAGTCGCCTCCTATTATGATTTTGCCTTCAACTTTCCCTAGAGCAGCTATGTCTTCCTCATCTATCTGGCCTTGTGGGGGTCTGTATATTGCAAATGATTGTTAGGAGTCCAGTGGCAGTGGTTACTTCCACTGTCACAGCTTCGATTTTATTGGTAGCTGGTGAGAATACCTGGTGGTGGGGGATCCCTCTTTTTATGTATATGGCCACTCCTGCGCCTTGGGTTGGCCTGTCTTTACGGTAGCTAACGTAGTTGGGAACTGTCGCTTTTATTCCCGGTTTTAGGTGGGTTTCTCCCATCGTGCATATGTCGATGGAGAACTCCTTCATGAGTTCTCTGAACTCGACCTCTTGATTAAGAATGCCGTCTGCGTTAAAGACGCACATTGTCAGGCCTTGGATATCTGTTCGTTTATCCATGATGGGGTTTTGAATCTACGGAAGAAGTCCCAGAGAGGATTGCTGGACTGCTGCCTGAAGGGCAATGAGGATCTGGGGTTTCTGCTTCTTTCATGGCCTGGGCCGTAATGCCTAGAACCTGACCCAAAAAAAAAAGTGTGTGAAATTTTATGGGACTTAACTGCTAAGGTCATCAGTCCCTAAGGTACACACTAATTAACCTAAATTATCCTAAGGACGAACACATACACCCATGCCCGAAGGAGGACTCGAACCTCCGCCGGGACCAGCCGCACAGTCCATGACTGCAGCGCCTAAGACCGCTCGGGTAATCCCGCGCAGCTGCACCTGATCCGAGGGGGTGGGATGTGTGTGGGGTTCCCAAGGCTTCCTCTGTCTTGGTGGACCTGGTCGTTGTTGTGTGTTTTCATGGCCTCTCGAAGGAGAAACCACTTCCACGTATGTTACTCTCGGTGTATCCGGTCTTGGTTTTACCCAAGCCTTCCGTCTGTGTTGATGTGTGACAACTAGTGGTCAATTCTGCATTACACACGGGTGTCCAGATACTTTTGATTACAGATGTAAGCTTGGCTTCCTTTGTCTCACCGAAGTGAATCGAGTCGCCGTTGCATGTACTCCACCAGTCCACACAGGATTGCACTTAAGTACTTTCCACCTTGGTGATCGTATTCTCCTTCTATAAGTATTTTAGTTAATTTTTTCACTAGACTAGTTTGATATGCTTTACATGTCTTCCTCTCGGCTGCTCAGTGTTTACCACTACATACCTCGAACACATGAAACAGCTCTGTTTTTGCTACAAAGGATGAATCGCCTTCGACTTGTTTTCATGAGTGGTTCAAGATATCAAAAAGAGGTTTCTGGAAGGTAGTAGTAGGCAGGGAGACATGTGAACACTGAAGCAAGTCTAGTTTTTTTAACGGAACAGTATAGTTTTCAACGGTATTGAAAAGCTGCTGAAAATACGAGTAACGAGTACATTGATAATGCTTATTGATGATGGCGTTAAAATTTAACGTAAAAGTGCCAGAGAAATTTGCCGAAATAGAAAATCAAGGCGGTCGGGGTCGGCGGCTGCGGTGTAAAGAGTGGTTCTCATGCTACGTTCCAACGTTGTGTGAAAGCTTTCTACTGTTTACTTGTTTGCATAGAAGCGCTTCACTTAAACATAAGTATGTACATACATTTGAAATGGTTTCTGCTATGTGCATTTTTATATGATAGATAGACGCTAGCATACTCAGCGACCGTCAGATCTTACCGCCGGCGTAGAAACGAAGTCAGCGCCACGAACACGGTGGCAGCTTGAACGAAGAACTGTGAACGCCAGATGTGCATTCGATCCGTCAGTCGTAAGCGGGCAGTTTAGGGTGCGTTGACTCCTGTGTGCCCTGCCGATAGTAGCTGTGCGGCTGCAGCTTGCGCCCAACGGAAGTAGAGACGTCCTGTGCGAACACAGATGGGAAAGAAATCACTCGTATACACAGACGAGGGGGGTACCCAAAAAAGCGGAGTTATTATTTCAAAGCTTTATTTTTTCTAATTGTTTACAAAACTACCCATTACAACTAATAAAGTTGTTCGACCGGTACTCCCCTGTTCGAAACATTTTTGTAGGCATCTTAGAAATGGCTGGCAGCTCCTCCCTCGTTTTTTTTTTTTTTTTCGCTTCTTCAATGTTGTCAGATCGGTGTCCTTTCATGCCCTTTTTCATTCATGGAAATAAGAAAAAGCCGCACAAAGCCTGGTCAGGCGATGAAGGTGCGTGGGGCAGTGGAGCCAAAAGTGTGCCTATGCAGGTTTTCATAGTCAGTCCGCACTATGTTCATAATGAGTGTATAGATGGTAAGAGCCTTTTTCAGCACGTTAGCACTTTTAGCGCGTACTATTCCTAAGACCGTAGTGCCCACACAGGTAAAGCCCAGCATATTGGTTTTATTCACTCGCCACATTGTATCTAAGTCGTGTTATGAACAGCTTACTAAGTGTAAATTCCTGACTTCCATGTATTAATAGGGGTAAATTATAATATGGAGTATCCGCCTCCGTAGCGGTAGCGTTAGCGCCTATCACGCAGGGGGCCCGGGTTCGATTCCCGGCAGGAGACTGGGTGTTGTGTGTCCTTCATCATTGACTCGCAAGTCGCCGAAGTGGCGTCAACTAAAAAGGACTTGCAATACGGAGGACGAACTCACCCGAAAGGGGCGTCCCGGCCAACAATGCCTGCCGATCATTTCATTTTTTCTTAAAATGGAGTTTTTATGGCGCTAATATGGAAAATGTCCATGCTTCAGATGTTTTTTCTCTGTAATTGACGTACTTCATAGTATGTATAATATGTAGCATATACAGGGTGAGTCGCCTAACGTTACCGCTGGATATATTTCGTAAACCACATCAAATACTGACGAACCGATTCCACAGACCGTATGTGAGGAGAGGGGCTAGTGTAATTGTTTAATACAAACAATACAAAAATGCACGGAAGTATGTTTTTAACACAAACCTACGTTTTTTTAAAAATGGAACCACGATAGTTTTGTTAGCACATCTGAACTTATAAACATATACGTAATCAGTGCCGTTTGTTGCATTGTAAAATGTTGATTACATCCTGAGATATTGTAACCTAAAGTTGACGCTTGAAACCTCCGACGGGCGTTTCATAGGACGTGGAGGACGCATAAATTGGCCAGCCCGTTCTCCTGACTTTACACCTCTGGACTTTCTGTGGGGTACGTTAAAGGAGAATGTGTACCGTGATGTGCCTACAACCCCAGAGGATATGAAACAACGTATTGTGGCAGCCTGCGGCGACATTACACCAGATGTACTGCGCCGTGTACGACATTCATTACGCCAGAGATTGCAATTGTGTGCAGCAAATGATGGCCACCACATTGAACATCTATTGGCGTGACATGTCGGGACACACTCTGTTCCACTACGTAATTGAAAACGGAAACCACGTGTGTACATGTACCTCACCCCTCATGGTAATGTACATGTACGTCAGCGAAAAAGACCAATAAAAAGGTGTTACCATGTGGACGTAATGTGCTGTTCCAGTATCTTCTGTACCTAAGGTCCATCACCGTTCCCTTTGGATCCCTACGTAATTCGGTGCTCTCCGATACACATGATCGAACAGCGGAGGAGTGGTACTGAAGCATCAACTTTAGGTTACAATATCTGCGGATGTAATTAACATTTTACAATGCAACAAACGGCACTGATTACGTATTTGTTTATATGTTCAGATGTGCTAACAAAACTAACGGGGTTCCATTTTAAAAAAAAACGTAGGTTTGTATTAAAAAACATACTTCCGTGATTTTTTTTATAGTTTGTATTAACCAGTTACACTAGCCCCTCTCCTCACATTCGGTCTGTGGAATCGGTTCGTCAGTATTTGATGTGGTTTACGAAATATATCCAGCGGTAATGTAAGGTGACTCACGCTGTATAGTATGTACAGTAAGTGTATGCGTAAGTGTTCTTTGCACTGATATTTGGTTCGCAGTAATAGTAAAGTTGTATTATAGTAGTAATGAGTGGTAATATCGTGGGCAGCTGGTATACCTGCGCGGAATAGGGCAGTGTGATGCCGACCTTTGTTAGTAGAGCAGCGGTCATGTACCAAATAGTTTTATCTTGTGACTTCGGTTTTACATATGTTATGGAAAAATGACCATGGAGCAGTTGTTTTTTATTTTCTCTGATAGCGGTTTTATATCAGCTGGTCTGCCTCATGTATCGTTATATCCAAGTGGCTTATAAATGTTACTGTACATTCAGGTATGTGGTACTGTAGTAATAGTAATGTATATAGTGTAACTCATATAAGCCCACCCTCAAACCTGTCACGTTATGTCTTCACAGATCCGATGATGGCACCTTTAGTGTGTTGAAACCGGTTATCCAGTAAACAATATTTAAGCGATCTTCGCTTTTTAATTATTTATAAAAAGAAGTTAGCTTTGTTTTTATGTTTGATTTGCCTTGACGACATTTTTTTGGACGGGGTGACGCTCAAAAGGCAAATGCCCTCGTCGGCTCCTTCGAGAGGCAGTTTCAAGTGGCAGAACCCCAGAATGAAGAGCATGAAGAGGTAGTCCGTCGACAACAGGCTGTCTTCCTCAACGCTGAGGAGGACCCAGAGGACGAACCCGCACTTTTCGCCCCGAGGACGTGGCAAAAGTAATTAGGTTCCTCCCTACAAAAAAGGCGCCAGGACACGACAGTGTCACCAATCAGTTAGTTAAAAACCTCCCACCCTCGGCGATCACACACCTCGCGAACATCTCCAACGAGATTACTCGTTCCCGCGACAGTGGTTGAAGCGGCCACAGAGGGCTTCAACCACAGAGGCTACTAAGGGATACTGCTACTTCGACTCTATATGGCATAGAGGGCTACTCTACAAGTTATACACACAATGGTTCCCAGGGAGCATAGTTAAGCAGATCAAAAGGTATCTCACGAATAGGACTGTCAAAGTAGAAACCGCCACCTCCACCAAAAGGCATATTCGCGCCAAAGTGCCACAGGGATCGGTCCTAGGGCCCGTTTCGTACAGTCTGTACACTTTGGACACACCAACGGCCCCCCTGGTGCACACAGCTCAGTACGCAGACGACACAGCCTTCTACACACGAAACGCGAAAAGGACCTGGTCATCTGTAGGCTACAAAGGGTTTTATATGACTCAGAAACTTGGTCCCGTCGCTGGCGCATTATCATCAATTCTGAAAAGACTCAGGCAATGCTGATCACCCGGAGGCTCGGAAGGCGCGGACTTATCAACCCCCCCCCCCCCCTCCTCCATTTCACTTAAACAGAACCCAACTGCCCCTGGCGCAGAACCGCCAAGTACCTTGGCGTAACCTTGGACTCTCGTCTTACATGGAAACCCCACATAGACGAGGTCCACAGGAAGGTCTGTGCCAGAATGTCCATCCTATACCCAATCCTCAACTCAACCAGTTCTCTTCCCTGCTCTGTGAGTGTGAACGCATATCAGGCCCTGATACGGCCAGTAATGGAATATGAATGCCATGTCTGGGGATACACAGCAGAGCAGCACCCGGACAAACTCCAGGGGTTGCAGAACCGCGCCCTCAGGAGGGCACTGCGCCTACTCCTCGGATTCCCTATTGACGATCTGCACGCCGCCGCTAAAATTCCACTTCTAAAAGATCGCTTCCAAGGTCTGGCAAGGGCCTTCTATGAAAGCTCTTCCAGATCAGTAAACGTCCTCATCCACTCCCTAGGTCGGTATGACATGTCCCATGACAAGCACAAACTCCCAATGACGATCTTCGACGACTAAATCGAAGAGATAATCCCTACACCCAATTCCTGATCCTCTTCCCTCCCCGATAATATCAATTATCTCGCCAGCCCCAGGCAAGTACTAGACACATACAGAACAATCATCACATCACACAGACAACCAGAATCACAGAAATAAACACACATACAAGTACCAAGTGGAGTAAAAGCCGCAAGGCTACAAACTCCCCAAAACACTTCCCCAAAGAGGGGAAAGTATCAGATGAGAGTGAGAACAGAATGGTTCAGTCAGCAGGGCTCAACAACTTCGACCGTGGTCTTGTCGTTGGATGTCATCTGAGTAACAAATCCATCAGAGTTATTTCAACCCTTCTGAAGCTGCTTTGGTCGACTGTTGGTGACCTGACTGTGAACTGGAAGCGCGGAGGAACGACCCAGAACTAAACATAGGCCAGGAAGACATTGTGTACGGATGGGCAGGGACTGTCGAGCACTGGGGAGAGTTATTGTAAAAAATCTGATGAACCAGGAGAAAGAATCACTCATGAGTTCCAGAGCGCTACCAGGAGTCCATCTAGAACAATAACCGTGCATAGGGAGTTAACTAGAATGCGGTACAATGGTCGAGCAACTCCACATAAACAATTCGCTTCTATAGTCCATGCTAAGTGAGGTGGTGTGAAGAGCGACGCCACTGGACAGAGGATAACTGGAAACGAATGATTTGGAGTGATGAATCACGCTATACCCTGTGGCAATCCGATGGAAGGGTTTAGGCTTGACGAGTGCCTGGAGAACGTCACCTGCCATCGTCATAGCCAAGTACGGAGGAGGTAGTTTTACAGTGTGGGTGCGTTTTTCGAGATTAATTATGTTTCTCTCAGTGCGCATAAGAAAACGTTGCATTCACAAATGTATGACTACATTTTACAGAATAAAGAATTTTAGACCAGTTTCATTACTCTATCATCTATACAAACTGCTGGAAACAATGATCTTGAATCGCCTCCTACTTGTGGTTTGCCCCCTGTTAATACCTCGAAAAGCCGGATTTCGTCCTGGTCAAGGCTACACTGGACAACCGCTGAACCTTATGCAGTTCATAGGAGATAAGTTTGAAGCTCGTAAAACGACAGGGGTGGTATTTGTCGACTAATCAGCGGCCTATGACGCTGTTAACTACCAGCTACCACTACTCAAGGTATACAATATGACCAAGGATTTTAGTCTAACTAAGTTCATCAGAGCAAAACCGCAGGTTTTTCGTTGGCTTTCAAGGGCAGCGCAGTCGATGGAGACTACAGAAAAACGGTCTTCCCCAAGGAAGCGTGTTGGCTCCTGTCCTATTCAACATGCACACAAACGACCAACTTATAGCCTCCTGACACCACGAGTTTCTTGCATGCTAATGATCTTGCTCTTGCCACTCAGAGCTAAGACATTGAATTTGAGGAGAAGATCTATCAAGACAATGTAGTACAAATCAGCTTAAACCAAACTCCTCACATTCAAGTGTGTGTTTTCATCTGAGAAATAGGGAAGCTACTCATAAGTTGATGATAGTAAGGTCATAAGGGTGGCGCTGGACAGATCACTTACTTTTAAGAGACACTACATGAATTGCAAATTGAAAGTTTCCACCAGGAACAGTCTGTTAAGAAAATTGACCACATCACAGTGGGGCAGTCAACTCGAAACCATCCGAATCTCTGTACGAGGAGCGACAATAAGGTAATGAGACTGATTTTCTTTGCAAGATGTGGCAACCCTGCAGGCCTGAGTAGGCACAATATCTTTGACCTTGGTCTATAAGCTGCTTCTAGTCCAAGCGGCACATCGATGCAACTGTTCAGACTTGAGTTGTGCTGTAATAAGTTAATGCGTGTTTGTGTCTCTCGCCACAGAAATGGAACCGCATAATATTGCGCAACGGTATGCCATTTCTTTTTGCGTTAAATTGGGTGAAAACGCGACGACAGCTTACGGTAAGCTTCAGAAGGCTTTTGGAGAGGAGTTTATGTCAAGAGCTCTAGTTTTTAGCTGGCTAAAATGTTTAGTGAAGGCAGAACGAATGTTGAAGATGAAGTGAAGACTGCAGTGGACGACCATGCATGCTTGTGTGCTTCTTTGATTCCAAGGGGATTGTTCATAAAGAGCAGGTGACTCCTGGACAAACAGTTAATCAATATTACCACAAAGAAGTTTTGGAAAGACTTTGTAAAAGAGTTCTTAGTGTCCATTGCCAACATTTCTGGTAATTGGATTCTGCATCACGATAATGCGCCATCCCACACTACTCTGCCAGCACAGCAATTTTTAACCTCAAAACAAATTTCAGTACTACCACAGCCACCTTATTCATCAGATGTCGTTCCATGCGACTTTTTTATATTTCCAAGAGTCAAATCGACGGTCAAGGGACACCATTTTCAAGCAACACAAGATGTCCAAAAAGCTGTGACGTAGGTCTTGGAGGATATTACAGAAGAGGAGTTCCAGAAATGTTACCATCAATGGCAAAAGAGCTGGAAAAAGTGTGTGCAATCAAAGGGGAACTACTTTCAAGGAGACAACAATAAACTTGACTAAAACGGCAAGCAACATTTTTTTCACATCAGTCTCATTACTTTATTGTCGCACCTCGTACTTCCATTAGCCTATTCTGCAGCAAAGTACGCTGTTTGGTATAATTCACCACATGCAAAACAGATAGACGTAGCTCTGAACGACTCCTGCAGGCATTTGAAATCAACTACTGTCGAATGGATTTCATCTTGCAGGAATAGCGCTGTCTCCCATTCGAAGAGAAATTGCGGCGAATAAGGAACGAAAGAAAGTGGAACAATAAAAAGCCCATCCCCTGTATGGGCGTAAGCCGCATTCGCAGCGATTGGAGTCATGGAAGAGTTTCCTTAGAACATCAAACGTACTTAGTACTGCTGCTGAAAATGCCAGGTTGCGACATTGGAGGGATAAGACTTCCCTTCCCTCTGGTTGGCGAAACTCTGCCTGCAGGACATGACAAGGAATGGATGACCAGGAAATCTTTGAATAGGCTGAAATCAGGAGTGAGTGGATCAAGGTTTAATCTGGCAAGATGGGGCTACAGTGCAGAAAATATTAAGTGTGACTGTGGAGAAGTCCAGATTGTCCAGCAAATGCTTCAGCGTCCACTGTGTCCAGCCTCCTGTATTGCAGAAGACCTCCATCAAGCGACAGAAAATGGACTGGAAGTGGCCAAATGTTGGTAAAAGACTAGGATGTTAACTGTGCAGCTATGAATGTTTCTGACAAGAGAATAATAATAGTTTAAAAAAAAAAGCATTATGTATTGCGTATGGTAGAGGAACAGTTGCAAGACGACGGTTGCTTGCATCAACATTACAATACAGGCCTTCACAAAGCAGCATCTGTGAGGCTGTGGTGTGTGGAGAACAATATTCATGAATGGGTTGGTCCACTCAGAGTCCAACATGAATGCAGTGGAACTCCTTTGGGAAGATTTACAATGTTGACTCCACCGTGGGCCCCAGCGTCCAGCAGCACTACCTTCACTTGTTTCGTCGGCCGCTGTGGCCGAGCGGTTCTAGGCGCTTCAGTCCGGAACCGCGCGACTGCTGCGGTCGCAGGTTCGAATCCTGCCTCGGGGATGGATGTGTCTGATGTGCTTAGGTTAGTTAGGTTTAAGTAGTTCTAACTTCTAGGGGACTGATGACCTCAGATGTTAAGTCCCATAGTGCTCAGAGCCATTTGAATCATTTCATTTTTCCACTGGTTTCGACTCATGAGGAAGAATGGACTGCCACTCCTCAACAGACATTCGGACAATTCATATAAAATGTCCCCACCAGAGTTGAAGCCGTCATAAAGGCACACCCTTTATTAGTACCCTCTAATATGTGTCCGCATACTTTTGATCAGATAGTGCATATCAAAAATGTATGCTACTGCACTTCTGTGTATAGCTCCTGCGTTCTATTCCATGTGGAGTTGCAACGGGAATCGGTGCTTCGTGAAAGGTAGCCTCACTTCTTTGCACTGTACGAGCCAGGATCAGTAGCAGTGTTCTCTACTGCCAAGCAGAAACGGAAGACATTGGTGTTTCGTTTGAAGTTGTCTGTTCACCTTGTGTAACCAACATTGCGCGTGCTGATAAGAGAAATATTTTCCCGTTAGGGAGCAATACCGTAGGTGATGCCCCGATGTTTCGGAACGGCTTTATTTCGCGAACGTAGAGAGGAAGTGACGTGCAGCCGCGCAGCTCTACCAGGCACCTGCTCGCCGCTGTTATCAGTCATACGCGGCCGGTGCGTCCTTCCCCGTCATTGAGTAACCGCGACAGCTCTCTGACTGCAGTGACTCGACGTCAGAGTTGTGCAGAAATAATTGTACGTCATGTGTCCCGGAAAACTCCAGGCATGATGTGTTTCCTTAAAATCTATGTCACAAGCTCGTCTCAAGTGACCGTAACTCTAATCCGACTGGCTTATTTCTGCAGAAGAGTGTCAGGTGAGAAATGGGAGCGAGCTTTACTTCCCTATAAGTAGAGTACATCGCAGTAATCTTCAAAGACGAAATTTTCACGGGCGTGATTTAATATCAATTTACTATTACCTAAGTGGTTTCGTCTGATTCCTGTATAAAGCTTTCAGGCGGAACAGAAGAATATTTATTTCTTAACGTAGTGGAATACGAGATACAACGAAAATTTTCTCAGCTTTCTTGTCGATTCCCATTCTCTGAATCTCGGAAAAAATACCTCCAGTTTCGTATGATGCAGTACGAATTTGTATTTATTTATTTATTGTATGATGAAAACAAACACAGATAGACATTTGTAGTCAAATGTGCAGGATCACAAGCGCAGAAAATCTTACATCTTCAGATCAGGTGCCTGATCCATTAGATCGCTTCAAACGATGCGTTGTGAACGTTCGGTATCGTTCCTTTGTGCGCTGGAAAAGGACAATCAGCAAAGATTTGGTGGATTGAGTCTAAGGAGGCACCACAGCCAAAATTCACAAAATTAGCCCGTCGCCACTGCATTTAAGGAGAATCTGAAACATTTGTTGCTATCATGACAGTAACTTACAAGGACCTATTGAGTGCGAGGTCACAAGAGGCCAATGATGCTTACGGCAATCGACGCCCCACATATAGTCTACCATACAATCGCAATATTGGCTGCTAATGACAACAGGGGATGTGACTGGAGGTATAAAATGGTGAGCACAGCATGAGGCTACAGAGCATAGTTTAACTAATTATTCGACGAGTAATTCACAATAGTGCTTCAGTGCTAGAGGTGTTGTTGCAAAAGAGAGAAATGGCAACGATGAACAAAGCAAACATCGTATTATATCTACACAGTGGCCGAAGCCGATATTTCGTCAGAAAGAAACCCAATGAATTCCGCAGAGAGACACAGAACTGGTAGATGAAATATTGAAGTGTTTGCAAGATGAATCACTGGAACGTGTGGTGTATACGCTCAGCTGTCCGGACAATATTCATGAGGAGAACAGTGATGACGATACTCGCTTAACAAGTGAAAGTGATACTGAAAAAGGTGGCGAGCGGTGCGGTTCAACGTCCTTGTCGGACAGGAATCCACAAAGTCCGTTTCCTCTCAAACTTCGTGAAGGACAATCGTTTCAAGGAGTGGGTACTAAATATAATTACGTGCATGGAAGATAATCCGCAGCATAGTAAAAAAAAATTATGAACAGATTTCGAATAAATCTGCAGCAATATGAGAGTGTAGTGCGTAAGAAAAACTACGGATATTCAAAGGAGGACAAGGAGCACTTATTAGAAAAACTGTTGTCTGCGCGTTACGAGGATGCTCGATACAATTTAAAGGATGTGCGCGATAGTGACCTACTGCGTTATTCATATCAGACTGTGCGCGACATAGATTAGAGTGAATTCAAGGGAAGCAGTGGATGGTTGCATAACTTCAAACAGTGTTACAAAACTGGAAGACGTTAGATAACGAAATTTCAAACAAATCGTTAACTTGGCGTGCACAGGAAACTGCAGAATAGATCTGAAAATTTGTTGATGAGATAAACAAACTTATCCCATCGTTCAGTAAGGAATTTGTTTTCAACTCTGACCAATCGGCATTTGAAGGGGAAATGCTTGTGAAAGGAACCGTGGAAATTGCAACGTACCAAGAGAGTTGTATCAAAATTAACTAACACCAATGTCTTAACACATTCGTATACAATTACGTCGACTGTTAATATGGATGATGAATTGGCTGGAAAGTTATTTATTGTACTGCAAGAAGTCGCAGGTGCTCTGCGATCTTACAAGGGCAGTAAGGAATATTTACGTCACAGCAAGCAACAGTGGGAAAATGAGCTCAAAAGAACTACAACTACCAGAGCACTGCTCTTGGCCAATAAGTGGTCAAAATACCTTGCTTTTCTTTGATTCCTGGGCTGTGTATAAAAATCATACTCCTTTACAGCAAGCTATCCTTCCGAAAAAGAGTGTGACATTGCTGTTCATACCACCTGGAACCACTGGATAAATTCAGGCTCTGGATGTTTGTTTTCTCCTTGCCTATAAGACATATTGTTGCACTATGTGCAGCTACATTTTAAAGGATTGCCAGCCAGCTTCACGATAAGCTCCACGGCAGACTGTTTCGCTTTCCGTTGCATGTCTTTACATGCCATTAGTTCTCATCACCCCGTAACACCGATATGGTTCTACATGGATTCTGTAAGAGTGGATACCGAACGTCCTGCACGGTTTGTAACACACGGGGAGTTCGCCTTCGATCTCGAAGGTGCGAACCTTAGTGATCAGTGTGGCGCACCATCTTTCATTCGGTGTTCATGGTGCAAGTTGATGGTTTGTTTCGAACATTTCATGAATGTCGATGATGGGTAACGTTTGTGAAGGATAAACTGTACATCCCACAGAACGTTGATCTCTGCATCTCCCGACAATCATTTTCTGTTGTCTTCGTTAAGCACATGGTGAATCATCGGTGCCTAATATTTTTTCTGTCATAATTGTTAACACAACACTTTCAAATCATCCTTGCAAAGATTGAACTTGTGACGTCGCTCTCAGTGGGTTCCTTGTTAGTTACACTAATAAAAAAGGTAATGTTATTATTAGTCAAACATCAAAGAAAATCCTTATTTTTCCTCTCTTTAGTCATCATTCATAAGGAACGAAGTGCATACTCCAATCAAGATATCCATGTGGACGGCGAGAGACTAG
Source organism: Schistocerca gregaria (assembly GCF_023897955.1). Classification (NCBI taxonomy): domain Eukaryota; kingdom Metazoa; phylum Arthropoda; class Insecta; order Orthoptera; family Acrididae; genus Schistocerca; species Schistocerca gregaria. Next base: position 214,950,987 of record NC_064926.1, on the reverse strand, counting down.
ATAGCTGCCGCCGATTTCCTGACTCATCCTTGTTCAAGCCTACTTAGTACTACATGTCTACTGCCTTCAGCGTTCAAACTCCTGTACTGCAGTCCAGATTTGGGTTTCTGGTAGTTTTCTTAAATAAAATAAGGGTAACATCGGGACAACTACTTTTAGAGAGACATGACAGATTTTCGTCCTCTTCTTGTCTAATCCGTGTTTGCGCTCCGTTTCTAATGACGTAATTGTTGACAGGACGTCAAATTTTGATAACCTTTCTTTCGTCTCTTTATTATTCACAGTCTATTCTGACTTTTAACTGCTCTCATTCTTTCTCTTCCTATGAGTAATTATCCGATTTATGAAATAGTTCTGCTTCAATCAATTTGAGTAATGAAATGGATATATCTGGTAAGATGTTATGGGACCAAACTGCTGAGGTATTAGGTCCCTAAGCGTACACACTACTTAATATAACTTAAACTAACTTACACTAAGGACAACACACACCCATGCCCGAGGGAGGACTCGAACCTCCGACGGGGGGACGGGGGGGGGGGGGGGAGGGGGGAGGAGCCGCGCGGATAATGACAAGACTCCCTAGACGGTGCGGCTTTTTGTAATATTTGCAGGCGCCACCCATTGCAGCAGTATGCTGCCATCATCAGAGGCTTTATAGTCATATGTCGATAATTTTTACCTGTAGATTCTTTTGGAGTGTAATAAAGTCTGTTTTCCTGGTGTGGCTGTGAAATCTATACATTACCGAAATATTAATCATGTCATGCACCATTAATCTTGTAATCAGTGACTGTTTCATATGCTTTATTTTACATTTACCCACAGGTATTACAGGCTGTTTAAAAAATGACCGGTATATTTGAAACGACAATAAAAACTAAACGAGCAGTGATAGAAATACACCGTTTGTTGCAATATGCTTGGGACAACAGTACATTTCAGGCGGACAAACTTTCGAAATTACAGTAGTTACAATTTTCAACAACAGATGGCGCTGCAAGTGATGTGAAAGATATAGAAGATAACGCAGTCTGTGGGTGCGCCATTCTGTACGTCGTCTTTCTGCTGTAAGCGTATGCCGTTCACAACGTGCAAGTGTGCTGTGGACAACATGGTTTATTCCTTAGAACAGAGGATTTTTCTGGTGTTGGAATTCCACCGCCTAGAACACAGTGTTGTTGCAACAAGACGAAGTTTTCAACGGAGGTTTAATGTAACCAAGCGATACAATAAAGGATCTGCTTGAAAAATTTCAACGGACTGGGAACGTGACGGATGAACGTGCTGGAAAGGTAGGTCGACCGCGTACAGCAACCACAGAGGGCAACACGCAGCTAGTGCAGCAGGTGATCCAACAGCGGCCTCGGGTTTCCGTTCGCCGTGTTGCAGCTGCGGTCCAAATGACGCCAACGTCCACATATCGTCTCATGCGCCAGAGTTTACACCTTTATCCCTACAAAATTCAAACGCGGCAACCCCTCAGCGCCGCTACCATTGCTGCACGAGAGACATTCACTAACGATATAGTGCACAGGATTGATGACGGCGATATGCATGTGGGCAGCATTTGGTTTACTGACGAAGCTTATTTTTACCTGGACGGCTTCGTCAATAAACAGAACTGGCGCATATGGGGAACTGAAAAGCCCCATGTTGCAGCCCCATCGTCCCTGCATCCTCAAAAAGTACTGGTCTGGGCCGCCATTTCTTCCAAAGGAATCATTGGCCCATTTTTCAGATCCGAAACGATTACTGCATCACGCTATCTGGATATTCTTCGTGAATTTGTGGTGGTACAAACTGCCTTAGACGACACTGCGAACACCTCGTGGTTTATGCAAGATGGTGCCCGGTCACATCGCACGGCCGACGTCTTTAATTTCCTGAATGAATATTTCGATGATCGTGTGATTGCTTTGGGCTATCCGAAACATACAGGAGGCGGCGTGAATTGGCCTCCCTATTCGCCAGACATGAACCCCTGAGACTTCTTTCTGTGGGGACACTTGAAAGACCAGGTGTACCGCCAGAATCCAGAAACAATTGAACAGCTGAAGCAGTACATCTCATCTGCATGTGAAGCCATTCCGCCAGACACGTTGTCAAAGGTTTCGGGTAATTTCATTCAGAGACTACGCCATATTATTGCTACGCATGGTGGATATGTGGAAAATATCGTACTATAGAGTTTCCCAGACCGCAGCGCCATCTGTTGTTGACAATTGTAACTACTGTAATTTCGAAAGTTTGTCTGCCTGAAAATGTACTGTTGTCCCAAGCATATTGCAACAAACGGTGTATTTCTATCGCTGCTCGTTTAGTTTGTATTGCCGTTTCAAATATACCGGTCATTTTTGAAATACCCTGTACATCAAATGGTTTCTCATAGTGCTTACGCAAGTCCATACGATCGTGAACGACTGTACCTTCCTGTACACAATTGCATAGTCAGTGAACTATCTCATAATCCTGCTGATCCCCCCTGTTACATCATTTGTACACAATGAAAACACTAGAAGCTCTTTTACGCTTTGTTGATGCATGTCTGAGGTTGCTTTTGTTAATGTGGAACATTCGCTGTCCATATGACGTACTGGCACCAATTAGCAAACATATTCCTCTAGCCAATCACATATTTGCGAAGTTACTCCATACCATCGATTCCTCTGTTATAGTCGACAAAGTGGTACAGTGCCGAACCCCTTTCAAAGATCCAGGAACAGCAAATGTAACTGTTCACTTGAACGATGTGTATGCTTTTCTCTGAAATCATTCCGATTCTTTGAGATAATGTTATTTTCTTCCTCCGGATATATTATAAAGTTTTTATCTTAGAATATGCTCTAGGGCCCTGCAAGAGATGGACGTCAGCGGAATTGGTCTAGTGACGTTACTGTTACATATAGATATGCTATGTTAGTACATTTTGGCTCTGAGCACTATGGGACTTAACACCTGAGGTCATCAGTCCCCTAGAACTCAGAACTACTTAAACCTAACTAACCTAAGGACAGCACACACATCCATGCCCGAGGCAGGATTCGAACCTGCGACCTTAGCGGTCGCGCGGTTCCATACTGTAGCGCCTAGAACCGCTCGGCCACATTGGCCGGCGTTAGTACATTTTCTGCCTCTCTTTCGTGGTTATTTTAATGAGAACCCTGAAGCTGTGTGCTTGGAAAAGTAGCGTTGCGTCCTTCACACTGAGCTGGTGTGTCTCTGGAAACACCTCTCTGAGCCCTTTTGTTGGCAGTCTCGACTCTCGTTAGGGGAAGCGCACCGCCTCTGGGGATGCGGGCAGTTTTACCGGATATCGGCTAGCGACCCACTCCGGTGCTTTTCGAAGCCGGGCTGCCAATTACACCCCCTATGATCAGTGAGCGCCGTAGCCACCTTACAGTCCTCAGAGAATAACTGATCACAATATTTTTGGCTTTCTGTGTGAAAATCAAAGAACGAAACCCTACAGCATAAACGACAAGCGTGAGACAGGCAGTTGCGTTCGTTCCAAAAGCTTCGTTCAGCCAACAGAAGTGCGTACTGTAGACAATGTTTTTAGTGAATAAGACTGACCAATTGTCGAGACGCTGCTTTGCCCAATACCAACTTTGTGTTTACAAATGTGCATCTTGTACATAAACGGAGAGAACTTACGTGTACTCCCCCATGCTTTTTCATGAATTTAGTAACAGTTCACACCCATTAGTTCGTAATGTGAGGGAACTTCCACGATATCCCAGTAACTGTAAAATCTTTTAAAGAAACAGAGCTTACTGCATAACAAGTGTAAAACAGAGTTTAGGGCTATAGATAGAGACATGCCTAATGAGACGCCATTGGCTGTCAAGAGAGCAATGAGTAATGTCTTCTGTGACTACTGTAGCAGAGTATTGTCAAGTGACCTTCCAGAAAACCCAAAGTAATTCTGGTCATACGTAATGGCTGTTAGTGACACCAAAGTTAATGGCCAGTTTCTAGTGAATGAGACAGGAACTGAAACTGGGGGTAGCAAAACAAAGGCTGAAATGCTTAACTCCCGTTTTCAAACGTTCCATTACAAAGGAAAATCCAGGAGAATTGCCCCAATTTAATCATCGTACCACTGAAAAGATGAATGAAATAAGTATTAGTGTTGAGAAACATCTGAAATCGTTAATATTTACCAAAGCTCCAGGGTACGATGGAATCACTGTCAGATTCTATACTCAATTTGCAGCTGAGTTAGCCTCTCTTCTAACTGTGATCCATCGTAGATCCATTGAACAAAAAACCGTTCCTAGTTCTTCAAAAAAGGCACAGGTCACACTCGTCTACATGAAGAGTACTAGATGTAATCCACAAAACTACCGTCCAGTATCCTTGACATCGATTTGTTGCAGAATCTTAGAACATATTCTGGGATCAAATTAATAAGGTGTCTTGAACATTTAGTGCCAAGCAACAGGGATTTGAAAAATTTTGATCATGTGAAACCCAACCCGCACGTTTCTCACATGACATACTGAAGGTTTTGGATCTAAACAATTAGGTACACTATACGATGAAAAGTATCCGGACACCTGGCTGAAAATGACTTACAAATTCGTGGCCCCCTCCATCGGTAATGCTGGAATTCAATATGGTGTTGGGCCACTGTTAGCCTCGATGACAGCTTGCTCTCTCGCAGGCATACGTTCAATCAGGTGCTGAAAGGTTTTTGGGGAATGGCAGCCCATTCTTCATGGAGTGCTGCACTGAGGCGCGGTATCGATGTGGGTCGGTGAGGCCTGGCACGAAGTCGGCGTTCCAAAACTTCCCAGAGGTGTTCTATAGGTTCAGGTCAGGAGTCTGTGCTGGCAGTCCATTACAGGCATGTTATTGTCGTGTAACCAGTCTGCCACAGGCCGTGCATTATGAACAGGTGCTCGATCGTGTTGGAAGATGCAATCGCCATCCCCGAATTACTATTCAACAGTGGGAAGGAAGAAGGTGCTTAAAACATCAATGTAGGCCTGTGCTGTGATAGTGCCACACAGAATAACGCCCCTCCATGAAAAACACTACTACACCATAACACCACGGCCTCCGAATTTTACTGTTGGCACTACACACGCTGGCAGATGTTCACCGGGCATTCGCCATACCCATACCCTGCCATCGTCACCACATTGTGTACCGTGATTCGTCACTCCACACAACGTTTTTCCACTACTAAGTCGTCTATTGTTTACGCTCCTTACACCAAGCGAGGTGTAGTTTGGCATTTACCGGCGTGTGTGTGGCTTATGAGCACCCGCTCCACCATGAAATCCAAGTTTTCTCACCTTCCGCCTAACTGTCATAGCACTTGCAGTGGATCCTGATGCAGCTTGGAATTCCTGTGTGATGGTCTGGATAGACGTCTGCCTGTTACACATTACGACCCTCTTGAACTTTCTGTCAGTCAACATTTCTTAATTTCCGAAAGACTTTTGACTCAGTACCACATCTACACATTTTCTCAAAAGTACGATCATTTGTTGTAAGAAGTAAAATTTGTGACTGGATGTAGGTTTCTTTGATACATCTACATTCTACATTTATACTCCGCAAGCTACCCAACGGTGTGTGGCGGAGGGCACTTTACATGCCACTGTCATTACCTCCCTTTTCTGTTCCAGTCGCGTATGGTTCGCGGGAAGAACGACTGTCTGAAAGCCTCCGTGCGCGCTCGAATCTCTCTAATTTTACATTCGTGATCTCCCCGGGAGGTATAACTAAGGGGAAGCAATATATTCGATACCTCATCCAGAAACGCACCCTCTCGAAACCTGGCGAGCAAGCTACACCGCGATGCAGAGCGCCTCTCTTGCAGAGTCTGCCACTTGAGTTTGCTAAACATCTCTGTAACGCTATCACGGTTACCAAATAACTTTGTAACGAAACGCGCCGCTCGTCTTTGGATCTTCTCTACCTCCTACAGGGATGACACAGCAAGTTATCTTGGGTGGAGAGTCATCGTCAGATGTAGAAATGACTTCGGGTGTGCCCCAAAGAAATGTGTTGGGACCCTTGTTGTTCATGTTGTAGTTAATGACCTTGCAAACAATATTAATAGTAAAATCAGCCTTTCTGCACATGATGCAGTTATCTGTGATGAAGTATTATCTGAAAGATGCTGGATAAATATTCAGTCAAATCTTGATAAGATTTTAAAGTGGTGCAGAGACTGGTAGCTTCCTTTAAATGTTCAAAAATGTGAAATCGTACACTTCACAAAACGAAAAAACATAGTATCGTACGAGTATAGTATCAGTGAGTCATTGTTCGAATCGGCTAAATCATACAAATACCTGGGTGTAGCACTTGTAGCAATATGCAGTGGAATGATCACATAGGTTTAGTCGTGGGTAAAGCAGGTGGTAGAGTTCAGTTTATTGGTAGAATATTGGGGAAGTATAATAAATATACAAAGGGGATAGCTTACAAGTCACTCTTCCCACCGGTTCTAGAATGTCAAGTGTGTGGGACCCGTACTGGATAGGACTGACGGAGGACATTGAACGTATACAGAGAAGGGCAGCACGAATGGCCACAGATTTGTTTAGTCCGTGGGTGAGTGTCACAGAGATACTGAAGGAACTGAACTGGAAGATTGTTGAAGATGGACGTAAACTATTCCGAGAAAGTCTATTAACAATGTTTCAAGAACCGGCTTCAAATTATTGTTCTAGAAATATACAACAAACCCCTACGTATCGCTCACATCGGGATCCCGAGGATAAGATTAGAATAGTTACTGCACGCACAGAGGCATCCGAACAAACATTCTTTCCGCGCACAATACGAGAATGCAACAGGAAGAAACCCTAATAACTGGTGCAATGCACCTCACGTTGGTTTGCATGGATGTAGATCACGCTGGCAACAGTAAGCCGTCGTTCCCTGCATTTTTTCAAGTGGGTAGGTGGGAAGGAGCAGCTAAGTAGGGGGAGTCGGCGGCAGGCTGCCGTCTAGAGAGGTTATTTGGAGGGACCGTGTTATAGCGGCCATCCGGTGGTGTTCGACACACGTTGGGGTTTCTGAGGTAATGCAAGTCCACCGTGGCGTGACACACACTCTGAGCTACTCGCTTAGTTGTGGGTTTCTAATACGCAACTTGTGTTACCGATACGATTTGTTTCGAACTCTAATTTTAGATTCTTTAACTTTGAATTCGCGAGTTGTACCGGTAAGAATCTTAGTGTTTTATTCTCCATGGCGTCTTCTAAGATAAATTACGGTACCTCTCACAGTGTTAGCGTCATTCTCGGTCAGTTTAACTGAAAATTTAGATAGTTTGTTGTCTGTCAATTTGTTGTTAATTCCACAAAGTATACACAGAACAAATAAACTCCTGTTACACGCAGACATGGTTCACATTTCAAGATCCTTTTACTAGCATTCCAAATTTTCATTGTTAGGTGACTCATCAACAATAAATAAAACCTGTTGTATGCTAAAATGGTTAACATCACTATGTCGGTATTACACTTGCGCAGAGTGGCCAAAAAAAAGGATAATTTACTTATCATTTTGTGAAAGCAACGAGAATTGTAGTCACCCGTCTAGTATCAGTACAATTTAAGTTTGCTTGCTATTTTTTAGCAGCACCGAGCTTTGCACTAGATCGTCTTGTATTATTAACATTTTGTTTTAGTAACAAGGTAGAGTTGAGTCCACCTACCGTAGATATATAATTGGTCGTGGACTGGCAGTAATTCACAATTTAACCACCAGAGCAGGAACTTCCAGTCTATAATTCTGTACTTGGTACTATTCGCTGGCCAAGCAATTCTCGATAAATGTGTGATAGAAAGGAGATAATACCGAGATGTATTCAATGTAAATTCTACCTGGGGTACCGTCAGGGTTCTGGTGTCTTGTTCGCTTTGAGCAGTTTTAATCGTTTTTCATCACCAAGTGAGCTAAATCGATATCGCTCATTTGTGAGCCTGAGCGGCGGTAAAATATCGACAGGCTATCCTTTTGTCGCAATACATTTTTAAATGAAGAATTTAAAGTTTCTGCTTTCTGTCTACTGTTTTCAGTTTAGATACCAGACCGACCCACGATGCACTGAATAAAAGATTTGGATCTATCCATTGAGCACATCTTCCTACCAATTTTTTCTAGAGCTTTTGCCAAGATCTGACTGTGAAAATTATTGTACGAATCACGCATCGATCTTATTATAGATCCATAAGTAACTATTAACTTCTAGTAGCATCTCTGCAATCTCTAGTGTAACGAGAGTGTAATAGTCTATATTTTGGCAACATTGTACGAATGACCCGTTTTCATTACTTTACCTGGAAGGTACACGTCCAGACTGCGTTTGACAACAATGAGAAGGCTGATGTCTCCAGCTAGGAATTCGTTGCTCGTATTGTCCTTCTGATGGAGCACACCTCGTGTCGCGATCACTGTCGAAGTGTTTGGATCGGGAGGCGGCGATCAATGAGGCGGAAGACCGGCATAATTCTCCTAATCATTCTAGTGTGAGCGCAGATGTAATGAGTCGAGCGACCTGTGAAGTCGATACGCATCTGAAATGAGCCAGTTTCTGATGGATCTAGTCAATATGACACAAAAATGATCGTTCGTTTCACGAGAAGTCACTGCATCATACAGTGTGATTAAGGATTGGTGCAGTCTGGCTTGACAGTGCCATTCCTTGCGTGCTAACAATAGAAATGTTTGTAAGAAAATTTCAACTTGCGGATATTTTCTCTAGAACATTGACATCAAAGACTGAACCCGTCAGGGTAGCCGAGAGCGCTAACGCGCTGCTTCCTGGACTCGGGTTGGAGCGCCGGCCGCCGATCGAATCCGCCCAGCGGGTTAACGACGAGGGCCGGTGTGCCAGCCAGCCTGGATGTGGGTTTTAGGCGGTTTTCCATATCCCGCTAGGTGAATACCGGGCTGGTCCCCACGTTCCGCCTCAGTTACACGGGTCGCAGGCATCTGACACACATCCGCACTATTTCACGATTTACACTAGACGCAGACAGTTGGGGTACACTGATTCTCTCCTGGAGGGTAAGGGGTGGCGGCAGAAAGGGCAACCGGCAATCCCTAAAACTAACACTGCCAAATCTGTTGTAACCACGCCGGTCCTGCTATCGCTGCTGGACCATGACGTAAGCAAAAGAAGAAGGAAAAAGAAGATTGACATCAAAGAATGACAACTTAGCAACACTGTAGCCACATTTACAGAACATATCCTGATTTATTATGCATAACCACACTGGAAAATAAGTCGAGGGAGAACACTGTTAGGTTAGGGTACTCGAGGTGGAGGTCACGATATTGTGTGTAAGCGTATTTCACTCCATTTGATAATTTTATTCTTGCCAGTAACACTGCGGTATACATAATTTCCAAAACCACATCTGCCCTAAAATCACTTAATACACTACTTTTGGTTCTGGACACAGCAACAATTCGACAGATGAGTGAGAAGTAGAGTAATAGCCAGTTAAATAAAATTTAGATTTCTTAGAACAGAAAAAACTACAAAACTTATCAATGTGGGGTGATAAACACAGTTTAATAATTACTCAGTTGCTATATAATAGAACCACACATGTTAAAATTCTAAATAAAAACAAATACGCCTCAATCCAGAGTCGCACTATCCACTCCATTTTTTTTGTGCTTCATTTTTGTTTGCTATTTTCTCCTTATTTACTTTACTTTTGTTTCATTTTCCTTATCTCTTAATTTTTACTAAGAGGGAGGAAAGCTTTCTGAAAAAGAGAATATATTAACGTCTACCATAAATTAGAGTTTTGACAGTGTTTGTTGTTTGTCTAGAATGTAGCCCCATACGGAAGTGAAACACGGACAATAAATGGTACGGACAAGAAATGGCTCTGAGCACTATGAGACATAACATCTAAGGCCATCAATCACCTAAAACTTAGAGCTACTTAAACCCAATTAACCTAAGGACGTCACACACATCCATGCCTGAGGCAGGATTCGAACCTGCGACCGTAGCGATCATGCGGTTCCAGAATGAAGCGCCTAGAACCTCTCGGTCACAATGGCCAGCAGTACGGACAAGAGAACAGATTAATTTGAAACGTGCTGCTAAATAAGAGTGCTGAAAATTACGTAACTAAAACGGGTAACTAACGAACAGGTGAAGGATCTAATGAGAAGAAGGGAGCTTTATTGCACAAGCAGGTTGCGCAGGACGCAGTCTGAAGCAATAAGCAACAGTTAATCTAGTAACAGAGAGAAGTGTGGGGGTAAAAACGTTGAGGGAGACAAAAGCCTGATTTTCTTTTTGGGTCCCTCCATCCTGACCTTCTAGCTCTCCAAACTCTCTTCAAAATGCCTTCGTTAGTGTTAATGCCTTCTCAAGAAGAATCACTAAAAGTAAAATGTAAAAATGTTACGCAGTCGTATGAAATATAGTGAAAATATCACAAGCCACATCACACGTTACGACAACAGGCTCTTATCCTCAGGTTCGCAGCTCGTGACCTAGTGGCTAGCGTTGATTCCTCTGGATCATGGGGTCCCGGTTTCGATTCCCGGCCGGGTTGGGGTTTTGCTCTGCCTGTGGACTGGGACGCTGACAGCTGCGAACCACCTGCATCCCTTCATTCTTGATGCCTTCTCCGTCGGCGATGTCGTCTTTCAGTAGTATATTTGTCCGTGTCACCGAGCCAGAACCGTGCTACAATGATTTGAGGAGCATTACAGTGAACTCATATTGATGTCTCGGAGACCAAATTCACCCGATGGCTGCATCACCGCGTACGCGGTTCGTTATTTACGCGAATTACATGACCTGTGCGTAGATATATAATGCTACATACCTCCACAAAGCTACCAACAAACTATCGGATCCCTGATATGCAGGATCAGTGATGTACTTCGTTCAAAGAGGCACAAACCAGCTAATAAGCAGGCGGTCTTAATGTTTTGGGTTCATGAGTGTACGTAGCAGTGCACATAATTTATCAGAATTCGCCAACAAACGTTTTCGAGTAGGTCTGCGGAGCAATACATGGTGTCATTTGCCTCGCACGATGCCGTGGAAGCTCTGACCGTGGGCAAAAAGGAATGTTTCACTTCATGGACTCTTGGGCGACAGGAATCACTGTAAATAACCGTTACTGTAGTGGTTGGTTTTCTATGCACAAAAAAGGAAGCGTCCAGACTTCCTCTTTATGTTTAAATCAAAGATCATTAGACTCTTGTGATCCGTTTGCTTTTTATCTGAGACTGGTTAATTAGCCCGGCATTACTTTCACCAGCAATGAAAAGCAGTTGCTTAGCGAAAGGTTTAAATTCTACATCAGGCCGGAAGTAAATAAGAGTGTTTTGAAGGAAATAGTAATAATCACAGAAATGGCTGCTGATTTAACGAAATTATATGGGAAGGAAATAAACCACGTAGGACACAAGTAACGTAAAGTTCTGAAGGCTGGAAAAAACCATCACTGTAATAATTTCTTACTTAATGCAGATACAAAATCTGGACTGCATAAGTAAAATTCTTGAGAGTAATAAGGCAGTCATTACGAAAGCTGGTTAAAGAAGTACGATAGTTAAGATGATGGGGCAGCATACGCTAATAGCAATTTTAGCTTTTTGGAATAAAATAAATACATAAAGTCTCAACTAAGAATTTTTTAATAAACAGTCCATCAAATAAAATAACTAGATCTCTCAATCGAACGTTCAGGGAAAATTGCGCCTTCAAAGATAATTATTTGATCTGGAACATTAAAGCCCCTGTTACTGAAAAGAACCCTCTAAATCATTCAAGCTAATGTGCTCAAAAGGAACTGTTGAATTTATTGAGCTGTCACAACTAATTTTACTGTAGAACTGGTTCTCTTTAATAAGAAATTTTATTTGAAAAACAATGAATTAACTGTGGAATCCAGTATTTCTGGAACTACCACAAACACCTTTATTAATTTTCTTGAAGGAAAAATCCTTGCTAACGCCAGACCACCAGTAGACTACAGCATCCCCCATTACATTTAAATGAGCTCCTACACGTGATTTCTGTCAACCCAATTGCTAATACCATTTCTGATTGGTAATGTAAGTATTCCAATATCTATTCTGGATGTGAGGATTTAACTACAGGTTTTTAGCTCTCACAAAACATTGTATAACACTTACTGGTCAGTCAACTATGTCCTGCATACCAATTAGGTTGACATGTTGCCACTTGGTTTTCAGAATGTCAGTTAATTCGCACAATGTGGTTTTGTGCGGAGAGAAGGAAAAAAGGAAAAAAGGAGAAAAGAAGCACACTTTATCTACATTAAATGGTAAGAGAAATATAAATGCGTATATACTTTCTGAATTAGTGATAGCTATCTGCTTGGTAACAGCCGTGCGTCATGCATAGTTGGCTAATTTGTAAACTGCTATACCCATTATCTCATTTAGTGGCAGAAACTCTCGTACATTACCATTGGCTATGCGACATAACATTCACTAACTTCGTGAACAACCCACCTTTTAGCTGAGATAGCTAATGCACACCTGTGCAGTAGCAACGTAGTGGTAGCTGGTTCGAATCCTTGTGGAGAAGGAGAAATTTTTACTGTCGACTAGTGGAGGAGGTGTGATGTCGTAAGATCCTGATCACCATTCTTTGTGCCAACGTCCTGCATTAAATTCCAAACCTCTCCCCAATGCCTGTGACATTATAGCTGGCGAATTCCTTGATGCTCTGTGAGGGGCATAGTCCATACACCATCTCCCTTCTCTCATCATCACACAACAACAAAAAATGACACAACGCTGTATATACATTCATTACAGCCGCCTACACTCCACAGACACAGTTGCGACACCTATACACCATAAGAAATGGTACCATTGTATGGTGAATGATGCTTACGAAGAGGGGGTATGTTTTACATTTCTGCGCAGGCCGAGACACTTCAGATGGTACTTTGCTTACACATTCATAGGCTTCCCGCCGGCCGCTGTGGCCTAGCGGTTCTAGGCGTATCAGTCTGGAACCGTGCGACCGCTACGGTCGCAGGTTCGAATGCTGCCTCGCGCATGGATGTGTGTGATGTGTTAGGTTAGTTAGTTGGGTTTAAGTAGTTCTAAGTTCTAGGGGACTGATGACCTCAGATGTTAAGTCGCATAGTGCTCAGAGTCATCTGAACCATTTGAACCCATAGGCTTCCCAGAAAGGGCCGCACGTTTCTCCGCAGAAGTGTCACTCCACTCAAGTTTTCCAACCCCAAAGGTATGTCTTCGTAGATAGGTGGATGAGCCTACTTCTCCTGGCGTCCCAGCCAACTACACTGCCGGAAAAAAAAATCAGTACACTTGAAAAGATTTTGATCCAATGTTGGCATGTACCAACTGAGGATAGTAGAAGTACTCATAATGGTTTCAGCGTCTTCCTGCAACAGATATCGCAATAGCATAATCACCAGAGCACCATTTAATCGGAATGATCACAGCCAGAAGGCTCAGTGTATTGAAAGCAAAAATACCATGGAGACACACCCGGTGCTTTCTTCAGCCAAATGAGTGCCCTCCGCCACTCACCATTGGGTGGCTTGTGGAGTATAAATGTAGATGTAGATGTAGCGAGTCTGAAAGGGGTCAAATCATAACCTTCCGAGTGGCGGGACGGTCCTTCCAGAGAGCTGTCACACAAGTTGGACGTATTGCGTCAATTATGCAACGACGCTAGTATCATTCGTTATGTCAACATTCTCGCACCTGTAGACGAGTTCTACATCTAGTTCTGGACGTCCACGCAGCACAGACAACCGCCAGGATCGTCGAACTGTATGGGCAGCAGCGGCAGATGGTGCTGCTACCATAGCACAGGTAAGAGGCCTTGTGAGCCCAGATGTGTCAACACGAATTGTTGCGAACGGGTTATTATCAGTGGAATTACATGCATGCACACTTCTAGCCCTCTTCCACTCACGCCACAGCATCGACGTGCATGGCTCGATTTGTGTCGAGAAGGTTAGCGCAGTGGTTAGCACACTGTCTCGCATTCCGTAGGACGACGGTTCAAACCCGCTTTCGGCCATCCTGATTTAGCTTTTCCACGATTTCCCTAAATCGGTTAAGGCAAAGTCCGGTGCAGTTCCTTCGAAAGGGCAAGCGCCGCTTTCCTTCTTCATCCTCCACTAATCCGAGCTTGTGCTCCGTCTCTAATGACCTCGTCGTCGACGGGACGTTAAATAGTAATCTCATCCTTCTCGACTGCTGCCGTCAGAGGATCACTTAGAAAATGGAATGGCGCGCTGTGGTTTTCAGCCATGAAACCAGATTCTGCCCGCACGCAAGTGATGATCGTTTGCACGGACGACGTTTACCTGGTGAAAGCTGTCTCGTGGAGTGCATTCCTCCAAGAAATACTGGCCCCCACCTCAGGCTTTATTAGATTTGGACTGTTCACCTTTGATATTTCTGGAGCTGACGCTAACTAGAGATCGGTATGTGCAGTGTGTCGCTAGAAGCGTTCTTTTGTTGTTCTTGCAACAGGAATATGATCTGTTATTTCAACAGGATAATGCTGCCCGCACACTGCTCGTGAAACTCAAGGTGTTCTGCCAGACGTGCAGCAACTTCCCTGGACAACGAGATCTCCGGACGTGTCTCCAGCTGGCTGGGGTGGACCAGCGGTTCTAGGCGCTACAGTCTGGAACCGCGCGACCTATACGGTCGCAGGTTCGAATCCTGCCTCGGGCTTGGAGGTGTGTGATGTCCTTAGGTTAGTTAGGTTTAAGTAGTTCTAAGTTCTAGTGGACTGATGACCTGAGAAGTTAAGTCCCATAGTGCTCAGAGCCATTTGAACCACTTGAGCCACTTGTCTCCTATCGAACACAGGTGGGATAGGGTGAGACGAACAGTGATTAGTGCGACTCGTCAACCAACAGCTCTTACAGGACTACGTGAACAGGTCGAGCAGGCGTATCACAGGACAGTATTCGCCATCTGTACGGTCGACTGGATGCCAAAGTCAGTGCCTGCAATGCCACATCTACATTTACATCTACATCCATACTCCGCAAGCCACGTGACGGTGTGTGGCGGAGGGTACCTTGAGTACCTCTATCTGTTCTCCCTTCTATTCCAGTTTCGTATTGTACGTGGAAAGAAGGATTGTCGGTATGCTTCTGTGTGGGCTCTAATCTCTCTGATTTTATCCTCATGGTCTCTTCGCGAGATATACGTAGGAGGGAGCAATATACTGCTTGACTCTTCGGTGAAGGTATGTTCTCGAAACTTTAACAAAAGCCCGTACCGAGCTACTGAGCGTCTCTCCTGCAGAGTCTTCCACTGGAGTTTATCTATCATCTCCGTAACGCTTTCGCGATTACTAAATGATCCTGTAACGAAGCGCGCTGCTCTCCGTTGGATCTTCTCTATCTCTTCAACTAACCGTATCTGGTGCGGATCCCACACTGCTGAGCAGTATTCAAGCAGTGGGCGAACAAGCGTACTGTAACCTACTTCCTTTGTTGTCGGATTGCATTTCCTTAGGATTCTCCACCCGTGGAGTCTGAACCACGTACTAATATAGGTGTTTCAGTAGGAATTGACACTTGGTACCTCAAAACTGTTTGTGCTATTGACCTATAAATGTAATCATTTGATGTCCTCCATACCCACTATTGCAACAGTAAATCTTGAGTGAATTGGAAAGCTCTGAAAGGGTGTACTTTCTGGCCGTGTATGTCATATTACTGTGCACGGGAAAAGAAATGAATATTTACTAAATTTTCCAACCATTCAAAGTTTCCAATACTTAAGAAATGGAAATGAGCGTTTGGCGTCATTGGCCGGGAGGCCTCTTGCGGGGCAAGTCCGGCCGCCTTGGTGCAGGTCTTATTACACTCGTCGCCACAGTGGGCGACCTGTGCGCCGGATGGGGATGAAATGATGATGAAGACAACACAACGCCCAGTCCCTGAGGGGAGAAAATCTCCGACCCAGCCGGGGTCCGTAGGACAGCAATCCGTCACGCTGACCACTCAGCTATCGGTGCGGAACCCAATACTTTGGATTACATTTACATTACACCACTGATGTTTCTGCACTTTCTTTGACAACATGCATGATCTAGATGGGTGTCATAGTACAGTTCCACACTCGTTACCAGACGTGGGCAAGTTTTTTAAACATCTGCTCTTGATCAGTCTCCCCCTGCTTCTCCTTATGCGAAATCAGTGACTTCCATATGGATGTCGTACACTCATATTATTTCTTTAAAAAATACTTGGCTACTCCTTATCTCATGTCGTCGTGTCGGCAAAAACTAAACAACTGATTTGCCAACACAATTTCTGCAAAACAAGTGGCGCTCGAAAAATCGTCTTTTGATCCGGCTAACGACGTCACCAGAGGTTTAACATGTGAACACGACAGCGAAATCGATTTTCATATTCCGCAAGTTGTGTTGAAATTTGGAAATTTGTGGTAAGTACCTATGGGACCTGCTGAGGTCATCGGTTCCTAAGCTTATACATTACTTAATTTAACTTAAACCAACTTACACTAAGGACAATACACACACCGATGCCCGAGGGAGGACTCGAACCTCCAACGGGGGAAGCTGGGCGAATCGTGGCAAGGCGTCCGAGACCACGCGCCTACCGCGCTCGGTAAAGTTGTGTTGATATAATCTTAATGTCGTAGACGAAGGTTCTAAGTACCCACGACGGATGCTAATCTGTGCGGTCGTTGTTCTGAACAGTCCTGAGCCACTCGATACTGCTTCAGTGTACAGAATAAAGGCGATGCGATGAAAACCATGTGCATGGCTACCCTGCACGAAAGACGACTTTGTCGCACACATCTGCGGTTGCGTGGTACCGTTCTTTAGAAACACACACTAAATCGCGGAATAACTGTGACCCGCAATGGTATCAAACCCGGGATCCGTAGTGGTGCAGTGGTTAGCACACTGGATTCGCTTTCTGGAGGACGACGGTTCAGATCCCCGTCCGACCATCGAAATTTAGGTTTTCTGTAGTTTGCGTCAGTCGATGAGGCGGGTGTTGGGGTGGTTACATCGTAAAGGGCTCCTCCAATTTTCTTCTCTGATCTTGCTCAGTCCCAGCGTGTGCTCCGTATCTAACTTCTAGGTTCGCAGGAAAGCTTCTGTACAGTTTGGAAGGTGGGAGACGAGATACTGGCAGAAGTAAAGCTGTGAGTACCGGGCGTGAGTCGTGCTTCGGTAGCTCAGATGGTACAGCACTTGCCCGCGAAAGGCCAAGGTGCCGAGTTCGAGTCTCGGTCGGGCACACAGTTTTAATCTGCCAGGAAGTTTCATCTAACTTCTAAATTATGAGACAAGGTGTTAAATTCAAAATAACACAACAGCTTACGCAGGCAAATGACTTCCCTCAAGACCTAGTCGTCGACAGATCGTTTAACACTAAACTGTCTTCATTCCTTCATTCAAATTCGACAGGAGCGGGCTATCACCAGGCAGTCAGAATACAAGCGGTGATGTATACAAGAACAAGAACGTCAGTACATCACAGGACTGACGTACTCACCACCTGGGCAGCAGGATGCAGCACCACAGTACCACGTTGTGGCTGCACATACTGGGAAACGACGATGGTGCTTCCAGCAGTTAATACGAGACTTTTTTTTTAGATCAACATCAGCGGACATTGTTGAGAGAAGGGATCAAAATACTATACCCTGGCAGAAAAGCCAAAGAGATTCTGGTCATTTGTAAAGTACACCAGTGGCAAGACACTATCAATACCTTTACTTCGCGATACCAGTACTAATACTACCGATGACAGCGTCACTAAACCGAAGTTACTACACGCAGTTTCCCGACATTCTTTAATCAAAGATGATGAAGTAAATATTTCAGAATTCGAATGAAGAACTGCCAACATTAGTAACTTAGATGCGGATATCCTCTGTGTAGGGAACCTGTTTAAATCACTTAATAAAGGCAAGTCTTCCAGTCGATATGGTACAACAATAAGTTCCTTAATCGATTCAAGCAAACGCCACAATGGTTTCTTTGAATAAGGCACGATCGTTCTTCTTCTCCGTCCTTTCGTTATCCGAAGTAGTGCTCCGTCTCTAATGACCATGCTGGCGGCACGATGTTGAATTCTAATATTCTCTCCTTGCTTCCTGGACACGCTTCTTTCCAAACTGCCCATGAAAAAAAGAAAAACCACATCTAAACTCCGTGATCTGATCTGCGCGATCCGACCGGCCGCCGTGTCATCCTACGCCACGAGGCGCTGTTTGGATGCCGTACGGAAGGTCTCTTTACGGAAGGCGGTTGTCGCTGAAACAAGTGGTTTTCAGTTATGTAGGTTTTCTTCCACACCATTTTAACCTGACGGCTAAAACCGATCAAAATACCCGGTTTCTGAAATAACCAGTTCTCGGATTTTCGCTCCTGTTATTTACTGTGATAAACGTAGAAATTGAACGAGGACTGAAAATTTTTGACTCACTCAGTTTGAAGATACATGCAATCAAAATATGATATTCAACAAGCAGGTAAAAGAAAAATTAGAATGAGATTTTTCACTCTGCAGCGGAGTGTACGCTGAAATGAAACTTCCTGGCAGATTAAAACTGTGTTCCAGACCGAGACTCAAACTCGGAACCTTTGCCTTTCGCGGGCATGTGCTCCACTGTCTTTTTTTTTTCTTTTCGTTTTGTTCGATACAGTTTGTTGCGTTTGGTCTGGGCGGACGTCATAAGACATGCGTTCAAGTTGATCGTTGATTCCTTGACTCAGTTTTTTTTATTACAGAGAGGAAACAGCCCTCTGACCGAACACGCTGAGCTACCGTGCCGGCGTTTTTTTTTAATCTCATTTTGTTTGATGTTGGTCGTTGAATCTGTTCGAGGCGGACGTCCGATGACACCCATTTAGGTTCTTCGTTGATTCATTCACTCGCTTTTTTTTTTTTTTCATTACAGAGGGTAGCTAACCCTCTGACCGAACACGCTGAGCTATCGTGTCGTCGCCATCTGAGCTACCCAAGCACGATTCACGTCCCTTCCTCACAGCTTTACTTCCGCTAGCACCTCGTCTCCTACTTTCCAAACTTCACTAAAGCTCTCCTGCGAACATCCCTGGAAACATCCCCCAGGCTGTGGCTAAGCCATGTCTCCGCAATATCCTTTCTTCTAGGAGTGTTAGTTCTGCAAGTTTCGCAGGAGAGCTCCTGTGAAGTTTGGAAAGTAGGAGACGAGGTACTGGCGGAAGTAAAGCTGGGAGGACGGGGCGTGAGTCGTGCTTGGGTGGCTCAGATGGTGTGGTGCCGGCACGGTATATATATATATATATATATATATATATATATATATATATATATAAAGTAAACTTAGTCCATCTATTTTTTGCTGCTTTTCTCGAAATACTACAAAAAAGCCGCAAATAATCACCTACTAGTTCTAATTTTTTGAAATTCTGTTCAAAAATCATGTTATAATGGGGGATCATACCACACTGTCTGGGCATCAGGAGTAACCAGTGTTACAGGCTGAAAAGCGAGGTTGAAGAACTTTATTTTTCGTGTTAATTTGTCTGTTTCCAATAGCTACATAAAGATAAAGGTATATTATGTGAACAAAGGCAACAGTCAGCTTCTTTCTATTTTTATTGTCTACTTCGTCTGATTTGTTGTTAAGTTTTTGATTTATTCCTCTTGCTACAATTTCCTTCCTCTTTTGTTATTTCATAGAAGCGGCATACAAATCTTTAACCTTTTAAAGAAAATGAAGCAATGTAATTCACTGCTGCGTCCCTTCGTAAAAATATTTCCAGATTAGGGTTAGTGTCATTCTGCGATACTACTGACGTCTAGCAACGTCATCGAGGAACTGCCATACAGACCAGGTGGGGGCGAGTCCTGCATACTGCACTTAAGCGGCGAAACACAGAAATAGTCTCAGCAGTGCTGCACCAATCCTTATGCCACGTGTTTTTTGCTCATTTCTGTAGTCATTGTTATTAAAACAGCAGTGATCGATTTTCCCATTTTCTATAATAACGCAATATTCTAATCCAATACAGATTTTACGAATAAAAACTAATTCTTTTCTTAAAAAAAGTTTGTTTATAATACAAAAGTTTTATGGCTGCTAAGTCTAATTGTTTATTACACGGCTGCTAGTAAAAAGTAAAACCACCTATTGTAACCGAGACCAAAAAAATACTGAGGAATACCGGTTATTTAGAACTAAAAAACCGGTATCGGTTTTAACTGGTCGGTTTTTCACATCTTTGAGTCACTGGGTCAGCTCACCGCCCTCCCGTCCGTTGTCGACTTGTCATTCAAGTAGTTTCTCAGCTGGCATCACGAGGCTGAGCGGACCTCGTTCCAAATGTCTTGAATTGAGCCCTGGACCTCTGCATGGCTGTCAGGCGCATTGGCCACTCAGCAACTGGAGTGTTCCGTTCAAATTGCCCAAGACAGAAGATAATAGTTGTAACCGTTGTCCTGGACAAGTCTTGAGGCACGGAATCAAGGTGATGCGATGAAAACCATTCACGGGGCCACCCCACACAGAGGCGCCTGTGTCAGACAGAGCGCGTGGTTGTGTGGTTATCATTGTTTTGGGGCCACAACGCCGCAGCACGCGGCCTTGACTCCCAGCGTTTCGAGTATAGTAGTAGTTCCCAGGGGGCCCCAGACGACCGCTGCCGCTCTCGTGAACAGCTCCGAGCAAACAAGCAAACACGCTGTCAGCCTCCCGCCTCGTGCTGCATAGCGGGCCACCGGCACCTTTGCTCTCTGATACCGTCAGGCCTCGGCTCCTGCGCTTTCACCACGACTCCTCTTCATTTCCTCAAGGCCAGGCGGACGGAATTCAGCAGCGCGAAAAGTGTTCCTGGGTCAGTTTTGCGATTCAGTTAGCGTTGAAGCAGTCAACCCCCCCCCCCCCCCCCCCCCAGGAACACAGTCGATGCAAATACAGGCACTTGACCTTCACCTTAAATAAATGTCACATTGCGCGCAAATAGGCGAAAATATCGATTACTGATAAATTACGCTATGGGCTAATACAAAGCACTTCAGCTCAAATAGTTATAGATACCGAAAACTTGCTAAAGACAGTGATAAGTTCAGCCGAAATCTTTACAAAGGACCTAACAGTGTTTAGAAAGGACCGATTGGATACCGTCGGGGGCGGCGTCTTTGTCGCTGTTAGAAGGAATTTGTCTTGCAGCGAAATTGAAGAAGATAGTGCCTGTAAATTTGGGTAGAGGTTGTACATGACAACCGGAATAAATTAATGATTTGTTCCTTTTACCAGCCGCTACGGTCGCAGGTTCGAATCCTGCCTCGGGCATGGATGTGTGTGATGTCCTTAGGTTAGTTAGGTTTAAGTAGTTCTAAGTTCTAGGGGACTGATGACCTCAGTTGTTAAGTCCCATAGTGCTCAGAGCCATTTGAACCATTTTTGAAGGTATATGAAACGTCGTCAGTAATTGTGCTAAAAGCTTTCTCCGAGAATTATTTTGAGCAATTGTTCAATTAATTCAGGAGTCTACTCGAAGTGTAAAAGGTTGCAAAAACATCCTTCAGAAATAATCCTAAGCAAATGCGGAGAATCATGACGCATGCATCATGACGGATGCAGGGATTAATCAACACAAGACCTTTGTCATGAGACTGATCACCACAACATCCAAATCCACCAAAATTAAACGCAAAACACATATGTTTAAAACGGCTGATAAAGTTTAGCTTGAAAAGACGGCTTCCACCACTCCACAACTTTAATGTAAGTGTAGACAAACTTTAACTTAAATTTAAATTTATAGAAATAGTACCTGAAGCGATTGACAGATCTGTATAAAATAAATCAATAAAAGATTATATTGATCTCCCCTTGCTACACGAAACAGTTCAGAACACTATTGCAGTTGTTGTTGTTGTGGTCTTCAGCCCTGACATTGGTTTTATGCAGCTCTCCATGCTACTCTATCCTGTGCAAGCCTCTTCATCTCCCAGTACCTACTGCAGCCTACATCCTTCTGAATCTGCTTCGTGTGTTCATCTCTTGGTCTCAGAGACTCTACGATTTTTACCCTCCACACTGCCCTCCAATACTAAATTGGTGATCCCTCGATGTCTCAGAACGCGTCCTACCAACCGATCCCTTCTTCTAGTCAGATTGTGCCACAAACTTCTGTTCTCCCCAATCCTATTCAATATCTCCTCATTAGTTATGTGATCTACCATCGAATCTTCAGCATTCTTCTATAGCACCACATTTCGAAAGCTTCTATTCTCTTCTTGTCCAAACTACTTATCGTCCATGTTTCACTTCCATACATGGCTATACTCCATACAAATACTTTCAGAAATGACTTCCTGACACTTAAATCTATACTCGATGTTAACAAATTTCTCTTCTTCAGAAACGCCTTCCTTGCAATTGCCAGTCTACATTTTATATCCTCTCTACTTCGACCATCATCAGTTATTTTGCTCCCCAAATAGCAAAACTCCTTTACTACTTTAAGTATCTCATTTCCTAATCTAATTCCCTCAGCATCACCCGACTTAATTCGACTACATTGCATTATCCTCGTTTGGCTTTTGTTGATGTTCATCTTATATCCTCCTTTCAAGACACTGTCCATTCCGTTAAACTGCTCTTCCTAGTCCTTTGCTGTCTCTGGCAGAATTACAATGTCATCGGCGAACCTCAAAGTTTTTATTTCTTCTCCATGGATTTTAATACCTTTACTGCTTGCTGAATAACATTGGGGAGAGACTACGACCCTGTCTCACTCCCTTGCCAACCACTGCTTCCCTTTCATACCCCTCGACTCTTATAACTGCCATCTGCTTTCTGCACAAATTGTGAATAGCCTTTCGCTCCGACGACGAGGTGAAAGAAAGAGGTTCATAACTTCCTGAAAAGCATGACGAGCTGGCATGACATGGGCATACAAAAACTGCCACAGTGTCTACAAAAATGTAGTGACAGAAATGGTGATTATGTCGAAAAATAGTTAAATGTTCAAGCTGTAAACTCATGTAAACCATTGTAGAAATAAACAGGTCTATGTGCTCATAAAAAATAGGAGACGTTACTTTTGGGATTACCCTCGTATTACTACAGGGATGTCGTGAAAACTTAACAAGTCCATATCAGGTGCAAAAAAAACACATATTCGAGAGACAAACTGGATGCATCGCGATAATGCACAGCCGAATATTGCAAATGTTCTTACTGAATATATTGAAAAAGTCAATGTGAACTGCAGCCTTCGCCCTGCTTAGAGTGCGCATCTAGCCATGTGTGACTTTTTCACATCCCCTAACATCAAGCAACGACTTCGTGAGGGACATATTCGAACATGAAAAGAGTAAACGCTACGGAGGTGATTCTGAAGGACGTTTCAACAAATTGTTTTCAGGATGTATTTGCAGACTAGCAGAAACTCATCCGAAGGAGACAATTTTGGGAAAAAACCGTACGAATTAAGAGGACGAGCAAAGGTATTTAAAAAAATTATACTGATACTTTACTGAATAGTCCTCGTATACATCCCGATCTCTCTCACGCTACACTCCTTGCCTTCTATAGTTCCCTCTGGGACCATGTAAGTTTTTCCTGGTGTCTTAACACATGTCCAATCATCTGGTTCCTTCTTCTAGCCAGTCTTTTCGACATAATCTTTTCCTCGTCGATTCTGCGAAGAACCACCTCACATCTTACATCATCAGTCCACTTAATTTTCGGCGTCTTTGTGTAACACCACACGTGATTCGCTTCGATTCTCTCCTTTTTTGTTTTCCCCAGAACCCATGACTCACTTTTGTACCATGTTGTGTTGCAGCAGTATAGTATGTCGAAACTACAGACAGTAAATTGTGCCTGTAGCGCTGCGCGGAGTGGCCCATGTCACGGATTGCGCGGTCCCTCCCGCCGGAGGTTCGAGTCCTCCCTCGGGCATGGTTGTGTGTCTGTTGTTCTTAGCATAAGTTAGTACACGTTAATATAAGTAGTGTCTAAGTTTAGGGACCGATGACCTCAGCAGTTTGGTTCCTTAGGAATTCACGCACATTTGAACACCTGTCGCTATCACCACCGCGCAATAAGAGTGGCACATTGTGAGAAAAGAATACATGTTCTCGGTCTCCTGCAGAGACAGTTCTGTTGCGGTACCGGCAACAGGTGCACCACAGTGTGGGAGCGAAATGGCGAGGTAACTGGAAACCTACTCCAAAGACTGCGCGCGTGGGACGGTACAATTCTTGTGGGCAAAACGCCTAAATTGCCGGCAGATTCACCGGGAGTTTCTGGAGGTGTACGGACCAAACGCAATGTCGCCTCCAGCCATAGTGAAATGGTACCAACAATTTGACAAAGGCTGATCGCGAAGGAAGGTCAGCGACATCGCCTCCAGAAGCAATGTTCGGTCAATGTACGACGAATATTTTGGGGGAAAGAGGTTTTCCAACAACGGGGACACTTCACAGAGGTTTTCAAATGGCTCCGTGAACATGGAGCGCATTCCTGTCATCAGGGATCTGCATAACTCGTGGAAGGCTCCGATCGTTGTTTAAAGTCTTTTTGACTATGCTGCACAATAGTATCAATAATCTGTGTCACTATGAAATGTAGAGCAGCATTCACTAAAACTTATTTGGACTGCAATACTGATGTTTAACTTACTTTTTGAAGTCCTAACATATATTCTCAGAAATTTTTTTCCACCAACTAAGTCCAATGTTTGATACTACCACGCTACTTTTAGCGAGGAACACTTTCTTTGCTTTTGCTACCCTGTTTTTTATGTCCTCCTTGCTACGTCCGTTACGTGTTATTTTGCTTCCAACGTAGCAGAATTGCTTAACTTAGTCTTCTACGCGGTCTCAAATTTCGATATTGAGTTTAGGGCTAATCTCATTCCTGCTACTCCCCCTTACTTTCACCTTCCTTCCATTTAATCTCATCTTACCTAAGGCCCTTTTAATCCAAGCATTTGTTCTTGCTCTTCCATTCTGATTGCTTCCTCTTCGGTGTTCTCCATATTCTATATTATTCGTATTTCTCTGTAGCTTATACCCAATTTTCGCGCAAGTTTTGGGTACCGACGACGTGCCGACTCGCAGGCGTCAACAGAACTGGTCGTCGGGCAGAGAGAACACCTCCTAGCAGTCACCATGACACTGTGGAGCTTGAAACTGCATGCTTTGTAGTCCTGCTAAATGTGGTTGCAATTGCACTTGCTGTTTGCCGTCGGTCCCCTCTTGCTTGCTGCACAATGCTGCGTTTATCTGCTGCTGTTGTTGACTTAGGTCGACCATTTCCTCTCCTTTCGGCAGCATGCTTATGCTCTGGGTTGCTCCCCACGCATGTGAAACAATGGTGTGAGCAACATTAAACTCCAGGGTTACAATCGTCTCATTTCGTCCTTCTTCCAGTTTCCCGATACTTCTGCGAATGAAGACATCCAGATGTTGTCTCTGGACCGTGCCGTAGTGAAGCACATCACCACTGTGCGCTCTAACTGCTCGTTCATTTATTTTCGGAATATTTTGGTATAAGAGACGCATGGTGTCCGGTGGCTCTTTGCTGAGTAATAATGTACTTACGATTCATTCATTTTCCTATCCCACTTACCTCTGTTTCTCTGAAATTACTGTCCCAACAGAGAAAGAGCCTGTCATACGCAATCAACGAAACGTACAACACGAAACACTGAGCAATACTGCAACTTTCAGATGTAGCACGTCACGGTACAATGCAGTGTGTAACAGAAGCATTATTGCTCCCTTACAGGTATTGTTCCAAATTTCGACCCCTGTCACCACGGTAGCGTGTGCAGAAACGCACCACCTATTGTCTCACACACTCAAGTACCCCACGAGTTTAGGGTACCACTTTCGCGGCTGCACTTTGTAAGGTGCTTCTTACGCGAGGAAGAAATTTTACCAGTTTTAATAAATTATTGTCTCTTATTGACGTATTCACGATAGTTAGGAAGTGCTGTAGTCCGTAGCCGGCCATGAGTCGGAGAGCATTTCCCACGCTGGCGGGCTATGTGACGAAGCGACCGTATGTGGCGCGTAGTGGGGTGGGGCTCGGCGCTGGACCGCAGCAACAAGCGTGACGAGAAGTACCGCCATCTTGGCGCCAAAGTCACCGATTTTGTTTATTTATATTTAATAATTAAATTCATTTATGACAACATGAATACTAGGAGGACTCTCTGGATGTTTAAAACTATTTATCATAATTTTGCCTCGTTAAAATTCACACCCGTTCATTAACAAATGCATATCTTAGTAAGTACGAACTTGATCGGAAATCCATGAACTGTAACTAAAGTAGTAACAGATACGGACTGCGCGCCAAATTCGGCATCGGAGTTAAGAGCTCTTCCTGTCATATTCGATGGTAGCCATGCTCTCGGTTTCGAGTAATTTGTGACATGAGTGTTTCATTATTGATCTAATAGGAATAATCGTGATATTGAGGCATTCTGAATGTTAGTTTCGAGTAAATAGATACCCCAAAGTTGATCGGCAGCAATTTCAGATAATTAGCTTCCACCGACAGAGACATCCAATGCACCAATGAAGAATCTGCACGGGACGACATTTACGAGAGCTGAACCGCGCACAGATAGGAGGAAATCCGACGACACGACCCACCAAGGCGGATCAAGGAAGGTCCGACTTACACTCGCAAATTCCGGGTGGAAATGCTGACCAGTTATACTGTACGTCACACATACCACCCTCTACGGACCCGCGGCTAAGCCGAGTAATAACAGTATCAGTTTAGAAGCGGGGGGTCTTGCGACCTATCCTAGCAAACTGGTTTATACGACTATCGACAAGAAAAAAATGGTTCAAATGGCTCTGAGCACTATGGGACTTAACATCTGTGGTCATCAGTCCCCTAGAACTTAGAACTACTTAAACCTAACTAACCTAAGGACGTCACACACATCCATGCCCGTAGCAGTCACGCGGTTCCAGACTGAAGCGCCTAGAACCGCACGGCCACACCGGCAGGCGACTATCGACAAGAATCTCTTAAACTAAGCTCATCACATGCCCCTCTGAAGAACTCATCCATTGGTGTCAAGTTTGATAACTGAGCTAACCACGTGGCGGGAACACCGCGACCATTTCATTGTTGTCCAGACTCTACATCAATGTAAAGCGCACCAGCGACCCGTCATGTTGAACCTTACAAGCTGACACACCTTCCGGGAACTGTGGAAGGATACGTTGAAGAAATGTTTCGCGTAGGACTTCGTTCAGTTAAACGTGAAGCACGTGCGGTTCAATCACATGATACACTGTCCAGTAACACTAATGTGACCACCGACTATGTCCGAAGTCACTGAGCAGCAACAACTCACAGAGGGCAGGTGGCAACACGAGCAGTGAAGAGTCTATAAAGCGTGTCGGGGTGGGGATGCGGAGTAAAGCAGTCGTCGCTGTAATGCGGAAGTGTAGCGATTTATCTGACATCCAAAAGGGCATGATGACTGGCTTTCGGGCCACCGGTGTAAGCATTTCCAAAACATCGACGTCTGTAAAATCTTCGCATGCGGCTAAGATTAACGTATATCACGCATATAAAAAAGGCGTTATCCAAAACGAGCGTTGCTGCTTATGGGCTTTAGCTGGCTCCTCGTTCACCCATGTTGACTGCTGTTCATCAGCGATAACGGTTGGAATTTGGACGTACATTGAGTGCCGACGTCTGAAAGCAAAGGGTCCATCCCAGAGGAACGGGCGTTATGCCCTGGGGAATGTTATCGAGGCATTCCCTGTGCGATCTCATCATTCTGAAAGGCACGATGGATCAACACAAATATGCGCCTATCCTTGGGGATCACGTCCATCCCTACATCGAGTTAGTTCTTCCTCGGCACGATGGCATTTACCAGCAGAACAATGCAACGTGTCACCCAGATCGCTGTGTACGTGAGTGGTTAGAAGAGCATCAGGATGTGTTTACCGTACATGCCTGGCCACCAAACACTCTGAATTAATCCGATGTCGACCAGCTCGATCGGGGTGTTCACGTCGAAAAACCTAGCGCACCTAACTACGGCACTGGAGTCGGTATGGATCCACATCACTGTCGGTACCTTCCAGATACTCGCTGATGCTCCTCCTGCATGGTTCGCAGCAGCCTGTGCTGCAAACGGCGCTTATTCAGGCTTTCGACTGGTGGTCACATTAATGTGGCTGCACAGTGTAGTTGGCAATACCACCTGGTACATCCACAGCGAACTTGTTCTGGTAAAATCGACATATCAATGAGTGTGATCAAACGTATCCGGACACCTGGCTGAAAATCACTTACAAGTTCGTGGTATCCCCCGTCGGTAATGCTGGAATTCAATATGGTGTTGGCCCGCCATTAACCTTGATGACAGCTTCCACTCTCGCAGGCATACGTTCAATCAGGGGCTGGAAGGTTTCTTGGGGAATAGTAGCCCATTTTTCACGGAGTGCTGCACTGAGGAGAGGTATCGATGTCGGTCGGTGAGGCCTGGCACGAAGTCGGCGTTCCAAAATATCGCAAAGGTGTTCTATAGGATTCACGTCAGGACTCTGTGCAGGCCAATCCGCTACACTGATTTACTGTCGTGTAACCACTTCACCAAAGGCCGTTCATTATGAACAGGTGCTCAATCGTGTTGAACGATGCAATCGCCATCCCCGAATTGCTCTTCAACAGTGGGAAGCAAGAAGGTGCTTAAAACATCAATGGCCGGCTGCTGTGACCGAGCGGTTCTAGGCGCTTCAGTCCGGAACCGCGCTGCTGCTACGGTCGCAGGTTCGAATCCTGCCTCGGGCATGGATGTGTGAGATGTCCTTAGGTTAGTTAGGTTTAAGTAGATCTAAACCTAGGGGATTGATGACCTCAGATGTTAAGTCCCATAGTGCTCAGAGCCATTTTTGAAAACATCAATGTAGGCCTGCGCTGGGGTTGTGCCACGGAAAACAGCAAGGGGTGCAAGCACATTCCATGAAAAATACGACCACACCATAAGACCATCGCCTCCGAATTTTACTGTTGGCAGTACACACGCTGGTAGATGACGTTCTTCGGGAATTTACCGTACCCACACCCTGCCATCGGATCGCCAAATTGTGTACCGTGATCCGCCACTCCACACGTTTTCCCACTGTTCAATCGTCCAATGTTTACGATCCTTACACCAAGCGAGGAGTCGTTTGGCATTTACCGGCTTGTTGTGTGGCTTATGAGCAGCCGCTCGACCATTAAATCCAAGTTTTGTCACCTCCCGCCTAACTGTCATAGTACTTGCAGTGGATCCTGATACAGTTTGGAATTCTTGTGTGATGGTCTCGATAGATGTCTGCATATTACACATTACGACCCATTTCAACTGTCGGCAGTTTCTGTCAGTCAACAGTCGAGGTCAGCCTGTACGCTTTTGTGCTGTATGTGTGCCTTCACGTTTCCATTACACTGTCACATTGGAAACAGTGGACCTAGGGATGTTTAGGAGTGTCGGAATCCCCCATACAGACTTGAGACACAAGAGACATGCAATCACCTGACAATGTTCGAGGTCCATGAGTTCCGCGGCGAACACCTTTCTGCTGTCTCACGATGTCTAATGACTACTGAGGTCGCTGATATGGAGTACCTGGCAGTAGGTGGCTGCACGAGGCACCTAATAAGAAAAACGTATGTTTTTGGGGGGTGCTCGGATACTTTTAATCACATAGTGTAGATGGCTGTTCCATCTGCTGGAAATGCCTTCGCTTGTAAACATGGCCTCGGCTGCAAACAAAACTAACGTGAGACAATTGTTGTTTTCTGCACATTACTGTAGGAATCAATTTGCAAACTCAAGTTGACACTGGAAGATCACTAGCTGTAATAACTGCACCTTCTGTGAATGATACGGGTGCATTTGTCGTTTATATAATATTCTCAAACTTGTTCTTGGGTTTTGTTCAGAACTATTGCAATGCGCCGGCTACTGGTGGCATGTTGTCACTAATGTCGATAACGCATTCTATTCCAGATCGGATGTTCTGCCACTCCTCGAGCAGCAAGTCCTCTCCACTCTAACTATTCGGTATAGATAAGGATCCGGTTTTTCGCAGGCACCTCTGTACAGATGGAAAGATATTGTGATGTGGTCTCCGTCGCTACGGGATCAGCTCAGCATAACATCGTTTTGCCGCTTATTCATCGAAGTTAGTGAACCCATACGCAAGGTGCATATCAACTGACTTCATCAGTAATCCCATCCGTACCGTGTGTATTTCTGTTATCCTACAATTAACACCGCCAGAAAAACAAACCCGGGGCAGATACTAGCAGCACTGAATGCAAGCTTCAAGGAGTAAACTGAAGTGGGAATGGCTGTTGTCATAAGAAGTGCCGTGAATGAATGAGAGAAAAAGGCTCTGAGCACTATGGGACTTAACTTCTGAGGTCATCAGTCTCCTAGTGTAAGTGTCGGCTGTTTAGGTTTTCTTATTGGTAACGCCACGTAGCGCTCTGTATAAAAGAATCACTGGCTGTGCTGTGTGCAGTCAGTGGCTAGTTTGCATTCTTGCCTGTGTTGTAGTATGGGCAGTTGGCTGTTAACAGCACGTAGCGTTGTGCAGTTGGAGGTGAGCCGCCAGCAGTGGTGGATGTGGGGAGAGAAATGGCGGAGTTTTGAAATTTGTAAGACTGGATGTCATGAACTGCTACATATATTATGACTTTTGATGATATTGAGGTAAATACATTGTTTGTTCTCTATTGAAATCTCTCATTTGCTAACTATCCCTATCAGTAGTTAGTGCCTTCCGTAGTTTGAATCTTTTATTTAGATGGCAGTAGTGGCGCTAGCTGTATTGCAGTAGTTCGAGTAACCAAGATTTTTGTGAGGTAAGCGATTTGTGAAACGTATAGGTGAATATTAGTCAGGGCCTTTTTTTTTAGGGATTTTTGAAAGTCAGATTGAGTTGCGCTAAAAATATTATGTGTCAGTTTAAGCACAGTCTTGTATAATTTTTCTAAGGGGACGTTACACTAGAACTACTTAAACCTAATTAACCTAAGAACATCACACACATCTATGCCACAGGCAGGATTCGAACCTGCGACCGTAGCGGTCAATGAATGGAACAAATTTGTTTCCTAACAAGACACACAGAGTATACCGACAACATGTCGCTAGTTTTACATATATTTTTAGTGCAATAGATACCAAAGATAAGTAGGGGGTTGAAATCAAACGAAATGACAACTCAGTAACATGCCAATGGAAACAACGGGTCCCCTGTAAGCTGCACATGGTATGGCTTGAGAGATATATGGTGTTGCTTCGTCACCACTCCTGAAGAAATTAATAAATAAAAAAGGGTGGGGTACAATAGCTCATGTGACGACTTTGAACTAATGTGGAAATAGAATGGTTCTCTCCTGTCGATGATCACAGGCGTACCTGAAACGCTGTCACTCCTTCCTACAATTTTTCGAAAAAATTGCGGCTTATCTGGAAGATCTGCCTGTTTCTTTGACCATTCAGCATCGGAACTCGCAACGTCTCAACAGTGGCGTGTCTGCGATTTTAA
This sequence comes from Schistocerca gregaria, assembly GCF_023897955.1. NCBI lineage: Eukaryota > Metazoa > Arthropoda > Insecta > Orthoptera > Acrididae > Schistocerca > Schistocerca gregaria. The sequence goes on along the minus strand of NC_064926.1, from coordinate 214,919,407 downwards.
CGATACGAGGAAGGCTACAGACGAGCAACAGGGATGCTGCGGCTGAATCCAGAATTAGTATATTCGTCTGAAACACACGGGAAAATGCGAGGTAGCCTTCACAGTGGTGGAAAAGACATGAATCCTCAGTTCTGGAATACCACTGGCAACAGCAAGCTATTCGCAGAAAAAGAATACGTAAAGGAACAGAAAGATACTGACGATACGAATACGTTCCAGTCGTTAGGCAAAATTACTACTATACCGAGAGATGACTAATCTGAAGGGAATAAGTAAGGAGTTAATGAGCCATGAGAGTAACAGATACGAGAACGAGACCACGTGCACACGGGCGTGTAGTTTATTACGGAAGCATCGGCGTGCCGGTGGCAGGCTGCTTGCAGAACAGGACACGACCGCATGTTGTTACAGCTATAGCTGAAATCGTGTACATTTTCTTGTGTCACGACTTGATAACTATCGTGAGGTTCCTGTACTCGTCTGACACCCAGGTAATGAAGTTCAGTACGTATTGTAACTAACATGGTGGCAGACTTGCATGCTAGTCTTCACAAAAAACCAACCACCTGCGAGTAGACACTGCTTCAGAGCTCCATCGGTTTTATTTTCTTAGTCGATGTGTCTTCAATGCAAACTTGTTTTTTCGTTAGCTTGTTTCATTTAGCCTCCAGAATTTCTAAACTGTTTAGACATCAACAACACATGTTTACATAGAATAGATAATTTTAGAGAGAAATACATAAATGCATATTAACAGAATTGAAATTTCACGGCGTCAATTTTTTCTACAGCAAAAGTTTAGCAAATATAATGATATGTAAACTAGACATTTATGTTGTTATTCACACTAGTTCTTAAATCTCACAATGAGTGATAAAGATAACTGAAAATACAAGTCCTACAGACTCTTCTCTATACTCTTCAGAAAAATATAGGTGAATATCTTTAGAACCCAAAAGACGCTATTTGAAGGAGGAGGTAACACATACTCATCAGTCTTCAGAAATTACGAGCGTTCATTGACAAATTTGGTACACGAAAACAAAATGTTTTCTCAGTATATCCATTGTGGATGTCGAACTGCGACTGTGATATAAATTGGCGATTTATCTGGTAATAAATATGCAACCAGTCGCTTTTTTTACGATTTATTCAACCATGAACATGTTTTCGAGCCACTGCAAACTCATCATCAGATGGAGGTTTTACTAGAACATGATTTTGTGGACCAAGTGTAGCTAGCTACACTTGATCCACAACATTACTGATAATGAGCTTGCGGTGCCTCGAAAACATGTTCATGGCTGAATAAATCGTACAAAAGCTACTGGTTGCATTTTTATTACCACATAAATCGCCGAAATGTGGTTTACATCACCTTTCGACTCGCAATTAGACTCACGTGCAGGGGAGCCGTAGTTGTTGGTTCTATTCAGACGTACAGGAAACGAGGTGTTGTTAAAGCGGAGTCGAATAACCACGGAAATCGAATACCGGTCCAAATGCGTCCTCGTAAACAACGTCCTTGTGGGAATTTGAGGTTGTAATGTCGCATAATATCCACTTTCCGTTTGTTGGTACACATTCCACATCTCTTGCCATTACTGTTTTCCGTGTCTTTGACTTCACGTAAGTAGTCTATATACGATAATTTCAAATCACGAACACTTTCTGTAGCCGGCCACTGTGACCGAGCGGTTCTAGGCGCTTCAGTCCGGAACCGCGCTGCAGCTACGGTCTCAGGTTTGAATCCTGCCTTGGCCATGGATGTGTGTGATTTCCTTAGGTTAGTTAGGTTTAGGTAGTTCTAAATCTAGGGATTGATGACCACAGATGTTAGGTCCCATAGTGCCATTTGAAGCATCTGAACACTTCCTGTAGATGCAGCTTGCTTTGCTAAGACACCAACTTCCTCATTAAAGCGGATGCTGGCGTGGGACTACACCCACAGTAGAATGATTGTCTGTCTTCTCCGTTTATAGCCAATGTGTTCAGTTCGCACTGTCAACCTTACAAGGGGAGCGGCACTAACCTCTCCATCTGTGTTATTGATGAGCGGCAAGGGGAATGAAGGAAGAAGGGAGGGGAGAGGGACTTTAATTTCTTACGTTGGCTAGAGCAGAGCGGCTCCAATTCAGAGACGCGGAAGAAAAATGTGTTCTTCTCCTACGGCGTGGCCGTGGAATAAATTTGAACACAACGTCTCCTTTCTGCCTTCATAAGATTCCTATGGTCCTTATCCTTGGCAACACTTCGCTCAGTCGGACTCGGTAGCTGTGGAATGAGTGCGGCAGTTGGTAGCAGAAAGGGTCCGGCTTCGTTCTCCAGCATGGTCAGAGATTCTCTGCGTTTGGGGACTGGGTATTGTGTTGTCCTTATCAAATGGTTCAAATGGCTCTGATCACTATGCGACTTTACTTCTGAGGTCATCAGTCCTCTAGAACTTAGAACTACTTAAACCTTACTAACCTGAGGACATCACACACATCCATGCCCGAGGCAGGATTCGAACCTGCGACCGTATCGGTCGCGGGGTTCCAGACTGTAGCGCCTAGAACCGCTCGGCCTGTTGTCCTTATCTTCGTCTAGTCGTAACTGGCACGAAGACCGCCTGTACGGCGTCACATGACACGCCTAAGACTATGTACCGAAAAAAAAGTCATTTCAGTCGGTCGAGCGGTTCTAGGCGTTGCAGTCTGGAACCGCTCGACCGTTACGGTCGCAGGTTCGAATCCTGCCTCGGGCATGGACGTGTGTGATTTCCTTAGGTTAGTTAGGTTTAAGTAGTTCTAAGTTCTAGGGGACTGATGACCTCAGAAGTTAAGGCCCATAGTGCTCAGAGCCATTTGAACCATTTCATTTCAGTCGCTTGGAAATTATGGGAATTACGGGGGCAAATTGGGCCTGCCAAATTTATTAGGTAACTAATTGAGCACGCAGTTGACCCACGACTGCGATAATTTGGTTCGTTACTTCTACTATAGTTCGAATCCGCGATTAGATCTTATATTAATTAAATATTTCGTATTACTTGGGCTCGAAGAAAAGTTCGTTGGGGCCTCCCTGTGTGTGTGTGTGTGTGTGTGTGTGTGGGTGTGTGGGTGGGTGGGTGGGTGGGTGGGTGGGTGGGTGCGAGAGCGAGAGAGAGAGAAAGAGAGAGAGAGAGAGAGAAAGAGAGAGAGCGAGAGAGAGAGAGAGTTAGAAAAGTCTTCAGATCACATCATTGTATTGATATTGAGACAATATCCCTGAATAGGCTCCTATTTGTATTTAAATACGGATAATTACCCTTCATTTACAGAGGCGCTCTCTTTTCCGTGTTTCAGGTGCACGAGTGCAAGCTGTTAGCTTCAGGTTTTTCTCCAATATAACCTCTGTACAAGTCCCCGAGGTGGCCGCAAAATCAAAGTTTGAAGCGAGTTATGTGTCTTCCTGGAATTGCTTGATTACATCACTACATTTGGCTCTGCCAAATAGGTGCCCTGGCTTGGTGAATACCAGCTGTGAGTTGCGCGAGACGGTCCCACGGCGTCCTTGGCTCAGCTACCGTGGACCGGTTTGCAGTACACGCGTTCGGTGGTTGCTGCCCGGCTGGCGCTCAGCGCGTGATCTCGAGGTCCCTGGTGGGCGAGCACCGCTTATCTGGAGCTGGACATCGGCGCCGACTGCCGACTGCGCTGACTCTGGACAACAGCTCCGTGCAACAGCTCTCGTACGCCAGTCAGTCTGTCGCTGAAAGGACGCGCCGTCTGTTTACTTCTCCACAGGGCAGGCGACGCGGGTCGCAGCAATGTCTGAAAGCTATCTCGCTCCTAGAGGGCACTGATCCGCGCTGATGCGCTTGCTGATATCACTTAGGGGTCACCGGAGGTGAGGTACTTTTCCTCTGCTGGGACATTCTTAGCAAGGAAACGGCCTTGAACTTCATTAAACTGTTATTTCGACGGCGATGGGTCAGCGTTAATGGGCTGATCTCTGGAGATTGTAAGTCCCTTGAGCAACAAAAGAATAACGATGATAATTGTACGTACTGGCGCCAGACGTTTTAAACAACAAATCGCAACTTTCACTGTAAAATAAATTGGATACTTTACTGAACAAACGTGCTATGCACAATACTAACCAAATATGAGATGCTTCAAAACGATGCGCTACACGCTAAGGAATCGTATGTAGCAAAATTTCTGTGACCTGTAAGTTCTTAAAGAATACGACGTTGGTTAGCAGACAGAAGGGAGTCCAAAGCTCGTAGACGCGCGTACGAGAGGTGCAACATTTACTTCACCTTTCGTTGCTTACAAAGTGAAAATCGTATGCACAAGCTTGAGCTGTTGTCGATCCCACCTGTGCACAGAAAGGACACACACAATAAGGAAGGAATCAGGCTCATGAGCTAACCTGCCAGAACATACTGAACGTCTTGTAGGTAATGTGCAGCATTTTAAGAATGAATTACACACCTTCACAGAATATCTTAAAATTAAATTTGTAGGTTAGGTACTTTATAATCACCGTTCACACTTTTATACAATAATATTTCATAATGTTAATACGAATATTAACAATAAAGGAATGTAGTCAAATTAAATCAGGTGATGCTGAGGGTATCAGATTAGGAAATGAGACGCTTAAAGTAGTAAATGCGTTTTGCTATTAGGGGTGCAAAATAACTAATGACGGTCGAAGTAGAGAGGATATAAAATGTAGACTGGCAATGGCAAAGAAAGCGTTTCTGAAGGAGAGAAATTTGTTAACATCGAGTATAGATTGAAGTGTCAGGAAGTAGACTGGCAATTGCAAGGAAGGCGTTTCTGAAGAAGAGAAATTTGTTAACATCAGGAAGTCATTTCTGAATGTATTTGTATGGAGTGTAGCCATGTATAGAAGTGAAACATGGACGATAAATAGTTTGGACAAGAAGACAATAGAAGCTTTCTAAATGTGGTGCTACAGAAGAATGCTGAAGATAAGATGGGTAGATCATATAACTAATGAGGAAGTATTGAATATAATTGGGGAGAAGAGAAATTTCTGGCACAACTTGACTAGAAGAAGGGATCAGTTGATAGGAGATATTCTGAGGCGTCAAGACCCGCCAGGGTGGCCGAGAGCACTAATACGCTGCTCCCTGGACACGGATCGAATCCGCCCGGCGGATTAACGATGAGGGCCGGTATGCTAGCCAGCCTGGATGTGGTTTTTAGGCGGTTTTCCGCATCCTGATTGGTGAATACTGAGCTGGTCCCCAAGTTCTGCCTCAGTTACACGACTGACAGACATTTGAATACGTTCGCACTCTTTCAGACAGCTGGGGTACACTACTTCTATCCCAGGGCTTCGAGGTGGTGGCAAGAAGTCCATCCCGCCACCCTCTGCAATTAACACTGCCAAATCCGTCATAACAAAGCCGACCGCGCGTTGGAGCGGGACAAAGGCCCGAGAAAGGAAAGAAAGTAAGAAAATTCTGAGGCATCAAGGGACCACCAGTTCAGTACTGGAGGGCAGCGCGGAGGGTAAAAATCGAAGAGAGAGACCAGGAGATGAAAACACTAAAAGATTCAGACGGATGTAGGTTGCAGTAGGTACTGGGAGATGAATAAGCTTGCATAGGATAGAGAAGCATGGAGAGCTGCATCAAACCAGTCTCTTCACTGAAGACCACAACAACAACAATGTTAAGTATTAGTTGTATAACAATTAAAAGTGAATTTTTGACTTCTTTCCACAGCTCAGACATATGAAATACGATCACGCTACAAGATGTGTCGGAGGAGAGTCAGTGGAGGTTCTGTGACGTGGTGGTGGTGGTTAGTGTTTAACGTCCCGTCGACAACGAGGTCATTAGAGACGGAGCGCAAGCTCGGGTTAGGGAAGGATTGGGAAGGAAATCGGCCGTGCCCTGTCAAAGGAACCATCCCGGCATTTGCCTGTAGCGATTTAGGGAAATCACGGAAAACCTAAATCAGGATGGCCGGAGACGGGATTGAACCGTCGTCCTCCCGAATGCGAGTCCAGTGTGCTAACCACTGCCCCACCTCGCTCGGTTTCTGTGACGTACTGACAGGGATGTAGGGCAGTGTGGGCAGGTGCACTGTTTCTTGGGTGAGGATCCATGGCGAGAACAGCCTGATCGAGATGGTCCCACAGATTCTCCACTGGGTTTAAATATGGGGCGTTAGGTGGCCACGGGATTATGGTAAACGCATCCTGTTACTCTTCGAACCATGCATATACACTGCGAGCTGTGTAACACATTGCATTGTACTGCTGGTAGATGCCACAATGCCGAGGGGAAACAAAGTCATGTTGGGATGGATATAGTCTCCAAGGACATATGCATACTTGTGTTGATCCATTTTACCTTCTAGAAAGACGAGATCATGCAGCGAATGCTAAGAAAACATTTGCAGGGTGTTTGCTTTCAGGGTGTTTGCGCCGTGTACGCCAACGGCTGTCTCTTCGATACAGCATTCACCAGAATAGGCCACTTGCCACCACTCAATGGACGTTCAGTTACGGTACAGGCGTGAAGATTCCAGCCCTGGTTGTCGATGAACAGCAATCAGCATGAATGCATGGACCAGGTGCCTGCTGCGAAGGCTCGTATGAAGCAACGTTCGCTGAAGAGTAGTTGAGGAGTCTCTGTTGGTAGCCTCTTGGTTCATCTGGGAGGTCAGTTGCTCAACTGTTGTACATCTGTTCCTCTACACACATCTCCGCAATCGTCTTTCACCTCTATCATCTATGACCCATGGTAAACCACAGTTGCCTTGGCACCGATTTTGGATAGCTCCATAATGCCTTGCACGCTATACTTTAACCAAGGTGGCACACGAATAATTCATAAACTTAGCTGTTTGGGAAATGCTTCCACTCCTCGCTCGGAAGGCAATAATCATGCTGCTTTGGATGTCAAATAAATCGCACCCACTTCCGCATTACAACAAAAAAATGGTTCAAATGGCTCTGAGCACTATGGAACTTAACTGCTGAGGTCATCAGTCCCCTAGAACTTAGAACTACTTAACCCTAACTAACCTAAGGACATCACACACATTCATGCTTGAGGCAGGATTCGAACCTGCGATCATAGCGGTCTCGCAGTTTCAGACTGTAGCGCCTAGAACCGCTCGGCCACTACCGCCGGCATTACGACAACGACTGCCGTGTTTTCCACCTCCCTCTGACAAACTTAATACGTCCTGAATTGCTATCTGCCGTCTGCGAGTGGATATTGATAGTTGATGTCTGTCATAGGTGGCGGTCACGTGAATGTGACTGGATTGTGTAAATGTAATATGGTGTATTCTTGATAACTGTTAAGTAGACTTAATTGCATATTCTATACGTCGAAGATTCAGTCACTATCGCTATGTACATCATTGAACATCAATGAACAGATCTCTCATAATGAGCGCCAGTGATACATGTCGGCCGGGTGGTGTGGCCGAGCGGTTCTAGGCACTTCAGTCTGGAACCGCGTGACCGCTACGGTCGCAGGTTCGAATCCTGCCTCTGGCATGGATGTGTATGATGTCCTTAGTTTAGTTAGGTTTAAGTAGTTCTAAGTTCTAGGGGACTGATGTTAAGTCCCATAGTGCTTAGAGCCATTTGGACCATTTTGATACATGTCGATGACTGTTACCTACAAATTACAGCTCATAGGTAGCTTGAAGAGAATGTAGCAAAACTATGTGTCGCCTTTTTGGAGGCAAATGGAAGGGCTGTGTTAATGCAACTGTCTCAAGCTTGTGACATCACGAGCGACTACTATAGATCTTCGAGCTACATCTTTCCGACTGGTGTGCTGGCGACAGCTTATGCCAACACACATCCTGCTTGTTCTTTGTTTTTGTACAAGTACATATAATAACTGTTCTTTTATTTGTGGCAGGTGAGTTTAATGATTCACTGGAATGTCGTATTTTTTGTCATTATTCTTTCTCTCTCTCTACAGCTGGTCAGTCGACAATCCCTGGAGTATTTTATGTTACACACCTCTTAGCTGGTGCACACAATATTATTAAAGAATTGTGTAGTAGCAGAAACACTTCGTACTTGTACTCGATACAGTACTATCAGCAGATGTTCGACGTTAAGTTTCTACCATGAATTCGCCTCTCACATATCGTTAGAGCTCTGAAACAGTGTTGTCGACGACAAATCACAAATTAAGTAGTATCAGAGCCTAATACGTATGTGAGGAACGGTTGCAGAGTCTATCTATACAGTGATACTGCACTAGGAGGAAAACGTTCTGAGACAAATATGCAGTAACTTCTGTCATATTTGCGATCATGACAGGTGTCCATTAAAAAGTACCATTGTGACAACGTATGCAGTGTTACATCGATGTATCACAAGACAGATTTATACACTGTTTCCTACGAAGAAGAAGTAAGAGTTATTATTATCCAATGTGTTTTATAAGGTTGCTGACAGGTTCATAGCATTGATTCGGTTTGTTGCTGTAACACAATCCTTATTAAGTGAATGACTTCTCTTATGTCTAATATTTCTTCAGAATTGTAAGTAAGTTAGCAATGGTCTGCCAGTAAAAAATATACTTCTATGGAACTAGGTTCTCTGATAACTGTAGTCTACAGCCATTAAGCTTACCTGTTAAAGCTGGGACATTTGTACATAAAGTTCGGGAACACTTTCAATTATTTATTGCACAAGAATTAGACATTGTACAGATGTCATACATATTGCATTTTGAAGAGAAACTCTGATAGTTTTTTTTACAAACAATCGATATGTGAACCATGAGTGACCCGTCAGATGTCAATACGGTAATCGAATTGTTGCCATACTCGTCCCAGCATGGCATCGTCGACTGTGGCAGTCGCTTCCCATATTCTCTCCCGGATCTCTGTTACATCACGTGGTAGAGACAGTACATACACCAGATCTTTAACGTGTCACGACAGAAAAAAAGTCACACGGCAAGAGATCTGGTGATCGGGGAGGCCATTTCATGAAACGGGAGTCCTCTTCTGTAGCACAGCCGATCCATCGATACGGCAGCTCCGTGTTCAGGTACCTACAAACTTCACAACGAAAATGGGGTGGAGTCAGATGTACTAATAAATGTACTAATAAATCCGATCGTAGTCTAAAGTTTAAAAGAATCACATCTCATTTGTAAGTGGCGCCGTGCAAGCAAAATTTTCTGTTGTTTACATGAACTACGACTACACGACTGCACTGTTTACTTTTATCGTAGTGGTTTTATTTCTGCCATTTGACTTTAGATCTGCCCTTCTTTACTTCGAGTCCGTTTTTACTCTTCTTTCCGTTTTTTTCATTGCCTTCCAAATCACAAACGCTCCGACGTCCGAGCCACCCCGTATCAACGGTCTCGTACCCGCACAACACACGGCTGCCTGACCGCACTGACTCTTGGGGCAGCATCTCATGCCCTAAATTACTCCTGCCGATAATTATTCATTGTTCACATTTCCTCCCCCTTTAAAAAAGGTTCTGACTAGAACAGCCGGAGACAGTGGTCATGTGTGGTGAGTTTTGTGTTTATGTTCTATGAATGTGTATGTGTGCTTTGCTTCCTTTCTGAAGAGTCCTTCGGCTGATAGTTATGTGAACACTTTTCTTCATGCCTGCCTGCTGCTCGGCATGCGAGTAGCAATCTATCCTTTTCACAGGAAAGTTAATTTCTCATTAAACTTGTTATAAATATTCCGCTGCACTTCAGCAGGAATAATGTTGTACAAAATTACAATACCAGAAGAAAAAAAGACATTCATGACGCCACATTAAGGTTGTCTGTAGCACGAACAGAGGTTCACAACGCTGCAAACAAAAGCTTTGATCACTTACGAATTGATATGAAATGTCCGACAGACAGCAAAGTAAAATTTGGAACTAAACCGAAAATGTTTCTCTTTGACAACTCCTTCTATTCATTACTGTAATGTGTAAGTGATGATGGGTAGGAATTACTAATACGTCTGTCTTTAAATAAGAAACGTAAATTAATAAATGATCAGTATGGACGCACGTTTACAAAAAAATTGATATCAGTATATAATGACTCGTTCCACATCATTGCGATTGATCATGCAACTGACACAGTGAACATGAAATGTTTCGTTAATCCTGAGAAACTGACAGAGTTACTGGAGAGAAGCGTTCCGGGAAAAGAAGCAAATGAGGTACTGTTGGATAGGTAGGCCCACATCTTACACAGGTTAGGCAATCATTACTGGAAAAATTACTTACATACATGCTAAAGCAAAATATCCGTTTTATGTGGTCTTAAGCATTTGAGACCCTTCCCTTATTCACATTTAGAGCATTCCACAATGCTGAAAGATATTTAGCCGGCCGCGGTGGTCTCGCGGTTCTAGGCGCGCAGTCCGGAACCGTGCGACTGCTACGGTCGCAGGTTCGAATCCTGCCTCGGGCATGGATGTGTGTGATGTCCTTAGGTTAGTTAGGTTTAAGTAGTTCTAAGTTCTAGGGGACTAATGACCACAGCAGTTGAGTCCCATAGTGCTCAGAGCCATTGAAAGATATTTAAAAATTATATCTTTTTTTTAAAAAAATGTAAATTGCTGTTATTGGTAACACAATGAATGACGCATCATAGGTTCAAATGGTTCAAATGCCTTTGAGCACTATGGGACTTAATATCTGAGGTCATCTGTCCCCTATAATTTAGAACTACTGAAACCTAACTAACGTAAGGACATCACACACATCCATACCCGAGGCAGGATTCTAACCTGCGACCGTAGCGGTCGCGCTGTTCCAGACTGAAGCGTCTAGAACGGCTCGGCCACACCGGCCGGCCCATCAAAACAATGCTCAAATGTGTGTGAAATCTTATGGGACTTAATTGCTAAGGCCATCAGTCCCTAAGCTTACACGCTACTTAACCTAAATTATCCTAAGGACAAACACACACACCCATGCCCGAGCGAGGACTCGAACCTCCGTCGGGATCAGCCGCACAGTCCATGACTGCAGCGGTCTGACCGCTCGGCTTATCCCGCGCGGCACCGGCCCATCACAGGTAAAATTTCAAAGTGAGAAAATGTGTAAACTACAATGAAACTAATGAACTCACAATCTAATAAAACAATAAATCTGTACTGCATGGCGGTATACCTCTATGCAGTTCTGTTTCTTTGACATTTCTATAATCGTTCACATTGTTGACATGCACAAGATACGACAGAATGCCATGGTGCTTTCCTCATTGCACACGTTTGTGGGCTAACGAAGAACACGTAGGTAAGTTTTTTTGCAAATGTGAACATTAAACATGTGCAGACGAGCTGAAAGCCGAAAATGTTGCAATGTGGCCGGCCGGTGTGGCCGTGCGGTTCTAGGCGCTTCAGTCTGGAACCGCGTGACCGCTACGGTCGTAGGTTCGAATCCTGCCTCGGGCATGGTTGTGTGTGATTTCCTTAGGTTAGTTAGGTTTAAGTAGTTCGAAGTTCTAGGGGACTGATGACCACAGATGTCAAGTCCCACAGTGCTCAGAGCCATTTGAACCATTTGAACCGAAAATGTGACTAACAAGAAGCTGTACCAGAAAGCAGACAAGCACTGATTTCGGAGTTCCAACTTCATTTGCTGTCGATACAAATATAGTAAATGTGGAATAAAATGCATTACGTCACATCCTTCTCTTCTTTGTAATTCGAAATGCATTAACAAAAACAGGGTACATGACAGGGGCCAAATGTGTCGTATTACGAGAGCACATACGTATTCAAGAACAAAAAAAAAATTCAAAATTGCCTTCCAGACACTGTAATTTTCACTATTTTTTCAAACTGGTGTTGCATGCACACTACAGAAATAATGAGGAAGAAACAAGTGTAAAGAGTAGTCTGACAATGCTTTGGGCTACTTAAAATGGCGGCAGGCCCCGCGCACTCTGGTTCAAAACAACGAACAGCGGAAGTCTATTGTGCCATCTCCCTTCTTTGCGTATTTACCTCCATGGCCATAAGCACAAGTACATAACTCATATCTCTGGCCTAACCTTACGTCAGTGTCAAACATTACATCTTTTTATTTTTGAAAACTCTAGATCACTTAAAGCGCATGTAATATCCTTTTAAAAATTGATCGTGAATGTTTATGCTGCCTGCAAATAACTTCAGGGAAAATCATCAATCTCCAATTTAGTCCACTTTCCTTTTTCTCAGCCTCATTCAATTAATGATTCGCCTTCTGTTCAACAACATGATCTAGATAAAATTTGACAGAACGCGTTTCTATTGCAACAAATTCTCTCTCAACATAGGTTTTAAATTTCCATCAATAATATATTTTGTTCAGTTTTTAGTCACTCTTCAGAATACATTTGTGTCGTCAATGTAATAACAGAAAACATGGTTGCTCACACATATGAGTGCGACTTAATGGTGTGATGAAGATCGGGAAGAACTGATTCATGAATTAAGATCACACAAAGATTTTCATATTTGTTTTCTTTCTCCAACAGAATATAATACAATAATCAGAGGCCGCTGTTCCGACGAGGACGTCTATCAGTCTGGCACATCCGTCGGCGTTGAACGACGACGTACCTCGTCGCACCAAGTCCGCCGCCGATGTTCCAGCTTGTCAAACCCAGGTAAGAGGAGGGTCAACAACGGACAATACATACTTCCTCTACCAAAAGAAGACTATGTGTATCACATATATACACATTTTTGATATTGTGACCCGTTACAGTTTAACTACTGTTCCTTTAATATGAATATTACACACTTTGTATATCCAGAGTTCCTACCTCAAACCAACCATCGAACTGTGTCACTGAAGGATGGTATTACGAGCCAAGGATGATACTATATAGATCTGGAGACGTTTTCAAGTCTCAAACATATACGACTTGTATATACAGATTGTAGCGACGAATGAGAATTTGTGCCAAGAATGAGATGTGAACCCAGATCTCCTGCTCACTAGGCAGAGCAAAGTTAGTGTGTTGTTTTTGGTGAGTAGTCGATTTGGTAAGAGCCTTCGAGGTATTGTACAGACAGAGAGCTGCTTAGATATAAGTGTTTTAGTTTGGACCTAGAATATTTCGGTGCACGCGAGATGAGAACACAGAACATTTTTGAATTTTGTTGTACATAGAATTTTATTGTTATTATATGCGTCGAGACCCTGCTGTAGAATATGCAAAGAATTCTGCCTCATTTGAGCGTTCTTTCTGACGATCCAAGATTTTCTCTTTCTTTCTCTGCAGAGTCTCTTTCGGATCGACTTTTGCTGCTTCTAGGTCCATTTTGACTTGGTTGATCTATGATATTGTTGATTTGACCTCTTGTATGTATGTTAGAATTCTCTTGGTGAGTCGTTTTGGTGATAGCCTGATGATGTGCCCATAGAATTTCAACTTTCTTTTTCTGCCATCTGCTGCTATATTTGACATCTTCTCTGTAGTTTTTCTAGAGTTTAATCTGTATCCCTCTTCTGTCAGCTTTGGGCTGAGAATTTTCCTCATGATTTTCCTTTCGCCCTTTAGTATGCTTTCCATGTCACTTTTCATATGGAGTGTTGGCGTCTCACTTGCATACATTATTTCAGGCTTGATAACTGTGTGGTAGTGTCTAACTGTTGTGTGAATGGACATGCAGTTTTTGTTATATACGTGCTGTGTCTTGCCGAACGCTCTCTTCATTTTTTGTAGTCGCGTCTTCTGTGCGATCTTTTCTCCTTCTGTAGATTCAAGGGCTTTTCCTAGATAGTTGAAGGGTGCAACTCAGTTTATTTTGCCATTTTTTTTGTCTAATTGTGTTATGTTTAATTTTGAGTAGAAGAATTCAGACTTATCGAAAGATATTTGCAGCACAACTTTTTCCGCGCATTTTTGTAGTACCTCGATTTCTTTGGGTGCTATTGCCTCGTTGTCTGATAGTATGGCCACGTGGTCTGCGAAAGCTAGGTTTGATATTTCTGTTTTGCCCTGGCATCTCCCTAGTCGTATGGTTTCCAGTGCCTTGAGTTTTCAGTTCTTCTTCCCACTGCCTCATTACTTTGTCCAGGACTATGTTGAATAATGGCTGCGATAAGCGGTCGCCTTGGCGCACTCCAGCTTTGATCATGAAGGGATCAGAGATTTCACCCATGAATTTAACTTTCGATGTTGTGCCAGCTAATGTCTGTCTGATTAATCGCAGTGTTTTTGGGTCGAGTCCCTATTCTTATAAGACGATGAACAGAATCATACGATTTCTTGAAATCTATGAAGGTGCAAATGATTGGCGCATTCCTGAAGGCGTTGTGTTTTAGAATTGTTTTGAGATTGAGGATCTGTTCTGAGCATCAACGATCGGGGTGAAAGCCTGCCTGGTATTCACCAATTTTGTGTTCTAACTGTTCTTGTGTTCTCTGGAGTAAGCATGCTGAGAAAATTTTGTTGGCGACTTATAGCAGTTGTTCACATTCGTCCTATCTCCTTTCCTGTGCAGTGGATGGATAACTGCACATTACCAGTCGTCAGTAAGTTTTTCTGTTTCGCAGATGGTAGAGATTACTTGCGTAACCTCCTGTAGGGACTTTGATCCAAGGTTTTTTTTTAGTAATTCTGCAATGATGCCGCCGTCGCCAGATGTCATGATGTTTTTTAGTTTAAGTAGTATTTGTTGATCTCTTCACTTGTTGGCGGGAGTGATTCTGATTGGGTGAAGGTACAGTTCTGTTCTGGACGTCTTGTTGCAGTTTCAGGGCAGTTAAGGAGATCAGAGAAATAACGTACCAGTTCTTGACAATTCTCTTGGTTAGTTAGTGCTAGTTTTCCTGAAGGACAAATTTTGAGGTGTATGCCCGGAGACCTTCCTTGAGAAGGTCCTGTAGAATTCTCTAGTGTTGTGGTTGCGGAAGTTTTCTCTACAGCATCCAGTTGCTCCTTCGTGTACTTTCGCTTCGTCTGCCTAGTACGTTTTGCAGCCTGTTTTCTTGGAAACAAAATAGGATTTATGGGGATTTTTTACTGTTGTAATCCTGAAAAGCTTTTTTGTGTGTTTCCAGTGCCTTTTCACACTCTGAGTCCCACCAAGGGTGTTTATTATTATTTTGCCGTGGTATTAGTTCTTTTGCTTTTTGCGTGATCTTTCTATGGAATTCTTTCCATGTGTTTACTAGGTCGTTTTTCCCATTTCTGTTTTACATTTGATTCCATAATCTTTTTTCTGTAAAACTTTCTTCGTTTATTGTTTACTGATGGATATTATTCGGTGTAAATTTCATCTTGATTCGACTTAGATAGTGGTCTGAATCAACAGCGGCACCTCTGTTTACTTGAACGTCATGGGTCACTTTCTGGGTAGGAAATCGCTACATAGTCTATTTGGAATTCTCCCATCTCTTATATAGGTGGACTCCATGTTTTCACTTTTCGTGGAGATTTCCTGAGGAATGTTGACATAATCTTTAGGTTATTTTGCTGGCATAGTTCGATGAGTCTCATGAAATTTCTGTTTGTATATTTGTGCGGCAGTAACTTTCCCACAGTTCTTTGATGACCTTTTTCTCTGCCGATTTGTGCGTTGAAACCACCTATTAAAATTTTTATATCGTTTTTTTTTTTTTTTTGTTATCCTCGTTTGTGGGGGCATGTAAATTGATCATGGAGTATTTCTTGTTTGTATATTGTAAATGTATTGTCATTAACCTGTTGTGTACTGGATTGACTTCTCTAATTGAGCCGGCCAAAGTGGCCGTGCGGTTCTAGGCCCTGCAGTCTGGAACCGCTGCGGTCCCAGGTTCGAATCCTGCCTCGGGCATGGATGTGTGTGATGTCCTTCGGTTAGTTAGGTTTAACTAGTTCTAAGTTCTAGGGGACTAATGACCTCAGAAGTTGAGTCCCATAGTGCTCAGAGCCATTTGAACCATTTTTTCTCTAATTGAATTGATTATCTTCTAATGTACCATGACCGCCATGCCAAGAAGCATAGCATCGGACTCGCTTGTCTGTCTGGCTCTTGAAGATATGATATTCGCCATAATCCATAGTGTCTTCTTCTGTCATGCGGGTTTCCTGCAGGGGAACTATCATGATCTTCTGTTTGTTGAGCTCTAATGTTAGGTAGTGCAGTTTTCCTGGTTGGATCAGTATGTTTATGTTGAAGCACACAAGAAATGTAAATGTTTTGTGTGGAAGTTTGTGAGAGAACTCCGACTTTCTCTGATATCGTGTAGGTCCGGGTTCCCCAGAATCCGAGTAACTGGTTGCCATCTGTTGACGGGTAGATTGGTTACCACCTGGGCTATTCTTGTTCCAGTTCTCCAGAATCCTAGTTCGTGGTTGCCGTCTGTTGATGGGTGGATTGGTTACCACCTGGGCTATTCCTGTTCCAGGTTCTAAATAATCCGAGTTCCTGGTTGCCATCTGTTGATGGGTGGATGGTTACCACCTGGGGTATTCTTGTTCCAGGTTCCCCAAAATCCGATTTCCAGGTTGCCATCTGTTGACAGGTGGATTGGTTACCACCTGGGGTATTCTTGTTACAGATTCTCCAGAATCCGAGTTGTGGGTTGTCGTCTGTTGACCGGTGGATTGGTTACCACCTGGGCTATTCCTGTTCTAGGTTCTAAATAATCCGAGTTCCTGGTTGCCATCTGTTGATGGGTGGATGGTTACCACCTGGGGTATTCTTGTTCCAGGTTCCCCAAAATCCGATTTCCTGGTTGCCATCTGTTGACAGGTGGATTGGTTACCACCTGGGGTATTCTTGTTAGAGGTTCTCCAGAATCCGAGTTGTGGGTTGTCGTCTGTTGACCGGTGGATTGGTTACCACCTGGGCTATTCCTGTTCCAGGTTCTGAATAATCCGAGTACCTGGTTGCCATCTGTTGATGGGTGGATGGTTACCACCTGGGGTATTCTTGTTCCAGGTTCCCCAAAATCCGATTTCCTGGTTGCCATCTGTTGACAGGTGGATTGGTTACCACCTGGGCTATTCCTGTTCCAGGTTCTAAATAATCCGAGTTCCTGGTTGCCATCTGTTGATGGGTGGATGGTTACCACCTGGGGTATTCTTGTTCCAGGTTCCCCAAAATCCGATTTCCTGGTTGCCATCTGTTGACAGGTGGATTGGTTACCACCTGGGCTATTTCTGTTCCAGGTTCTAAATAATCCGAGTTCCTGGTTGCCATCTGTTGATGGGTGGATGGTTACCACCTGGGGTATTCTTGTTATTCGTCATACGAGTCATGGTTGCTTGTAATCTTGTTAGTGCAGCGTTTCCACTGGGAGGTTAGAGCCAGGGACAGCTCCTGGAGCATTCTTTTGCAGCCGCATCCTCTGGGTGGACAGACGCTGACCAGGAAGCCGCCGGCTCTGGATGCCGTCGTGCCTGGATTTGCTGTGCTATTTTTTGTCCGTCCCGAGTATTTTATTTCATCTGTATCCTTCATACCTGATGGGCGTTCCCCTATCAGCCACCTGGGGAGGTGCCCAATATGGGAATAGAAACCCACCTGGGTTCATATATGTATATATATTTGTGTGTATTTCTTGGCAGCTGTGACCTATAGTTGTTTGGAGCCTTGTGTAATTGATTAGTGGAATTAATCCAAGTGGTTTTATTTCTGATAGCAGCGTTACTGAACTTCAGGTTTTACAGTAGCGAGATATTCACGTTGTTGTACTTTATGTTCTTGCTGCAGGTTTTTGTATTATTATAGTGTGGTTATCCCAAACGTGAGCAGTCTGTGACTGCTCTGTTTGCATAACATATCTAATTTAATATTGTATCTAAAAATCACTGTTCCATTAATTTAACAAATTATGTGAGCCCACCATTTACACATATTTGGAAGGTTATTTGAATAAATCTATGTCAAAAGTTTAAACCATCTATTATCTTCAAATTGTTTGCCCTTTGATTTTGTTATTCATTTATTACTTATTTATTTATTTTCAGGTTCGCTGATGTCTGTAATAACGAGATGGCGTCATGATTGATAAAGCCTCTTTTAATGTCTTAAGATGCACCGGTGCACGACCGACCCCTTTTGATTCAACAAACCAGTCTGAAATTGAGGGCTGTGCAATTGCTCTCACCCAGTCTCAGGTTTCAACCATGCAATCCCATGAATTGAACGGTAAGTGTGTCTATCATGTGGCAGGCGAATATCATGTACAGAAGTCGGGCATCCCTACTGCTATCGGGGAAGTTTTGACGAATGCTCAGTATTACAACATGTTGTCCAACCCTACAAACAACTTTCCCTCGAAGAGTACAGTTTTTTATATAATCATGCAGATCACACCGCGCACAACTCGTGAGCACTTTCGTGTAGGTGGCAGGCAGAAACGTGGTTGTATACGCAATAATGAACTTTCATCACTCGCTTCTGACTAATTTAGCAGATGACGCTTGCAAATACACAGATATCTTCACATGAAGCAAGAAAGTATTTGGCCGTAGGCCACGTGTGTGTTAGAAAGTTTTTTACGTCAAATATTTGAGTGGAGCGAGAACAAGACTTCATCGAAATTACACAATGGATTTTTGTTCGAATTTTCATAGCCAAACGAAGAGCGGGAAGTGAACAAAGGAGGTATCAAATTTACCAGATGAAGTCTTGTTTCGAAAGTTATCGGGGTAATTCAGAAAAACTTAGCTAGTGATTTCTGGAAAATGAAATGGATTACCATACTGTGAATACTACTTGTGACAAATGACAATTTATGCTAAACCGGGACTCGAACCCAGATTTCTCACCTGTGATGAGTAGTTGCCTTAGCCACTTCTGAGCACATCTGAGTACATCCCCATTACTGGCCCAAACCTCCACACGTCACGCAGTCACAATCCAAATGTTCACACATTCATGAATCTAATTATAGGAAGACAAATGTTATTTTGTACCGTCATTTTAGCCCCGCCAGGTATGATTATATCATTAATGGTGACAGTGTCTATGCTGATGCAGTAACTGAATTTATTAGAATACAATGTCCATTGGACATGCTTGCTTGATTGTGTATTTATTGCAATACGAGATCCTTCACACACTCCTCGAGTCTAAAGGAACAGACGCTGTCGCCATTAATGGTCCGTGGGGAAAGTGAAATACTGTTAGTTATGTAATTGTAGTGTCAAGAAAATATCACATCACAGCATAAATTGAAACCTGTCTGCTTTTTCTTGATATATGCAAACTTACTAAAAATATAATACCAGTCGGTACTGAAATACATTATATTTCATGCTTTGTGAAAAAACCTGAAAATGAAAAAAAGTATTTTGAATAAAATTTTTAGTGAAATTATTTGACTAAAAGTGAGAAGTGGAACAGGTTAGAGAAACATTTGACGCGCCTTTGAATTGCGCTCGAAATCATTAATGGCAAATGTGGTGGCGAATGAGAACTTAAAAAGCTGAATGATTAAATTAGAGTCATAGACTTTTAAAGACTACTAGAAGATACTTGTCCGTTGAGGTACCATTGCTGTACATGACCTGGAGCATCATTCAAAAGCACACAAAAATTTTCTCTAATATATTTTATTTCTTACTCTTGCACAAATCGTTTCACAAAGCATTTGACTGTTTTTCTTTCAAAATATCTTTTTGCCTTGCAGCGTTGGCCAGGGCCACGACATCAGCTACCACTGACTGTTTTGCAGGTAAATTCCTTGCGGATAACACAGATACGTCTGCACGCATTGTCACCTTAGTGCTGTCAGCTACCCAGAATACATCGCAGTTGGTAGCAAAAACTGTCAATGTTATTACACACATTGCTTTTGGCCTTAAGCCTACCTCTAGTGTGACAGAACAGTGCAAATGTTGAAATTCCTTGCGATACGAGCATGCAGCCACCAAATATTTATTCAAGACGTCTCCCTGCAAGTATCTGAGGGTAAGTCGCGGAGCTGTTACATCTCTCGTGAGCCCAGTTTTCCGTTTTCATCGTTATCCCTCGTACTAATTATCAACAGAAAGCAAGATCCCAGTCTCCACGCATCATACTTATGTGTGTGCAATTAACTGGTTATAGAAGGTGCGGCATTGGTGTCGCAGTTTGTTTAACAGTTGACTGATATTCAACACTTGTACAGGACCAAACGGTTATCTTTGTTTCTCGTCTTCGGTTTTTAAATGTCTTATATTTTCTGTTATTGTTAGGTGTAGTGCGGGAGTGTTGCCTATATTGTACCGGTTCCTAATTGGTACCACTGCTATACATTTCTTTTATCTTGTACAGTCCAACTTTTGGTGAGGTCAGCGTAAACTGAGTGCTTCTTGGAGCAATACTGTCAGCTGTGAGTTCTGTGTGTTGAGATACAGACTCTGATAACCGCGTTGATTTTGTTGCAGGTTTCATCAAATTTTTTGCGTACATGGGGGGAAGGAATTACACACACACACACACACACACACACACACACACACACAAAATAAGCTGGTTCTACTGAGAAATTCATCAATGGAGTAGAAGGAGTTGGCCACTAATAAATCCCTCGGGCTTCTCTTAAACTAAATTTCATTGGTTGTTAAGCTTTTTATGGCTGTTGGCAAGTTATTGAAAATGTGTGTTCCTAAATAATGCACACCTTTTTGTACAAGAGTAATTGACTTTAAATCCTTGTGAAGATTATTCTTATTTCTAGTATTGATTGCAATAACTAAGTTGTTGGTTGAAAAAGTGATATATTTTTAATGACAAATTTCATTGATGAATAAATATATTGGGAAGCAGTAGTTAATATCCCTAGTTCTCTAAATAGGCCTCTGCAGAATGTTCTTGAGTTCACACAACAGGTAAGTATTATTGCACTTTTTGTGCCCGGATAATTTTAGCTTGGCTTGATGAATTACCCCAAAAAACGATCCCATATTACATTATGGAGTGAAAGTAAGCATAGTATGCCAGCTTTTTCATTTTTATATCCCCTATGTCTGACACGAATTCGCATTGCAAACAGATTTGTTTGGACGCTTCAGCACTTCTGTAGCATGCTCCTAACAGCTGAATTTATTATCAAGCTCTAATCCCAAGAATTTGAAAGTGTCCACTTCTTGAATCTGCTTGTCATCATATGTTAGGAAGCTGGATCTTGTCAGCAATAGCCCTGGAGAGAATGTTGTGTGGCAGGTCCCATTTTGTTTTCAAAATTTATTGGAGCCACACTTAATCTTATCGATAGGAAACTGCTAAAGGGCACAGGAATAGAATACAGGACTGATGGTGATTTGTTCAATCCCAGTAGACTACCGGCCAAGATTAAAATATTCACTACAACTATCATAGAACTTCAGCATGCGGATGATAATGTCGTTCTTACTAACTCAGAAGAGCAATGGACTGAGCCTTAAGATCCACAATACGTTGATCCTACATCAACCAGAACCTTACTCTATCGCCTTACGCCCAACAATCGCAGTCCAAGGCAAAGTCCTGCACAGTCCAAAACACTTCTCATACCTTGGCAGCCATCTTTCAGAACATGTAAATATTTTGGTGACATCCAACACTGCCTCAAACGTGCTAGTACGACTTATAGTCGTCTTCGAGTAAGGGTCTTTAATAATCATAACATCAACGTTAAGACTAATCTCTACGTATACCAAGCTACTGCATGGCCTTCTCTTACATATGGGTGCGAAATATGAACTGCTTACAGAAGGCACATGTTTTGTTTGGAAAACTACTATAAGTGCTGCCCGAGAAGGTACATGTTTTGTCTGGAAAAGTACTATAGCGCTGCCCGAGAAGGATCCTAAGGTAGAAATCATAAGATCGGTGCAGTAACGGCAGTGTTCTGGAAAAAGTAAACTCTACTATTATTGAAGCCATTATCATCATGCACCAGTGACGCTGGACGAGCCACGTTGTTCGTACGCCTGAATTCCGTCCACCAGAACAAATTATGTATTCCCAACTGAAGGATGGTTAAAGAAAGCTAGGGAGACCACAAAAACGATACACAAATGTATTAAAGGGCAGTATGAAAAGATGTCAAATTGAAACTGGTAACTGGGAAACTAGTGCACTTAGTTGTCGTAATTTTTGAGAAGGAGTTCAGTGCCCCGAGTGACAAGCGCAATTCTACGAAACAACAGGTGCTCCAGGAGATAAGGAACATTACGCAACCAGTTCTCACCAGAACAAATGCGTGTCAACAACGTTAAAAAATCTGGAACTCCAGGATTGGCCTTTACAGTCACTTAAGATGACACAGAAATTGAGTTTCGAAGAAGGCAATCATACCTGTCAGCGACTGATAGCCCATAATCATCTAGCAACACAATCTTTAAAAATGATGGGTTACGTTTCCTAAAACGTTCTTTAGTCTACGTTATTAATTAAATAAGGATTTTTGTTGAAGTTCGGTAACAAAAAGGCGTTATGGAAAGTGGAGCAAGATGAATTGCATTTAGCTGTAACGGTATTCCTAAATGGGGACCAGAGACTAAATTTATGTACACATACCTGTATATAAAATGTGCCTAAGCAAACAGTTAACAGGGCGCTGAAATTAAAAACAAAAATTTAAAGGGAGATATAAATCTTAGAGTCAAAGAAATTGGTATACCTGCCTCATATCGTGTAGGGCCCCGCCAGCAGGCAGATGTGCCACAACATGACGTGGCATGGACTCGACTAATGCCTTAAGTAGTTCTCGAGGAAGTTGACACCATGAATCCTGCAGGGCTGTCCATAAATCCGTAAGAGTACGACGGGGTGGAGATCTCTTCTGTACAGCACGTTGCAAGGCGTCCCAGATATGCTCAATAATGTTCATGTCTGGTAAGTTTGGTGGCCAGCGGAAGTGTTTAAACTCAGAGGAGTGTTCCTGGAGACACTCTGTAGCAATTTTGGATGTAAATTGGAACGACCACACAGATAATATTGTGTGTAGAGTAAACCAAAGACTGTCATTCATTAGCAGAACACTTAGAAGGGGCAACAGGTCTACTAAAGAGACTGCTTACACCACGCTTGTCCCCCCTATTCTGGAATATTGCTGATCAGTGTGGGATCCGCATCAGTTGGGACTGACGGATGACATCAAAAACTACAAAGAAGGGCAGCTCGTTTTGTATTATCGCGAAATAGGGGAGATACTGTTACAGACCTGATACGTGAATTGGAGTGGTAATCATTAAAACAAAGGCGTTTTTCGTTGCGACGGGATCTTCTCATGTAATTTCCAATCACCAGTTTGCTCCTCCGATTGCGAAAACATTATGTTGGCACCCACCAATGTAGGGAGAAATGATCATCACGATAAAATAAGACAAATCAGGGCTCGCACTGAAAAATTTAAGTGCTCGTTTTTCCCGCGTGTCGATCGTGAGTGGAATGGTAGAGAGACAGCTTGAAGGTGGTCCATTGAACCCTCTGCCAGGCACTTTATTGTGAATAGCAGAGTAATCACGTAGATGTAGATGTAGATGGTGTGTCGCATTGTCCTGCTGGAATTACCCAAGTCCGTCGGAGTGCACAATGGGCATGAATGGATGCAGTTGGTCAGACAGGATGCTCAGGTACGTGTCACCTGACAGGGTCATATTAGGACATATCGGGGGTCCCACATCACTCCAGCTGTATACGCCCCACACAACTGCCGGCCGGAGTGGCCGAGCGGTTCTAGGTGCTACAGTCTGGAACCGCGCGACCGCTACGGTCGCAGGTTCGAATCCTGCCTCGGGCATGGATGTGTGTGATGTCCTTCAGTTAGTTAGTTTAAGTAGTTCTAAGTTCTAGGGGACTGCTGACCTCAGAAGTTAAGTCCCATAGTGCTCAGAGCCATTTGAACCAATTTGAACCCACACAATTACAGAGTCTCCATCAGCTTAAGCAGTCCCCTCCTGACATGCAGTATCAATGGATTCAGGAGTTTACTTCCATGCGCTAGATACAATTTGAAACGAGACTCGTCCGACCAGGCAACGTGTTTCCAGTCAACAACAGTCGAATGTCGGTGCTGACGGGCCCAGGGGAGACGTAAAGCTTTGCGTTGTGGGTACACGAGTGGACCTTCGGCACCGAAATCCTATATCGGTGGATGTTTCGTTGAATAGTTGGTTGCACGTTGACACTTGTTGATGACCCAACATTCAAATCTGAAGCAATTTGCGGAAGGGTTGCACTTCTGTCACGTCGAACGATTCTCTTTTGTCGTCGTTGGTCCCTTTCTTGCAGCATCTTTTTCTGGCCGCATTGATGTCGGAATTGGATGTTTTACCGGATTCCTGATATTCGTGGTACACTCGTGATATGGTCGTAGGGGAAAATCCCCATTTCATCTCTACCTCGGAGACGCTGTGTCCCATCGCCCGTGCGCCGCATATAACACCATGTTTAAACTCACTGAGTGTTTAGTTGCCATTGTAACAGCATAACCGATGTGACATCTGCGCCAGACATTTGTTGTCTTGTGTAGGCGTTGCCGATCGCAGCGCCGTATAGTTTACATGTCTCTGTATTTGAATACGCATGCCTGTACAAGTCTCTTTGGTTCTTCAGTTATAAACGTATGGCCGCAGTAAAAATGTGTTCCAGCGAGATTGAAAACGACTTGGAAGATTATGTTTTTACATGCGAAGAGATTATGTTCAGTTTAGCACGCCGGCATAAAAAAATTTACATTTGACTTTACCCAACAATTTCGATGCAGAAGAAGCTATAGCAGGAAAAAGTAGGCTGAAGGTATTCATCGAACAAATATCGAGTTTCAGATACATGGTGAAAGTTCCAAGCAAACATTAAAGGCCTAGCCAAGGTGTCTTTGAACTGACGAGCAACGCATGCAAAAAAGGCTAAGGAAGCAAAGAAGAAGAAATCTAGAACTACAGCTTCATTCGTGGTAAGCGCCTACTAGACGGAGGGGTCCGACGGCCGATCAGTTCCACTCAATCCACCAGGAAGGAGGTAAACGGATCATGTTGTCTATAATTCAACCATGCCTAGACGGTCAATATCGCGGCTCGATCGCGTCCGCGTTGTGCTAGGAAGGGCTCTCAACAAGGGAAGTGTGCAGGCGTTTCGGAGTGAACCAAAGCGATGTTGTTCGGACATGGAGGAGATACAGACAGACACGAACTGTCGATGACATGCCTCACTTTGGTCGCCCAGGGGCTAATACTGCGATGGAAACTGCTACCTACGGATTATGACTCAGAGAAATACCGCCAGCAATGCCACCACGTTGAATAATGCTTTTCGTGCAGGCACAGGACGTCGTATTACGACACAAACTGTCGCGCAATTGACTGCATGATGCGCATCTTCCATGGCGAGGTCCATCTTTGCAACCACGACACCATTCTGCACGGTAGAGATGGGCCCAACAGCGTACCACATGGGCAGCTCATGATTGGCATCACGTTCTCTTCACCGATGAGTGCCACATGTGCCTTCAACCAGACAATCGTCGGAGCGGTGGTTGGAGGAAACCCGGTAAGGCTAAACGCCTTAGACACGCTGTCCAGCGAGTGCAGCTAGGTGGAGGTTCCCTCCTGTTTTGGGCTGGCATTATGTGGGGTCGAAGTAAGCTGCTTGTCATGAAAGGCGCCGTAACTGCTGTACGGTACGACCGATAGTGCAACCATATCGGCAGCATATTGTCGAGGCGTTCGTCTTCATGGACGACAATTCGCGCTCCCATCATGCACATCTTGTGAATGACTTCCTTCAGGATAACGACAAAAGGGCTGTTTATGGACGGCGTGACCCACCAACCACTCTGAGGGATCTAGCTTAATAGCCATTGAGGAGTGGGATTATCTGGACTAAAAGTGCCTTGATGAACTTTTGGATAGTATGCCACGACGAATACAGGCATGCATCAATGCAGGAGGACGTGCTACTGGGTATTGGGGTATCGGTGTGTACAGCAATCTTGACCCCCACCTTTGAAGGTGTCGCTGTATGGTGTTACAACATGCAATGTGTGGTTTTCATGAGCAATAAAAAGGGCGGAAATGATGTTTATGTTGATCTCTATTTCAATTTTCTGTACAGGTTCCGGAGCTCTCGGAACCGAGGTGATGCAAAACATTTTTTTAATTTTTGTAATTTAAAGTCATGATCATAAGGAAGTGCAATGCTTTCCATTACTGTCAGATGATAGCGTTTATTTACAACAGTTCTGGATTTTAAGCGGATAATATTCATAGAATTGCTCAATTGCATACACTTCTGTCGAAAAAGTGCAACAGTCTCAAGGACAAGGTTCGTTTATTGGTAAATGATCTGACAGGTAGTTCATCAGTGTTGGAGTATATGACAACAAATTCGGATCAAATGAAACTCGCCTACTACTAGATGCCGCGAGAGGCGGCCCCAACAGTATGGAATGGGGCACGAAGTATTTTTCAGTATGCAGAGAAGCAGTACACCAGAATGGGTACGTCAGGAGAGTTCAGTACACTCGAACTTGCACTAGACATTGGACATCACCCGAGTAACAAATCTGTCAGGCACATTTGAACCCTTCTAAAACTTCCCATCTAGACAGTGGTGATGTGATAATGAAGTGGAAACTAGAGGCAACCACGCATAAATCAAGACCAGTCAGATCTCATGTAATGCCGGACAGGCGCCATCAAACATCGTCGAGGTTGCTTGTTAAAATCGCATGAAGTCAGCGGAAAGAGTCACTCGTGAATTCCAAATTGCTACCAGCAGTGGACCTAGAAAAGTGATCGTGTACGTAGAGTCAAACAGAATGAGGTAGAATGGTCTAGCAGTTTCCCATAAGCCACACATTTCTGTAGTCAGCACAACGCGATGCTTGACAGGGTGTAAAGAGCAACGCCACTGACAGTAGATGACTGGAAACGAGTGACTTGTAGTAATGAATTACGCTACACTGTGTTGCAATCCTATGGAAAAAGTTACCTGTCACCATATTTAGTGCCAACAGAAGTTCGCGGAAGGTGATGTTACGGTATGGGAGTATTTTTCGGGGTTAGGATGTAGTCTCCATATTGCGTTTAAGAATACACTAAATGCGGAATGATATGAACACATTTTGCGGAATTGTGTATAGTGTATAGTACAGGAACATTTCATAGGCGATGATTCTGTCTCTATCTCTCTCTCTCTTTCTCTCTCTCTCTCTCTCTCTTTTTCTCTCTCTCTCTCTCCTATTTTTTCCATGACAGTGCACCAAGTCATAAAGCAGCATCTGTGAGGTGAAGGTTTGTGGACAAAAAAATTCTTGAAATGGAATGGCCTGCCAAGAGTCCCGACTTGAACCTGACTGAACACTTTTGGCATGAGGTAGAACGTCGACGTCGCTCCAGAGCCCATCAGGACAACATGATTACCCTCTCTGCTTTTGCCTCTTGAGGAAGCATGGTTTGCCATTCCTCTACAGACATTCAGATACCTCACTGAAAACGTCCCCAGCGGAGTTGAAGCCGTCCTAAAGGTGAAGGATGGACATACCCCATATTAATGTCCACTAATAGGTGTCTGGACCTTTTGATCCGACAGTTCATAGCGTCCGCCACACTCTATACGCTGACGTGGCGAGCAAGTGTTGGTTCGGCTTACTTGGGCTAGTATTCCGCCAACAAAAGCGTTTACGCCAGCTGTTTACTCACCTGACGTGCTTCGAAGCAGTATCTCGCTGTTATCATTTCTTCTGTGACGAAACGCCAACGTCACCTGAAGTGTTTTCAAGGGACGAGAAGAAATGTTTGATACACCGCTGCGCTCCTCGCAGTGCCGTCCGAAGCTGTTCATTCATCGCCGGCCGACATTAAAACAGTAGCTATTTCAAGCACATGACATGCAATTCACACTTACAGCAATATATAATTTCAGTAATATAGTATACAATGTGTCCCATCGCCAGCTTGTCAACGTACCATAATGATCAACTTTAAAAAGTAAATGACGGTTGTTTAAGTTTCCTTTATCGGTCCTATTCGAAACTTGATTACAGTTAGTAGCAATATAATATGAATAACAGTCGCGAGTAGTCATGAATTCTTGCAGATATTGTACACGGTGGTCGGAAATTCCCGTAACAAACTTCTAGGACATATAGAAGGTATTGAGTACATAACATTTCGAAGAGGAACCCATTTCCGGAATCGTATCGTTTCCGTTCTACGACACTTTCAATGCACATGTGTACCTCGTCAACGTCTGCTTAGGGCAAGAGAAACGTCTCAGAGTTCCCTGTCCTGGTATGCAACAGGGTAGACACGATGACGTGAACTACGTCAAACGATCCCCAGATGTCACTTATTGTCCGCTTTGCTGTGAGACCGAGTCAATACCTGTGCACCACCGACAGAGAAAACATGGTGTAGTACACGTTTGCGGAATACACAGACATGCTCCTTGTGGATAGCGAAGCTGGAGGTAACGGAAGAGTAAAGTGCTATGCGAATAGATGTTGTAGTTATTACGTTCATTATCGTAACCAAGGAAGTATTGTACTGTAACATATGGTTGTGTTGCGAAAACAGCTGTCTCACTGTAATCGTGCCAAAAATGTTATTACCAAAATAAGTTTTACTTTTCAAAAGAATGCAGAATAACTGTGCAGATATAAAACAAGTACAGTGCAATAGTAAAAACGCAAATTGTGTCACTCATTAAGAGCCTCATGATATAATCATGGAGCTCTCAAATAAACTAACCACTGTGTCATCTGTAATCTCTCAGAAAGTACTTTAAATACAAAATGTCTTTTTAAGTAAAATCAGAATGTTGCAGTAAATTCTCATTATCAATATAAGTTCCAAGAGTGTGGACTTTATAGTCATGACGTAATAGTGCAACTAACAAGCAAAATGTACACACACTAAGACTGTGTCATCTGTCCCCTATAAATATGCACTCGTAAAATTACGGTCTTAATATGTTCCATAGCTTCATGACTGGATTGTTAACTTCAAAACATCGCTGCATGCTAACAATTTCTGAGTGTGACAAAGCGTACTAGTAACCTGAAGTGAAAAAAAAAATATGGCAAAGACGACGTTAGAGAGCAAATTATCTTTTAATAAATGGTTTTACATGTGAAAAGTGGCGTATCCTTTACTTTTCTTAGTACGCAGAGTTTCAACTTCAACACAATTATCATGAGGTATACGTTGGTAAAGAATGCTGAAATTTTTCTCAAGGTTAGCTTCTATATTATTTTTCTCAGGGCCATCCTGCGCACATGGCTGCCTGCGGTGCAAGTCATTGTCTGTTATCTTTTTGTTGTCGTGCGTCGTTATTGAAATTTCTCCTGACTTCTATGATTTCAATTTGTTGAGAGTGCCTTGCCCTGTTTGAATCACGCCAATTTTTGTTAAATTCTGGTCTGTTGTTAATATTATATCGTCTGTCGTCTTGTCGGTAGTTTTCATAGTTTCTTTCTTGTCGGTTATATGGTGGAGAATTTCTCCCAGACTCGTAACTGCGAGGTGAACCATTGCGTCTGAAGTTATTTTGTCTCCCTTGATAATAATTATTCTGGTTCCCATATTATCTGTTACATGATTGTCTCTATCATAGTCATTACTGCAGAGGGGTGATCTTTCCCTGTAATTATTATTATTTTGCCAATGGTTGTCATACGGTTGGTGTCTGTTTTGATCACGATTTGCATTATGAAAATAATCTTGCCGTGTGCAGTTATTATTTCTGTCGTCATGAAATTGTGACGGATATGACTTGTAATTGTTGTGTTCCTGTTTTCGCATTCTGCGACTGTCAGTGCCTATTTCCAATTCTTGCAACAGTCCCTGAAAAGCTTCGATGTCGTCTTTGCAACGTCCTGCCAAAATAACATGTCACAAATGTACAGGCAATTTAATTAAGCAAAAACACGGATGAGTTCCGATGGGCTTTATGGGTTTGACAAATACTGATTTTTGTCCAACATATCTTCAAAATATTTTACCAGACTGGAAAACTGAGACTGTTCAAAATTTTTCATCATTATAATGATAATGTTTTATTCGGTCTTGAGTAACTTGAGACGAATATGCTGAGAGGAAGACATGATAACATTCTCCTTCACTGTGACAATCACGAATGACTGATCGCAGTCCTACAGTACCCACACATAAATTCTAATCTGTGCTCTGATGACCAGTTGGGAGGGAAACAATGAGAGAATTGATGGAGCCACGCTTGTCGATGAATGTCGATGCAGATTTCTTAAATGTTTTGAATTTACGCGTAGTAATGAACAACTTATAGTCAAAGTCACCGTGTCGGCGGGTCGCAAATCGATCATTATTACGTCGTGTCGGCGGTTCCATCTCAGAATTCGGTGCACCTTCCCAATTTCTTTAATAATTTCCGAAATGCCCTATGTTATTATTTTACAGCTTTTCCGTATTTCTAAATCGTTCTTCCCGTGTCGGAGCGCGAGTCTCCTCTGAAATATGTAATTCTTGTATTACCTGTGCCAACTGATCTTGTACTCCCCGGATTTCTTTTTTGTGTTGCGTATTAATTTGATTCTGATTTTGTTTGAATTTCCCAGTTTGCTCTTACACTTTTGTGTCAGTAAAGGCTACCGGTCTTGTGTCATTCAGATCATAATCTACCTTCGTAGATGAATTATTTAGCTGATCCGAAAGTTCGACTACTTTTCCTGATAGTGTACTGATTTCCTCCGTGTGTTTATTTGAACGAAGTTTTGGAATGTCCATATGTGTCGAAAGTGTATCTACTGTATTATTTAAGTTTTCCTGAGTTTTTGCAAGTTGCGTAACTGAATCAGTAGGTGCAACTGAGTCACTTTTAACTTACAAGGCGTTGTGATTTTCATGAACAATAGTTTGCAGTTCTTTTATGGCTGCTTCGTGATTCTGTAATGCATTTTCATGGCATGAAAAAATAGATTGAAAATGCTCACAAATTTGTATTTTTACATCTTTACAAACTTTTTGACATTTAGAATCGGTTTTAAGTAACTCAACGGTTAAATCTTCGTGTGTTTGTTCAAGCATTGTGTCTAACTTTTAAAGATTTTATTCCATTGTGTCTAACTTCTGTAGCTTTTGAAGATTTCGTTCCATTGTGTCTAACGTTTGAAGCTTTTGTTCCATTTGTTGCTGTGACTGTTTCTGACTTTGTTCCATTCGTTCCATGAATTCCAATAAAAATGTATTAATGTCTGGAACATGTTTCTTTGTGGTTTTCGGCAGTACTTTGCACCGGCAACATTTGCAATTTGAAAAGCAGAGAGTGAAAACTGTAAAATTTCCCACAGTATGTTTCGGCATAATATACTGCCGCTGAAAGAGAGAACACATTACGACGTCTGGCATATATACTTTCACCCTACGACGCATGGTACAATACTAGAAAAAGGAAACGTATTGATTCAATGAGAGTGTGAGCCGTAATAGAAACAACCAGCCGTTCAGTCAAGTCGAGCACTGGTCTTTAGAAATTTTAAATGTCGGGGTTTTACGTAAGCTGTGAGCCAAGCTGATGGTTGTGAAAGCAGAGGTGCTACGCGGCTGTGTACACATTTGCAGACCTTTGAGAGCTGTCTGGCATACCTACCGTCTTCTCCCGAGTGCACAACTGCAAGAAAGCAGTACCATTACGTATCTCTGCTACTCCGTCCTCTGTAAGAAAATACTGTTGCAATATACATCCATATCTGTGATCCGGTTTTCTTGGACATGTAGAGGGGCTGTAGATTACAATAATTGACCTTCTTTCCACTACCGACGGTTATCATACATACTTTCGGAGAAACTGCTAGTAATAGCTGCAATGTCTTTCGAGTCTGGCGCTAGCAAATATTTAATATACAGAATTAATTTCAAAATTAAAAATAAGAGTATATACAACTACAATCGAACTGTGTGAGGTATTACAACACTACTGGCCATTAAAATTGCTACAACAAGAAGAAATGCAGATGATAAACGGGCATTCAGAGGACAAATATATTATGCTAGTACTGACATGTGATTACATTTTCACACAATTTGGGTACATAGATCCTGAGAAATCAGTACCCAGAACAATCACCTCTGGACGTAATAACGGCCTTGATATGCTTGGGCATTGAGTCAAACAGAGCTTGGATAGCGTGTTCAGGTACATCAGCCCATGCAGCTTCAACACGATACCACAGTTCATCCAGAGTAGTGACTGGCGTACTGTGACGAGCCAGTTGCTCGGCCACCATTGATCAGACGTTTTCAATTGGTGAAAGATCTGGAGAATGTGCTGGCCAGAGCAGCTGTCGAACATTTTCTGTATCCAGAAAGGCCCGTAGAGGACCTGCAACATGCGGTCGTGCATTATCCTGCTGAAATGTAAGGTTTCGCAGGGATCAAATGAAGGGTAGAGCCACGAGTCGTAACACATCTGAATTGTAGCGTCCACTGTTCAAAGTGCCGTCAATGCGAACAAGATGTTACCGAAACGTGTAACCAATGGCCCCCCATACCATCACGCCGGGTGATAAGCCAGTATGGCGATGACGAATACACGCTTCCAATGTGCGTTCACCGCGATGACGCCAAACACGGTTGTGACCATCATGATGCTGTAAACAGAACCTGGATTCATCCGAAAAAATGACATTTTGCCATTCGTGCACCCAGGTTCGTCGTTGAGCACACCATCGCAGGCGCTCCTGCCTGGGATGCAGCGTCAAGGGTAACCGCAGTCATGGTCTCCGAGCTGACAGTCCATGTTGCTGCAAACGTCGTCGAACTGTTCGTGCAGATGGCTGTTGTCTTGCAAACGTCTCCATCTGGTGACTCAGGGATCGAGACGTGTCTGCATGATTCGTTACAGCCATGCGGATAAGATGCCTGTCATCTCGTTTGCTAGTGATACGAGGCCGTTGGGGTCCATCACGGCGTTCCGTATTACCCTCCTGAAACCACCGATTCTATGTTCTGCCATTTGTTGCCTAGAAGGAGACCAGTTGAGGGCTGCAACCAACATGTGTGCGCGCTACATACAGTGGGCCCACACCTGTACTTATGATCATGGCTGTGATTTCGTACTACAGCAAGCTCACTCTTGTGGTTATCCCACGCACCGTGATTGCAAATTTGTACGCAAATCTGGTGACTCGACCTGTTGTGCTGCCATTCATGAACAGCATTTTTGGGGGTGTTTTCCAACAAGATAATACGCGCCCAGATACCACTATGCCACGCCAACATGCTCTATAAAATGTTGACATATAGCCTTGGCCTGCTCTGTCACCAGATCCGTCTCCAATCGAGCACATATGAGACATCATCGGACGACAACTCCAGCGTCATCCGAAAACAGCGTTAATCGTCGTTTTACTTACGGACCAAGCATAACAGGGACTGAAATCCATACCTCAAATTGACATCCGGCGCCTGTACAGTACAATGCATACACGTTTGCTTGTTTTCATTCAACATTTTAGCGGTTACACCGGATATGAACGTACCAGCATTTCATATGG
Source organism: Schistocerca gregaria (assembly GCF_023897955.1). NCBI lineage: Eukaryota > Metazoa > Arthropoda > Insecta > Orthoptera > Acrididae > Schistocerca > Schistocerca gregaria. The sequence goes on along the minus strand of NC_064926.1, from coordinate 214,886,011 downwards.
CTTACATTAACCTGTAACACAAAACACAAAAGTCCTCCATCGTGCCCTCCAACGAGGTCTGGCTTGACGCCACTGACAACGCAAACGGTGGCGGTCTGGGATCAGTGGAATGTACGCTACAAGGCGTGTGTCTCGGACCTGTTCTCGAGGTAACCTACTTGTAACAGTTCATTGGTCACTGTGGTGATAATTGTTGCTCAAATTGCTGCTACAGCTGCAGTAACATGTGCCAGATTCATACGCCGAACACGATGGTCTTCCCTCTCAGAAGTGCGACGTGGCCGACGGGAGCTCCGTCCTCTTGCGGCCGTACATTTCCCTGAACACCGCTACCAGCAATCATGTAAAGTGGCTAAATTCCTGTCAAGCCTTTCTGCATCTTCTCGTAGCCCTATTACACGATCTCGTTCAACCACAGTGAGGTGCTGACAATGGCGTCTTTACCGTGAAAGGGTCCTGTAGCCTCCTTTCATTAGTCCGGTAGCCCATTTTCACTAGAATTTCTCTTTCTTTTCCTTGTTTCTCTTTTCTTATAACTCTCATAGCGGTGTGATTGAATGAATGTTGTTGTGTGTCACGTTGCTAGACGGTTGCGTAGACTGCTGCAGGAAGTCTGCGATAGTCATACAGATTCAGCAGCAGTTGTACAGAATAGCCAACTCTCGTAGTTGTCAAGTTTGCGTTACTTGGGAGAAATCCACCTGCGTTAAGTTGATGGTGGAAATGGCATCTTTGGGTTTTCCGGGCCACGAGGAGCGTGGAAGAGGCTGGAGAAGAAGCGGGAGGCATTCTGCCGCCGGTACGGGAAGCGTCCACAGTTGTGCTCCAGTCGAAGAAGGGTGAGTTAGACTGATCGCCTGGCGCGTTGTTACTTGGCGAGAGGAGAGCTGTTAGCTTTTGGTCTCGCTTTTCAACTCTGAAAGACTGCTTTGCCTTGCCGCAGTAAGAAAAGCAAAACTCTGGCAGATTTTTCTTTTAGTAAGTTTCGATAGCAGACTTGGATCCGCCGGAAGAGTGCCACACAAAGGTGTCGATAAGAAGTGAGCACTCGCTTCTTTATGAATGGCTGTTTGCCTTCAGCTGTGCCTGTAGAAGCTTTCATTTTTCTAAATATTAATAGCTTTGCCTTCTCGTAAATTTTCCTTGCTTTATGTATCTTTCGTGCGTGAGAGTTTGTTGAGCTACCGCCATCACTAATTGTTAGATCTCATGTCTGTTCTGAAGAATGTTAACTGTTCATGATTGCGTGATGTGATATTGTTGCAACTTGGCCACGATACCTAGAAATTGCGTCTCCACAAGTCACGTGGGTACGTGGGTGTACTGCGAAACGTGTACCGTTTCACGAGTTATTGCGGTCAGTTATCAGGCAACAGTAGTTGTATGAACGATTCACACCAATGCTTTTAGGTGTAGATTATAACGGTGAATGTATCGATGCTTTTCTTTAATGTTTTAGGAATTAATGTTATCAGGAATTGTGTGGATGCCTCACATCCATATCTTAGGAATAAATGATTTTATCCACAATTTTCTCTTGTGTTCCGAGGTTACGTTTTTGCACTTAAGCCACTCACCTCATATCTTTCCCTTTAGCACATCCAACGCGTTTCCTTACGCGCAGGTCCAGTGATTGATTTCCCCTTTTATTTTAAAACAAATGCTTTAGATTAAGTCTTATTTTCAGGTGTTTTGCTGGGAGCTGATCTTATGCACAGTGTTCATGCATTTTCTAGTTTATTTTAAATGTTTGATTCTCGTGAAGAGTGCACGGCCAATACTATTAATTACATCGCATCCTCCATGAGCGATATCACGACGTATGCATTTTTATGAGTTTTTGGTCAGTGATCAAATTAATTTATTTTCCAACTCGGCCAAACCTTTGATTAGTTGTATGGTTAGAGTTGGTGGCGATTCTACTCTTAACGTAATAACCCGTAGAAACAGATTAGTTACAACCGTCTTAAAGGCATTCTTGACTAACATAAACTTACCATGGCAAATCTCAATGATTGTAAGTAGGCTGTTTAGGTTTTTATGTTGGTAACGTCACGTAGCACTCTGTATGAAAATCATTGACTGTGCTGTGTGAAGTCTGTGGCTGGTTGGACTCATTGTTCGAATATTCGCTATTGTAGTGTTGGGCAGTTGGATGTGAACAGCGCATAGCGTTGTGCAGTTGAAGGTGAGTCGCCAGCAAAGGTGGATGTGGGAAGAGAGATGGCAGAGTTTTGAGATAAGCGGACGATCTTTACGTGTATCCGTCAGAAAAACGAAATTTGTAAAGATGGATGTCATGAACTGATATATATATATATATATATATATATATATATATATGATGACTTTTGAACATTATTAAGGTAAATACATTGTTTGTTCTCTATCAAAATCTTTCATTTGCTAACTATGTCTATCAGTAGTTAGTGCCTTCAGTAGTTAGAATCCGTTATTTAGCTGGCAGTATTGGCGCTCGCTGTATTGTAGTAGTTCGAGTAACGAAGATTTTTGTGAGGTAAGTGATTCATGAAAGGTATAGGTTATTGGTAGTGAGGGCCATTCTTTTGTAGGAATTATTGAGAGTCAGGCATTGCGCTAAAAATATTGTGTGCCAGTTTAGTGGTGACCAGAATAAGTAAAGAGAAAACTGTTTGAGTATGTTTAGTTTTGCTCAGCTCTTTGTAAATCAAATATCGTAAGAGGTTTACCAGGACAGTAATTCATAATTTTCCAAAGGGGATGTTTCAAGATAACCTGATTTGTATCTTCATAGTGGCGTTCTTATGCGACTGGCGCGAAATTTGAACAGATGTTGAGAAATACCTATCAGCTTTCGTTTATGTCGCTCAATTCCTTCTCGGTGTTGCGATTTTTTGCCATCATTGTTTTAACAATCGCAGATTTGCTAAGGACCCCATGCATTTAGCCACAGCGAAGGTGAACTTTCTGAACTACTGACATAAATGAAGGAAATTAGTCTATCATAAGGTTTAAACATCAATCTCAGCCAGTCCAAACTCATGATAATTGATCGAGGAGAACAGGCTTAATTCCCAGGTCTATTACAGGAGCTGGAAGTCGTGCGTTCTTTCATCTGTCTTGGTATCAACTATCAGTGACACGGGAGGCTGTGAAGATGAGATAAGAAGACGGATCACGCTAAGGAGAGTGGCTATGAAGAAGCTCATCAAGATTTGACAGAACAGGGCGATAACGAACACCACAAAGGTGCGGCTTGTTCAAACACTCGTGTTTCCCGTGTTCTTTTATGGCTGCGAAACTTGGATCCTTAAGGCCAAACACAAGTGCATTTGACTTTTGGCGCTTGAGCAGGATGCTGCGCATAAAATGGACGGAAGAAGAACAAATATGTCTATGTTTGAGCAACTCAGTATTCTTCACGTGTCAACCAAAATATTCTACCGTTCTTTGATCATATTGTGAGGAGAGATGTAGCAAATCTAGAGAAAATAATCATGGAAGGGAAGATCGAGGGCAACAGATCAAGGGGACAAGCAGCGAGCAGATGGACAGATCAGATCAAGAGGATCTCCGGTTTATCTCTCGAGCAGGCTCTAAGACAAGGTTGTAACCGTCTGGGATGGAGACACTTGGGTCATGGGGTCACGATGCTCAGCAATGCACACAACGACTTGTGATGATGAGTACTGACTGAGGAATCTAGTAATATGTTACAGCGCACTACGTACCGCTCTCGTAGGGGCTGCAAAGTTAAGATCTGACTAACTATAGCACACACAGAGGCATTTCGGCAGCCATTCTGCCCATACTCTATGCCTGAATGGAACAGGAAGAAATGCTATAAGTGTTACAATTGGAGATACACGCTACCTCCTGAAAATTTCGCTCTCTACAGTTGGGGAAAACAAAAAGATGTTTTATTCATATCCCTGCTTTTCAGCCTTCTTAGAGATATACTAATTAGTACTGTAATGTTTTGTTTCAGTACTGCATTGTTTCAGTTGGGGACCCTTAGCTGTTAGCAGAGACAGTCATCCATTTGAGAACAATTGTGCCGTGGTTGCACGAAAGTCCACATCTCGTAAATCCTTAACTCACGAGGTGTCTCTCAGAGCGCAAGAAAATCTTCGAACTCGTTCTTGAAGGTCAGTTCTGGTGGAATGCTTCTGCACTCCTCCTACCTTCACTAAATCGCCAACCCTATAATATTTTGATGTTGTTGCTGTGGTCTTCAGTCCAGAGACTGGTTTGATGCAGCTCTCCTTGCTAGTCTATCCTGTGCAAGCTTCTTCATCTCCCAGTACTTACTGCAACCTACATCCTTTTGAATGTGCTTAGTGTAATCATCTCTTGGTCTCCCTCTACGATTTTTACCCTCCACGCTGCCCTCCAATCCTAAATTTGTGATCCCTTGATGCCTCAAAACATATCCTACCAACCGGTCCCTTCTTATAGTCAAGTTGTGCCACAAATTTCTCTTCTCTCCAATTCTATTCAATACCTCCTCATTAGTTATGTGATCTACCCACCTAATCTTCAGAATTCTTCTGTAGCACCACATTTCGAAAGCTTCTATTCTCTTCTTGTCTAAACTATTTATCATCCATGTTTCACTTCCATAAAATGCTACACTCCATTCAATACTTTCAGAAACGACTTCCTGACACTTAAATCCATACTCGATGTTAACAAATTTCTCTTCTTTAGAAACGCTTTCCTTGCCATTGCCATTGCCAGTCTATATGTTATATCCTCTCTACTTCGACCATCATCAGTTACTTTGCTCCCCAAATAACAAAACTCATTTACTACTTTAAGTGTCTCATTTCCTAACCTAATTCCCGCAGCATCGCCCGATTTAATTCGACTGCAGTCCATTCTCGTCGTTTTGCTTTTGTTGATGTTCATCTTATATCCTCTTTTTAAGACACTGTCCATTCCGTTCAGCTGCTCTTCCAGGTCCTTTGCTGTCTCTGACAGAATTACAATGTCATCGGCGAACCTATGACATATGGCACATTTATGAGACAGTAACACACTTGAGCGAGACAAGTTATAGCTGCCATCTGGTTTCTGTACAAATTGTAAATAGCTTTTCTCTCCCTGTATTTTACCCCTACCACCTTCAGAATTTGAAAGAGAGTATTCCAGTCAACATTGTCAAAAGCTTTCTCTAAGTCTACAAATGCGAGAAACGTAGGTTTGCCTTTCCTTAATCTATTTTCTAAGTTAAGTCGTAGGGACAGTATTGCCTCACGTGTTCCAACATTTCTACGGAATCGAAACTGATCTTCCCCGAAGTCGGCTTCTTTGATGTCGGTTGCATTGTCGACTTCTTTATTTGTTACTGACACGTGCGGAGTTCTCCTGCACACCGCACCTTGTGAATTACGTTCCTATTTCCTTCAATATAGCATACAATGTGTTGACAGGAACATGTTAGTTTTAACGATCCTAAATTTGATGAAATTTTTAGTCGATGGATGGAGGAAGATGTCAGTGATAATAAACCAAGGAACAGATGAAAAAAGGACGATTTTACAATAGCCAGGGATTACAGTTCTCCTAGCTGGGCGTCATTCAGAGAATGAACTTCTGGACAGTTCTAATGGGGATCTTTCTGTTTTCCCAGTAAAGAAGTTAAAATCAAATGTACTCCGAGTGGTGATTAAGAGAAATACAAATTTCAGCACTGAATATCAATTCTGTAGATTTTCTTTTTGACCTACCTAGATCAATTTTTATGCGCAAGTTTAAACCTTGGAATTTAGTTTTATAAGAAAATTTACCTGAGACAGATATATTAAAATTTTTTCAGAATTAAAAATTCAGATCTCTTAGAGTTAATTAAGTGTACTATTTAAAACACCACACGTATGTAATTTTATGTCATAAAATGCGAAATACTGCAGACTTTGTTTAGTGCAATAAATCAACAAGCTGTATTTAAACAACACTTAAATAGTTCTGAAATTGAATGTTATATAATTTACATTAATAATTTCAAATAATTTTCACCTTAAATCTCGGTTTAAGCGTAGGTGTCCCAGAGACCCCACCTCGTAGAGGTACCAGAAAAGTTACCTCGTGAGTTAATGGCAAAACATCCCTGCTTGATGGGGAGACACGTGCTTTTATTTCAGGCAGTGTCACAAAGAATCTGTATAGTGTACGTAAGCAAACGCGAGATGAAATGCGTGACGTCGCCACTGTAATCAATGGAGCAGTCTCCAATGAAACTAGATTGCAAAAGACCACTTGTGTTTTAACTCACCCAGTTAATAATGCGTGACAGCATAAAGGAAAAGATTTGAAAATAAAGGCATTTAGACCGGTGGTTGTAAATGAATTACCGAAGAACGTCGTGGAGCAGCGAGATGCTGGCTGCCATGCTTTCTTGGCACAATTTTCAAACAACTTGTCTCGCTCAAGTGTGTTACTGTCTCATAAATGTGCCATATATCATAGTTTATATAGGACGAATGTGGTTTTCTAATCTATGGAAAATCGCCATTATGTCTGAGTTGTAAAAACAACGCACCTCGCGTTATGACATGGACCAGCGTGTCATCACGGCACCTGCTCGGAGCTCATTGTTTTTAAGGGTAGATTAACTGAAATTCTTAGCTGAAGACCTTGTAAATTTGGTTAACAACTCATCTCGATGTCACACGCCTGCCCTGGCTAAGTCTGATACACTTCGTATATGGAAATGCCCCCCCACTTCTGTTTCGTCGGGTAAATGATGTCCCAGTGCCATTCGGCAAACATGATTGTCCCAGCATTCTTCCCGCTCTGTCAGCACGTCAGTTGATTTTGCAGACATCCGGCTCTCAAACATGAAGCTACGTACTTAATAAATGAAAAGCGCTAGTTTGCTTTTGTTCTACAGTACTACCTTTATTGTATTATTTATTATTTATCTTCAGATATTTACTGAGTACTGTCAGCAAAGAAGTTATAATGGTTGTAAACAACATTGAGAGAGAAGTTACGCATCTAGACTGAAACAGAAACGTACAGAAAATAACACCTTTGATAGTGTGGTGATAATGCAATGTAAAAAGTAAAACGTTGAATAGTAAATAAATGATAACGGGGTAGACAGGAAATTTTTTTAACAGGAAACAGGAACAGCATTCACACATAACAGTTTATATCAATAAACAAAAGCAATAAAATAAAATTAGTACTTGAGAAGGCTACCTCAGGAGCTACAAAACATGGAGGGTGATAGATAAAACAATAAAAAGAAGAAAGAATTATCAATGTAACTACAGAATATGTAAGGAACTTAAGCAATACCAATAAGATAAACAGAAATGAGTAAATGCAGGAAAATGGAGGGGTGTGAGGAAATATGTAGTAAAAGCACTCTTTGAGAGTGTGGTGGTACTGAATTTTAAAAGGTAAAAAAAAGCTGAGCAGTGCACAAATACTAAAGGAGCAGACAGGAACATTCAAACGAGGTGGCGCAGTGGTTAGCACACTGGACTCGCATTTGGGAGGACGACGGTTCAATCCCGTCTGCGGCCATCCTGATTTAGGTTTTCCGTGATTTCCCTAAATCGCTTCAGGCAAATGCCAGGATGGTTCCTTTGAAAGGGCACGGCCGATTTCCTTCCCCATCCTCCCTCCCCCGAGCTCGGGCTCCGTCTCTAATGACCTCGTTGTCGACGGGACGTTAAACACTAACCTCCTCCTCTTCCCAGGAACACTCAAAACTGTGTCTATGTAACAGTTTGCATTAAATAAATAAACCGAGTAAAAAAAATACTTGATGAGACAACTACAACAGCTATTAAACATGGAAAGTAATACAAGTGCCATTTCAAAGAAAGAATTAACAGTTGAAACTACAGTCCATATGGATTACATAGACAGTTTCAATAAAATAAAAGAACTCGATGAATACAGGAAAATGGGGAAATACGTAGGAACAGACAGTGTGGAAAATAATGAAAAACAGAGAGGATTATGTGAAGTTTAGGAAAGAGGAAGTATTAAGCTGTGTCTGGACATTCAGGATTAGTTCTGGACTGCGAGCTAGATATTTGATAGTTTTCAGGGCTTCCAGCAGGTTGAGTTTATGGCCTTTGTTGGTTAAGCGAAGGACATAGGTCTCTGGCTGGTGGTTATGACCCTCACTCAGTACATGCTCAGCAAACGCGGAATCAGACTTCTGCATGTTGAGAGCAAGAAGGTATTACTGTGTATTTATTTATTTATTAGTGATTTAGTCTGACCACGTACGAAATACGAAGTCACGTTTATTTCTGATACGAACATTACGTACAAATCCCTCAGTATGTATCAATCAGAGAGTGTTATTCTGCGGCAGTGCTGTGAAGTTTTATGAAATTGAGATCAATGATACACAATCTCGCTTGACAGGAGGTCAGAAAGTGTTGTAGTCTCGAGTATTACGGCCCATTAATCTCACTTGAAGTTACAGTTGGTAGTAGCCTGTGAATTCATGTCGGGAACTACAGCTTGACTGTGCGGCCGTGGACGGGAGGCCGGAAGGGCCATTCCAGAGCTTTCCGAAATAATGCGCGCTCGGAAAAGATTAGAGGATTATGTGAAGTTTAGGAAAGAGGAAGTATTAAGCTGTGTCTGGACATTCAGGATTAGTTCTGGACTGCGAGCTAGATATTTGATAGTTTTCAGGGCGTCCAGCAGGTTGAGTTTATGGCCTTTGTTGGTTAAGCGAAGGACATAGGTCTCTGGCTGGTGGTTATGACCCTCACTCAGTACATGCTCAGCAAACGCGGAATCAGACTTCTGCATGTTGAGAGCAAGAAGGTATTACTGTGTATTTATTTATTTATTAGTGATTTAGTCTGACCACGTACGAAATACGAAGTCACGTTTATTTCTGATACGAACATTACGTACAAATCCCTCAGTATGTATCAATCAGAGAGTGTTATTCTGCGGCAGTGCTGTGAAGTTTTATGAAATTGAGATCAATGATACACAATCTCGCTTGACAGGAGGTCAGAAAGTGTTGTAGTCTCGAGTATTACGGCCCATTAATCTCACTTGAAGTTACAGTTGGTAGTAGCCTGTGAATTCATGTCGGGAACTACAGCTTGACTGTGCGGCCGTGGACGGGAGGCCGGAAGGGCCATTCCAGAGCTTTCCGAAATAATGCGCGCTCGGAAAAGATTAGAGGAGCCACTCTGGTCCGAAAGGGAGCTCTCTTCCCCTGTTTACTGCAAGGAATTCCCAAGCCGGATGGCCGGTTCTAGGCGCTACAGTCTGGAACAGAGCGACCTCTACGGTCGCAGGTTCGAATCCTGCCTCGGGTTGCCCCCAAAAACATAGGATTTACTCACTTTTAGCTACATGAAAAGGAAGCCAGAATCCAGCGATTTTTTTCCTCTTGAAATACAAGCTTACTATATGTTCACAGCAACAAACTGTCGAGAAGAGTGCGATGGAGACAGTTAGAGGGAGACGTATAATACACTACTGGCCATTAAAATTGCTACACCAAGAAGAAATGCAGATGATAAACGGGTATTCATTGGACAAATATATTATACTAGAACTGACATGTGATTACATTTTCACACAATTTGGGTGCATAGATCCTGAGAAATCAGTACCCACAACAACAACCTCTGGCCGTAATAACGGCCTTAATACGCCTGGGCATTGAGTCAAACACAGCTTGGATGGCGTGTACAGCTTCAACACGATACCACAATTCATCAAGAGTAATGACTGGTGTATTGTGACGCGCCAGTTGTTTGGCCACCATTAACCAGACGTTTTCAATTGGTGAGAGATCTGGAGAATGTGCTGGCCAGTCGAATATGTTCTGTATCCAGAAAGACCCGTACATGACCTGCAACATGCGGTCGGGCATTATCCTGCTGAAATGTAGGGTTTCGAAGGGGTCGAATGAAAGTTAGAGCCACAGGTCGTAACACATCTGAAATATAACGTCCACTGTTCAAAGTGCCGTCAATGCGAACAAAAGGTGACAGAGACGTGTAACCAATGGGACCGCATACCATCACGCAGGGTGATAGGCCAGTATGATGATGACGAATACACGCTTCCAATGTGCGTACACCGCGATGTCGCCAAACACGCATGCTACCATGGTGATGCTGTAAACAAAACCTGGATTCATCCGAAACAATGACGTTTTGCCATTCGTGCACGCAGGTTCGTCGTTGAGTACACCATCGCAGGCGCTCGTGTCTGTGATGCAGCGTCAATGGTAACGGCAGCCATGGTCTCCGAGCTGACAGTCCATGTTGCTGCAAACGTCGTCGAACTGTTCGTGCAGATGGTTGTTGTCTTACAAACGTCCCCATCTGCTGACTCAGGGATCGAGACGTGGCTGCACAATCCGTTACAGCCATGCGGATAAGATGGCTGTCATCTCGACTGCTAGTGATACGAGGCCGTTGGGATCCAGTACGGCGTTCCGTATTACCCTCCTGAAGCCAATGTCGCGATACGATAAACCGCAATCGCGATAGTCTACAATCCGACCTTTATCAAAGTCGGAAACGTGATGGTAGGCATTTGTCCTTCTTACACGAGGCAACGTTTCACCAAGCAACGCCGGTCAACTGCTGTTTATGTATGAGAAACCGATTGGAAACTTTCCTCATGTCAGCACGTTGTAGGTGTCGACACCGGCGCCATCCTTGTGTGAATGCTCTGAAAAGCTAATTATTTGCATATCACAGCATCTTCTTCCTGTGAGTTAAATTTCGCGTCTGTTGGACGTCATCTTTGTGGTGTAGTTATTTTAATGGCCAGTAGTGTAGTTGTAACCGAGAGGATTAAATGTTCGAGCTTGAAATGAACGTCACCACTTGTTGGAGACGGGGAAGTGGGGTATCGAGAGGACATTTCCGCTCGTTGAAAGTGTAGTGGTTAATCACAATAAACAAAAGTAACTGGAAATTTGTGGTAAGGTCTTATGGGACCAAACTGCTGAGGTCATCAGTCCCTAAGCTTACGCACTACTTAATGTAACTTAAACTAACTTACGCTAAGGACAACGTACACACCCATGCCCGAGGGAGGACTCCAACCTCCAACGGGGAGAGCCACTAGGACCGCGATCAAGACGCCGCAGACCGCACGGCTACCCCGCGCGACAATAAACAAAAGTATTGGAAGGACAAGTCTATAAAAGTAACAGTAGTTCTAATTCAGCAAACTTCATTCCACCTAAACTGAGAGGCAGCAGATCCTCATAAACCGAACCTAAAAGGTAAATCTCATAACTTTACAAAGGAGACTTGTTGCTGCCGTGAAATAAGACCGTTGTTGCTGATATAGTGCGAGAATCGCCGCGGTGCGGCTCCTACCGTAGCTGTCTGCCACCGTAATCCAGTGCAGCCCTCACGAGATTGTAAGTTCACACCAGGCGGCGTAATACTTCACAAGTTGCAGCCATCTCATTCATCGGCATCTCAACACATAACATGGTGAGGCCGAACTAGCAGGAATAAGAGCGTAGTGAATTTTACTGGACGAGCACTGCTCAGTAAGCTTCATTTATTCCAGTTTAGAAGCCAGAGTCAGGCTTGTTTTTACCTACAGTTGTGTGTCTGTGTGTGTGTTGGAGCTTATGGGGGCTCGACGTCGAGGTCATCAGCGCCCTGACACACATTAAAAGGAACGAATGTGGACAGACCTAATAAAACTGAAGCACACACGCAAAGAAGGCAGTAAAAGAAGGAAAATGCTGCATAAGAAAGTAAAACGTAAGGATAGGGAAAACGTAGCAACAAGAATGCCACAGGAAATTGTCATTGGCTGGCCACTAACATAAAATATGGGCGAGCTTGTCACACAATGAGCAAATTAAGACCCTCTCCCTAAAATCTTTGTAAAAACATTTGACATGGCACATAATTTTAAAACTTTAACCACATTCGTCCGAGTGCAGTTTGTCCGATGCGTTTGCATCAGATTCATCTCTGAGTTCCGCATTACATTCAGCTACTTTGCTTCCCATGTTTTCACAGTCAATGACAGGTACCCATTTAACTTTATTGTGTGGTAGCGTTTGATTTACTTTGAAGTTAGACTGTATTTCGAAATCTTTAACCTTTCTATATTAGGTTGCTATCAGGAGCAACTAATTCTAACTGAAGATCAGATTGCGTATCAGATGCCAATATCCTTATTCTAAGCACGTTATGTACCTGAACGTAATTAATGAATAATCATTTTCACCACTCATTTACTAATAAACCCCTCTACATTTTGGCTACCTCTGCTCAAGATTCGTTTCCTGAGAGTCTGTGAGACGTGGTGATGACTAGCTGTTTTCCAAACTGGAGATGAAGATGCAACTAAGGTGAACTTAATAATAAAACTTTAATGTAGAAGCAGTTTAAACTAAACTACTGCTGTGCCTAGTAACAGTGCTCTTCAAGAAAGAAGAGGTTCGTAAGTATTTTGACCAGCATTATCGTCTTCGTCGTTATTTATTATATTATCTCAATGCAAATTTAGGTTTTTTCAGGAATTTCTGTATGCAGATTAGTTGGAGACTTTTCGTAAATTTTAGGTCGCGGCTTTTAATAAAGCTGGGTTAGTTTCATGAGTTGCAGTTGCTTGTGTGTTACGACCCCTGGGCCGCCACACAATTACACTCCAGGTGTTAGATAATTTTGTGATGAATTGAGAAGAGAGTTTTGCTAGTTTAGTGTGATTTTATTAAGTATTAGACGTGATGGCAAGAAACCGCAACTCAGTAGCAAGGCATATTGCTAGAATGAACCACGAAAGTTCAGAGGTTTTGAGTAACTCAGGTACAGCCGACCGCGAAATGGTCTTGAACGAACGCATAAACGGGAATTTATCCACAGAACCGAACGTGGGAAGTACAGAACCAACTAGAAATTGAAACACGTCGCCGCTCAATCTAAGCGGAGCAGGTTGGCGAAAATGAAGAACTGACGGGTCCAGAGACTCCACCACGGGGATCAATCACGAAAACGGGGAACATGTAGAACCAGTGATGAATGAACTGACGCGAAGTATGGGGATATCACTGCCAGCCGCCACTATTCCGCTAGATCAGGAGTGTTCATCATTTAACAACTTGTTAAACAGGGTCAGGAGCGTAGCAAATAACAAGACGACCAAAACCGAGTAACTCACGAGCAGGTTAAGAAAATAGAGGAGGAAATAAAAAAAAAATTGAGTGAACAACTGCGTATTGCCATGAGGCAGTTAAATATGAATATTAAGGATATCAGTTATAATAGTGAAGCTATCGAAAGCACGAACGTGATTATTAAAGAGCATACGGTGGGAACTGAAGTGAACCGGGAAAGCATAAAAAACCAACAGAGCAATATCGAGATTAAAAAGAAAAGCTCTGAGGACAACACCACTATTGGGACCACAGGTGTTGAGCAGGCCAAAAGGGTACAATTGGAGCGAATAAATAAGTGGCTAATAAGAATAAGTACACTCCACTCTCCTTTATCAGTATTTCACTTTGGTCTCGAATATTGTTCACACCTGCCATTTCTGAATTCATTGTGTCTCTATAAAATACATAATATCTGTTTCAAAGTCCTCATCGTCAGCTGCAAAAGTGCCTGTAAAATATCCTTGTGGGCAGAGAAAGTTTTTCCCAATTCCTACCAAGACTACGTCTGTATCCTGCAATCTTGGATAAGCATCTTCTCATAATAAACTGACTACCACAGTCAATTAGCGCTATCACCTCTCTTTTACCTACTGGAAAATTTTTAGATCGACAATCGTTGACACTCCTCTTAAGCAACGCTTACAGTTATTGCTGCCTTTTGATTATTCTCCTCCATTGTACGTTGCGATGAGATTTGGCCAAACTCGTTACAAAATCGTTCAAATGTCTCTGAGCACTATGGGACTTAACATCTGAGGTCATCAGTCCCGCCCGGCCGCGGTAGCCGAGCGGTTGTAGGCGCTCAGTCCGGAACCGCGCGACTGCTACTGTCGCAGGTTCGAATCCTGCCTCGGGCCTGGATGTGTGTGATGTCCTTAGGTTAGTTGGTTTAAGTAGTTCTAAGTACTAGGGGACTGATGACCTAAGATGTTGAGTCCCATGGTGCTCAGAGCCATTTGAACAATTTTTTTCATCAGTCGCCTAGAACTTAGAACTACTTAAACCTAACTAACCTAAGGACATCACACACATCCATGCCCGAGGCAGGATTCGAACCTGCTACCGTAGCGGTCGCGCGGTTCCAGGCTGAAGCGCCTAGAGCCGCTCGGCAACAGAGGCGTCAAACTCGTTACAATTGAAGAATCTCTTTCCCTGGCTCTTGTGGTTACAGTTCGTTGACCTGCCACCGCAGTTGAAACACTTTCTGTTTGTTTCCCAAGTTGCCCTTTTAGTGTTCCTCTTACTTGAGTCTCTAGCATCTGTAGACTTCCGGACATGTCCGAAAGAGCAGACACCCCGCATTCATATAACTGATTCGCCTCGATGGGCAATGGATCTGACACATAGCGTGTGCCTGCAAATGACGTCCGACCTCCTGCAGGTATCTCTAAGCAGCGAACATGGAGGACAAGGATAGGGACTGCTGATAGGTGACTCTAAGTGGGAACGTGGGTCGGCCGAGAGGCGTGCCGAGATAGTTCTCACAGTGGTGATAAACACTGTATTTGGGTGGGGCAGTAGCTAACCCAACTGCCGAGTAAGAAGGAGATCCTGGGTTCGAATTCCGGGCTAACCCATTTCTCCCCCTCCTCTTTCTATTTACGTAATTTAGCATCTTTGTTCCTCGAGTTCGCGAAATTTTCATTTCTGCAGCTTTTGTAGTTTATCTTACGCAACGATTTCACAGTCCTGTCGTAACGTCTCACTCTTTCCTTAAACGCTTTCACATTTCTGGCACCGTAAAATAAAAGTTTTGTGCCTCAGTCGTCTTCTACTCCATCAGTCACATACTGGAACAACGAGACGCTATCAACATTAGCACAGCTAGCAAACCCTTCCATTACGAGATAATACTCTTGACGACACTCTTCTCATTTCTTGTTCGTTGAGACAACAGTTTATGGATGTCTGCAGTACTTGTCTTCAGACTGAATTCTTTGTGCGAAGTTTTTTTCAGTACAGCTCAGTCCTGAATAAAAAGCTTGGCCAAACCTTCAAGCGACTCTTTTTGCGAAAACAAGCATTTGCAGTTGTTTCCAACTCATTAAAAACACTGTTTCCGCGAAGTCCAATATCCACTTTGGAACTGGATATCTGTGACTGCACGTAAATGACTTAAGAGCATTCTCGTCGTCACTAAACGAAAGAGGTAAAATTTAAATTGATCCTGTGAATGTGTTGAGAACTGTGTACCGCATTTATCATCTGTTTCGGAATCGATATTTTTTCGTCTTTTTCTACAATAACCTCAATCTTTTATCACTACCCCTCTGGAGAGTATCCTCTTGTTCATGACTAACATTATCACCTCACACTTCCAATCCTGTGCCGTCGTTAATTCTCAATGTAATTTTGTCAGTGGTGGACAAGTAATAACAGATGTAATTAGTCATTTCCTTTTCCGTTGCACTACCTGTACGTCATATATTTCACACTTCTCCCTATTTTTCTTTTAAAAATAATGCTTCGATAAACGATTTCTTAGTTTCAGAGTTGCCAGCTATTCATTGTAAACCAAAACCAGAGAATTTCTTCAAGTATTTCCAGTTTTTCTGTCATTTGTAATTGTTTCGAAAATTAACTTACGTAAAATTATAAGAGGGGTTATATTATCGTTTAGTTTCTCTGTTTCGCCTAATTTTGCCGTTTCTCGGTATGTTATCACCTATTTTCACTTTTCACAACGTTCCTGAATAACCCAAACGAGTCTATTATAACGTCTCAAAATTAATACTCAGTTAAACCTGCCGTTGCTAGCTATAATTCGGCGTTCCACGTTATAACGTAATTCGTATAATAGTTTTTGTTTGACAGGATATTTATTCTTTCATAGCGAAGTTTAAAATTTCTTCTTGCGTCGTTCTCCTACTGCTAATGGTCGTTAAAATGTGAATCCTCGTCGTAGATACAAAATCAGAAATGGTTCAAATGGCTCTAATTGCTATGGGGACTTAACAGCCGAGGTCATCAGTCCCCTAGAACTTAGTACTACTTAAACCTAACTAACCTAAGGACATCACACACATCCATGCCCGAGGCAGGATTCGAACCTGCGGCCGTAGCAGCAGCGCGGTTCCGGACTGAAGCGCCTAGAACCGCTCTGCCACAGCGACCGGCCGTTTCAAAATCCACACAGTCACGCGTCGCTACGTCGTCGCAGGAGAAACGCTGCTCGGAAAAGTTCATCGCAAACTATCGGTTAATTTAAGTATTAGTACGCAATCATTTAAAAATTTTGTTACGATTAATTTGCTGTACCACTAACTAGTTTTCAAACCACTGAAGGCTCATCACCAGATGAAAACGTGACAGAATATTACTTGTATCATGCACAAATGGACGCTATGATCGGGATTATCGCACAGCCTCGTGGTGTCCATGACAAACTCACTCTGATTATGCGCATTTTGCATTTTATACACTCACATACACAGTAGTTATCTAAACCTGATTTCACAGCAAGTAAATACTGAAGTTGTTTGCTTACTGTGAATGAGTGTGTAACCAAGTGCCGCTAAGTAGATAAGTGTTTGTATAAAATGCGACATCGTTGAACTGGTGTCCAATTAAAAAGACTTGCACCAGGGCATTGAGTCATAAGAAATTATTAATATTATTATTATTATTATTATTATTATTATTATTATTACTATTTGCAAAACGTATCTTATGAGTTTTTCATATATACCACACCATAGATGAGTTTGTGAGGAGTAAGGAAGTCCCCAGCGTCTAGCTGCACATGGTCCAGACAATGTTATATCCTCATGTGATGATTAGCCTGCAGTGACTTGAAAACTAGTTAATGGCACATGAAATAAAATGTATCAAAATTCAAAACAGCGAATGGTTGTCTGTTACACTGAGTTGACAGAAGTCTTGGGATACCTTTTAATATGGTCTCGAGCCTCCTTTTGTCCAGTGTAGTGCAACGACTCGTCGTGGCATTGTCTCAACAAGTCGTTGGAAGTCCATTGTAGAAATATTGAGCGTGTTGCCTCTATAGCCATCCATAATTGCGAAAGTGTTGACATCGGAGCATTTTGTGCACATCTGACCTC
Source organism: Schistocerca gregaria (assembly GCF_023897955.1). Taxonomy (NCBI): domain Eukaryota; kingdom Metazoa; phylum Arthropoda; class Insecta; order Orthoptera; family Acrididae; genus Schistocerca; species Schistocerca gregaria. The sequence continues at coordinate 214,868,815 of NC_064926.1, read as the reverse complement.
TCGATCAGGTCCCATAAATACGCGATGAGGTTCATGCAGGGCGATCTGAGTGGACAAGTCATTCGCTCGAATTGTCCTGAATGCTCTTTAAACTAATCACGAACAACTGCGGCCCGTGAGATGGCGCATTGTCATCCATAAAAACTCCATCGTTTTTTTGAGAACTAGAAGTCCATGAATGGTGTCCAAGCAGCCAAATATAAACATTTCTACACAATGATCGGTTGCATTCCATGTAAAAACAACCCACAGCATTATGGAGACACCATTAACTTTCACAGTACCTTGTTGACAATTTGGGTCCATGGTTTCATGGGGTCTGCACCACACTCGAACCATACCATCAACTATTTCCAACCGAAATCGGAACTCATCTGACCAGCCAACTGTTTTCCAGTCGTTTACGTCCAATCGATTTGGCCACGAGCCCAGGAGAGGCGCTGCAGGCCATGTCATAGTGTTAGCAAAAGCACTCGCGTCGGCTGTCGGCTGCCATAGCCAAATTTCGTTGCACTGTCCTAACGGATACGTTCGTAGTACCGCCACCTAGATTTCTACGGTTATTTCACCCAGTGTTGCTTGTCTGTTATCACTGACAACTCTATAGAAACGCCGCTGTTCTCGGTCGTTATGCGAAGGCCGCAGACCTCTGAATTGTCCATGGTGAGAGGTAATGCCTGAAATTTGAGATTCCCACCACACTCTTGAAGCTGTGGATCTCGGAATATTGAATTCCCGATCGATTTCCGAAATGTGGTGTCCCATGCTTCTAGCTCCAACTACCAATCCGCGTTCAAGGCCTGTTAATTCCCATCGTGCGGCCAAAATCACGTCGAAATCCTTTTCAAATGATTGACCTGAGTACAAATCACAGCTTTGTCAGTACACTGCCCTGTTATACATCGTGTATGCGATGCTACCGCCATCTGTGTATGTTCATATAGCTATCTCGCAACTTTTGTTACCTCATTGTAGCCTATCGCCCACATAAATCGCCAATTTAAACCACAGTTCCACATCGCCATTCACGATGGATACCGAGAGTTCGCCGTAAACGTCGTAGATTGCACAGTCAAACGTGTGCCGTGAGTCGCCTGATTGTTTGTGGCGGAGTCCCCAGAGTTTAGGAAAAACGGTTGGTATACTCATGTGAACTCTTTACTGCTTTCTAAATATGAACGAAACAAGAGAAACAAAAGGACAGCACAGTGTAATCCGCGGCTTCTCTGTGAGCATAAACTACTCTGCAATATTCCGCTTCACAGTTGGGTCACTAGTCTTGTCGACAGGAAAATCTTTAAATGCCCTATGCAAATCCCACGTTATTCCAGTATGGGGGAAACACGCGCTCCATATGCAGTCTCTTTTGTACGCGAACTGCTATTTCTCCTATCAATGGCCGGCCGCGGTGGTCTCGCGGTTCTAGGCGCGCAGTCCGGAACCGTGCGACTGCTACGGTCGCAGGTTCGAATCCTGTCTCGGTCATGGATGTGTGTGATGTCCTTAGATTAGTTAGGTTTAAGTAGTTCTAAGTTCTAGGGGACTAATGCCACAGCAGTTGAGTCCCATAGTGCTCAGAGCCATTTGAACCATTTTCCTATCAATGAGTTGTAGCGTGGCATTTGCTTTATCTACAAATGAGCCTATGTTGTCGTTTGGTTTCATCCTCTACTCATCGATACTTCCAAATATTTTGTGACGTGATGTGATTGGATATTGGTGAGTCATTAAACCTCTCTCCAAAGAACACCACGTTTTTACCTTTCATGAAACACGCTACTCCGTAATTATGTGCTTTAGGAGCTAGTTTTGTCGACATGCAACTAGATATTGCTGCAAATTTTGCCAGATTTAATTTACACGAATATAACTCCATCCTCGGCGAAAAGCCTGAAAGTGTGACTACTAAAACCCGCTGAGTCGTTAATACTTGTGTCCTATTAGATTTCGATGCTGGATAGCAGGTATTCGTAATTTACTAAAAAGTAGCGACTCGCCATGTTTTTGCACGGGTATGTACCGTCGGACGACTTATACACCCAAACCTTACTCGCGAATGAGTCTATCTATTAGTGAAAACTGTAACGAAACAGCTAAAGTTGTTCCTGAGATGAGCCTTCATATACAAAAAGAAGAACAGGGTGGGGCACTTTAAAAAGGAGAAGTAGTTCAGTCTCGTAAACTGGCATCCGGCCGGGAGAGCGGTGTGCTGATCACATGCCCCTCCATAACTGCATCCAGTGACGCCTGTGCGCCTAGGATGACACAGCGGCCTGTCGGTACCGTTGGGCATCCATGGCCTGTTCCGGCGGAGTTTTGTTTAGTTTAGTTTTATAGATCTTTAGATTCTGATAATAATGATTTTGTGTGGCTCAATGGCCTGGTGCTTGTCTTTCGACTGGACACTACTTCGGCGACTTTCGTGTTCCTAATTTATTTTATCCAACTGGGGAAAGGGAACCTACAGTTTAACGTGGGATTCGAACCACGCGTCACTTCTGGCAAATCTCCACATCAGTAAGGGATGGCTGCTAGGTTGAAAGGCAGACTGAAAAACCCGATCATCATTCGATCCCATGACATTTCGGTTTCCGTGTTTACGCTTTGTTGCTTTTTTCTCTGTTTTTCAAACTGTTTCTTCGTCGTCTTTCGTTTTCGAGAAATTGTTTCTCTTCGGACATCATATGATGCCTCTCAGAGTCTATCCACGAAAACTTCACTGTCTTTTATTACGATCCCCTAACCTACAATGTTGTGACAAGTCATGGGTTAGCGATACTTACATATACAGATGGCAGTAGTATCGCATACACGAGGTGTAAAAGACTAGTACTTTGGCAAGGCTCTGATTTATACTCAGGTTATTCATATGGAAAGGTTTCCGACGTGATTATGGCCGCATAACGGGAATTAAAAGACTCTGAACGCGGAAAGATAGCTGGAGCATGGAGCATGGAACATTCCGTATCGCAAATCGTTCGGGGATTCAATATTCCGAGATCCACAGTCTCAAGAATGTGCCAAGAATACGAAATTTCAGGCATTATCTCTCACCACGGTCAATGCAGTGGCCTATGGCCACCACTTAACAACCGAGGGCTGCGGTTTTGCGTTGAGTTGTCAGTGCTAACAGACAAACAAATACCGCAGAAATCTATGTGGGACGTACGAAGAACGTATCCGTTAGAAATGTGCTGCGAAATTTGGCGTTTATGGGCAATAGCAGCCGACGTCAGACGCGAATGCCTTTGCTAACTGGACGACGTCGCCTGCAGCGGCTCTCCTGGGCTCTTGACGATGTGGCTTCGACCCTAGAATACTGAAAAACCGTTGCCTGGTCAGATGAGTTGCGATTTCAGTGGTAAGAGTTGATGGTAGGGTTAGAAAGTGTCGTAGAGCCCATGAGATCATTGACCCAAGTTGTCAACTAGGTACTAAAATGGTTCAAATGGTTCTGAGCACTAAGAGACTTAACTTCTGAGGTCGTCAGTCCCCTAGAACTTAGAACTACTTAAACCTAACTAATCTAAGGACATCACACAGATCCATGCCTGGGGCAGGATTCGAACCTGCGACCTTAGCGGTCGCGCGGTTCCAGACTAAAGCGCCTAGAACCGCTCGGTCACAGAGGCCGGCTAACAAGGTACTGTGCAAGCTGTTGGTGGCTCCATAGTCGTGGGTCCTTCACCTTTTTAGTGAAACTTCAGAGTTACGTTTTAACTAACATCACAGTCCTTTTTAACGTCTTTTAAATGTCTTATTAGTTTTTCTTTTATCTTTACCTGTTATACTATTTATTTTCTAAATTTTAAATGAAGAAAAAAATTATATCTTTCTAAATAGCATCATAAGGTTTCTTTTTCCAGATTTTAAAAACATTTTGAAATTTTGCATCCATCAGTCTTGCTGTAATGTCTTTATTTATATTTTGTAAAAGTTTTTTGACTGAAGAGTATATATTGCACCGCTGGCAGCCCCGCCCCTCCCATTGGGGCGAGGGATGAAATGACAAAAAAGGGAAAACAACAAACTAGATAGCACTTTACTTGTCCACATTCGTTAACTGTTTCGGCAGACTGCCGTCAAAGGATCTAAAGATAAATTGTAAGGTGGCGTTATTTTACATCTTACAAACCGCGTTTACATCCAATACAACATAAGTAAGCCCCTTCAGTGATAAAAAAGATCAGGTTTGTGCTCGTTGATTAAAAACATGTAACTTACGTGACTGACATCGTCTAGTACACTTAATTTATTGTATAATGTCTGCATGTTGGGTGACTGGGGAACGAGCAAAGCTGTGAAACTCGTGGTAGAACAGAAGGACACAGGAAGCTCACACATTCCTTCGGACAATAGGACGGCACAGCCCCTTCCGGTGCTAATCCTGGGATCCGCCCGTGGGCTGGACCACCTGAACGCGTGCCCGGCGGGCAGGCATGATAAGGCGGCCTGGTCGGCCAAAAATATATGGCAGCAGGTGTTCGCGTGCTTTCCTTCGGACTTAGGCAGAACTTCTAGAAACTTCGATCTCGATTCTAAACTGCGATTGGTCGGCGTTCTGAGACGAACGCCTACCGGAAAGATGGTTCAAATGGCTCTGAGCACTATGGGACTTAACATCTATGGTCATCAGTCCCCTAGAACTTAGAACTACTTAAACCTAACTAACCTAAGGACATCACACAACACCCAGCCATCACGAGGCAGAGAAAATCCCTGACCCCGTCGGGAATCGAACCCGGGAACCCGGGCGTGGGAAGCGAGAACGCTGCCGCACGACCACGAGATGCGGGCTACCGGAAAGATGATTCGCCACCCAAATTTAAGGGGGACTAAAAGACTTTGAGCAGCGAAAGGAGGAGAAGAGAGTCGTTGCGGGATCGTGGAACAGGAGTGTCGTCTTGGTATTCCACGGCGGTCGACGGACGTCTTCGGCTGTAATTTTGGTGAAGTACAATTTCGCTATTATCTCGCTGAGGCGAGAAGTTCTGCGGTTATAGCTCCTGATCATTACGGTGATCTTGCTTATGCACCGGCGCGCAGGAGAGTGAATTTACATTGGTGAATCACGTGTTTTACTCCGTTCTGCACTGAGGTTTCACACTGCTCATTGAGATAGTAGTTCCTTCTTGCTATTTAGTACAACGGGGGATCTCAGTTACTCCGCGCCTGATCACAGATCGCGAGTACATTATGGGGCAGAGTCAGACAGTTTAAGCGCCAGTATTAACACAGGGAGAACCTGAGATTTGTAATTATTGTTTAGTGTTTTTAAATTGTTTTTATGATGAATATATGTGTTAAAATCACGGCATTTATTCTTTAGTAGATAGTATTTTCCTGTACCAATAAATCTTGTCTCTTGTGTACATTTTATACATTTATAACTTATTCGTTAAAGGGAGGAATGGATTTTGTCGGCTTATCCTGACATTCTATCGTATCCACAGGATAAGATTAGGAAACGGGTAGGTTGTCACATGACAATTTATATAACTAATGAGAATAATGTACATTTACTGGGGGACATATAAGTGTCAGGGCGACTTCAGTAGCGCTAAAATATCCATTGCGCAAATTTTGATTTGTACATACTCATGGGAAGTCTCCGCCTTCAACAGCCAGTACAAGAAGTAGAGGTACGTTAGAAAATGAAAAATTGACGCAGTAAATCCACGTTTGCACTTAAACATGTGACGCTAAAGTACTATTTTTGACGTGATACACTGTACTGATTTTCCCCTAGGTTTGGATCCGACAATCTTTGTGCGTAAATAAAATGCTTCATCTTTATCGCCGAACTCTATAAAGAATTTTTGCCCTCAGTTATCAAAACAGTAGAGGAACTATGGCTCAATCTTAAAAGAATAGTTGAGCATGCACTGGTTACGTATGTACACGGTGGAACAGTTAATAATGGGAGGGAAACTTCACGCTATACAGTTACTGTAAAGAAACTTCTAAAGCAACATAGACTACTGCATAATAGGTGTAAAACAAAGCATAGGACCTTGGATAGAGAGAGGCTGAATAACACGCGTTGGGCTGTCAAGAGAGCAATGAGTAAGACTTCAATGACTATCGTAGCAGAATATTGTCAAAGGACGTTTCACAAAATTCAAACGCGGTTATTGGCACCAAAGCTAGTGTCCAGTCCTTAGCAAATGAAATGTGTTGTGGCTAGGGTCTCCCGTCGGGTAAACAGGTCGCTTGGTGCAAGTCTTTTGAGCTGACGCACTGGAGCGACTTGCGCGTCTACATCTACATCTCCATGTACATCCATACTCCGCAAGCCACCTGACGGTGTGTGGCGGAGGGTACCCTGAGTACCTCTATCGGTTCTCCCTTCTATTCCAGTCTCGTATTGTACGTGGAAAGAAGGATTGTCGGTATGCCTCCGTGTGGGCTCCAATCTCTCTGATTTTATCCTCATGGTCTCTTCGCGAGATATACGTAGGAGGGAGCAATATACTGCTTGACTCTTCGGTGAAGGTATGTTCTCGAAACTTTAACAAAAGCCCGTACCGAGCTACTGAGCGTCTCTCCTGCAGAGTCTTTCACTGGAGTTTATCTATCATCTCCGTAACGCTTTCGCAATTACTAAATGATAGTGTAACGAAGCGCGCTGCTCTCCGTTGGATCTTCTCTATCTCTTCTATCAACCCTACCTGGTGCGGATCCCACACTGCTGAGCAGTATTCAAGCATTTGGCGAACAAGCGTACTGTAACCTACTTTCTTTGTTGTCGGATTGCATTTCCTTAGGATTCTTCCAATGAATCTCAGTCTGGCATCTGCTTTACCGACGATCAACTTTATATGATCATTCCATTTTAAATCACTCCTAACGCGTACTCCCAGATAATTTATGGAATTAACTGCTTCCAGTTGCTGACCTGCTATTTTGTAGCTAAATGATAAGGGACCTATCTTTCTATGTATTCGCATCACATTACACTTCTCTACATTGAGATTCAATTACCATTCCGTGCACCATGCGTCAATTCGCTGCAGATCCTCCTGCATTTCAGTCGATGGGGATGAGATGATGATGATGATGATGAAGACCAACACACACAGTCCCTGAGCGGAGAAGATCTTCTACCCAACCGAGAGTCGCACCCGGGCCCCTTAACATGGCATTCCGTCGTGCTGACCACTCAGCTATCGAGGCGGACCCCTAGCGAATGAGACAGCAACTGAAATTGAGGGTAGCAAAGCAAAAGCTTAAATGTTTAACTTTGTTTTGAAATGTTCCTTTGCATAGGAAGACCGAGGAAAATTAGCCCAAGTTAATTCTCGTACCACCGAGAAGTCGAGTGAAATGAGTATAACCGTCGGTGGTCGGTGGTGTTGAGTAACAGCTGAAATCGTTAAATTTGAAGGACGCTCCAGGGGTCATTGTTGTAGAATCTTAGAACCTATTCTGCGCTCAAACATAATGATGTTTCTCGAACGGAATGATCTTCTCCATGCCATCCAGCATGTATTCTAAGAGCATCGATCATGACATATTGAAAGCTTTGGTTTAAGGCACTCAGGTAGTTGCTCTATTTCTTCATTGCCGAAAATCTTTTAACTGGGAAGCACACCTACACTTAGGGGCTTATGGGCTGTCAAACGAAATTTGTAATTGGATTAAGGATTTTTCCACAGACAGGACGCAGCATGTTATCTTGGATAGAGGGTAATCGTCAGTTGAAGAAGTAGTTTCGGGGGCGCCCTAGTGATGTGTGTTGCGACACTTCTTGTTCATGTTGCATACTAATGATCTTCCGGTCAGCATCAATAATAACCTTAGACTTTTTGCAGATGATGCAGTTATCTAAAAACGAAATACAGTCTGAACGAAACTGTACAAATACCCAGTCACACCTTGATAAGATTTCAAATGGTGCAAAGACTGGCAACGCGCTTAAAAGTGTAAAGAAATGTAAAACTGAGCATGTCACAAAATGAAAAATCGTAGCACCCTATGACTATAAAATCAATGAGTCACAAATGTAAACGACCAACTCATACAAATACCTGGGTTGAGTACTTTGTAGGGATATGAAATGGAATAATATAGTCGTGGGTAAAGCAGATGGTAGACGTCGGTTTACTGGTAGAGTACAGGGAGAGTGCAATCAGTCTACAAAGGAGGTTTCTTACAGATCACTCGTACGACCTGTTCTAGAATATTGCTCAAGTGAGTGGGACTGGTACCAAATGCGATTAACAGGGGATACTGAACGTATACAGAGAAGGGCAGCAGGAATGGTCACAAGTTTGTTTCATTTATGGGAGAGTGTCAGAGAGATGATGAAGAAACTGTACTGGCATAGACAGAGGTAAACTATAGTGTGAGAGTCTACTAACCAATTTTCAAAAACTGGCTTTAAATGTTGACTCTAGGAATATACTACAACCTCCTACGTACCGCTCACATTGGGCTCCTGAGGACAAGATTAGAATAATTACTTCAAACAATCATTCTTTCCGCGCTCCATACGTGGTTGGAACGGGAAGAAACCCTAATAACTGGTACAATGAGACGTACCCTTTGCCATGCACTGCACAATGGTTTGCAGAGTATAGATGTAGAAGCAAACGTTGATGCAAATAAAATAATAATAATAAATGTGACAGCAGATGTACGTCAGTGTTTGTAGATGCGTCTCCATGCAGGACTAGGAGCTGCGTCCTGGCAACTCGAGTGAGCGAGCCACACAAAACTGAGGTGACTGCCAACATCTGGCTGCCGCTTTGGCAAGTTCGCAAGCGTCTGCTCGTTGCTAGGCAACAGATGCCGCAGAACGCGTGCCGGATATGTGGAGTGGCTCCCAGGCGCCAGCGCGTAGCACGCGTTAGGTTGGCAACGCGTCACGTGCTCGTCGACCAATGGGGCGCCGTCAGGCCACGCGGCCACCGCTTCATCACGTGATCGCCACGCACCGCCAGGGCATTGCGGTCGCCGCTGTGGGCTGTCAAACCACAGAGGCGCCTCAGCGGGCGCCAGGGAATTGTAAATAGTTTCGGCGCACGTGGGCACGCCTCAGTCACGTGACATCGCGAGTCGCGTGCGTGCGCGGTATACAGTACACCGACAGCAGCGAGATGCGCGCGTCGCTAGAACTGCACATGCCTTCCGAGAGTTAGTTATTCATTCGTCAGTGCCTGGTGCACTACGGGCTGGCATTGAGGTGCTTTTATCGGAACCGAAATTGCGAGTGGGATCTGGACAGTTATTGTCTACAGGTCAGGAGGGAAAAACAACGTGTGAAATTATCTCTTCATTTATTTATGTTTGTTTTTATTTACACAACAAAATTAGTTTCATGGTAAATTAATACAAGCCCTAGTTAACTGAATGCGCGGTCACGGCGGTAATATTGTTCTATTTACATCCGATAAACGTGAATGGGATGAAGTAAGAGTATACACTGTCGAAGTCTTACAAGTGGAGTGGTGTCCACAGTATTTGTCAATGCACCAGTGTCCAGCATAGTACAATAATTTAACAATAACCGGCACTTTTGTTTAACAACAATCACTTTTACCACATTTACATGGTGTAACACGTACCATTCCACATGTCGTCTGAATAAATAGCTGACAGCTTTGATTCAAACTTATCAGAAACGGAGGTGGGATTTCTTTCAGAAGTTCCGATATTTCGGAGTGGTGACGAAGGTTCAGTGCGGCACTACTGAGCATAGCCGTCACCGAGCTGGAGGGGGTGGGGTGAGGGGGGGGGGGGGGGGAGAGGGGCCACTTGCGCTCCCTCCTCCCACAACCTGGAATGTGGAGTTTTCATTCATATACCGAGTGGATTACCATCAATGTCTGGTGGTATATGAAGTGATTATGCTGCCCCTACCTATGGGCTCTATGTGGACTTCATGCAACCCACAATGCCTTCAACAACCACACTAAAGATTTTCGTATCTTTCGTTAGCTACATGCAAACTAGTAGTCCTACAGGGAAAAAATGAAAAGGATCTCTTTGTAGGAAGTATAATGTACTGTAGCTAAATTTTGTACTTGGATACGTTTTCGCTATAGGCCGTAGTTTTCGAATTATTCAAGAAAAAAAGTACAAAAGTGACCTTCAAACGCTTTTTTCTTGAATTACTCGAAAATCGTGGCCTGTAGCGAAAACTTATCGCCGTACAAAATTAAATTTCCCACAAAAATGCCCTGCCCACTTTTTCTGTAGGGCTAATAGTTTTCCCAGCGAGAGAATATGAAAATCTCGCGCGTGGCCTGAAATCCACAGCCAGGGGCCACTGAGTCACCCTGTGTAACTAGTTCTTATGGCATGATATGTCTCGAACCTGGGTAACTCCTTTTTTTTTTAAATCAAAAATGGCAAATTTAGAGCCTTCCACCCCCCCCCCCCCCCCCCAGAAAAAATTCAACGAACGCCTGTTCTACTGTGTGCGTATGTGTGTGTGTGTGTGTGTGTGTGTGTGTGTGTTGGTAGTAGTGGTAAGAGGAGCAGGAGGCGTACTTAAGCAATGTTTATCACTTCCCAAAGGATACATCGAGTTTAAGATAGTGACGAAGAATAGCACGAAGGAGATTAGGAAAGACTCGGAAGCAGACTAAGTTAAATATGCCTAGCACGTAATGTTGGCGTGGGATTCAAAACTAAAGACAGTTCTTCCACATTCAGAGAAATAAGCGCTGGGGGCATGTGGGAATCGCGCATGCTGCCCTGTATTAGGTCCTAGTGGAGTGCGTTTGCATTTGCATTTGCCTTGTCGTGTGGACTTGTGCACTGGATTGTGATGTCTTGTTTGTATTATTGTGAATGGAGGGAAGTCAGAGGATGACTCCTGGTGCTCACAAGTAACCTATTCCTCTTGAAGCTTTTCCAGTATCACAGAAAAAAGTATGTTACTATATTTATAAAGAAAAAGTCAGTGTCATAATTCGGCAGCTATGAATTGAAAACTATTTTCCTATGTTAGAAAATTCTCCACATAGTCCGCTAGGGGATAAGTGCCAAAGACCCAGGGAAAAGCTCCAAGCGACTGGAAAAAGTGCAGGTGACTCCTCTATGTTCAAAAGTGTATGGATACCTAAGGGACCAAACTGCTGACGTCATCGGTCCCTAGAGTTACACACCAATTAAACTAATTAAAACTAACTTATGCTAAGAATAACACCAAAATTCATACCCGATGGAAGACTCGAACCTTCAGTGCGAAGGGCCACGCAATTCGAGACGTGGCGCCTCATACCGCGCGGCGACTCCTGTGTGTAAGAAGGGTAAAAGAACGGACCTTCACAAGTAGATACCAATTTCCTAAACATGAGTTGTTGCAGGATTCTTGAACATACTCTCAGTTCGAATACAATAAATTTCGTTGAGACGGAAGAGCTTCTCTTGACAGATCAGCACGGATTTAGGAAGCATTGCTAGTGCGAAACTCAGCTTGTCCATGTCTGTCACCATATCCTGCGAACCATGGGTGAAGGGCAACAAGCAGATTCTATACTCCTAAATTTCCGATAAACTTTTGTCACTAAGCCACACTGGGTAGTGTTAACGGAGGTGCGAGGATACGGAATAGATTCTCAGATATGCGAATGGCTCGAAGTCTTCTTAAGTAATAGAACACAGTAAGTTGTCCTGGATGGCGACTGTTCATCAGAGACAAAGACATCACCAGGAGTGTCCCAGAGAAGTGTGACAACTCTTGTTCTCCGTATACATAAAATATATGACGGATAGGATGACTGTTTACTGATGTTACTGTGATGTACGGGAATGTGTCATCGTTCAGTGACTATACGAGTATAATGGATGACAAAGACAAAATTTCATTTTGGTGCCTTGTCGTATCGTATTCTAAATTTAGGAAAATGTCATTTAATGCCGCGATATGAGATAAAAAGGATACATAAGGTCGGTAGTAGGGTAGCGAATGGTCGACTTCCATTTATTGGAAGAATTCTAGGAAAGTGTAGCTCATCTACACTGGCGGAAAAAATCGCAACACCAAAAAATAATTGATGCAGAGTATGAAATTTCGGGAACACATTTGTCTAGGTAACATACTGGGGTTGTCCAGAAAGTAAGTTCTGATTGGGCGCGAAATGGAAACGACTATGAAAATCCCATAAAGTTTTGCACAGATGTGTTGGGCAGTGTCTCTAGTATCACCCTAGATAGCAACACGTCGCTCTTCTCATTTCTGAGAGTCCGTAAAGATGTCTAGCAGATACTGTTTCCCGCCAAGTACGAGGGCCTGTTGAGAAATTTCGCCTGAAGCTATTGAAACGTCCCCTTTGAACAATTATACATGACTGTGCTTAAACTGACACACAATATTTTTTGGCGCACCGCAATCTGACTTTCAAAAATCCCTACAAAAGAATGGCCCTGACTAACATTAACCTATACGTTTCACAAATCACTTACCTCACAAAACTCTTCGTTACTCGAAATACTGCAATGCAGCGAGCGCCACTACTGCCAGCTAAATAAGAGATTTAAACTACTGAAGGCACTAACTACTGATAGGCATAGTTAGCAAATGAAAGGTTTTAATAGAGAACAAACAATGTATTTACCTTTATAGTAATAATAGATATAGCAGTTCATGACATCCATTCGTACAAATGTACTGTTTCTGATGGACACACCTCCAGATTATCCATTCCCAAAAATCCGGCATCTCACACCCACATCCACCACTGCTGGCGGCTCACCCCAACTGCGCAACGCTACGCGCTGTTAACAGCCAACTGTCCAACACTACAATGGCGAGTATTACAACAATGCCAACCAGCCACTGACTGCATACAGCACAGCCAGTGATTTTCATACAGAGCGCTACGTGGCGTTACCAATATAAAAAACCTAAACAGCCTACTTACACTATGCAGCCAAAATTACGTAACTGTCGTGCGTTTTCTGCTTCAACATCATTCTCAGCCGCATTCTGCAGGGGCAATAAATATGCTCCTGCATCGTTTTCAGTTGGAAATGTTTGATTACATACAATACAGCCCGTAATTGTCTCCCTCTGAGTTCCATCCCTGCTCACATGAACCGCTGGCTATGAAGACAACATTTTGGCACAGACAACGAGCTGTAGGCCAGCGTAGAAAATTGGCAGAAAGCAATGGCGGCTGTCATCTATGATGAGGATATTGGAAAGTTCGTACAGCGCTACGATGAATGTCTAAGTCAGAACGGTGACAACGTAGAGAAGTAGCTGGAAGGTGTACCTAACTGTTACAAATAAAACATTTCTGATTTGCACTGTGGTTTCTACTTCGCGATCAATCGGAACTTACTTTCTGGACAGCCCTCGGATTTGAGTGGTTAACATTGCTTGATCACAGGTTAATGTAAGATCGAGATAAGCCTTTTGAAGTGTGAAATTCTGCTATATTAACAACCGGTGTCGCCACCAGAATGTTGAATGCAAACATGCAAAGATGCATACACTGTCTTGTACAGGTGCTGGATGTCAGGTTGTGAGATGGAGTCGCACTTGGTCGGCCAATTCAATGACAGTTAAAGATGTTTATAGATGAAGCTGGAGTTGTCGTCCAATGATGCCCCATATGTCCTCGATTGGAGACGAATCTGGTGATAGAGCAGGCCAAGGCAACATCTCAGAAACTGTAGAGCATGTTGTGTTGCAACAGTGGTATGTAGGCGCCCATTATCGACTTGGAAAACACATCCTGTAATGCTGTTCATGGAGGGCAGCACAATAAGTCGAGTTACCAGCCTGGAGTACAAGTTTGCAATCAGGGTGCATGGTATAACTACGTGAATGCTCCTGCTGCAATTTAAAGTCGCAATCCTGATCACAACTACAGGTGTGGGCCCATTGTCTGTTGCAGGTCCTCAACACATGGTCATCGCTGGCACCGAGGTGGGACCAGCTTGCATCAGATAACAGATCTCCACTCAGGCCTCCAATGAGCTCTCGCTTGACACCACTGAAGTCGGAAAAATGATGGTTTGGTGTCAGTGGAACGCACGCTACAGGGCGTCCGGATCCGAACTATCCTTGAAGTAACCGATTTGTAACAGTTCATCGTGTCACTGTGGTGCCAACTCTACATCTACATGGTTGCTCTGCAATTCACACTTAAGTGCCTGGCAGAGGGTTCGTCGAACCTTTTTCATACGACACTAGAATGGCGCGTGGGAAAAAATAACACCTAAATATTTCCGTTCCAGCTCTGATTTCTCTTATTTTATTATGATGATCATTTCTCCCTACGTAGGTGGGTGTCAACAAAATATTTTCACATTCGGAAGAGAAAGTTGGTGATCGAAATTTCGTAAATAGACCTCGCCAAAAAAGGAAACCTTTGTTTCAGTGACTGCCACCCCAACTCGCGTATCATATCAGTGACACTCTCATCCCTATTGCACGATAACACGAAACGAGCTGCCCTTCTTTGCACTTTTCCGATGTCCTCCATCAATCCTACTTGGTAAGGATCTCATACCGCGCAGAAATATTCCAGAAGAGGACGGACAATTGTAATGAATTCTGTCACTTTAGTAAGTTTGTCGCATCTTCTAAGTGTTCTTCCAACAAAGCGCAGTCTTTGTTTCGCCTTCCCCACAATATTATCTGTGTGGTCTTTCCAATTTAAGTTACTCGTAATTGTAATTCCTAGGCATTTAGTCGAATTGACAGCCCTTAGATTTGTGCGATTTATCATATACCCAAAAATTATCGGATTTCTTTTGGTACCCGTGTGGATGACCTCTCACTTTTCTTTGTTTAGTGACAGTTGCCACTTTTCACACCATACAGAAATTCTTTCTAGATAATTTTGTAATTGGAATTGATCGTCTAATGGTTTTACTAGACGGTAAATTACAGCGTCATTTGCAAACAATCTAAGGGGGCTGCTCAGATTATCACCTAGATCATTTATGTAAATCAGGAACAGCAGAGGGTCTATGACACTACCTTGCCGAACGTCAGATATCACTTCTACTCTACTCGATGATTTACCATCCATCACAACGAACTGTGACCTCTCTGAGAGGAAATCAGGAATCGAGTCACACGAGTGAGAGGATACTCCATGTGCATGCAATTTGATTAATAGTCGCTTTTGAGGAAATGTATCAAAAGCGTTCAGGAGATCTAGGAATATGGAATCGATCTGAGACCTCTTTTCGACAGCACTCATTACTTCATGGGAATAAAGAGCTAGCTGTGTTGCACAAGAACGATATTTTCTGAAGCCTTGTTGATTATGTATCAATAAATCATTTTCTTAAGGTGATTCATAATATTCGAGTACAGTATATGCTCCAAAATCCTACTGAAAATTGAGGCCTGTGACATGGGTCTGCAATTCAATGGCCTATTTCCTTTCTTGAATACTGGTGTGACCTGTTCTACTTTCTACTCTTTAGGAACAGGCCTTTCGTCAAGTGAGCGGCTGTATATAATTGCTGCTGCTCAGTCTGCTGCTGTAGATGCAGTGCGATGCGCCAGAGCCATACGCTGGTCCCAATGGTCTTCCACCTCGGTAATGCCACGTTGCCATTCTGAGTCCAGCCTGACTGCGACATTACATTTTCGTGACCACCGGTGCCAGCAATCAAGTATAGTGGCTAAATTGCTGCCAAGACGTTTTGCAGTGTTGCAGAAGGAACCGCCAGCTTCTCATTGTCCTATTACACGACCCTGTTCAAACTCAGCGAGGTGCTGATAGTGGCATGTTTATCGTCTTTCAGGCATTCTTGACTAACATCAACTCACCACGCCAAGCCTCAGAGGTAAGGGTGGTATTACACTATCAGATTTCTTTGACAAATATCTTTATCAAATAAATTTGATGGTGTAATAGGGAATATTGTCAAACCTCGTCTGCCTTCAAATAAATTTGATCAAATCTAGGGCCTCGCTGTAAATGTGATCAAAGAAGTCGCTTGTCTTCCGTTAACTGCAATGTGACATGTTACCACACGGAGCGCTAGCGTCACTGCAGTGTTTTTTTTATAAACATTCTCAGTAAATGTAAATGGTTTGTACCGACCACTACAAAATTAATAGAGATGTATGACGCTGATGAGGCGCTTTACAACTTGAGGCACCCTGAGTACAAAAAAGATTAAGAGGATTGGAGACCTGACCTAGCCCAACCCAACCTAACCTAACCTAACCTAACCTAACCTAACCTAACCTAACTCTCCTGTAGCGAGGAATCGGAGTGTTACAGTCTTCTGCAGATATAGCCGTTCTTAAGTGAGTATTGTGCATTGTGATATGAGGATACACTTCACTGGGCACATACTGAAACGCATGCTCATCCATTCTTAAGTCACTGATGTACGACTTGACGTCCTCCACTATGAGCTCACGTAACAAGTTATGTTGAATGCTTTTATCGTGTCATCGTAAAACCCACAGCTTCACCTAGGTACATTTCCCTTTTTTCCCTCGCTTCTCTTTCCCATGTGCACACAGTGAAATTGTGGTACATGTAACTGCTGCGGTTAATAACAAGCTCTTGTTGTCAACCATCTTGAACTTTGACTAAAAACATGATGGCAGTGTAATACCCCTTTTTAGTGCCACGTCAAAGATCTTTATTTTATTTATTTATTTATGCATTTATTTTACCTGGCAAGATTAGGGCCTTCAGGCCCTCTCTTACACCTAACCAGGCATACTCAGATTGAACGAGTTACAGTTTCTAAATAACATTAAGGACATTTAACGTATTATGCAGTATTGATGTTAAACAAAAAAAATTGAGATTATAACAGTAGTACACTGATAATTATAACAATAAAAATAATTATAACAATAAAAATAATTATAACAATCAATAATAATAATGATAATAATAGTAATAATAATAATAATAATGATAGTGACTAAGTATATGAAAGTAAACATACTTTTCTTTTGTGAATGTCAGTCCCATTGTTAGTTGGGAATTTTCTCGTTATATTCTTGCAGCTTGTGAGTTATTCTCATCGAGCAGAGACATAAGACGATAGAATGGAGTGAAAGAGATATATAAGAGGTAGATAGGTTAGAGGAAGAGAAAAAGAATGGTAAAATTCGAAGCTGTGATGGAGAGGAGAAAGAAAGAGATGGGAGGGGCACAACAATGGTGGCTATACCGTCCCTAATATGTAAGTTTTGAGTTCCCTCTTGAATGTTGAGTAGTTCTGGATAAGACGCAGATCACAGGGGAGTGTGTTCCATAGTCGTATGGCTGAGATGGAGAATGACACGGAGAAAGATTTTGTGTTATGTAAAGGTACAGCCAAGATGATGGACGTATCCGATCTGGTATTGCGATTGTGGAATGATGATAGGTGTTTAATGTGAGAAGATAAGTATTGGGGGCACCAGTGGCTAAGAAATCGATGAAGTAAGCACATCGTGTGGAGATCGCGTGCCTTATGTGGGCGTATCCAACCTAGCTGGGAGTATGAAGGACTGATATGATCATACAACCGAATATTGCACACGTATCTAACGCAAGCATTCATCACTAGCTCGAGGCATCTAGAATTTTCACTATTTGTGCCGTGTTGAACAACATCGCAGTAGTAAAGATTAGGCAAGACTAGTGTTTGGACTAATTTTTGTTTAACATGGGTTGGAAATATTTTTCTAAATTTTTGAATTGCATGTAGGGAGGAGAGCGATTTCCGGCAAGCTGTGACTGTTTGTTCTTCCCAGTTTAGGTGTTCATCCAAGATTATTCCAAGGTCTTTTACTGAGTTTTGGTATGGTAGTTGGGTACCATTGAGGAGTATTTTAGGGACCGTTTCGCGAAAGTACCGGCTGATTAACTTTATCAAATATATTTGACGAATATTTGATCAAATCTTTGAAAAAGAAATTTGATAGTATAATACCGGCCTAACTAACTCTTACGACTGATGCATTCCTCGCAGTGGCGCTACTACCGCCACTCTTGCGCGGCTGGGGCGAAAACTGAATAGAAATCCTCTTTAATGTGGAGAAACATGCCTACCAACTGCCGTTAATGTCGTACAGGTCTTTCTTGGTGTTCAGACTTCTTTTCGTCAGTGTTCAAAGGCAGTCGCGGCATACTAGTGCGACTCACTCGTGAGTCCTGCCCTATTGTTTGCGATCCCCTCCAGTCGGTCGAAATACGGGAAGCAATTCAGACTCCTGCTGCTAGATTTGTTACCGGTAAGTTCAAAATGGCTCTGAGCTCTATGGGACTTAACTTCCAAGGTCATCAGTCCCCTAGAACTTAGAACTATTTAAACCTAACTAACCTAAGGACACCACACACATCCATGTCCGAGGCAGGATTCGAACCTGCGACTGTAGCGGTCACGCGGTTCCAGACTGTAGTGCCTAGAACCGCTTGGCCACCACGGCCGGTCCGATAAGTTCGATCAACACTCAACTGTTATTGAGACGCCTCGTGAACTCAAATGGAACGTCTGGAGGAAAGAGACGTTCTTCCCCCGAAACACTATTGAGAAAATTTGGAGAACCGACATTTTCAACTGACAGCAGAATCATTCTGCTGCCGCAATCGCACATTTCACGTAAGGACTGTGAAACAAGGTGAGACAGACTAGGGCTCGTACAGGGATTTATAGACAGTTCCATTTGCGAGTGAAACACGAAAGCCTATAACAAGATACCCTTCGCCATGTATCATATGCTGGCTTGCAGAGTGTGTATGTTAATGTGGAGGTGAATCTGTCATAGATCTGGATTTAACAGGCATCATGGTAAAGAGTCAAAGGAGTGAAAGAAGCTACTGCCTTGGCGCCTTCAGAGGCGTATGACGGAGTACAAGAAATCTTATATTCCACAAATTTTAAAAAGTTAATGTTCTTAAATTTTGGGTCGTATCAAGAGTTTAACTTTTGTAGTTTTGGTTCCCTGATAGAGACTTCAGAGTTTTCCTCCCAGAACTGCCATCAAATTGTGATACTGAGGTATACATGGTACTAAACACATTGGAGCTGGTGAGAAGCCATTTCAGTACAGGATTTCTCATCCGTCCTCACTCTCTCAGTACCATGCAATTTGTACAATACATGTATCCAGCAGAGATAAGTTCTAACTGTCCAAGATCTCTTACAGCAGATCCAACACCAAGGCAAATAGTGGTCTTTCGCTGGGTACCAGGACACATTGATATGTGGATAAATGATGTAGCCCACAAAGCAATCAAAGCAGTTTGAAAAGTAGGCAATGTGATTCTGTGTGCCGTACCCTGCGTCCAATTATCGGACACAAGTTCATGGGCCAATAAGAAGACGCGTGGTTTAACACGGTGCACACCAAACTGCAGCCAAATGCAACCACACAGGGGTGGCGAACCTCAAGCCAACCTCCGGTAAGAAGATGCCCATCAGATTACGAATTGGATGGAGTCTATCGACACACACTCTCTTCTGGCGGGATGGTTCACTTACATGTGAAGCATGTGGAACAGCGCTTTCCGGAAATATATATCTTTCATTTACGCTGATCAGCCAAAACATTATTATCGACGCCGACTTATGGCGTTGCGGGCTCGTGACGTGGAAACAAAAGTATGTCAGTGGAGCAGACACGGACGGGGGATCACGCTAGCGAAGATATGGGCTGCAGATGGGGAAATCCATTGAGATAAGCGACTCTGACAAAAGGGCAGATTATTATTACGTAGAGCCTGTGGGCAAGTACATCGAAGACGGCGAAGCTGGTCGAAAGGTGACGACGTGTTACTGACGTGAGCATCTACGGAAAGAGGTAAGACAGTGATACTACCACTAGGCGCTATATGGTTGGATGTCCCCGACTCTTCACAGTACATGGAATTCGGAGGCTTGTCTGCTTTTTAAATTAGGATGAATGGTGATCTGTGGCATCTCTGTCCAAAGAGCACAATGCTGGTGCACGCACAAGTGTTTCGGAGCACACCGTTCATCGTACATTGTTGAATAAGGAGCTCCGCAGCAGACTGTCCCCACGTGTTCACATGTTGACCCAATGACGTCGTCAATTTCGATTGCAGTGAGCACGCAACAACAGGGATTCGACCGTCGATCAGAGGAAACATGTTGGCTCTTCCGGTGAATCACATTTTTGGTACACTAGGTCGATTGTTGTCTCCAAAAACGCCTTCATCGAGGTGAACGGCTGCCGAAACGTGCAGCGCGCCACAGACGCAGGCTGGAGGCAGCAGCGTTATTCTATGGGAGACATTCTTCCGCGGTTGCATGGAGCCTGTGGAGCAGTATAATTGTCTGTATCCCGGGGCCAGAAGCGTACTACAGTGATTTGAGGAGCATTATAGTGAACTCACGTTGATGTCTCGTCGAGCAAATTCGCCTAATGTAAATGCTTTAAGAACCCATATGGGTCACTATCGGGTGCCATCACCGCGTACGCAAACCAGCGGCTCATTATTTACGAGAAACACATGATACCTCGACAAACCTACCGACAAATTGCCGAATATCTGATAGTCAGAACCAGTAATGTATTTTGTTTCAAAGATGGACAAATAAGCTATTCATCAGGTAGTCGTAATGTTTTGGCTCATCAGTGTACCTACACAAGGGTGACCCTCAACTTGTTTGGGACCTGTCTACCATGATAGGTGACAATGGCAAAAGTGAAACACGCATTTTAAAGTTTTGTAAAGTGTCGGACCTTCTGCGTCATTGTTGGGGAGAGTAACTCAACGAACTTTTAGTAGATGGCTCAGTCCCTATGTATTATGTGTTCAGCTACCCATATAAAGTGCCTGACAAAGAGGTGAAGCACCCAGAAGGGGATGAGGAAACAAAATGAAACCTCCGGATTGAGAGGGTGTGTGATGTTATTGCAGTGATTACAATATCGAGTCAGATTTACAAAGATGTTGTAACCTCCCAACAAAATAAAATAATATGAATAATATTCTCATTTAGTGGAACCTCAAAACAGAAAAATTCCTAAACCTCTCAACAGTAAAAAAATATTATGTCGTTCACATTCAGTATAACCTACCAACAGGAAAATTGCGTAACGTATCAATAATAAAATGTGACTAATCTCTCACATAAAAAATGTGGGTCTCTTATAACCTTTCAATAATCGACAGTCAATTTAACCTGGTAAATTTTGGACGTCAGCAATGCTGCGTCATGACCCTGATACATCATTCTGAATAAACTGAAAAATCTTACCTTAATTAGATGGCCGGATAACGCGTATATATCTGCTCCTATAAGAAATTTTCCTGGCGCAGCTAAGTGCAATGCTGGCCGATAGATTTGTCTTATATAAAAGGAAAGAACTGATTTTTCTTTTCAATAATCGGGATGGCCAAGGATTCGAGAAATTAGTGAATTCTTTAAATTGAGATGAATGTCAAAAGTTACTTTTTATGAGAAAGATTATTATTAACATATTTTTTAAAAAAACATTTACATGGGACTTGATGTAATAATACTAGATGTACGCGAGGCTGCTTTTACCTTATCCTACAACGCTCAGGCTCCGCCATCGCTGCACACAACCGGCCCAGCCAACACGATACACCAGACTGCTCGCTAGCAACAATTTACTCCTACTGCTACACAAGTTCCTGCTGCACTCAACACTGCTCTTTGGTCTCAGATTCTCTTCTAGCTTACATATCGCAGGCAGCGTGTGAGCAATACATCGAAATTACATCAGCTCGAGTGCGCTAGCAACAAATTCTTTAATTATGGACCTCTTACATAGCCCTCCACTGGAGGGGGGGGGGGGGCAAAAATTTGGCATCGATGGTGAGTCAATTGGACTTCCCATGAGTACAAATTTTTCTATAATGTATTTAGTTTGCTAAGGCTACAGTCACAGAGTATATACAGTATTGATGAGTGCAGAACATATTAACAATTGAAATAGAGTGCATACGCACTGAGTTCGGAACATATTAAGAAATGACAAAGTATATAGGGAATAAGTACAAAATATATTAACAAATGACATAAAGTGCACACGTACTGCACAAGTCTTTAGCATTTTTACATGAACCGATCACATTAACAAATGAAATAAAGTGCACACGCACCATAAAAGCTTTTAACATTTTGTAAGTGCTGAATTCATTAAGAAAAGAAATAAAGTGCACATGCACGATAAAAATTTTTAGCATTTTGTAACTACTGAATTCATTAAGAAAAGAAATAAAGTGCACACGCACTATAAAAATTTCATAACTCATCTGATTGAATCAGTGGCATTCATTGGCCAGTTACTAAACATGTAGCAAGTATTGACTATTACAAAACACTATTCATAACTCATCTGATTGAATCAGTGGCATTCATTGGCCAGTTACAAAGTATTCATATAGTGTTACAAAACATTATTCAGTGTTATTCACAAGTCATCATTTGAAACAGGAGCTACTGAGTGTAGCATCCAGCTACTAGTGTTTATGTATGATATCATGTAAGTGACATAAGACATATTTAAAATGTAAGACATTGGAACTATTACTGAAGGTCGGTAGTCCAATAATACATAGACACAATGGAATCAATACACGGAAAATTTGCATTATCTTTAGGACTAAAAATATATCTTAAACTGGTAGCATTATTTAGTTGTATACTGGTAATAGGTGGTACTCGTAATAATTCCCTATTTTTTTTTTTTTAGCAATGCATTGCACTGGGATCTATAATTAATTGCTGGGGCATGAATATACTTTTGACTTATTGCTGGGAATAAGGATTATTAACGTCATTCGTCATGAGTCAGCTGCAGCAAGGTTATGAAACAAGTACAGTCTATGTGATGACATTCATAAATGATAGACACAACTGGTTAAAAAAATGCAAGTACTAGAACAGGTTTAATAACTAACTGCTTATAGCATATTATGTCACGAAAAGCTTCTCCTGCAAAAAATACAAAATGGATTATTGAGCTGAAAGAAGAAATGCATATTATGCTGAAAAATAGTGAACTTCAAATTAACAGGTAATGAAACGTGTACTTAATATGTATGTACTCTAATTGTCCTTCCCAAAACATTCAGTCATTATACTATGCGACATAAGACATACTGTCAAAAGGAACTGCAACAAATACTTAAATAACTACATAGCATTTCTTAACTAACAGTAAATATATAAACGTCATCATTATCATCATCTGCAAAGAAAAACTTCATTATTCATATTAGCATATTCTTCATATGACTATTCATCATCATTTATTATCATCTGCAAAAAATAGACACTTCATTATGCATATTCATATTACCATTTACTTCATACAACTATTCATTATCATTCATTACTTCATATAGTATAGAGTTTCTTACTGGTAGCATATTTCATCACTAAAATTAACATCTGTAGTTCTGTCTGACAGTCTGCATCAATCGCCTTATATTCTGAAAGAAAAATAATTAGTCAAGACTGCTATCATTCGATGTGTACAGTATATTCTGGTTAATGCTTGTTAATTCTGATCCATTTACTCTTCATGACAAGATATTGCATTTTCTTTCCTTCATTCTGATGGTAATATTTCCATTTCATAGTAAACCACTGTGATTGTTTAATTCATTTCTTTTACACAGTATTGCTTTCTGAAAAATGATGAATAAGGATTAATATCTTGCATTTAATTCATATACCCATTAAATAAAAACTTGTTTCTAGTATTATAATTAAGCATACAGCATAGCATGACAGAAAACATTTGAGGTCAAAAACATAAGACAGTTTTCAAGTGCAAAAAATGTACGCACAGTATCATAATGTAGTAGCAAAAAATGTAAAATAGTCAAGATGTTGAGATATCATAATGCAAAATGTCAATGTCAACTGGTGTTTGTTACATCTTAAACATTTCATAGTGCATACAAACAAAAATTCTACTTTGGATAGGAAAACAATCATACATACACAAAATCGAAAATGTGCACGGTCTGATATATAACGACAAGAAAAGCGACCTGCTAACCTTACCTTGCTGGGCACTTGCCAGGAAAAAATATGATAACCATCAGTAAGTGTTCATATCAATAACCGGAAAAGGCATTGAAATGTGATAAATCGTAAAGTATGTTCATTCAATAAAGGGTTTAATATTGGAGAAATGGCGATTGCCTTTGCTTTTTCTGGTTCTCAAAGTTTCAACATGTACCACATTGGGATGAGGAATGCTGCGAATTCTGTATGGATCTGCGTATAGAAGTTCAAATTTACTGCATCTACTGTTTCCTCTGTTGGATAAATAGTGTGTACGTACTAATATCTTCTGTCCTATGTGAAAGTCACGGCGTGTACAAACCTGTTATTTCATGGTGGCGTAGTCGACGAGATGTAGGAAAGTATACTAATTCTTTAATTTTGTTAGGTGGTTCAACATTTTTCAATATAACAATCGGAGATAGCATAGTAGATTCATTTGGTATGGAGTTAATTACATCCTGGAATGAGAGTATGTGTGTATCCCAATCAATATGTCTTTTATGGCAATACATTCTACACAGTTTACCAATTTCTTTCATCAGTCGTTCACAAGGGTTCGAAGAAGCGTGATACTTGGATATATAGATCGGAGAAATGTTTCTAGCTCGTAACATACGTGTCCATATCGCAGATCGAAATTGTGGTCCATTGTCGGAAATTACTTTCAATACATGCACTACATGAAATAAAAAATGTTTTACAAATGTATGGGAAACAGATATAGCAGTAGATTTGCGTAACGGAGTGAAGGTAACAATTTTCGAAGTGAGTGTGCTCCCTGCCGCCGTTGGATAAGCAGCTGCAGCAGCAAGTCGCATAACCCTAGCTTACTTATTTGTTAGATAGTTTAATTAATTTCTTTGCGTGTTTTTGGGTACTTGCATTGTTTAATTCATATATTTCGGGCGTATTATAGTATTTGACAGTTGTAGCATCGCGCTTTAGTGTTTACTTCGTAGATTCTTATTTAAATTGCGTGTGAGTTTCGTATAGGAGGTGCAATTTCGAGTTTTAGTTACTGTAATCGTAGATTCAGCAGATTGTAGCGCAGTCGTTAGGCATTTGTACAGGTTAGTTGATACATTCTTTGCGTGTTTCGCTTGCGTTATCTAGGCACGGATTCGTGTTTCAGTAACTGTTGTTCAACATCGATTAGAATGGACAGGGACTGCGATTGCTGTGTTCGGATGAGGGCTGACTTGGCATCCCTTCGCTCACAGCTGCAATCGGCGCTGACTTCGGTCGCGCAGCTTGAGGCTGTTGCCAATGGGCACCACTGTGGGGAGCCGGACTTGGGTATCACGGGGATGTCAACCTCGTTTGTCCCCAGATCGGCCTGCCGCTGTGGTTGCCCCGGTTGCTGCCCGCAGTGGGGCTGAGCCCTCGCCTGTGGTTGATTGGGAGGTCGTTCCAAGGCGTGGCAGGCAGCGAAAGGCGTCCCCGGAGGCTGTTCAGAAAGCCTCCCCGGTGCGTCTGACAAACCGGTTTCAGGCACTGTCTCTGGCTGAGCCAGATGCAGCTGCCTGCCCTGTTTCAGAGGATCATTCTCAGCCTTCAAGGTCCGGGCAATCGCAGAGGGTGGGCTTACTGGTAGTTGGGAGCTCCAATGTTAGGCGCGTAATGGGGCCCCTTAGGGATACGGCGGCTAAGGAGGGGAAGAAATCCAGTGTGCACCCCGTGTGCATTCCGGGAGGAGTCATTCCTGATGTGGAAAGAGCCCTTCCGGATGCCATGAAGAGCACAGGGTGCAGCCAGCTGCAGGTGGTGGCACATGTCGGCACTAATGATGTGTGTCGCTTTGGATCTGAGGAAATTCTCTCTGGATTCCAGCGGCTATCTGATTTGGTGAAGGCTGCCGGTCTTGCTTACGAGATGAAGGCAGAGCTCACCATCTGCAGCATCGTTGACAGAACCGACTGCGGACCTTTGGTGCAGAGCCGGGTGGAGGGTCTGAATCAGAGGCTCAGACGGTTTTGCGACCGTATTGGCTGCAGATACCTTGACTTGCGCCATAGGGTGGTGTGGTTTCGGGTTCCGCTGAATAGGTGAGGAGTTCACTACACTCAGCTGGCGGCTACACGGGTAGCGGAGGCTGTGTGGCGTGGACTGGGCGGTTTTTTAGGTTAGAAGGCCTCGGGAAAGTGCGGGATGGGCTGCAATGTCAAAGGGTGCTTGGCATTTACAGGACGTGCTTGGATCAAGGAACAGTCGGAATTATAGTTGTAAATAGTTGTAGTTGCGCTGGAAAAGTCCCTGAGCTTCAAGCGCTAATAGAAAGCACAGAAGCTGATATCGTTATAGGTACAGAAAGTTGGCTAAAGCCTGAAATAAGTTCTGCAGAAATTTTTACGAAGTCTCGACGGTGTTCAGGAAAGATAGATTAGGCAGAATTGGTGGTGGAGTGTTTGTGTCTGTCAGTAGTGGTTTATCTTGTAGTGAAGTCGAAGTAGATACTCCGTGCGAATTGGTGTGGGTGGAGGTTATACTTAACAGCCGAATTAAGTTAATAATTGGCTTCTTCTACCGACCCCCAGACTCCGATGATACAGTTGCGGAACAGTTCAGGGAAAGTTTGAGTATCGTAACAAATAAATACCCCACTCATACGGTTATAGTTGGTGGGGACTTCAACCTACCCTCGGTATGTTGGCAAAAATACTTGTTCAAAACCGGTGGTAGGCAGAAAACGTCTTCCGAGATTGTCCTAAATGCTTTCTCCGAAAATTATTTCGAGCAGTTAGTCCACGAACCCACGCGAATTGTAAATGGTTGCGAAAGCACACTTGACCTCTTAGCCACAAACAATCCAGAGCTGATAGAGAGCATCATGACTGATACAGGGATTAGTGATCACAAGGTCATTGTAGCTAGGCTCAATACCATTTCTTCCAAATCCATCAGAAACAAACGCAAAATAATTTTATTTAAAAAAGCGGATAAAGTGCCACTAGAAGCCTTCCTAAAAGACAATTTCCATTCCGTCCGAACTGACTATGCGAATGTAGACGAGATGTGGCTCAAATTCAAAGATATAGTAGCAACAGCAATTGAGATATTCATACCTCATAAATTGGTAAGAGATGGAACGGATCCCCCTGGCACACAAAAAAGGTCCGAACGCTGTTGCAGAGGCAACGGAAAAAGCATGCGAAGTTCAGAAGAACGCGAAATCCTGAAGATGGGCTAAAATTTACAGACGCGCGAAATTTGGCACGTACTTCGATGCGAGATGCCTTTAATAGGTTCCACAACGAAACATTGTCTCGAAATTTGGTAGAAAATCCGAAGAAATTCTGGTCGTATGTAAAGTACACAAGCAGCAAGACGCAGTCAATACCTTCGCTGCGCAGTGCCGATGGTACTGTTATCGACGACTGTGCCGCTAAAGCGGAGTTATTGAACGCAGTTTTCCGAAATTCCTTCACCAGGGAAGACGAATGGAATATTCCAGAATTTGAAACACGAACATCTGCTAGCATGAGTTTCTTAGAAGTAGATACCTTAGGGGTTGCGAAGCAACTCAAATCGCTTGATACGGGTAAGTCTTCAGGTCCAAATTGTATACCGATTAGGTTCCTTTCAGATTACGCTGATACTATAGCTCCCTACTTAGCACTCATATACAACCGCTCGCTCACCGATAGATCTGTACCTACAGATTGGAAAATTGCGCAGGTCGCACAAGTGTTCAAGAAGGGTAGTAGGAGTAATCCATTTAACTACAGACCTATATCATTGACGTCGGTTTGCAGTAGGGTTTTGGAGCATATACTGTATTCAAACATTATGAATCACCTCGAAGGGAACGATCTATTGACATGTAATCAGCATGGCTTCAGAAAACATCGCTCTTGTGCAACGCAGCTAGCTCTTTATTCGCACGAAGTAATGGCCACTATCGACAGGGGATCTCAAGTTGATTCCGTATTTCTAGATTTCCGGAAAGCTTTTGACACCGTTCCTCATAAGCGACTTCTAATCAAGCTGCGGAGCTATGGGGTATCGTCTCAGTTGTGCGACTGGATTCGTGATTTCCTATCAGGAAGGTCGCAGTTCGTAGTAATAGACGGCAAATCATCGAGTAAAACTGAAGTGATATCAGGTGTTCCCCAGGGAAGCGTCCTGGGACCTCTACTGTTCCTGATCTATATAAATGACCTGGGTGACAATCTGAGCAGTTCTCTTAGATTGTTCGCAGATGATGCTGTAATTTACCGTCTAGTAAGGTCATCCGAAGACCAGTATCAGTTGCAAAGCGATTTAGAAAAGATTGCTGTATGGTGTGTCAGGTGGCAGTTGACGCTAAATAACGAAAAGGTGAGATGATCCACATGAGTTCCAAAAGAAATCCGTTGGAATTCGATTACTCGATAAATAGTACAATTCTCCAGGCTGTCAATTCAACTAAGTACCTGGGTGTTAAAATTACGAACAACTTCAGTTGGAAGGACCACGTAGATAATATTGTCGGGAAGGCGAGCCAAAGGTTGCGTTTCATTGGCAGGACACTTAGAAGATGCAACAAGTCCACTAAAGAGACAGCTTACACTACACTCGTTCGTCCTCTGTTAGAATATTGCTGCGCAGTGTGGGATCCTTACCAGGTGGGATTGACGGAGGACATCGAAAGGGTGCAAAAAAGGGCAGCTCGTTTTGTATTATCACGTTATAGGGGAGAGAGTGTGGCAGATATGATACACGAGTTGGGATGGAAGTCATTAAAGCATAGACGTTTTTCGTCGCGGCGAGACCTTTTTACGAAATTTCAGTCACCAACTTTCTCTTCCGAATGCGAAAATATTTTGTTGAGCCCAACCTACATAGGTAGGAATGATCATCAAAATAAAATAAGAGAAATCAGAGCTCGAACAGAAAGGTTTAGGTGTTCGTTTTTCCCGCTCGCTGTTCGGGAGTGGAATAGTAGAGAGATAGTATGATTGTGGTTCGATGAACCCTCTGCCAAGCACTTAAATGTGAATTGCAGAGTAGTCATGTAGATGTAGATGTAGATGTAGAGTTCAACAGCGACAAAGATGTAACGAAACCTCTATTAGTTCTGGGAATCGGTCCAAAAATGTCTACATCGGCCATGTGTCTCAATTTAACATGTAGAATGGGATGTAACGGGGGAATATGTGAAGTCGTGTTTGATTTAGCTTTCTGGCAGATTTTACATGACGCTAAAACTCGTCGAATACGTTTCTCCATGTTGGCAAAATAACAGTTCTGTCTCAGTATAAGAAAACATTTCCTGGCTCCATAATGTGCGTAACTCAAATGAGTATACCAAATTAATTTCTTAACAAGCTCGTCAGGAATACATAATAACCAGTTGTTGCTGTCAGGGTGAGAGCGGCGAAACAGAATGTTATTGCGGACCGTGTAATGGTTTCTAATGGTAACGTTATTCTTATCTTGCCAAAGGTGTTTAATTTCTTTCCATTTGTGCTATGTCTCGTAATGACGATGAAATGAAATTTGCAAATGCGACATGTTGAATATACATGACACTAGAATTTGATTGACAGAAGTTGGTTGCGATGTATTGCTGATTGTTGCAGAGAGAACGGGATAGTGCGTCTGCTACAATATTTTGTGTACCGGGAATGTGAACAACTGTAAAATTAAATTTCTGTAAATAAAGTTTCCATCTGCTTAATCTGTCATGTGTAAATTTAGCGGAAAGTAAAAACTGGATAGCTCTGTGGTCTGTGTAAACGGTAGTATGTCATCCATAAAGAAAATGCGTAAATCGGGTAAATGCCCATACAACACACAATGTTTAAAGTTCTGTAACAGAATAATTGCGTTCAGCAGGTGATAGAATGCGACTTGCAAAAGCGATGTTTTAATTACTGTATGTCTTCTTCAATTTCCTGAAAAATGTGTACGCCTAAAGCTGTGTTAGAACTGTCGGTGTCAATGGAAAAATTTCTAGTGAGATCTGGGTGTGATAGAAGTGGTGCGTTCAACAAAGCTTGTTTCAGATTGACAAATTCAGACTGCGCTTGGCTATCCCAGGACCAAATAGTGTTTTTACCCGTCAGTTGGCACAATCTAGGGGTGTCTAAAGCAGAGTAATGAATAAATTTACGGAAAAAGTTAATTAAACCCAGAAAGCTGCGTAGTTGTTTCTTCGTCATTGGAACAGTAATGTCACGTAAAGCTTGAAGTTTTTCCGAGTCGGGCACTATGCCTTCTGCTGAAATTACATGTCCAAGAAATTTTATAGAAGTTTTGCCAAAGTGTGATTTGCTAAGATTAACTGTCAGTCCTCGGGCACGAAAAGTTTCCAATAGTTGTTCCAGAATCAAATTGTGTTCAGACCAGTTAGCTTCTGCAATAAGAATGTCGTCTACCTACGTTGTGATTCTGTCTTTAAGTTCTGTCGGAAGTATAGTATTCAAACAGCGAATAAACGCTGCCGAAGAAATTGTTAAACCGAACGGTAATTTACAAAATTGATAACAGTCACCAAAACAGAGAAATGCTGTGTACTTTCTGCAGTTCGGGTGGAGCTGAATTTGCCAATCCCGATCTCAAATCCAATGTGGAATAAACAGCAGTACCATGAAATTTCTGTAAAAGTTCTTCTAGTGTCTGTGGGCGATCTGTTTCATTAATAATAATGTCGTTAATGTGACGCGAATCAAGTACGAGTCGAAGTGATCCATCCTTTTTCTTAACAATATTGAGCGGGTTTATGTACGGACTAACTGCTGGTTCAATAATATCTTGGTCAAGTATAGCTTGCAATTCTTTCTTAACCTGTTCTCTGTGAATATACGGAATGGGATAATGTTTGGCTTTAAATGTGTCATGCTGTTTAACTTGAAATTCATACATGAAACGGGACATAGTACCAGGGATGTTGTCAAAAACTGGAGCTTGCTGTAAAAGAATTTTGCGTAGTTGCGTACGTTCGTCGTCTGTATTTGCACTGCTCTGTTTAACCTTATCCGAAATCATTTGTATAACGTCATAGTCGGCTCGTCTGGTGTATTGTAGTTGTGAACATACGTATCTGTGAACAATGTGGAATGACGGTTTATGTTACGTGATGCAGAAATGACCTCTGTCCGATTAATTGTTTGTTCTTCTGCAGATAAAGAGTGCTGAAATTCTAATGCCAGTTGTACATTTTCATCCTTTAACATTAAATAGGAATTTTGAAAGCCAATAATTGCGTCGTGTTGTACCAAAAAATTCGTACCTAAAATAACGTCTGTTGTCAATAAGGGAACAATCCAAAAATTTGAGTGGAACGTATGACCTGCAATACAAAATGATAAGTGTGTCTGTAATTTTACATCTACTCCTTTACCAGATACTGCTCCTTTTACTTTACTTTTGCCTAATGGTAACGTAGGATAAGTATTCTTTTCGTTACATTCGTTGAAAGTTTCCTCATTTATATCTGACAAAGGTGATCCAGAATCGATTACTGCTGAAAATGTGGATGATCCAATCTTTACTTCAATGATAGGGTGGGAAATGGTTTTTTGAATAACTGGTTTTTCCTGCAAAAGAGTGTCTCGGATGTCGTCAAAAGTAATAACATTCTCGTGAATAACATTCTGCGTGTCAAAAGTAGTGCTTACGTTGTTGGAAGATGCAACCTGTACTGTATCTAGTCAAATTCTTTCTGACGTGCTGTTATTTGCGGGAGGATGCTGTGGCATCTTGACTATTTGTACTGTTCTGTTATTTCTCCCTGACGTATTACGTTCGAGATGATATCTACTGTCTGGTTCATTCATGATAATCTGTTGTTGCCGATGATTCTGCTGCTGGTAAGACCGACTGTTACGCTGAAAACTGTGCTCATTACTTTTACGTCTGTCATAATAATCGTTGCTATACGGCGCATTGCGATATGAGCTGAAATGCTGTGTTTTCTGTACGTAGTGATTTCCTTGTTGCTGTGCGTTACTATTTGGTGGAGCCGACGCTATACGTGTAGGCGGCGAAACATTAAAGCTTGGTTGACCTTGCAGACTACATTGTTGGTTAGGTATGCTAACCGGCTTCTTTTGATGCTGTTGCGGTGAAAACCCTCTATTGTTCCCAAAATGTGTTTGCGATTGCTGATAATTTTGTACATACTGATGATTAAACTTTTCTCTGGTATTAAAGTTCTCGTTGTTGTCATTTCTGGAGCGTATAATGACTGTCACTTTCAGGTAAAACTCGTCGTATCAGGTTGTCTTTACTCATTCTTAATCCTAGATGGATCGACAGTTGAAGAGCTGTTTTGATAGATATAAAGGATAATAAAAGAGAAGGCAGCAGTGCAGAAAACTAAAGATGAAATAGCACTACTGCGGCTCGGGGCCCTGAGCACGCTACGGTACATATTCATCGAAGTGTAGTTTCTGCGTTACAGGCAATGCCGGTGAAAATTCACAAACAAATTGTTGTATCCACGCCAATTCTAGTTTCTGCATTACAGGCCAAACTTGTGAAAATACAAAAGCAAATTGTCGTATCCAGTCCAAAGGATGTATTTGTGTTCTGTCATTTTTAAATACCTTAAATTTTCTCACAGATAGAAAGTGCTTATAAACAAAAGTGTCGTCTCTATGTGTCTGAGCGGGTTCACGATTGTATGAGAATCTATTTGTCTGTGTCTGATCGGGATCTAAGTCACGTACTCTCTGTAGATTACCTAAGTTACACTGGCTGTGTGAGTGTGACAAATGTTCAGAATGTGGCGTATGCTGTGCCGTGTTAGAGGCTGAAACATTTTTCATCTCCGTCACTTCTTGCTGTAAAGACGACACTTTTCTACGCAATGTATTATTGGACTAACCTATCTCACTGATTGGCTGCTGTAAATTTTGTAATTCGGGTGTTTGATTGAAAGAAATTGGTGACGTATCGTCTGATTTGGTGTCATTGTTATTTTCGATAACGGCAATACCACTGGCCAATTCATCAAATTTTTCAAAAAAAAAAAAAATGGTTCAAATGGCTCTGAGCACTATGGGACTTAACATCTGTGGTCATCAGTCCCCTAGAACTTAGAACTAGTTAAACCTAACTAACCTACGGACATCACACACATCCATGCCCGAGGCAGGATTCGAACCTGCGACCGTAGCAGTCACACGGTTCCGGACTGAGCGCCTTAACCGCGAGACCACCGCGGCCGGCTCAAATTTTTCAGTCAGTGCTTTAACCTGATCATCATTTTTAGTGTCACAAGCATTAATTTGTTTTTGGATTTTACGTGTAGTTTTGTTCAATTTCTTAACGTCTGCTTTAATGGCATCGGGATCCTGTATCAATTCTAATTGTTCAAGTCTGTTGGTCACTGTCTGAAAGTCTACTGTGTGAGTGTCTGTTTTTGTTTTAAGATCGGAGATTTCATCATGCAATTCGGTGTTCAACTGTTTAATAGTATTGATTTCGTCTGATACTGTAGAATGTTATTGTCTACGTATGTTTTTGCTTTCGTAAATAATTTACGCTTATCTTCATGTCTCTGTGCAGTAATTGTTTCCATGACTTGTTTCTTTACTTTGTTCTGTTCCTGTATGAATTTACGGTAACGCGTTTCACTGTTTTGTAGGTGGTGATTAAAACGTTCGTCAATTTGGCTATTTTGTTGTTCAAATTTCGTGTCTACTTTCGCATCCAGTGTGCTTGAAAGTTCTGATGACATTAATTTAACCTCGTCGCGTAACTGTGTTGCGTTTTCAGAACATTGTTTAGCGACTGCACTAATTTCATCTCTAAGTAATTTAGTTGTGGCTGCATGTGTATTACTTAATTCTTGTGCAACGTATCTAATTTCTTCACTACTATTCCTAGCACAAGCCTTAATGTCCTCACGTAATTGTTCTTTAGTATCATGACATTGCACGGCAACGGCTGCAATCTGTTCATTAATCTGTTTAATGTTCTCATTAATTTCTTTGATCGACCTATCGTGTTTTTCATTCGACTGTTTGAAACTTTCATTAAGTTGTTTGAAATTGTTGTCTTGTTTTTCATTAAGTTGTTTGTTCGACTCATTAAGTCGTTTGAAATTGTCGTCTTGTTCTTTCTTCGACTGTTTGAGATTTTCATTAAGTTGTAGCAGCACTGCCATAACTTGATCCATGCCAAAATTGGCGACTCTATTTTCTATGCTGTGTGTTGGTGTATCTGCATTTGTCGCGTTTTGTGTAACCATTAGGTCATTGTCTGATCCAGGAAAAGGTTTGCAAATCGGATGAGCTCTGTTGGTCACTACATCGGAATCAAATAAATCTGACGTACTTTGAGTACATTGTTCACCTTGGTTAGAAACAATTATCTGTTCGCTACGTAAATTTTGCAAATCAGCCTTGTCAAAATGGACAGCGTTCCTTGTAACGGAAAGTGCCGCGTCATCAATTGTCGTTAAATTTACAGTGGACACAATTGAATTTGTTTGCTCATCATTTAGATTATAATCATTCCTGGTAGTCGGTACGCACTGATTGTCTGTAACTGGAGGATTATCATCAAGACACTGAGTGTCGCTAGTATTATCAGTCAAATTATTCAACTCGGCTTTTTCACCCATTGCACATCGCGATGAACTGTTAGCAGTTTTTCGCGGCATTTTCACAGATCAAAGCTAAGCACAAAATCAAAGACAAAGCAAAAATGGAACAAATACAGTTACAACAAAGAGCAATAAATTGCCGATGATCTGTGAAAGAAAAAGTGACAAATTAGTAAATGCGTTGCGCCAGATGCAAACTACTTTTAATATTAAGTAAATAAGAGCAGATATATAACTGACTACTTCTCAGAAATTCAAAAAATACGATCCTGGCCGGTTGTCGACATGTGTAACCTCCCCACAAAATAATTTCCGTAAACTCCCAACAAAATAAAATAATATGAATAATATTCTCATTTAGTGTAACCTCAAAACAGAAAAATTCCTAAACCTCTGAACAGTAAAAAAAATATAATTATGTCGTTCATATTCAGTATAACCTACCAACAGGAAAATTGCGTAACGTATCAATAATAAAATGTGACTAATCTCTCAATTAAAACATGTGGGTCGCTTATAACCTTTCAATAATTGACAGTCAATTTAATTGGACGTCAGCAATGCTGAATAAACTGAAAAATCTTACCTTAATTAGATCGCCGGATAACGCGTATATATCTGCTCCTATAAGAAATTTTCCTGGCGCAGCTAAGTGCAATGCTGGCCGATAGATTTGTCTTATATAAAAGGAAAGAATTGATTTTTCTTTTCAATAATCGGGATGACCAAGGATTAGAGAAATTAGTGAATTCTTTAAATTGAGATGAATGTCAAAAGTTACTTTTTATGAGAAAGATTATTATTAACATATTTTTTAAAAAAACATTTACATGGGACTTGATGTAATAATACTACATATACGCGAGGGTGCTTTTACCTTATCATACAACGCTCAGGCTCCGCCATCGCTGCACACGACCGGCCCAGCCAACACGATACACCAGACTGCTCGCTAGCAACAACTTACTCCTACTGCTACACAAGTTCCTACTGCACTCAACACTGCTCTTTGGTCTCAGATTCTCTTCTAGCTTACATATCGCAGGCAGCGCGTGAGCAATACATCGAAATTACATCAGCTCGAGTGCGCTAGCAACAAATTCTTTAATTATGGACCTCTTAACAATGTTTACACTATGAACCCACCTACCAGTGTAACTTTGCACACCCTCTGGCCTGGATGAATGCAGTGACTCTGTTCGATATGATACCATAATTCCATTGTATCCTCTTCTCAAGTAAGCTGCCCCACAACTGTTCTAACCGGTTCCTTAAATTCTGGATAAAGGCACTGGGATGGTACTGACACACTAGCTGGGCCTACACTCATTCTATTGAGGACAAATTTTGAGATCTTGCTGGCTGGGGGAGCACGTCAGCATTACACAAAAAGTTTGAAAGACACGTGCCATGTGTGGACGAGCCTTGTCCTGTTGAAAAATGTCACCACCAAACTGTTATATGGGAGGTAACACATGACCATGATGGATGTCTGTAACATACCGTTGTGCTGACAGAGTTCCATTAATCGCTATCAGTTGTGACCTCGAATTATACCCGATAGCTTCCCACGCTACGACAGCAGGAGTTACACCACTGTGCCTATTCAAAACACTGGAAGAACGGGACTTCTTCCCTGGTCACCACCATACTCGTTTTCGCGTATGAAGTTCCATTGATATCCAACCATATCTATTGGATACTTCACTTTGTTTTGAGGCATTTATTACAGGTGGTTTGACGTAAGGACATATCTCAAATGATTGACAGGTTTCAGTACATGACAAGGAGACTGATAAATTTATTTTATAGGCAGAAAACCACATACTTGTTTCGACATAGGCAGACATTCTGAGGGAAAATGTTAACTTTTTCCTGGGGAATCGGCGCAGCAAAATCGTTTGTGAGAACAGACATCGCTCAAAGCACGAGATGTGTATGTCGACATTCAACAAGGCGCTTAAAGCTATGCTGTTGAGCGTTCTCAGTCCAACATCATCATTATAGCTTAGCGAATAAGCATCATTATATATTTACTTGTCTTCACTATATTTTGAGTGGCACATTTCTTAGACTTTCAGACTAATTCATTCGAGGAAATGTGGGGATCGTTCATTGGACGGGTAAAACACAGATCATCCCATGGGCAAAATAGGTCGCAGAAAAACGTATATGAATACTTAAGATAACCAGAATCATAAATTAATTACTGAGGAGAAAGTACACATCTTTAAGCTGTAACGCACTTTTCTCTGGTCTACTGGGTACATTATTTCCCCTGAAGCGCGTGTTGCTCACTTCCTCGTTAGGACTCCTACCCCTGCTTCAGAATGCCTCTTTATTTTCCATTCAGTCACACTATGGCTCAGTGTCTTATCGTTTCATAGGTGCCTACTGCAGCTGCGCCATGTTCTGTTCTCTGTCCATCAATCTACGCACGAAACTACAGCAACATTCTGCCTCTTACTAGTCTTTCTCTTGTCTCTCCATCCTCTTTTCCCCATTCCTTACCACTACCTATAGTAAACCCACCTAATAGGCTTCCTAGGAATTGTTAGAAATAATCTTTTAGCCTTGGACGACGCCTGTCCTTTTCTTCGGTCCTTTAGACCGTGATTTTCTCAAAGTGGAGGGAAAGTGCGACTCCTCTTGCTGGCGTATTATGAAGGAAGACTGATAAAGCATTTGAGTTTCTTGGAGTCATTGAGCTGTTATACTAAGCTGGATGGAACATCAGCAAGTCCTCTTTCCTTGGAACCCTCGAGTAACACGAGCTACTTGCAGTAAACACACTTCACTTCGTTCCCTCTTCTCTTCGATCCATTCATTGCGAGTTCTGGAGGCACTAATCACTTCGCAATCCATATATTAAAAAGAGACATTACAAACTGTCCGATAACGAGTCTAGAATGCAGCATCTGCATCGTTTCCCTCTCGCAAACAATCTACTGTTTATACAAGTGGAATTACGTCAGACGATGGGTAAATCGCAGGGATATAGAGCTGGGAGATCCCGTTTTACTTCGCAACCAGAGGATATTGTATGCCTTAACCACTGATTTGATATCGGTTATGAAAACGAAATCAATATGAACATAATTTTTCCCTGCTTGTGAATACTCTTTATTTTTGCAGGTAAAGAATGAGAAAGAGAGGTAGTAACGTATTATTTCCGAATCTTAAGAGATAAGCGGTCAGAGGAGCAATTCTCCGGGCATCATTGTAATTGGACAAATGATTTTACGATCGTCTGTTTGTGACTCAGTAGACAGGCGCGGTATGGAGCCCTGATATGGACTACTAGTCAAGCAAGAGCCCACTCCTGGAAGAGTTCGCGTGAGCACCATGAGTTTGGGGTGATTAATTCGAAGCCAGAATTTGATGGG
This sequence comes from Schistocerca gregaria, assembly GCF_023897955.1. Lineage (NCBI taxonomy): Eukaryota > Metazoa > Arthropoda > Insecta > Orthoptera > Acrididae > Schistocerca > Schistocerca gregaria. The sequence goes on along the minus strand of NC_064926.1, from coordinate 214,830,934 downwards.
TTGGTCTTGATGATATCACATAAAGCGAACTCTACAGGCGATTCACATTGCATGCTGAATAATCCGAGTCTGCTAGCCTGGCTTAAGAGTTAAAGATTTTCTGGTGACGCCATTCATTCTGCCAGTAACGCCAAGTTGAAGTAATAATGCGAGAAGTCGGGCCAGAAAATAGTACATTCCGGGGAAGTGCTGTGAGTGGGAGAAATAAGGTGACCAATAAGGATACCCACATTTGAATCAAAAGTCAAACATTTTAGACGTCTGATCCATCTGACAGGAAGGACTCAATGGTAAATTTTGGAAATTACTTGGAACTCAGGAAATCGAGGAATCCATTTGGTAGCCCCTTCTGTGTGTCAGAGATTGGAGGTGGTTTCACGTTACTAAAAACGCGGAATGTGTGATCCACAATGATTGATAACGTTATTATGTAAATATGAAAAGCTTTAAAATAATTCACAAATAAGCTCCCATTCGCGAACGTGAATTCTAATCAGATTTTCCGATGTTTATAGGTTCGTGTGCACCTGGAAGGCGGAAGCATTGTATTAGATCGGGGAAATGTTAGCTAGCGGAAGGTGGAGTTTCTCGGAAAAGCGGTCTTGGCGAGTTCAGCTAAAGCTAATAATGTTTTTCAGTTCACGAATTGTACTCAATATGAAGAACATATAACATGAAATGAAGTCGCCTTGAACTGCAAAGAAGACCAATTACCGTGGTACACTAATAAATCATAGAATTCATAATCTTGGTCACGTATAATTTCATTTACACAGATAACATGGCTCGACTTTACAGCCGTCATCAGTTCTATAAAAGGAAAGTAAAAGTAAAGGCATGTCGGAATTTCAGAAACATGAAACTTCCGCACACAAACGGAAAACAGATATGCTTCTCATCTCACAGGAAAGCGACAAAGAGGACGCGTAACAGTTAACTGAACTGACTAACAATGTATGTGATACGTAAATGGTGGACAACAGGGACATTCTTCTGATTGATGAAGTTGTGCTGACAAATCATAAAAAATAAATATTTACTGAAAGGTATTAAATGTCAATGCAGTCCAAAGTGAGGCTCGCACTTACATACAATAGCCGATTCAGCAAAATGATAGAGCAAATTTTAATTCAATGGTTAAATTCATAACGTGAGACATGTAGCAGGCGTAGAACAGGTAGGACCGCAGAATTAGGCCGTCTGTCAGTTTACAACGGCGTACTGGGAACTATCATATCGCGTTGATATCGATGGGCTGTGCGGCTTTCGTCCACACCGATAAGCAACTCATAGAACGAGGACGGAGGCTTATGATAGGAACCAAACCTTGACTACATCCCACCAATGCTGGCCGGAGTGGCCGAGCGGTTCTAGGCGCTACAGTCTGGAACCGAGCGACCGCTACGGTCACAGGTTCGAATCCTTCCTCGGGCATGGATGTATGTGGTGACCTTAGGTTAGTTAGGTTTAAGTAGTGCTAAGTTCTAGGGGACTGATGACCTCAGAAATTAAGTCCCATAGTGCTCAGAACCATTTGAACCATTTGAACATCCCACCAAAGTGTAGTCTGATATAGCAAGCTTTTAAACTGTTCAAGTTGGCTTGATTTTGCATCTAAAAATATCTTTACTTTTACTTTCTTCTTGTAGTCATGATCATCACTGCAATGCCGGAGCTGGTTACATGCATAAAAAATAAAGAAAGAATTTAAAAAAAAGCTTTAACCAAGGCTGTGAATTCTACGATTTCTTTAAAAACCTATAATTTTGACGTAGCGTCAAATAAAACCAAGATACAAGCATTCATTAGGAAACAGTTGAAAAAACGCAGATATTACTGGGAGACAAAGCATGAAACAGTTCATGGTTTGTAAATTCCCCCGTCATAGTTTGGATTTAGATAACTCCAGTGACATTTGGTTCAAAATTAAATCATTCCCTAGCTTATGTGGCACAATTAAAAGAACAGATGGCAAAGCCAGCGTCGTGTTAATTAAATAGTTTTAAAGTACAATGACAATGCCTACAATCCTTTATAGGGAAGCGCCAGCGGCCTTGCTGCAGTGGTAACACTGGGTCCCGTCAGATCACCGAAGTTAAGCGCTGTCGGGCTGGGCTAGAACTTGGATGGGTGACCATCCAGTCTGCCGAGCTCTGTTGGCAAGCACGGTGCGCTCTGCCCTTGCGAGGCTAACTGAGGAGCTATTTGACTGAGAAGTAGCGGCTCCGGTCTCGTCAAGCTGACATACGGCCGCGAGAGCGGTGTGCTGACCACATGCCCCTCCACATATGCATCCAGTGGCGCCTATAGGCTGAGAATGGTTCAAAAATGGTGCAAATGGCTCTGAGCACTATGGGACTTAACAGCTGAGGTCATCAGTCCCCTAGAACTTAGAACTACTTAAACCTAAGGACACCACACACATCCAAGCCCGAGGCAGGGCTCGAACCTGCGACCGTAGCAGTCGCACGGTTCCAGACTGTATCGGCCAGAACCGCTCGGCCACTAAGGCCGGCGGCTGAGAATGTCACGGCGGCCGGTCGGTGCCGTTGGGCCTTCTAAGGCCTGTTCGGACGGAGTCACAGTTAGTTTTAGAGAGAAGAGTGGTCGTCTCAGACAGAAAGACAAAAAAATCCGGGTAATCCAATTTGGTTTCCACGATCGATTTTAGGATAAATAAGACACAAACCTCGGACTAGGTGTAAAGAGTATACTACAAGAAACTAAAGACTTTGGATGAAGAATGGCCGATAAGAGATATCCAAATAATAACGTATAATTGCACATCCACAGGGACAAAAAGTACAGAAAAACTACAGAAAAGATAGAAAGACGAATTCTGAGAATCTTGAATATGGAAAAGACTAGACAAGAGTAAGCCTTCATATTGTTTTCGATGATAAATTGTTTTTATTTTAGTTTTATTTTATTTTCGTGGAAAATTGAAGTGTTCCGATTATGGCGCGACTCTCGATTTTGTAGCTTGAGTCATTGGGCAACATTGTACGAAAGGTGTTTACGTCGAAAATTAAGTGCAGTTTTGAGAAAAAGATACTTTTACTTCTGTTGTGAGAAAATTATTCCTTCTCAGGATAATGAACTGCTAATACGAAGGGCATCGAGAGAGTAACCTCCGTTAAGCGATCACTAAAATGATGGGATACTTAAAACAACTTTATTAGCAAAGTTTATAAGCAAATGTTTGTATTACTTCTCTACATACTCATGATTCAAAGTCATGCACTTATCTTCTATGTTAATCATGAGTTGACAACTTACCCCTGAAAAATATGATAATGATGTTACCCTGTTTTACCTTTCGAGGATTTACTGCGGAAGTTGCTCGGAGTCAGCTAGAGATGGTGTATGAACAGTTAGCGGTGCACATGTTGCAGACAGTGGGTAAGATCTCGGAATCTTTTCAAGTTCATTTAAAACGGAGTAAGTTACCATTCCTAGTATCGTGGTAGGCGAGTGCTGTAGCCACTATTCAAGCCGGGGGTTTGTAAATATCGACCTGGGAAGTCGTGAGTTCGATAACCGCTGTGGCAGTTAACGCAGGTACAACTGTACCGTGCGTGATGCGAGCAGCGAGGCTGCAGTGGTGGGGAGCCGGCGCTCGCTGGTAAACCTGTTTGCGGTGCTATTTCTGACGCAACCCGCTGCAGCGGCGGCGGCGCCCTAGCCGGCTGCTACCGGTTTTCTGCTCAGCGTCGCGCGCCAAGGTCGCCCCGTGCTGACCTTTCCGTTGCGACGCGTCATTCCGACAGACAGTCACTTCAGTCACATGCCAATTCGCAATGCAGGAGTGAAAGTAACTACAGGGCGCAGATCGGTCAACCATCAGAAACAAAAAACCTACGCAACGAAGCCTACTAATGGTACCATACCTTAAGTCAGGGGTGGGTAAACAGTGGCTCGCGGGCCTCAGGCGACCACCTAAGGGTTTTTGTGTGGCACACCAAGACAGTCAGAAAAGTTGGCCTTGAACCGAGATTCCCTCCCGTGCGCGATCGAGGATTTCTATTACGACGGCAACGTCAATATGCATGCGCACTACGCAATGTAGATTTTAGTCGCACAAATACAGTTGACACTCGACGCGGTGGCTGATTGTAACTACTATAAAGGCATTTTCCATTTACCTAGTGAAATACACTGTGAAAGACATACAGGACTTACAAATCTTTGCCTGCTGTAAAGTTTCCACGCATGAACAAATTTGCTAGGAAAATGTTCTCTATATTTCGGTCTACATACAAGGTGCGTTCCATAAGTTATGCGACCAAATTCATAAGAAATCATTTATTGAATATATTCGTACAAATAATCAAAAATTTTCAAAATAACACCCTCTTGCATCGATACACTTCTGGGGGCGGTGTTTCCATGCCTGGAAGGCATTCTGGAATGCCTTTTCCGGATGTCCTTTAGAGGTGATGTAACATGCGTCTGGATGCTTTCAATTGTGTGCCAATGCTTTCCTTTCATGACATCTTGTAACCGAGGAAACAAAAAAAAGTCAGTGGAAGCCAGGTCAGGACTGTAGGGAGGCTGGGGAACCAATGGGGTCTTGGTCCTGGCCAGGAAGTCGTTGACAATGAAGGCGCTGTGACTCGGCACATTGTCGTGGTGAACTATCCACATGTCCTTCATGTCGCTTCGGCAGCGCGAGACCCTCCTTTTCAGTCTTTTGAGCACTCCCAAGTAGAAAGCTGAGTTCACTGTAGTCCTAGTAGGTACGAATTCGTGGTGGACAATGCCTCTCATGTCAAAGAAGACAATGAGCATGATTTTGATCCTATACTTGCTCATGCGTGCCTTCTTGGGATGGGGTGACGATGAGGTGTGCCACTCTGAACTCTGCCTTTTTGTCTCAGAGTCGTACACGAAAATCCACGACTCATCACCAGTGATAACTGAGTTTAAAAAATGAGGATTATTTCCAAACATTTCCAACATTTCTTGGCACCGAAGCACTCGCATGTGCATGTGTTCGTCGGCCAACACTTTTGGGACGAGTTTGGCACACACTTTTCTCATGTTCAAATCTTCGGTCACAATGCGGAAAACGGTTGTTTTTGACACGTTTAGCGTTTGTGCTGTCAATCGAAGGCTCAGACGTCTGTTAGAGTTTAAACAATCGCTCACACGCGTCATATTTTCGTCGACTCGTGCGGTTGTATTCCGTCCACTGCGAGGTTCGTCGGTGATCTCCTCTCGGCCCTCCACGAACGACTTGTGCCATCGGAAAACTTGTGATTTGAACAAGCAATCAGTCCCAAAGGCATGCTGTCGGTGGCGTACTTCCCAAGTTTAACGCAAAATTTGATAGAGTACCGTTGCTCTACAGAATGATCCATTGTGCCGTGTTACATAAAATCAAAACGGGGTTGACGGAAACGCTCGTCCTGACTCTCTGGCAGCTCGCAGCCGAATGAGACAAAGAGCGTTTTGAAGCTGACACCCCCCTCTACTTAGCCCAGCCAGTTACAACACTCTGTGGTGTACCGTTACGCCATAAAAAAAATGGTCGCATTAGTTACGCAATGCACTCTGTACATTTGTCAGCAGTTTTTCTAGCTTGACGAACACCAAGAGTAACTATTGGCCCTAGATGTCCTTTTACAGACATTGAGAATCTGAACAAGCAGCTACTTAGCATGTGAAAACTGCTGGATTTGGACGGGTTACTCCTGTAACTGAAATATTAGTATCATTATTTTTACAGATCTGAAGATGGTTCTGAATGAACCGAAACCGGTCATATGAATAAAAATATTTTTAAGTAACATAATAACGTATTGGTCCACCTGTGGCCATTACGCTATCAGCGATTAGGCTTGGCAATGACTGATAAAGTTGGTTCTAAATGGTGCGGGCCACTAATACAGTAAAAACCTCCACTTCCACAATGTGGCCCCGAGCCAAAACAGGACCCCTGCGTCATCGGATCATCGGCGCACTTGCACCCTAGACCCTCGATTCCGTATCACATTCCGCAAGCTACCTAACGGTGTGTGGCAGAGGGTACTTCTGGTACTACTAGCTCATTCCCCTTTCCCTGTTCCACTCGTGAATGGCGCGTGGGAAGAATGATTGCGGTAGGCCTCTGTATTAGCTCTTTAACTTCTCCAATTTTCTCGTCGTACTCATTTCCACAGATGCATATGGGAGGAAGTAATACGTTGTCCCACCCTTCCCGGAAAGTGCTGTCTCAAAATTTCAACAGGAAACCTCTCTGTAATGCACTACGCCTCTTGAAAAAATGGTTCAAATGGCTCTGAGCACTATGGGACTTAACTGCTGTGTTCATCAGTCCCCTAGAATTTAGAAGTACTTAAACCTAACTAACCTTATGACATCACGCACATCCATGCCCGAGGCAGGATTCGAACCTGCGACCGTAGCGGTCGCGAGTTTCCACAACACCTCTCTTGTAACGTCTTTTCTCTGCCTCGTGATGACTGGGTGTTGTGTGCTGTCCTTAGGTTAGTTAGGTTTAAGTAGTTCTAAGTTGTAGGGGACTGGTGACCTCAGAAGTTAAGTCCCATAGTGCTCAGAGCCATTTGAACCATTTTTATACTTTGTAAACAATAACCGTCCTATGATACTCCCCTGGGGGTACTCGGGAAATTACCATTACATCTGTCGATTTTATTCCGTTACAAGTGACGTGTTGAGTTTTGTCTGCAAGGAAGTCTTAAATCAAGTCGCAAATCTGGTCCGATACTCGATAAGCTCGTATTTTCTTTTCACTAATCGGCAGTGTTGGACGGTGTCAAATGTCTTTCTGAAGTCAAGGAACACTGAACCTCATGGAGGAACAGAGCGAATTGAGCTTCGCAAGATTTCTGTTTGCGGAATGCTCGTTGATTTTCATAAGAGGAGATTTTCGTTCTCCAAAAACGTCATAGTTCTTGAGCATGAAACATGTTCATATAATTCTACAGCGATATAGGATTACAATTATACGCATCTGGCCTACTGCTCTTCTTGAAGAAGGGAACGACGTGCACTTTTCTTCAGTCGCTAGGTACCCTGCGGTGCTTCAGCGATCTGCGATAAATTGGTGCTAGAAGGTGAAGGAGTTCTTTCGCACTGTCTTTGTAGAATATTATAGATATCTCACCTGGTCATTGTGCCTTTACGCTCACTACTAAGCGACTGTAGTCGCTTTCCCAATTCGCGATCGGCTGCTCCACTGTCTTCCATTCCAACGTTCGTGCGATCTTTGAAAAGAGGAACTGTGTTACGATCTTCCTCGCTGAAACAATATCGGAAGATCGAATTCAGTACTTCGGCCTTCTCTCTGTTGTCTTCCGTGGTGTACTCGTCATCTCATTATTATTGTAAGACAACGTCCCGAGTTCCTCTGCCAGGAAGTTTCATATCAGCGCACACTCCACTGCAGAGTGAAAATCTCATTCTGGAAATATCCCCCGGGCTGTGACTAAGCCATGTCTCCGCTGTACCCTTTCTTTCAGGAGTGCTAGTTCTGCAAGGTTCGCAGGAGAGCTTCTGTAAAGTTTGGAAGGTAAGAGACGAGATACTGGCAGAAGTAAAGCTGTGAGTACCGAGCGTGAGTCGTGCTTCGGTAGCTCAGATGGTAGAGCACTTGCCCGCGAAAGGCAAAGGTCCCGAGTTCGAGTCTCGGTCGGGAAAACAGTTTTAATCTGCCAGGAAGTTTCATATTAGAGCACACTCCGCTGCAGAGTGAAAATCTCATTCTGGAAACATCTCACTTACCTACACTGCCTGATGAAAAAGAAAAGGCCCAGAAGACATGGTCGGACATGAATGTAACTTCATACACGTACACACCGTCGAAGGCTGTGTAAATGATTAGGCTTATCAGAGGGTGTGTAAATCACTAGGCTTGCAATTCTCCGTGACAAGTAAAGCCCGCACCAGAGGCTTTAACACTGACCGCGTTTCGTGTTGTCACCAGGCCTGGTAGGATATTACGAGGCGTCTACAGCGCCAGATGTTGGGCGACTACTGAGAAGGAGATGGATATGCTGCGTGTGGTCGAGTTGCCAAGTATGGCGCCAATCTGGGCAGAGGAACAACCGCGTTACTCCTCTCCTGTTCCTTATCTATGCAAACGATTTAGGAGACAATTTGGGCAGCTGTCTTAGGGCGTATGCAAATGACTCTTTCATTTATCGCCTAGTAAAGTCATCCACTGGAGTGCTAAAAGAATCCGTTAAACTTCGGTTAGAGGATAAATCAGTAAAATCTAAAGGCCGTAAATTTAGCTAAATACCCAGGAATTACAATTACTAACAACTTACATTGGAAAGAACGCATAGAAAATGGTGCTAGGAAGGCGAACCAAAGACTGCGATTTATTGGCAGGAAACTTAGGAGATGCAACAAGTTTACTAAACAGACTGCCTACACTATGCTTGTCCGTCCTCTTTTAGAGTACTGCTGCCGTGTGTGGGATCTTACCAGATAGGATTAACGGGGTACATCGAGAAAGTTTAAAGAAAAGCAACACTTTTGTATTACCGAGAAATATGGGAGAGAGTGTCATTGACATGATACAGGACACAGGATATGTGGTGGACATCATTAAAACAAAGGCGATTTTTGCTATGGCAGAATCTTCTTCCGAAATTTTAATTACCAGCTTTTTCCTCCGAATACGAAAATATTTTGTTGACACCGACCTACAAATGGAAAATCGATCATCATAATAAAACAGGAGAAATTAGAGCTCGAACGGAAAGATATACACTGTGTGATCAAAAGTATCCGGACACCCCCCCCCCCCCAAAAAAAAGTTTTCATATTAGGTGCATTGTGCTGCCACCTACTGCCAGGTACTGCATATCAGCGACTTCAGTAGTCACTGTTTCCAATGTGACAGTCAAGTGGAAACGTGAAGGGAGACGTACACCACAAAAGCGTACAGGCCGGCCTCGTCTGACAGAGACCGCCGACAGATGAAGAGGATCGTAATGTGCAATAGGCAGACATCTATCCAGACCACAACACAGGAATTCCAAACTGCATCCACTGCAAGTACTATGACAGTTAGACGGGAGGTGAGAAAACTTGGATTTCATGGTCGAGCGAGCGGCTGTCATAAGCCACACATCACGCCGGTAAATGCCAAACGACGCCTTGTTTGGTGTAAGAAGCATTAACATTGGACGACTGAACAGCGGAAAAAACTTTGTGTGGAGTGAAGAATCATGGCACACAATGTGGCGATCCGATGGCAAGGTGTGGGTATGGCGAATACCCCGTGAGCGTCATCTGCCAGCGTATGTTATGGTGTGATCGTGTTTTTCATGGAGGGGTCTTGCACCCCTTGTTGTTTTGCGTGGCTGTCATAGCAAAGGCCTACATTGACGTTTTAAGCACCTTCTTGCTTCCCACTGTTGAAGAGCAATTCGGAAAGGCGATTGCAACTTCCAGCACGATCGAGCACCTGTTCATTATACACGGCCTGTGGTGGAATGGTTACACGACAACAACCCTGTAATGAACTGGCCTGCAGAGTTCTGACCTGAATCCTATAGAACACCTGTGGGACGTTTTGGAAAGCCGACTTCGTGCCAGGCCTCATCGACCGACATCGATACCTCTCCTAAGTGCAGCACTCCATGAAGAATGGGCTACCATTCCCCAAAAACCTTTCAGCAGCTGATTGAACGTATGCCTGCGAGAGTGGAAGCTGTTATGAAGACTAAGGGTGGGCCAACTTCATATAGTGTTCCAGCATTACCGATGGAGGTCGCCACGAACTTGTAAGTCATTTTCAGTCAGACGTCCGGATACTTTTGATTACATAGTGTAGGTGTTTGTTTCTTCCGCGTGGTATTCGAGGTTGGAATAACAGGGAATTATTGTGAAGATGGTTCGATGAATCTTCTGCCACGCACTTGAGTGTGATCTGGAGAGTATCCATCTAGATGGAGATGTAGATGTGGTGTGGAGAGCCATCGGTTATAACTTCAAGTTATGCCTGGTAGTGATTGAGGGAAAACTGGCGGTACAAAAGCTCGTCACGTATGTGATGCATCTTCATGTGTTACGTCTCACGCTACAGTGTCGTGGTGCCATTATTCAACTGGACATTGTTTGTCCACACATGACACGTGTCTGTGAACTGTCTGTTTGATATTGGGTAATCCCATGGCCCGCGAGATTCCCAGATCTGTCCGCAATAGAACATGCGTGGGACCAGTCCAGACGTCAACTTCGCCCCAGTGGCAGTATCCGCGATATCACGGACCACTCACAGCAGTTATGGCCCAGCTTGCCTCAAGAGAGGATAAAAGGGTTTCCCAACCGAATCAGTGCATACATCCAGACGGGAGGGGCTGTAACGTCATACTGATAAGTGGGTTCATTCTATCAAATTCTTTGTAAATTTAACTCGTATTTTGTAATCTCTGAAATAACATCACATACCCTCTCAACCCGTAACGTTCCATTTCCTCCCTCCTCCCTGTCTGAGAGATTCACTGTTTTTATCAGACTGCGTGATGCTTACTGCTGAAAGTGGGCAAGGGATATTTGATTTTGGACAGTACAGAGGCAACATCTACTTTTATATCAGGCGAACCACAGTTCGATGTGCGGTGGAGGGTGCTTCTAGCACTTCTGTCATATTCCCTCTTTCGTGTCCCAGTTTCCGTTGGTGTGTGGATGGAACGATTATCATTAGCCTTAGAATGAGCTGTAATTTCTCTGACTTCCCTATCACATTCTTTCCGCGAGGTTTGCTTGGGTGGAAGTAGTATTTTACAAGACACTTCTTGGAACTGTAAGAAAAAATCTCTCCTTGTTGCACAACGCCTCTTTTGTAGCGTCTACCTTGGAGTTTGATGAGTATCACTGTTACGCTGTCGCGCACATTAAACAAATCCATGAAGATCGCCCTTATTTGTATCTTCTCTATGTCCTTCACCCCGTAAGCGTTCCAGACTGAGGAATTATGCTCAAGAATCAGTTGAACGAGGGTTTTGGAATATATTTCTTTCCTGGTTGAATTACAGTCCGTGGCATGTGGTTTTCGTACAACCCGTTTTATATTATTGTTCCACTACCTCGCTGAGCATGTATACTCCAAGATTCACTGGCGGAAATGCAGTGTAGTACGCCATGAATCTCCAGTCTCGTATTTATCAAACTTCGTGCTGTTGTTCATTATCTAACGGTTATTAACCCTCGTAGTACCAAGGGGAGGGATGTGGGGGTGGGGAGGGGTTTGGGGGGATGTACTTTATATTTCAAAATTTTGAAAGAAATATTTATTGCTTAATGATTTATTATACCAGATTCCGTAATTATTTAAAAATTTTCAGTAAAATTTAAGCCAACAATTTAAATCTTAGTAGCGGACATGATTTTCGGGACAAATGTTATATTTATATGTTCAGGTTCAGGTCCCTTCTCACATATCTATATGGCTTTAAAAAGTTTGCTGTGAATAAAAATTAACGGCAAGTAAAGAGATCAGTATTTTTAAAAAAAATTGTAGGCGTCTTAAAGTACCCTTCCTCTTGGTGTACACATTTCGAGAAATGCAATGTTATTGCCAAGATCGCGCTAAATATATATTTTCAGGTTCTGCATCCTGCTTGTACACAGTATCTATCTAAAAAGTATGTTGTTAATAAAAGTTAACAACATTTAACGGATTTTTTGTTTGTTTGTGGTGGGCATAAAGTCACACGCTCCTCCCCCCCTCTCCCCTTTTGGTAGTCCACGTTATGGAAAATGCGTTGGTACTGCTAGGGTTAGATGTTGAACTTTCATTCTATTCGGAACTAATATCTACCATCAAAATCACTATGAAGTTTGATCCATATAGGTTCTAATACACTTTTATTAATTGTGACGTGGAAGCAAACAGCCTCAGAATACATGGAGAAATTTCTTGGCGTGCCAGAAACACATTCATGCAGACTGTTTGCTGGAGGCTGCTGTGAAAGCAGATGTCTTCCGATCGCATCCCAGATATGCTCTGTGGATGACAAGTCACGGAAGCAGGCTGGTCAGTGAAGGATCAATACATTTCTCAAGGCGTTTGTGGTGTGAACTGCAGTGTGGGGTCTTGTATTATCTTGCTGGAATATATAATTTGTTATCCTGATCATTAAATGTATGACAGCAAGGTTTACCACTCATGCCACATAGCAGTGAGCATGTAGTCTTCCTTCCACAATTACCAAAGCAGTCCTGCTGATATACCCAATAGCTCCGCACACTATGATCCCAGGAGTTGGAGAGGTTTGAATCTCGAGAATCGCTGCTTGCTGTGACCTTTCACCAGATTTTTTACGGACACGTTGATGTCGATCCGACCGCCATAAACAGAAGAACAGAATGCCGCTAAATATACTAGTTGACTCTGGCTCTACGTCTTGCAAGTCTCTGATATGGTGGCAATACTACAAGACACATGGTAATTCGAGACGTGAACCCAGCTTCCGCCAATATTTTCCTGGCGGTTTGCGGTGACTGTCTGCAACCTCTGCCCAGATTTCAGTTGTTATAATCTATTTCCCAGAGCCAGTCGAACGATCCTACAATCTTCTCGTGGTGCCGTTCTCGCTGAAGAGCTCCCGTCCAGTCTTGTTGCCACACTGCTGGTTCTGAGCACATTTTATCACTACTCGTTCTGCAGTATATACACTGTTCGTGTAATCTGTCGGTATGCAGCTCCCATGTTTCTCACTCCCAAATGGCTCTGAGCACTATGCGACTTAACTTCTGAGGTCATCAGTCGCCTAGAACTTAGAACTAATTAAACCTAACTAACCTAAGGACATTACACACATCCATGCCCGAGGCAGGATTCGAGCCTGCGACCGTAGCGGTCGCTCGGCTCCAGACTGCGCCTAGAACCGACGGCCACTCCGGCCGGCTCTCACGGCCAATCCGACCTTCCTCAAAGTCTCAAAAATGGAGATGTTTGCTCTCTGGGCATGCTGTGTTGAAACCTCCACTTGAAAAGTTCCAGTGACGTTTAAGACACCAGTAGCCATCATGTACTCACACCCTTCTTCTTCTATACACATGGCGTTTTTCTGTGCTGATAGCAAGCTCGCAGAATGATGAAATTTTAATCAGCATACGCACAGACATGGAAATACTGGAATACCAGTATAGTAGCGTTCGATCAAGGTGTTCACAGTGTAAGACTGAAAGGGGACGTTTTTAAACTTTGCATGCTTGTTCTTCTATTTTTGATAACACGAATGCAAAGCAAAATCGATGGATTTCACGGATTACTATAAATTCATAGTAAACAGTCTACATATCGATGAGCTTGCATGGTACATGTGGATAAGCAAAGAGTTTAAACCTGATTTGATTTGGCTACTGATGTGATTAGCAAGCATTTTGTATGCAACAGGAACTTTCATTACCTCACGAGATGTTACTTGGAGGAAGTTTTACTGAACGTTTCAGTGCTTGATTTAATTTACGGTTTTGGCATTCATTATGCCATTATGCCATAATAGGCATTTATTATCTTTAAGTTCAAACTTTGGTCATTGATTTTCACAATCAAAAAACACTAGAAGTGGTTTCAACCAACGAAACATAGACAGCAATGAAAATGTTATAGTTACATGGTCACCGAAAATATCGGTAGTTTGCATTAGCTAATATGGGAATACTACTGCAGACATAGCTTGTTTTTTATGCAGGGCCGGTTTGAGAACGTTTTCCCACACACGCAGCTTATCATTTGACGCAACCTTCCCCTTCCCCTTTTCTCTCGTACAAATGCGTCCGCATTGGCCACTAACTGCGATACGAACTGTAAACAGATCTTGCACTTGGCCCCCTCCCAGTTTGGCGCCCCAAGCGGAGTCTTGTGTCGCTTGGGTCTTAAACAGATCCTATTTGTATCCATTGTGGATGGGAACAGTGGTACGAAACAGTGGTAACGGAAAGCAGTCTCTAAAGTTCACGTAACTTACCGTGCTCACATTCAGAGATTGAAACCACCAAGAATTTACAATTAAACTGATGGGGGGGGGGAGGGGGGATAGGAAACAGAGCGAATGCCAGCTTGTCACCGGTCAGATACCGGGACGATGAGAAACACTTGAAATTCTGCGCATACCAGACAAAGAGAAATTTAATAATCATATCGGCACAAGTTCGGTTCGTAATTTTATGTACGACAATACGAAACATAGCATTGGCAGTTTGATCCCAATTAAAGTACACGTGGCAAGTTACGCCCACGCATACTACTTGAAGCATCGAACGAAAATCCGTTAACTATAAAAATTTGACTAGAAAAACGCTTACGGAATTACTAAATGCAATCGATTAAGGCGATGATACGTTAAACATTTCAGAGTGAACTTTGATCGACTGCTGTGCGACATGGTGTGATCAACAACAAACGATCCCGACTAAGACACGAGCATTCAACTTAAAAACACTCGAATTTTGACAGAAAAGGTTTCAACATTTTTGCAAACAAACATTTATTTGATTTTAGAAATAAGCTAGCATATGAACTACGTCGTCCACTGACCTTTAAGTGCGCATGGGAGCGGTTCGTTACAGGCAAAGGCTACCTCACTAAGTCGCCTTCTACAGGCAGAAACTGACCAAATGCAACCAAAAATAAACAACAAAAGTAACTGCTTAATTGTAACAGCAAAGTGAAAATGGGATGAAAGTACTACAAGATGAAAACACGACTGGAAACCTAACTCCAGACTGTAACAGTAATCTCAATGCAAATCACATATCATTCTCTCAAGAGAGCCTTCACCCCGCCCTCCCCCCTCCCCCCTCCCCCGCCCCCCCCTCCTCCCCCCACCCCCCGTGGAAAGTGCCGGACAGTTCGCCAACTTCAATGGGACATGAAACTTCCTGGCAGATTAAAACTGTGTGCCGGACCGAGACTCGAACTCGGGACCTTTGCCTTTCGCGGGCAATTGCTGTACCATCTGAGCAACCCAAGCACGACTCGCGCCCCCTCTTCACAGCATCACTTCTGCCAGTACCTCGTCTCCTACCTTCCAAACTTTACAGAAGCTCTCCTGCCAGGAAGTTTCATATCAGCGCTCACTCCACTGCAGAGAGAAAATCTCATTCAATGGGACAGTTTTCGCAGAGAGGAAGTGCACGACAGAGTGATTCCAAGCAGTGTAACTTGTCTGACACACTCTGTGTTCTCTGTCACCTTTATAGCTACAAAATTACTGCGGGGTTAGCATAGCTCGTGCAGGGTGAAGATAAAGCTATCGTCCCTGCGGAACTTTTAAAACAACCTGATTCATCTATACACTTATTAAGGAAGGTTTACTGGCTGGGAAGTGCATTAAGAGCTTTCAGTTGGTGATAAATGTGCTATCCCACTTATTCTTTCTCCAGAGGCTCCTCATAGCAGTAGGAATAAGGGGTTCAATTTTACGTATTTATAACTCGCTTGGAGGTGCCAAACGACAAATCACTTGAGACTGAACTGAGAGTAAGCGACAGTACCGTTTCAAGACTTTCCCTTTCTGTCAGCATATATCACCGTTGTTACTACATTCAGTGATTTATTTCCAATATTGCAATAACAAAGCCGTATCTGGCTGAGTTGCTTACACTGGGGGCGTTATATTACCTGAAGATACATGAGGATTAATACGTGTGCGCCATCCAAGAAATGTGTTGCACGATCTGCATATCTGGAAACATGTATGAACCTAGACTGACGGGAAATAGGACCTGAAAGACTAACCTCCAAGAAACAAACAGAAAAAAAGTTTTACTCTGAATCAAACTTAAACGCTAACCAAAATAAATCCAGTATTTTCGAAACCTACGCACATTTGTGAGATCAAAATCAATTTCTGGGTAACATTCAATACCCCATTACTCCATCTCATGGTAGCTAACAGGCTCGCATCCTCCTTTCCATAATGTGTAAAAGGTGGAATGTTGGAATAAGATTGCTGCTCAGGTCTGTCTCACTCTTAGACGCAGCCTTCCTCTCATCCACTCATCAAGTCTGCTAGGGGGTGGGGCTCCTTCGAAAACGCGCTGCACGTTTCAGCTGCTCCAAAGCATGCTCAGTCAATTTAGCGTTAGTAATATCGCATTGCGTTCAATTCGATTGATTCCTGCCTCCTGAACGGAAGTGCTCACGACGCTTGAAAGACGAACTCTTCGCCGAAATGTTGGCTCTAGGGCTGGACAATAGATTGGACGATTCTGTCGCGATACTGCACTGTCCACTAATTAATCTTGATAGTGACGTGAGGTTTCTAACATCTGTACATGAGACCGATCCAAACGACGATTGATTCACCTCCCCACTGAACCTTGGGACTGCACCAATACGTGCATTGGTATCTGGCCATCTCTAAGCTAGCTTATGTTATGACAAAGTTGAGCGCCAGTGTTAAGTTTGTATTCGTGTAACACAATATTATGCATTAAGTTCCTTTATATGATGTTCTGCTGATGAACTATGCCAGAACGTAAAAATTGGACAGTTTTAACAACAAGTGTTCTGTTTGTATAGGGTCCGACGCAAAGATCTCCCGAATTTGGAGAGACTGATGTGTTAGTTGTGGTTAGGATACTGATGTGGAGGGAGTACGCCGGCCGTTGTGACCGAGCGGTTCTATACGCTTCAGTCTGAAACTGCGCGACCGTTACGGTCGTATATTCGAATCCTGCCTCGGGCATGGACGTGTGTGATGTCCTTAAGTTAGTTAGATTTAAGTAGTTCTAAGTTCTAGGGGACTGATGACCTCAGATGTTAAGTCCCACTGTGCTCAGAGCCATTTGGAGGGAGTATCGATCGATAGCAGTACATCTGCAATTTTCAATAGACGCAATGGTTTGACTTGGTGAATATCGCAGTTTTGTTGTGAAGGAGTATATTCGCAATGATGGTTCTGTGATTACTACTCAGCGAGTATTTCGCATTCACTTCGAACTTGACTGACACGATTCTCTTCCTGATAGAAAAATTATTCGAGTTTATATCACTCTTCGAAGCATTAGTTTCTGTACGGAAAAGAAAATATGCTGGCCTACCTCGGGCTGTAACAGCGCCGGAAAATATGGCGCATGTGAGAGCGTCCGTCCAGCAGTCTCCAATGAGTTCAGCTCGTAAACATGCAGCTGCCCTGGAATTGTTTGACAGAAGTTAAGAAGAATCCTGCACAGAGATCTCTACATGCACCCATTCTAAGTGATGGTAGCCGAAGAATTAAGTGAGAGAGGTTTTGGAACTTGCAGAGCTGTGTATGAGGAAATTCTTCAGAACATTTCCCCTGGCGCTATTTTAATTTCTTCTGATAAGGCAGACTTAAACTTGTCAGATACTGTAAATAAACAAAATGTCCGCTACTGGGCAGCAGAAAAGCCCTAGGGACTTCACCACCGACCACTTATCAGCCGTCGTGCGATACTTTTGCGTGCTGTTGCTGGATTTGCTATTCGGGTCGGTATTTTTTTTATAGGGAGATGGCGTAATGATAACAATTAATTCAAATCGCCACTGTCACATGATAGAGACCTTCCTCCTACCTACATTAAACCAGTTTATTGGGGACGATGAAAAGGGGGATGTCTGTTTCCAACAAGACGGAGCCACAGTTCACATTTCTCGGCATTCTCAAGACATTTTGGTGGAGTTTTTTCCTATACGTCTTCTCTCTTTGCGAACAGACAATGCCTTGGCTGCCATTCCACCGAAAATACGTGAAGAACTATGGACAACTTGGGAAAAAGGCTTCGTCAATGTATCCACAATGGAGGACGCTATTGCCGAACATAATTTAAAAAACCAGTTACTATAAAATGGAATAGCGTTTGTTTTTCACAAATAACAGTATTTTCTTTTTGTCTCTGTTTGTTTGTTTGTAATTACTTTTTTAAATACGAGAAGTCTTTTTGTCGGATTGTGTATTAGCGACAAAATAAAGCGGCCGAAAGAAGACGTACTTGTTACATATCTCCACATTCTTCTGGAAGCCAGAATAATCTTTCGGTTGTTTCTGTTTTTAAAAACAGTTTCCATTCCAGGTGTTTCCTTCTGTGGGGTAATGGTTCAACTATTTAGCATGCCCCTAAGACGTTACAGATTCTAAACCCCCACCCCCCAAAAACCCACAGAGATGAAAAGCTTCCCGTAAGATCATGCATATTTAAAAGAAACAAGGTCGCATAACAGATAAAGGATTGTTAAGTGATAATAACTAGGGGTGGCCCTTCAAAGCCTAAAAGTATGGGTACCTCACTTCACACGGACATATCGATAATGGGATCCATCAGATTATCGAGACATCGAAAATGATATACGCACTGAACCTGAAATACAAACATTTAACAAGTGGACTACCGATTGCAAATACAAAACTGTCGCCTTGACACAGATGGGTAATACAAAACGATGTCATGAATACAGCTGATGACTGCGGAAAAGGTTATCTATTTAATGCAAAGTCCCAGGAAAGCATGACGAACACCAGTCTCTGACCTAACTGCATGATGGGTACAATTAACTGACTGTGAAAATTAGATGTTTGAAATGAAACCCTGATGCAGATTAACTGACTTCGTACACGCCTTGTCTTAGTGGCCTCAACGACGTCCCACTCTTAAGCTGTGTGATGGTAGAAGAATACAAGATGGTGACTGACAATTCTGAGTTTAACTCTGCCTCTGTATGCTGGTCTAAGTTGGATACAGCTCTCTCTGCAACGACCTGGAGCAGGTATCTTCTGCAGCTGCCCAATGAGGAGTGTGTACCTACATTATTCTATGAAACTTAGCTGGTTCTACCAGCATTATAATCTTGCCAGCCAGCTACAACAGACCTTGCAAGTTGCAGCCAATGATAATGTAATAAACTAGCTAAAATATTTTCTACTCTTGTGGATTTTGTCGTGGTTAATCAATAAAGTATATTTCTCCTGTTGCATGGGGGGAGAAGGCAGAAAATATCACGCACTGCATGGCAGATGTACAGTCATGGGCAACCAAAAGACTTCCACGTTCACGCACACAGGAACTCGCCCCTACTATCGAAATAATTACTACGAGCCAGCCAAATACAGCTTTATTAAAATCTGAAGAAACATTCCAGTTGCCTCCACAGAGCTTAACAGCTGCTTCAATGCTATGTGGCTTTGTGTTCTCTCCTGTCGTTTACCTTCTTATCTTAGCTAATAAGGATTCCATTCGCTTCCCACGCAGTGCAGTTTTATGGAACACTGTCCATCCTCACTCCACTCTGGCCCCTGGTGGGCTGCGATGACAGAGTGCCCTTTTCTGCTCTATACTTGTGCAGAGAATAGCTTTCAGCAGAAAACTTTTTGGCTGTTCATTCCCGTAAGTGAAACTTCATTTTCACGTGCCAGCTAAAAGTCCCAAGGCTTTCAGAATTACAAGACTCTCTCACTATACGAAGAAGAAAGAAGATATATAAGCAATCAGAAATGCAATGAATAGCAATAGTGAATATTGCTTACTGTTTCATGAAGTGTTGGTAATTTGACTTGACTGATTCTTTGAATCTGTAGGCAGTCTATATCTTACCCCTAGTGAGATAAGACTCTTCTTCCTTACATTTGTCCTCCAGCCATCCCTGCTTAGCCATTTTGCACTTCCTGTTAATCTCATTTTTGAGACGTTTGTTTCCTTTTTGCCTGCATCATTTACTGCATTTTTATATTTTCTCCATTCATCAATTAAATTCAATACTTCTTCTGTTACCCAAGGGTTTCTACCAGCCCTCGTCTTTTTACGTATTTGATCCTCTGCCGCCTTCACTATTGCATCCCTCAAAGCTGCCCATTCTTCCTTTACTGTATTTCTTTCCACCATTCCTGTCAATTGTTCCCTTATGCTCTCCCTCAAACCCTGTACAACCTCTGGTTCTTTCATGTTATCCATGTCCCATCTCCTTAAATTCCCACCTTTTTGCAGTTTCTTCAGGTTTAATCTACAGTTCATAACCAATAGATTGTGGTCAGAGTCCACATCTGCCCCTGGAAATGTCTTACAATTTAAAACCTGGTTCCTAAATCTCTGTTTTACCATTGTATAATCTATCTGATACCTTTTAGTATCTCCAGGGTTCTTCCATGTATACAACCTTCTTTCATGATTCTTGAACCAAGGGTTGGCTATGATTAAGTTATGCTCTGCGCAAAATTCTACCAGGCGGCTTCCTCTTTCATTTCTTAGCCCCAATCCATATTCACCTACTATGTTTCCTTCTCCCCCTCTTCCTACTCACCTATGACTATTAAATTTTCGTCTCCCTTCACTACCTGAATAATTTATTTTATCTCATCATACATTTCATCAATTTTTTCGACATCTGCGGAGCTAGTTGTCATATAAACTTGTACTACTGTAGTAGGCAAGGCCTATCTTGGCCACAATAATGCGTTCAGTATGCTGTTTGTAGTAGCTTACGCGTACTCTTATTTGTTTATTCATTATTGAACCTACTCCTGCATTACAAATATTTGATTTTGTATTTATAGCCCTGTATTCACCTGACCGAATGTCTTATTCCTCCTGCCACCGAACTTCACTAATTCCTTCTATATCTAACTTTAACGTCTCCATTTCCCTTTTTAAATTTTCTAACCTACCTGCCCGATTAAGGGATCTGACATTCCACGCTCCGGTCCGTAGAACGCCAGTTTTCTTTGTCCTGATAACGACGTTCTCTTGAGTAGTCCCAGCCCGGAGATCCGAATGGGGGACTATTTTACCTCCGGAATATTTTACCCAAGAGGACGCCATCATCATTTAATCATACAGTAAAGCTGCATGCCCTCGGGAAAAATTACGGCCGTAGTTTCCCCTTGCTTTCAGTCATTCGCAGTACCAGAACAGCAAGGCATTTTGGTTAGTGTTACAAGGCCAGATCAGTCAATCATCTAGAGTGTTGTCCCTGCAACTACTGAAAAGGCTGCTACCCCTCTTCAGGAACCACACGTTTGTCTGGCCTCTCAACAGATACCCCTCCGTTGTGGTTGCGCCTACGGTACGGCTATCTGTATCGTTGAGGCACACAAGCCTCCCCACCAACGGCGAGATCCATGGTTGATTTACAGATCGAAATCAGGGCCGCACGAGTCGATTCGGGCAATGTGGCTGTGTCCAGTCCCACACTATAAGGCAAGTTCGGTCTTGCAAACGTGTCAAACACACCACTCTGCGTCGCGCCCCGGCCTGCTCAACCGCGCTCGCCTCTGATTCTCACGCACCGCGCGGCTGTCCGGCTGTCCACATTCTAGCCCACACTCCCGTCGCGGCCAAAAGCCACGCCAAACGGCCGAGCCCAAAGATCACACCATGCTGACCCGATCGACCAATCGATGCGAGTCACCACTGCACACAATCCCGCGTCCTGCCATTCCTAAATCGCTCTCGGCAAATGCCGAGATGGTTTCTTTGATAGGACACGGCCGGCTTCCTTCCCAAAACCGATGAGACCGATGACCTCGCTGTCTGGTCTCCATCTCCAAACAACCCAACCCCAACCCATTCGGAGCGAGTTATCTAACGGGTGTTCACTGTCGCAAAGGGAGGAAAGCAAGTATTTGCAGGGAGGCGGCCGTAACATCGCACGGCACGCCAGCCGTGACCCGGGCCCCGGAATAGCCACAATGTGGCCAGCCAGCCGCTTCGGCTGCGCGCCCCACAAACAGAGCGCAGCGCCGTGCCAGACAGCTCGGGGACGGCGCGGCGCGCTCCGCTATTCTCGGCTGCCATTGGCCAACTCCCTGGCCTGGCGCGCTGCACCTCCGGCTGCCGGTGCAGTAGCGGGCTGGCAAAAACAAAGCCACCTGACGGCGGGGGACGCCTCACTAGGACGGCCTTCCACGACATGCTAACACCGGCTAGCGATGCAACGGAAGCTGTCGGAGGCTGCGCAATGTTGTCTCAAATTTAAAGTCAAAGTCGGAAGCCGGGGAGGTACTTATGTAATTACCATTTCGCAATTACAACATTTATTTTTATAACAAAAATAGCTTTATTCTATGTTACTTATATTGGCCGGTCGGGGTGGCCGAGCGGTTCTAGCCGCTACAGTCTGGAACCGCGCGACCGCTACGGTCGCAGGTTCGAATCCTGCCTCGGGTATGGATGTGTGTGATGTCCTTAGGTTTAATTAGTTCTAAGTTCTAGGACGCTGATGACCTTAGAAGTTAAGTCCCATATTGCTAAGAGCCATTTGAACCTTTTGAACTTACAATGATGAGCCGTCTAACGAACGCTGCCAGGTCTTCTTGTGGGCACGTGACGCTATAACAAAAGTATACAGATTGATTCAACTGCCCCTACCGATCTCGATTTATGCAACCTGCGATGTGTTTTATCTGACCTTCACAAACCATGCACGAGTGGCCGAGCGGTTCTAGGCGTTACTGTTGGAATCGTGCACCTACTACGGTCGCAGGTTCCTGCCTCGGACATGGATGTGAGTGATGTCCTTAGGTTAGTTAGGTTTATGTAATTCTTAGTCTAGGGGACTGATGACCTCAGATGTTAAGTACCATACTGCTTAGAGCCATTTGAAGCATTTGAAAGTGAAGAGTACCATCTTGTAAGAAATTTAATATAGTTAAATTTTGTACTGAGATAAGTTTTCGCAACAGGCCACGGTTTCCGAGTTATTCAACAAAAACCTACAAAAGTGACCTTCAACCGCAATTTCACTCCGACACCCATCCCTCATAAGTTAGGATTTTTAGTACGTTGCTCGTGGCACTCCCTCCTTCAATATCAGAACTACTCCCGGTATTGAGTGGGCTATTATCCCACCAGTATTATCGGCCACTTCGTTAACATTATTTAATTAAACGCGCTCCTGAGGGTAACTAAAGAAAAATGACTTTTGTAGATGTTATACTAATGCTTACTAAGTTGACAATTCGACTGAAACTTAACCCTTACAAGCATAGTAGTTTTGTAGTCAGACCAGACGAGGAGGACGAGGTAATTGTTTATTACACGTTGTTAAAATGTACAAAATTGTTAGACCAGATTTAAACACACGTAAATTCTACAGTTTGTAAGAACTCTAATGAGCCAGTGGCGTAAAAAGGCCAGTCAGTGAAGATCAATAAAGTTCGCACGAGGGAAATAATTCATGCAGTCGCAAACTTTTGTACAGAGGTAGGAGGAGGTTCCATGAACAACGTACAAGCAATCCTGACTGTTGTGGCTGAGTGTGGGAGTAGGGGTGTGTTTGAACGTCACTTTTGTAGGATTTTCTTGAATAACTTGGAAACTACGGCCTCTAGCAAAGTATCCCAGTACTAAATTTAACCACATTAAGTTTCCTACAAAAAGGTCCTGTTCATTTTCTCTGTTCGACTAATAGTTTACGCGTAATGAGCGAGAGAATATGAAAATCATGGGTGTGGTTTTTGAAGGTCAGATTTCATATTGCGGGTTGCATAAAAAGTCACCCTGTGTAAGCGAATGGAGAATCGCTTTAGCAAAGATACGGGACGTGAATGAGGAAATTCTATGAGATAAGCGACGTTGGAATGGACAGGAAGGCGTGTTAATGTCTTGAGCGTCCATAGCAAGTGGTTGCAACCAAGAGTAGGCGACAAGATGTTAGACGCGCACAACTCCTCACAAAATGTGAAGGTCTTAGGCTTGCCCTCTCTGTAAAGCAAGAGAGGCGCCATCTGTGGCAGATCCGACGACCGAGTATAATACTGACGCAGACACAACTGTTTCGGGGCAAACTGTCCAATGCAACTTTTTTCTTTTTTCTTTAAGTTCTTTATTTACAACTTTATAATAATTATAGAGTCTTAATCATTAAGTAATTAGTGGGTCTTAATTTTATACAACATTAATTTCAGCTAATTACAACTTAAATAAATGAGCTACAGCCGTACCTGATTAACAATGGGCAACTGATTTATTATTAATATTTACTTTATAAGACCTACGCGTAACTAATCTCTAATGCCTGCAGCGTCATGGGTGTGTCAGTAGTTTACAAACCTACTTATAGAGCCCCGCTCATCTAGCTAATCACGATGACCGTGCCCCTAACAATGGCCAGGCCAAGGATTATTCGCTGCAGGTCCCTAACTAAATTTCCTAATTCTAAGTCCTACTAACTAGTTCTAATCTAAGTCATCTCCGGTGCTTGTCCTATGTCGGTGGTGCTGTATCCCACTTCCCTAATCCTGTACGCGGCGGATTCCAGACTGTGAGGAAAGTCGGCCTGTCCACGCACAGGCGGTATGGGAATAGGGTACTGGATTCAACTAGTATTAGGTATGTCTTAGGTTGTTAGTTAATTAATGTCCCTCCGGTATTCTTTTAACACTTTTCGTGATACCTCATTAGCCAATTTGTTGAGAGTTTGAAAAGTGTCTTCACGTCTGAGGACGTGGTATGTATCATGGTCGGGTAATTGGTCACGTAATGTAGATGCTACATCATTGAAAAGGGTGCACTCATAGACCAAATGATCGGGAGTACCCTCTGATACACCACATTCACACGTGGGCGTAGCCTTCTTCCCAAACCGACATAAATATGTCGGGTAGGGCCCATGGCCAGTGAGAAAGTGGAACAATCCTCGGGTAGGCTCAAAGTACTTCATGCCCAGTCGTTCCCTGACATTCGGAAGAAGTTCAACTGTTCTGCGATCTGTTTCTTCTTTTTCCCACAATTCCTGCCATAGCTGCTCGCGTCTTCGTCTTATCTCAACCTTATCCTCGACCCCGATCCCTAATATGTCTTCTACCTTCGTGGTATTTCCTTTTTTATCCCAGAACCACGCAGCCTGTTCTCTAATTTTGATGCCCAGGGGGCAGAGCCCCATTATGACTAATAGGGCTCCCCCTGGAGATGTCCTGTAGGCCCCCACGGACCTCAATATCATGTTTCTCTGAATTCTTCTCACTGTCAGTGCAATTTGCTGAAGATGGAGCTCCACAGGAGACGACCCCAACGTGTTCTCATGTTGACCCAACGACATCGCCAATTACGATTCCAGTGGGCGCGACATCATCGAGATTGAGCCGTGGATCGACAGAAACTTGTAACCTTGTCGGACGACTTAAGTTTCTTTTTACACTTGGTCGATTGTTGTCTCCAGACATGCCGTCCACCAGTGAACGGATGGTCGAAAAGTGAGCAACGCCACGAACGCAGTCTGGTGGGAGACAGTGTTATGACACTGGGGACATTCATCTGGTCTGCCATGCGACGGGTGGTAGTTATCGAAGGCATCACGTCAGCCGTGGACTAAGTGAATATTACCTCAGGCTACTTGCATCCCTTCATGCAAAGCACCGACCTGTAATTTTTATGGGAACTGAGTGTCCTGTACGTAGACACCCGATACCACATACCTCTGGAAACCTTCAGAGGACTTGCCGCTCTCGCCACGCCACGGAGGAGCCTTCTCCTCCTATTTCCAGAGCCACCTCCTTACTTGGAGCTCGTGTACTTGGTCACCGCCTTCGTGCCCTCGCTCACCGCGTGCTTGGCCAGCTCGCCAGGCAGCAAGAGCCGCACAGCGGTCTGGATCTCGCGGGACGTGATGGTCGAGCGCTTGTTGTAGTGCGCCAGGCGAGAAGCCTCGGCCGCAATGCGCTCGAAAATGTCGTTCACGAAGCTGTTCATGATGCTCATCGCCTTCGACGAGATGCCCGTGTCAGGGTGCACCTGCTTCAGCACCTTGTAGATGTAGATGGCTCCACATAATCGCTGCTGTAGTGCTCTTCAAATGCGGACCAGAAGTCCATGAGGCAGAAGGTCGTAAAGTTTTGGCTTGTCAGTGTAGGCTTTAATACCCGAAGCAGTATGCTTACTAGGTATCAGTAGGAAAAAATGTCACTTTGATAACTACGAATGGAATGTACCCTACAGTCGTAACAATTCATCATAAAACATGCAATCAATAAAAAATGAAGTACGGAATTTTCAGGTTGAACTTCAGTCTTTAGCCAGCAAAATAGTGTGCATCACAGAACACTCTTGTAGAGACAAAGAAACTCGGCTGTTAGGTATTTAGCCGGTTCCTTTAATATTGGCCGTCGTGCATTTGTGTCAAAAAAAGTAATTCCGTTCTAAGTGAGACTCGACCTTTCCACATATGAACTATAGTTTGCAGTATCAGGAACTGAACTAACAGAGATCAGAATTTACGAAAAGTTAACGATTTTGTGTAGACCAAAAGTAAATTAACTACTGCAGAGTCTAGAAAGTAGAAACTACGACAAATGGACATTTAGGCTGCTCCCGGAAGTGTGCTCTGTAACCAAAGAGGGTCAGTCGGCCGGCGGCGAAGGAGCGGCGAGGACGTGTGCTTAGTGTCCGCCGATCTAATGGTGCGCGAGAGTTTGTTTACTTCCTGTGAGCGCGAGTCGCTTACTAATAGTTCAATGAAGTAACAAGGCGAACTCCTATAGGAAGAACTCTATCAAGATTACGTTCCAAGCCGAATAACCAAGACCTCAGACATATGAAGCGGAAAACGTCATGCGTGATGAACTGCATCTAGATCCAGAGGGCGTCACCTGTGTTCACATTTCGATCACAACTAGTGTCGTCGATGTTAAGATGATTAACGAACAAGTGTGCATGAAGGTGGTTACTGGCGCTGCCGGCAAGCTCCAGTATCGGCTCTCAGATGGACCTAGCGCTCTGTCACCGTTGAACGAGCTGGCCTAGGCATGAGGACCCTCCGGTTTTTCGAGCTACCTTTTGGGATATTCGCCGATGTCGTTATCTCCGCTATTAAGCCGTACGGGACTGTCTTTAGCGTTGTGGCTGAGAAGTGGTAGACTTTTACAACGTATCCCGTACTCAGTGGACTAAGACAGGTCAAACTTGAACGTATGTTCCTTCAAACGTAAACACTGCCGGCTGTCGTGCAACAATCATGCACAATGGACTATTGCGCACATGGTCGAGAAGTGGACAGGAGGGTCATGTTTTGTTTGCAACGGCGGGTCACCCAGATTTCTTAAGGCGAAGCGGTACGACATGTTTCTCCTTCGTTGGTATGAATTACTCATGCACAAGTGACGGCACCTACGATGTTTGACGGTGAGGATCGGGATAGGTTACCACCGCAGACAGACCGACACGTTATTGACGAGGCACGTAATAAGGTCCACTCATGCAGTGGGAGTCTAAAAGATAACACCGAACAACTGCCACAGCAAAATTAGCGGACGCATGTTGATCCACGATTTGTGCCAACCGGAGCTTTCCCCTCGGAAAGTCGGATCTACACTCACATTCTGACCGGGAGTCGCACCAACCGAGGCAGTGTTCGCTCCGCAAGCACAAGAAACGCCGACGGAATCCGTCTGACGACTGTCTCTTGCGGACAGATACACACGGTAGTACTGATGTCGACTGTGTAGTGGACGCACCTGCTACGGAGGCGTCGACCGACACTGCTACCTCTTTAGGAATGGAGACGATGGATTCTTCTTCTCCTGGACATCCGGTCGGAGATGGAGGGAGCGATGGAACATCATCGCAGCCGCGGGGAGACACTAAAAGGGCCTCTTTGGTAGCCGCTGTAACACACAGGCAACCTCTCTCCAGTGACGGGGTGGCGTTGGGGTGAGAACCCCTGCCGCCACTGCTCACACTGACGACTGCCACTGCCTTAGAGGGCGAACGACAGTCACATTGATTCGCGAGTTCAACATCAACACCATCTGGTCGCGCGGGAAGCTGTCATTGTTAAGCGACGCTCCTTACGCAGTCGACATTGAATGGCCCTATTTCAAGGTGTATACGGTCTTCCTGGACACATCTAGATACACGACATGCATATCACACGCGTCGGATACGGGCAGTGGCGTCGCAGTCCTTCTCAAAGAAGGTTTTGTAGATGCCGATGTTCGTTACCTCAGAATGTCAGGGGCATGGCGCCTAGAGTCCAAGGGATACACCTCGCCAGTGTTTACACACCATCGGTTGCCAGCAAGAGGCGTGAACGTTCGCTATATTTTGATGAAGAATTAACGCAGTTATGCCAATGCAGACTAGATGATATGGTGATAAGGGGAATATTAGTTGTACGTAGTCTCCCAAGGACTAAATTCCTCACGATTCACCAAGCCCAGCACTCGACGCTGTCATTTGCGAGTTCGGTTTGGAAGACACTTGGGACAACATTCATGACGATAAACCGGGTTTCAGGTACTTCACGGAACATTTGTCTTGCAGAATTGACAGGATACTTATCAGCAGCTCTCTCAGGGATGCGGTAACGGCAGCCGAGCTGTGGCCTGGAGCAATTACTGCCCACTCTGCTTACAGCGGTACCATCAAGCTTGGACGCCAACGGGTGTTGCGTAGCCACAGCCCCCGTGGAAATTTAACACTGCAGTCCTGATCTCACCGAGGTGTCAGATGCCGTTGGGCGACGCATGGAGCTATGTGTACGACGACGAGGAGCGTACGCGTCTGCTTCACAGTGGTGGCTGGACTGTGCCAAGGCCAGTCTTTGACGCATCTCGAAGACATTTAGTAGGGGAGCTGCAGCGTGCAGGCGCAGCACTACAGAGTTCTGTTACACTGTCCTCAGCAAATGTTTCGTTATGCACCCATCACCAGACCACCAGAATACTATCAACCGAGCGAAAGCGAAGATTGTGACGTTGACGCGTCAACACTTAGAAGGGACCATCATTCGTACACTTTAAACGATCGGAATCGCTAACGAACGGCCCTCAATATAACATATAGCCTTGGAAGAAAGGCACAGGCACAGGAATTTGATCCAGCAGGTGACAACAGAAGACGGCGTACATCACGTCAAGCAGAGAGACATAAACAATGCATACTTTACCCATTATTCTCGTAAACAATGCACACTTTAGTTGCCGCGCGGAGTGGCCGCGCAGTTTGAGGCGCCATGTCACGGATTGCGCGGCTCCTCCCGCCTTAGGTTCGAGTCCTCCCTCGGGCATGTGTGTGTGTGTGTGTGTGTGTGTGTGTGTGTGTGTGTGTGTGTGTTTGTGTGTGTCGTTCCTAGCAGAAGTTAGTTTAAGTAACCTATAAGTCTAGGGACGGATGACCTCAGCAGCTTGGTCGCTTAGGAATTAACGCACATTTGAACATTTGCACACACTTTACCCATTATTCTCGCCTGTATGCAGAGAAGAGATATGATCCAAAGATAATTGCTCCTATCGCTGGTTTGATGCATGCCACAGTTCCTCCGGAACTCCAACAGCAACCACTATAGCCGGTGACTGAGAAAAAAGCGTCGGATGCCATAGGAAAAGTGGCACCCAAGAAGACACAAAAATCGGTTACACATCTCTGGAATTTTATAGGACGTTTCAGAGGCTATTAATGCCCTATTGGGCTAATAGTTGTCAAGAGCTCATGACGCCAGAGATGCAGCTTCCTGTTGCCTCTGTGAAAGGTGTCCTATCAATGGGTCAGGCATCAAAGGGAGGAACGGATACTATCCTCGCCGCCCTGTGCCGCCCTAGGGACCTGACTGTCTTCGCTAAGGTGTGTCATTGGCTGGGATAGACTTTAGTCAAGCTTTTGATTCCGTCAGTCATATGCACGTAACTGCTGTTCTTGAGGATATGCATTACCCGGGCGCTCGTCTCCTTCGTCGCACAGCATCGAAAGTGCTTGTCAACGGTAGACTGCCGAACACCTTGTACACTCACCGCTCTGTTAGACAGGGATGCCCCTTATCGACGATACTGTACCTTTAGCATTAGAACCGTTGTTGTGCGGCTCGTGGCACCACCTCACGAGCATCGTTTTTATGTTCACTGCTTATGCAGGTGATCTCATGTTAACTCTTCGTGACGAACGTGATGTTCACTGAACCATGGATTGCTTAGCCACTTATGGGGAAGCTTTGGGGAGGTGTATGCATGTACATAAGTCGGTGGCCTAGAATACTGGCACTGGGATGACACCTGCAATCGTCGCCCCACTCAGACCATGCGATAAAATCCTCTTTCTTGGTATCGACTTCACTGATGATATCTCACGCAGGTCGACTCAACTGTTGGAACATTCTGCAACATATCCGTGCTGGACGGGTGGATCATCGTTTCCGTGCCCTGAATCTTCATCAACGGACCGAATTTGCTGATGTCTTTCAGGCATCACGAATTCCGCATGTAGCGCAAACGCTGCCGATCCTTAAAAAATAGCTCGGAGTCTCATGGCAGCATTCAGTTCATTTGTCAGCGCTGGAACGATATTTAAGGTTCCATACGACTCCCTCTCTCTTTCTAAAGAACGCGGCGGACTTGGCCTTGTCAACATTCATGATAGAGCAGTCTCTCTATACGTTGGTATGCACCTCAAGCTAAGACGGCGATACCCGACCAGTCTCACGGGCTTACTGATGGAGGCTTTGGTATCGTCTTCCCTTCACCCTCCGGTGACGTTTACTGAGGTACCGGTGCCACTTTCTGAAATGTTTTATCAGTAGTATAACTACCTACGGGACGTTCGCCCTTTCTCTCGCTTACCAACGGCCAGTGACATCTATTGCATCACACTTTGCCGCCGGTCGCGTTATATCTTCTGACATACCCTACGGTGATTCGAAGGTAGTATGGCGCACTGCCAACGCGGCAACGCTGGATTCAGACGTACGTTCGATCTGGTACGTGACGGTGGACAAAAAGCAGATTACTCGAGAGATACTCCATAGGATCCATCTTGCTGATTCTCCTTTATGTGTGAACTGCAAAGTTCAGGATACAGACGAACAACCGCTACATTGCATGTCTACGGAAGAGATATGACATTTAGTGCGTCAAACTTGCCGTCTGTTTTTACGCATGTCGGCCTTTTTTGTCGATTCACGCACTCTCCTGTATCCGGACGCTGTTTATTATCCGAGGACGAAACACAACGCTGTCACGTGGATCAGAGTTCTCGCCATCCATTATTTGTTTGGAGGTGGTGTAATATGAGTCATGAATTTGTGGAACTATGTAAACTATCGTCAACCATAAGTACAGCCGATACTTTTTTAACTTCTCGAGGAGCATTTCCACAATTCGTCCAGTAGCTGGATCATTTATGGCAGGAGATAAATTTGATACGTTCACACGTAGAAGATTGGAGAGACAACGCTACCTACACGACATTACGAGAAGATATGCCACGATGATGGGGCGGCGGCTTCCTTGGAGTGTCAACGCTGTATGTGCATGTTCCAGAAGTGTTACCTCGTGTTTGTTTCCTTTCTTTCACGGTAGGTAGTACCCATTCTTCATTCTTTTAAAATCTTGGCTACAGGGACAAGTCATGGAAAATGCGGATTTTTTAAATAAACAAATGAATATTCCCCTGTGGCCATTTACTTCTCCCACATGATCCTGGAGACATTGTGGCCAAGCGTCGTGAAATGATCCCTTCCCACAGGACCGTCTCCCCCCCCCCCCCCCCCCCAAAAAAAAAAGTGCCCAGTCCTGCACAAATTTTTATTTGTTGTGAAATATTTTACAGTTGCTGCAGAATCATAATCGCAATTTTCGAGTTCGTTCTTAAGCAAATTAACTTACGTTCTGGGCAAAGACACGTCTCTGAAGATAGTGTTATGTAGAGACATAAATACGAAGGCAAATAACTACAAACGGATCTCTATGCTTCGAGTCATGTGCAAGACATTCTTGGCATTTCTACTTGAAAGAACACAAGTACAGTTTGAAGATATTTTCGGCGAATGACAAGCGAGCTTTCGATCAGGTGTTCGTGTGCAGATCATCTCTTCAACCTTAAAATGATAATGAAATCCGAAATTGCTAATCATCTGTACTTTCGTCGACTTCAAGAAGCAATATGTCTTGGTTGACCGACAGTCTATTTTTGACATTCTAGAAGGGCAGGCCCTAGATCAAAAGAGAGTAAGGCTCTTCAAGTAAACACTCAGAGACACAAAGTCCAGAGTAAAATTTACGAGAGAAATATAAGAATTTTTTGCATAATCAAAATCGGTATTCACCATGTGATGGAGCGTCTCCACGCCTCTTCAACCTCATTCTAGGTAACGCGTCATTAGGAACTGTTAAAAAGGATTGGAAAACAAAAATCTCTGGATAGCTACTGAGGTTTCACGGACTAAAAATGACACTACCATAAGCTTACTTAGCTTTCACATACGATTTAGCAATACCAGCGGACACTGAAATCACAACACTTGGACAGATAAATATCCTCAAAGAATGCACTGAAAAACCTCGCTCGAAAATCTCTTTTGAAAAAACGAAGTTCATTTGCACTACATTGAACTTTCAGAAATTAAATACGAAGTTCGGGCAAACCAAGACCGTGAGAAACCTCAAGTGTCTCGGTAAGATCATAAAATCAACGGTGTTAGAGACAGAAACACAGAGATTTCCATTACAGAAACCGAAGAGAGCGTAGGGGAGTGCGTTGTCCCTACAGGATAGTGTACTTAGCAACACATGATGATTACTGGTCGGTACTTCGGTCTCGTGACTGATTTCAGAATCGTGTGAACGAAAGCGCGCTAGAGACCGGTGTAAGCAGTTTCGCCGTTTACTAGATTTCTGTTGCTCTTTGACATGAGGTTGTGTTTTTGCAGCATTTGCAAATATTTCGTCTTCTACACACGTAAGTGCTGTATAATACTGAATATTAGAGCTATTTAGAAGATACTGTTAATTATTCGTGTACAGAACTTTACGGTGAGTAGAGTGTTGTACATTTTTAAAACTATTTATTAACATGTGGACAGTTCAACTAAACTTCGTCGGTCGGTGATCATCTTGTTCCTTGAAACAGAAGGTTTCTTACCATAAAACTTGCAAATGAACTGAATTTATTTAACTTCATAAGAATTTCACCTGTCTTGAAAATGATATTTTGTGTTAGTTGCCAGTAGCTTCTAAATGAAAACGTTTTTAACCTGTGCCTGGTGTTTGATAACATTTCTTCTTAATTTGATTTCTCTTTCGGAGTTTTGGTGTGCAGCAGAGAAATAATGTAATAAATACACCATTATATACAGTATTGACTAGATTTTATCGATTGCAACGCTCTTAAAATTCAATAGAATATTTGTTCCTAGGTACATGACCATTTTGTACCGTGGAACACGATTTCACATTTGGAAAACCCAGTTTTCCATACTACTTTTTTTTTAATTTTAGAGAAAGAATGCAGTGTATAGAAAGTGAAGGCCAGCATAAATAAAATGGAATAAGAAAACAGGGCTGACTAAAGGCGAAAGCTGTAAGGTAGAACGCTCTCTCTTATAGGATAATGCATCTACAGCAAGAAGTGCTTGTCTATACATTGTAGCGCCAAAGAAACCGCTATAGGCATGCGTATTCCAATACAGATATATCCAAACAGGTAAAATACGGCGCTGCCGTCGGCAACGCCTATGTAAGACAACAAGTGTCTGGCGCAGTTTTTAGATTCGTTACTGCTGCTACAATGGCAGGTTATCAAGATTTAAGTGAGTCTGAACGTGGTGTTATAGTGAGCGCACGAGCAATGGGACACAGCATCTCCGAGGAAGCCATGAAATGTGGAATTTTGCTCCTGTACGGCCATTTCACGAGTGTACACTGAATATCAGGAATCCGGTACAACATGAAATCTCCAACATCGCTGAGGCCGGAAAAAGATCCTGCAAGAACGGGACCAACGGCGACTGAAGAGAATCGTTGAACGTGACAGAAGTGCAACCCTTCTGCAAAATGCTACAGATTTCAATGCTGGGTGATCAGCAAGTGTCACCGTGCAAACCATTCAACGAAACATCATCGATACCTCTCATACGTCTATGGCAGTTGACACGTACGTAAGCATGCTGTCCGATAACCTGCATCCATTCATGTCCATTGTGCATTTCGACGGACTTCGGCAATTCCAGCAGGACAATGCGATACCCCATTCGTCCAGAATTGCTACAGAGTGGCTCCAGGAACACTATTCTGAGTTTAAACAGTTCCGCCGGTCACCAAACTCCCGAGACACGAACATTATTGAGCATATCTTGGATGCCTTGCAACGTGCCGTTTAGAGGCGATATCCAACCCCTCGTACTCTTACGGATTTACGGATAGCTCTGCAGGATTCATGGTGTCAATTCCCTCCAGCACTACTTCAGACATTAGCCGAGTCCATGCCACGTCGTGTTACGGCACTTCTGCGTGCTCGCGCGGGGCCCTACACGACTTTAGGCGGGTGTACCAGATTCTTTGGCTCTTCACTTTCTGAAAGTTAGACACTAAAATGCGGCAATCAAACCTGAAACTCTGTCCGCAAGCAAAACTTTAATTTTCTACAGAAAAGATGACCTGGAAAACATCCTGAAGGAATAATAAAAGGATTCTGAGGAAAATTCTTGGCTCAGAAAAAAAGAGGACTGTTACAGACTGAAACCCGTGAAGTAACAGAGAAGTTACCAAACAGCAGAGATTGAAAAACAATTATTGAAAATTTTTATACATTTTCAGAGCCTCCCAACAATGAGTCTTACACACAACATTAAAGCTCCCTCCGAACAAGTCATGAAGGCCCAACGGTACCGACCGGCCGCCGTGTCATCCTCAGCCCACAGGTGTCACTGGATGCGGATATGGAGGGGCATGTGGTCAGCACACCGTTCTCCTGGCCGTGTGGCAGTTTACGAGACCGTACACACAGCATTATGTCATACGTATGGGGACATTAAGGAATATATTGTGGATCCAACAAGTTAAAAAAGGACCTCGAGAGAGTCCAGTAGATAGTTAGTTAGTTAGTTAGTCAGCCAGTTCCACGTGTCATGGATCATTTTCACGACAAATCGTAATGATGTGGAACGAATCATTTTACATTTACATTGCAAATTAATTTGTAAATATTGCTATGTGCTGAACATGTATAAGTACTCTTTTTTAAAAAACAATTACAGATGTGAGTTAATAATTTCCACCCGGCACATCTTGCACATTACAACAGCAGAAATTATTCTGCGCAATGGAAGTAATTGTCAAGGGGAAACTTTTTCAGGTTGTTTTAAAATTTTACTTTGCTGTCTATGAAACATTTTATATCACTGGATAAGTGACCAAAAATTTTTGTCGCAGCACTGTGCACCCCTTTCTGCGCTAAAGGCAATATCATTTTTCCTTCTGGTATTGTAATTATGTATATCATTGTCCTTTGTGGACTGTGCTGGATTATTCACAACAAACTTCATGAGGGAATATATATAGTGTGGAGCAGTAGTCAGAATGCCCAACTGCATAAACAGATGTGTACAAGATGATCGTGGGTGAGCGTCACATATTATTTGTATAACAGGTTTTTGAACAATGAAGACTTTCTTTCTTAAAAATGAGTTACTCCAGACCATTATTTCATACGACATTATTGAAGAAAATATGCAAAGTATGTTAACTCTCTCACCAGTATTTGCAATGATTCTAAGTGCAAATATGGCTGAATTCAATTGTTTTAGGAGCTACAAAATGTGTTTTTTCCAGTTTCAATTCTCACAGTATGGACATATAAGAATTTTGAAGTTTCCTCTCTGTTTATTATGCTCTCACCATGCGTTACACTTATCATTTGGTGTAGTAACCCTAGATTTGCAGAACTGAATATGTTGTATCCTTTTAAAATTGAGGGTGAGTCCATGCACAGAATACCAGTCAATGATACTTTTAAGAACACTGTTTACCATTTCTTCTGTTGCTGTCTGTATGCTTGGATTGAATACAATACTAGTGTCATTTGCAAAAATAAATAATTCTGATTGTCGTATATTAGATGGAAGATCGTTTACATAGAAGTAGTTGAAGTAGTAGACAGGCAGTTATTCAGTGTAAAGGTAAACTGTTATATAACAAAGGCGAAGACTGAGATTAGAAAGAAAGTAGAACCAAGTGGTCTCAAGAAAGAAGAATAGCCCATTTCGAGAGAATGAGAGCCATATGGAAGGTTAGAAACAGGGTCTATATGTATATAATAATAATAAAATAACGAATGATATCAGTAGCAGCCTTATAAATATCCTTCACAGTTCTGGCAAGTCACAGTTGGCTGACAGTGCAACAAGTGTGACTAAAAATTCAACGTTAGTAATTGATGAAATGGTTAAAAAATAGAAAGGGAACACTGTGATGTTTCTATAAATGATCATTGACTCTCTGATCATTTTACCCTCATAATGGGAGTGGAAACAAGTTTGCAGAAGCCCATCAGATTAAAGGACTACAAAAGACCCTTTTCAAAACTTACAGTGCAACATTTTTCGAAGGCGTTGTTAAATAAAAGCTGCGAGGAAATGCGTGCAGGAGAAGATGGAGGCACAAAATTCTTTAAGTTCTCTACGCTAAATAAATTGAATTCTGAGCAGACAATTCCAAAATGACCCACACCAGTAGAATCGTCCACTAAAGATAAATGGATAACAGCAGAGATTAAAAAGTCCTCATACACACCCAAATATCTACGTCCCCTAAAAATGAGATAGTGAAGCAGAAGTCTTAGACTTTTATCTCCGTTACAGTAAGATTTACAGTAGGGTACTACTTGTAGCAAGAAGACCTTCAAACGGCAAATAATATTTAATGCTGAAAATTAAAAAAAGTCTTCTGGACGGCTGTAAAACAAACAGAAAGATAATACCCTAGAGCTAAGGACAAGGAACACAGTAGTAAATAAT
Source organism: Schistocerca gregaria (assembly GCF_023897955.1). Classification (NCBI taxonomy): domain Eukaryota; kingdom Metazoa; phylum Arthropoda; class Insecta; order Orthoptera; family Acrididae; genus Schistocerca; species Schistocerca gregaria. The sequence continues at coordinate 214,794,273 of NC_064926.1, read as the reverse complement.
TCATCAATCTCGTAAATTTTGTGATTCAATTTTTTTCAGCGCTGTGGATCATTTAAAACAAAATCCCAAGATAGGCCTACAGATGCAGCTTCTGTGAGTAATTACGTAACTAATACAACGATGCTGCTACCAACCACAGAATCTGAAATGAGGGAAACTGTACAATAATTAGAAGTTAAAAGTCAGGAGCTGTAGACGAAGTACGACTCTGTGTACTAAAGGAGACCATAGATAGTATAAATTCTCTATAAAGTTAAGCAATAAATTAATTCATCAGGTTTCGGATTTTTTTGCTATGTAAAATAAGTGTAAACTGTACCTCTAGTAAAGAAAGTAATGCAGAAGGTACTGAATATTAAAGGCCTGTCTCCCTGCCGCCATCGAAGATACGTGAAAACTACACTGAAGAACCAAAGAAACTGGTGCACCTGCCTAATATCGTGTAGGGCCCCCGCGAACACGCAGAAGAGCCGTAACACTGCATAGCGTGGACTCGACTAATGTTTGAAGTACTGCAGGGTTGTCTATAAACCCGTAAGAGTACGAAGAGGTGGAGATCTCTTCTCAACAGCACGTTGGAAGTCATCCCAGATATGCTCAAAAATGTTCATGTCTGAGGAGTTTGGCGGCCAGCAGAAGTGTTTAAACTCAGAAGAGTGTTCATGATACCACTCTGTAGCAATTCTGGATATGTGGGGTCTCGCATTGTCCTACTGGAATTTCCCAAGTCCGTCGGAATGCACAATGGACATGAATGGATGCAGGTGATCAGACAGGATGCTTACGTACGTAGCACCATTACAGGGCCTCCACCAGCTTGAACAGTCTCCTGGTGACATGCAGGATCCATGGTTGAGGCTGTCTCCATACCTGTATCCGTCCATCCGCTCGATACAATTTGAAACGAGACTCATCCGACCAGGAAACAGTCCAGTGCCGGTGTTGATGGGCCCAGGCGAGGCGTAAAGCTTCGTACCATGCAGTCAACAAGCTTTCAAGTCCGAAAGCCCATGTCGGTGATGTTTCGTTGAATGGTTCGTACACTGACACTTGTTGTTGGCCAACATTAAAATCTGCAGCAATTTGTGCAAGCGTTGCACTTCTGTCAAGTTGAACGATTCTCTTCAGTCGTCTTTGGTCCCGTTCTTGCAGGATCTCTTTTCGGCCGCAGCGATGTCGGAGATTTGATGTTTGCCCGGTTTCCTGATATTCACAGCACACTCGTGAATTGGTCGTGCGAGAAAATCTCTACTTCATCGCTACCTCGGAGATTCTGTGTGCCATCGCTCGTATGCCAACTATAACACCACGTTCAAACTCACGAAAATCTTGATAACCTGCCATTGTAGCAGCAGAAACCCATCTAACAACTGCGCCAGATACCGTTGTCTTATATAGGCGTTGCCGACCGCATCGCCCTATTCGGCCTGTTTACATATCTCTGTACTTGAATACGCATGCCAGTACCAATTTATAGTGCTCTTCAGTGTATAAGTCCTTTTCGAGATATTCACCAGCTCAAAACAGTTCAGAGTTCAACATGATGATTTACAAACTGACTCTCGCGATACAAAGAATAGTAACTCATGCTCTGTCTATCCTCAGTTCCCTAACGCAACCAAGTTGGTGTCCTGCTCTGGAACACATTCAGACCTCTCGAAATACGAAGTCCCTCAGAAGTTAGAGTATTATTGTGGCCAATCACCCTTACAACTGCATCACGCACTTTCCCATTAGCAGGTCTGTCGTCTTCCAGCACTCGATACAAAAAGTATACAGAAACCGTCGCTTGAGCTCTTCACTCGAAAGGTCTCTGTCTTCACTTGCGTCCCGTGGTCTTCCACTACTGTTTTCTTTTCGAGTGACTGAAGTTGATCCCTACAAAAAATATATCGTTGGTACGTGCTGCAGACGTGACCTGACTCGTCTTGACGACTTTCCTGCTATAAACTAATATTACAACAATACTTAAATAAAATAAACGTTATAAACATTCAATTGCACTCAATCCATGCACTTGAGCAAAATTAAATGTCTGCAGATTGTCCTTATATATTGTTTAAATAACTATTTAATCCTTCTTGATAGAAGCATCTTTTGGTTCTCTGTTCAATTGTGGAGTCGACTAACACATGCAACTGACCACTTTTAAATCAGCACAGTTATTAATAGTACTTACACCATTAGAACTACTGACGGCCTTGGGAGAGCCAGTGCTGACAAAACTCTACCATCTGGTTAGCAAAACGTATGAGACAGGCGAAATACCCTCAGACTTCAAGAAGAATATAATAATTCCAATCCCAAAGAGAGCAGGTGTTGACAGATGTGAAAATTACCGAACTATCAGTGTAATAAGTCACAGCTGCAAAATACTAACGCGAATTCCTTACAGACGAATGGAAAAAACTGGTAGAAGCCGACCTCGGGGAAGATCAGTTTCGATTCCGTCAATATGTTGGAACATGTGAGGCAATACTGACCTTACGACTTATCTTAGATGAAAGATTAAGGAAAGGTAAACCTACATTTCTAGCATTTGTAGACTTGAAAAAAGCTTTTGACAGTGTTGACTGGAATACTCTCTTTCGAATTCTGAGGGTAGAAGGGGTAAAATACAGGGAGCGAAAGGCTATTTATAATTTGTACAGAAGCCAGATGGCAGTTATAAGAGTTGAGGGGCATGAAAGGGAAGCAGTGGTTGGGAAGGGAGTGAGACAGGGTTGTAACCTCTCCCCGATGTTATTCAATTTGTATATTGAACAAGCAGTAAATGAGACAAAAGAAAAATTCGAAGTAGGTATTAAAATCCATGGAGAAGAAATAAAAACTTTGAGGTTCGCCGATCACATTGTAATTCTTTCAGAGAGAGCAAAGGACTTGGAAGAGCAGTTCAACGGAATGGAGAGAGTCTTGAAAGGTGGATATAAGATGAACATCAACAAAAGCAAAATGAGGATAAAGGAATGTAGTCAAATTAAGTCGGGTGATGCTGAGGGATTTATATTAGAAAATGAGACACTTAAAGTAGTAAATGAGTTTTCCTATTTGGGGAGCAAAATAAATGATGATGGTCAAAGTAGAGAGGATATAAAATGTAGACTGGTAATGGAAAGTAAAGCGTTTCTGAAGAAGAGAAATTTGTTAACATCGAGTTTAGATTTAAGTGTCAGGAAATCGTTTCTGAAAGTATTTGTATGGAGTGTAGCCATGTATGGAAGTGAAACATGGACGATAAATAGTTTGGACAAGAAGAGAATAGAAGCTTTCGAAATGTGGTGCTACAGAAGAATGCTGAAGATTAGATGGGTAGGTCACATAACTAATGAGGAGGTATTGAATATAATTGGGGAGATAAGGAGATTGTGGCACAACTTGTCAAGAAGAAGGGACCGGTTAGTAGGACATGTTCTGAGGCATCGAGGGATCACAAATTTAGCATTGGAGGGCATCGTGGAGGGTAAAAATCGTAGAGGGAGACAAAGAGATGAATACAGTAAGCAGATTCAGAAGGATGTAGGTTGCAGTAAGTACTGGGAGACGAGGAAGCTTGCACAGGATAGAGTAGCATGGAGAGCTGCATCATACCAGTCTCAGGATGAAGACCACAACAACAACAACAACAACAATCAATATTGAAATAGAATTGCCCGCAAAAGTAGTAAACTGTCCATTAAATAAATACACAAGTATGACAAAAGGTGAGGTATTCATGCTGTATTAATTTTCTGTGTACTTGGGGCGGATACGATGTTCTGAGAAACATAGATAGATATAAAAGACATTGCAAATCAATAAATAAAATAGATACAGATATGTAGCTATCATTCGATGTAACTTTTGGCATAATAGCACGAAGCGTTTAAAAATTGTTAATTCAGAGGTACATTGTGAAAATGTTTATTCACTGTGAAATAATAACTTCTGTAGTTTTAAAGAAGTTGAAATACTGTAATGTCACTGGATGCACATCATTTATGTAAACTCGACGATGTATTCAGATTTACTGTACTACTTGATGGGAATTATTATGACCCTCAAAGAGCCGTAAGAAGCTATAGTTTAATTTGTCTGACACTCCGCTACATCTTGGAGCTTTGTCTCCGCATAAAGCTCATGGGAGCGACAGCTGTCAAAGTTCTCCATACTTTGATTTCCCCTGTTGGCGGCGATGCTGCTAGTTTTCCTACCTGGGCTCACTCGTACTGGCCACCTAGCCACAAGCCGGAACTGCCGTGGCGCTTCCTGAGACTGGGCCCACTAGCGTCCAGCTGTGCAACACATTCATCCTACTCAGTACGACCGCCGGGCGGCCGATCAGCTCGCCTAACGGCGCGTAAAGTTACAGAGTGCACGTGATTTCCCTATTCCTTCGTGCTTGGTTGCTCAGACGGGCAATGAAACTCTTCCTTGTTCGATCTGTTTTCTTTGGCTGATCAATGCAGTCAGGCTGATGCAGTATTTCTTCACTTTCAAAACGCGCTCGATTTGATACCACATCAAAGTTTATTGACAAACGTTCAATCAATTTGTAACTCGGATGAGAATTTCTTGGTGCGGGGGACACAGCATGTTATCTTGCAAGGAGGTATTGTAGGAGTAATTTCAGGTGTAGCGCAGTGAAGTTTGTTGTGACTTTAGCTAGTCATGTTGCAAATTACATTAATGACGAGATGGACAGTATAAATAAAACTAAACTAAACTAACTCTAACTAAACGGCTTGAAAAGGCCCAACGATACCGATCGTTCGCCATAACATCCTTAACCAACAGAGCCGGTCAGTGTGGCCGAGCGGTTCTAGGCGCTTTAGTGCGGCACCGCGCCGCTGCTTAAGTGTATGACATTCATACTAGATAAGAATAAAAGGGCATATTGAATATATGAAAGAAGGGCGGTACATAGAGTCGCAGATTAATTTGACTCGCGGTTGTCACAGAAACCCTGAACAGTGTAGGATGCTATGTGCGCTGGGGGATTAGTGAGTGGTGATGACAGGCTGTGGGGCCCAGGTCAGACACTGTTAACAACTATAAAGATATTCATTGATCTTGGAATATGGCGTATTGAGGCAAGCGCACTTCTCCTCACTGATCCTGGCTGGAGCTTCCACCTGGTGCTGCTGAGCTGTGCCCTAGTGTTTCTGAGGCCGACAGCCTCTGCAGGCGACGGGCATTGACGTCAATGACGCGCCAAGTTGTGAAGCGATGGCCCTCCACTTGGCAGGCGGCCCGTCGGCTCCGAACGCGACCGCGGTGGCGGCGTGTGCGCTACTTCCCTTGGCAACATGCGTACCCCACTGCCCCAGGCCCCACTGGCGATACTGCGACGGAATGAGAAGGCGGCTCCGTGCGGAGTACGAACCGCTGCCCTCGGGCTGTGGCTGGCTGGCGGCTGGCGTTGTGGCGCCGAGTCCTGGGAGGCTGTCTGCGTCGGAACCAGCAGGCGCGGACGGCAGATCGGCAGTGCTGAGACAGCAAATCACGCGGGGAGGGCAACGACGTTGGGATCACAGATTTACTTCAAGCTGTAGTGGGCAATTGAAGCAACGTAATGTGCATGTAGTTAAGTGAACTACTCTGGAAATTCCGAGAAAATCACAAGAAAAGTTTTAAGTGTCTATTATATAACTGGTGTATCGGTTCAAAGATGCCGGGCGTTAGATTTCATGGTGGTCGTGTGATTAGCATTCGAAATTCGAGAGACGAGCGTGTATGACGCGGCGGTTCGACTCGCGCTCGAACTTAACTATTAATTTATTTTTTCAACACTCACCATATTATCTAAGTTATCTGACATTTGAGAGGTAATATAATGAAAAAAACCACTTATATTTGCATAAATATTCAATTTATGTTTTCCATGTCTGTATAACCAATACTATCCTGCGACGTCTGATGTCGAGAGCACATCTACATCTACATCTACATTTATACTCCGCAAGCTACCCAACGGTGTGTGGCGGAGGGCACTTTACGTGCCACTGTCATTACCTCCCTTTCCTGTTCCAGTCGCGTATGGTTCGCGGGAAGAACAACTGTCTGAAAGCCTCCGTACGCGCTCGAATCTCTCTAATTTTACAATTGTGATCTCTTCGGGAGGTATAATTTGGGGGAAGCAATATATTCGATACCTCATCCAGAAACGCACCCTCTCGAAACCTGGCAAGAAAGCTACACCTCGATGCAGAGCGCCTATCTTGCTGAGTTTGCCACTTGAGTTTGCTAAACATCTCCGTAACGCTATCACGGTTACCAAATAACCCTGAGACGAAACGCGCCGCTCTTCTTTGGATCTTCTCTATCTCCTCCGTCAACCTGATCTGGTACGGATCCCACACTGATGAGCAATACTCAAGCATAGGTCGAACGAGTGTTTTGTAAGCCACCTCCTTTGTTGATGCACTACATTTTCTAAGGACTCTCCCAAAGAATCTCAGCCTGGTACCCGCCTTACCAACAATTAATTTTATATGATCATTCCACTTCAAATCGTTCCGCATGCATACTCCCAGATATTTTACAGAAGTAACTGCTACCAGTGTTTGTTCCGCTATCATACAATCTTACAATAAAGGATCCTTCTTTCTATGTATTCGCAATACATTACGTTTGTCTATGTTAAGGGTCAGTTGCTACTCCCTGCACCAAGTGCCTATCCGCTGCAGATCTTCCTGCATTTCGCTGCAATTTTCTAATGCTACAACTTCTCTGTATACTACAGCATCATCCGCGAAAAGCCGCATGGAACTTCCGACACTGTCTATTAGGTCATTTATATATATTGTGAAAAGCAATGGTCCCATAACACTCTCCTGTGGCACGCCAGAGGTTACTTTAACGTCTGTAGACGTCTCACCATTGAGAAAAACATGCTGTGTTCTGTTTGCTAAAAACTCTTCAGTCCAGCCACACAGCTGGTCTGATATTCCGTAGGCTCTTACTTTGTTTATCAGGCGACAGTGCGGAACTGTATCGAACGCCTTCCGGAAGTCAAGGAAAATAGCATCTACCTGGGAGCCTGTATCTAATATTTTCTGGGTCTCATGAACAAATAAAGCGAGTTGGGTCTCACACGATCGTTGTTTCCGGAATCCATGTTGATTCCTACAGAGTAGATTCTGGGTTTCCAAAAACGACATGATACGCAGACAAAAAACATGTTCTAAAATTCTACAACAGATCGATGTCAGAGATATAGGTCTATAGTTTTGCGCATCTGCTCAACGACCCTTCTTGAAGACTGGGACTACCTGTGCTCTTTTCCAATCATTTGGAACCTTCCGTTCCTCTAGAGACTTGCGGAACACGGCTGTTAGAAGGGGGGCAAGTTCTTTCGCGTACTCTGTGTAGAATAGAATTGGTATCCCGTCAGGTCCAGTGGACTTTCCTCTGTTGAGTGATTCCAGTTGCTTTTCTACTGCTTGGACACTTATTTCGATGCCAGCCATTTTTTCGTTGGTGCGAGGATTTAGAGAAGGAACTGCAGTGCTGTCTTCCTCTGTGAAACAGCTTTGGAAAAAGGTGTTTAGTATTTCAGCTTTACGTGTGTCATCCTCAGTTTCAATGCCATTATCATCACGGAGAGCCTTGATATGCTATTTCGAGCCACTTACTGATTTAACGTAAGACCAGAACTTCCTAGGATTTTCTGTCAAGTCGGTAGATAGAATTTTACTTTCGAATTCACTGAACTCTTCAGGCATAGCCCTCCTTACGCTAACTTTGACATCGTTTAGCTTGTGTTTGTTTGAGAGGTTTTGGCTGCGTTTGAACTTGGAGTGAAGCTCTCTTTGCTTTCGCAATAGTTTTCTAACTTTGTTGTTGAACCACGGTGGGTTTTCCCTGTCCCTCACAGTTTTACTCGACACGTATATGTCTCAAACGCATTTTACAATTGCCTTAAACTTTTTCCATAAACACTCAACATTGTCAGTGTCGGAACAGAAATTTTCGTTTTGATCTGTTAGGTAGTCTGAAGTCTGCCTTCTATTACTCTTGCTAAACAGATAAACTTTCCTCCCTTTTTTTAATTTGCTGTTAACTTCCATATTCAGGGATGCTGCAACGGCCTTATGATCACTGATTCCCTGTTCTGCACTTACATAGTCGAAAAGTTCGGGTCTGTTTGTTATCAGTAGGTCTCAGATGTTATCTCCACGAGTCGGGTAATTGTGCATTCCTCGTGTGGTCTGGCACATTGTGATTTATTACATTACTGACTGTGAATAACGCATTCGCATCATTGTTTATCGAGGTTTCACTTGGGATTTTCAGGCCTGTCCCTCGTCCTTGAAAATTTGATTACAAATAATAAGTAGTCAAATAACATATGAAACTTACTACAACTTCACGATAATGCACTTGGTTTTTTTCTGTTATACAGAGTGTATCAAAAATTATCATCCGACTTGGCACGTCTATATTTGTGAAAGTAATAAACATATGCACAATGAATTTTGTTTTTTGATGAGCGGGAAACTCAAAAGGTTTTTTCTTACCTTTTCATAGGTGTTCAGTATGCCCCCCTTGAGATGTCAATGAGGTATTCATATTGTTCCCACACTGCAGCCAGTATGTCCTGAGTTACAGCTTCCACAGCTGCTGTTATGCGATGTCTCAGTTTATTCATTGTTGTTGCTAATGGAGGAACATAAGCAGAGTCTTTTATAAACACCCCCCACAAGAAATAATCACATACAGTCATGTACGGTGACCTTGGAGGCCAGTAATGTAAGACTGAATATTTGGTCCAGTGCGACCGACCCATGGTTTAGTAATCGTTTGATTTAAAAATTCCCCCACTTCCACATGCCACCATGACGGTGCCCTATTCTGTTGGTAAATGAAGTTGTTCGCATCAGTCTTCATTACTGGGAGAAGAAAGTTCTCAAGCGCATCGAGATATGTGCTTCCTGTAACAGTGTTCTCGGCGACCTTGGAGGCCAGTAATGTAAGACTGAATATTTGGTCCAGTGCGACCGACCCATCGTTTAGTAATCGTTTGATTTAAAAATTCCCCCACTTCCACATGCCACCATGACGGTGCCCTATTCTGTTGGTAAATGAAGTCGTTCGCGTCAGTCTTCATTACTGGGAGAAGAAAGTTCTCAAGCGTATCGAGATATGTGCTTCCTGTAACAGTGTTCTCGGCAAAGAAAAATGGACCATACATCTTTTCCCGTGAAATTGCACAAACTACATAAAATTTTGTTGCGTTCCTCTCATGTTGTACGACTTCATGTGGTTTTTCCGTACTTTGTATTCTCGCATTGTGACAGTTAATCTTTCCATTTAAATGGAATGTTACCTCGTCACTAAACACTAAGTGTGGAAAAAAAGTGTCATACTCCATCTTATCAAGAACGAAATTTCAGAACTCCACACGTCGTTGTTTGTCACCTTCACGAAGATGGTTCAAATGGCTCTGAGCACTATGGGACTTAACATCTGAAGCCATCAGTCCCCTAGAAGTTAGAACTACTTAAACCTGACTAACCTAAGGACACCACACACATCCATGCCCGAGGCAGGATTCGAACCTGCGACCGTAGCGGTTACGCGGTTCCAGACTGAAGCGCGTAGAACCACTCGGCCACGCCGCTTCACGAAGAGCTTTATTGATTTTGGAATATGGCGTATTGAGGCAAGCGCACCTCTTCTCACTGATATCCTGGCTGGGGCTTTCGCCTGGTGCTGGTTTGTGTGGTTTCATGTATAAACTTCGACACGGCATGGACATCGAGGGCATGTTGAGCTGTCGAGCTACACGGCTAACGGGTTTCTGCGGACCCCATGTGAAACTATGCTGGATGCGTTCGATGTCTGTGTCAGACACTCGCGGACGGTCCGGCGGTTTGTCTCTACACAAACAACGTGTTTCTCGGAGTTGTTCGTGCCGTCGCCTAATGCTCTGTACTGTAGGTGGATGCACACCATACCTAGTTCGAAAGCCACACTGAACAATTATTACTGACCCGCACTGCGCAAAACGTAGAACACAAATCGCTTTCTGTTGTCCCGACACCTCTTTTACTAGATCTGTAGTGGGGACACACTGGTCCTACCTAGCGGGGGACCATGTAACTCAAGTTTTGACCTTCCCAACAGTACGTTGCTCACGGACATATCTCAAATAACATAATAGTTATGATTTCTGTAAATAGGATGATTCTTTTTGATACACCTTTCAAATGTCACTTACCAGTGAAGAGGCCGGCCGTTGTGATCGAGCGGTTCAAGGCGCTTCAGTCTGGAACCGCGCGACCGCTACAGTCGCAGGTTCGAATCCCACCTCGGGCAAGGATGTGTGTGATGTCCTTAGGTTGGTTAGGTTTAAGTGGTTCTAAGTTCTAGGGTACTGATGACCTCATAAGTTAAGCCCCATAGTGATCAGAGCCATTTGAACCAGTGAAGATAAAAGTATAGATTAAAAAGTATTTGTTAGTGGCATTCGTACCGTCTTCTGTTCTACGACTGTCTTGTAAAGCGCTAGCACTAATCTCTTGGCCGCAATGACTTCTTAGGGCTTGTACCTTCGCACAAATACATCGGTTACATAATAAACTTCTCTTCCGACTTTCTCGGGACTGCCAGAGTAGTGCACCTTCCTGCTTGCGCGTTATGTTGTTTTTATGGCCTACTATAGGTGTAAAAAGTCTGAAGTAAATCCGTGATCCCAAAGTCGTGGCCTCCCCTTCATAGTGCGGACAGCAGTTTCGAACCCATGGCTGCAGCTGGCGCAGACCAATAACCACACTGTGCGGCGATGCTCTGGCTTCTTGGGGACACTGCCGGCTCCCGGCGATGACGAGTGACCCCAGCCTCAAAATCCAGACTTATTTATGTGCTCCAGAGCCCATCTGTTTCGTTGAAAGCGGCGCGTAGTTACGTGGGCAAAACAAGAGACTTTCCCTGACGAGGCGACACAGTCCAACACCACCTAGACTACAGGCCTGCTCGCACACTTGTGACGTCACATGCTGATGGCCGGGTCTGTATCGGAACGCTGCTGTTGAACACTCGGCAGGTATACGAACTTTACGAGTTTTAGAGCTGAGACCGCATAGGGATTCTCGTGCTTTCCTCTTTTACGTGGCCCTGTAATGAAAATATGGAGGCAGGGTCGCCATATGAAACGTCCTCTTAGAAAAATTGTGCAAGACTGTGCTTAAACTGACACACAATATTTTTTTAGCGCAACGCAATCTGTCTTTTAATAATCCCTACACAAAAATGGCCCTGAATAACATTGACCTATACGTTTCACAAATCACTTACCTCACGAAAAATCTTCGTTACTCGAACTACTGCAATATAGCGAGGGCCACTACTGCCAGCTAAATAAAAGATTCAAACTACGGAAGGCACTAACTACTGATAGGCATAGTTAGCAAATGAAAGATTTTAATAGAGAACAAACAATGTATTTACCTTAATAATCATAAAAAATTATATATATATAAGAGGACCGGAAACAGAAAACACAACGAGCGAATGAGGGAAGTTTGGGCAGCAAGGAAGGCAGAAAAAGGAACTGGCCATGTAGTTTAGTCCAAATGCGCTCTTTAAGGGCAAAACACCAATAATAATAATATATCTATAGTAGTTCATGACATCCAGTCTTACAAATTTCAAAACTCCGCCATTTCTCTCCCCACATCAACCACTGCTGGCGGCTCGCCTCCAACTGCGCAACGCTACGCGCTGTGCACATCCAGCTGCCGCTGCCCAACACTACAGTGGCAGACAACGATGCAAACCAGCCACAGACTGCACACAGCACAGCCAGTGATTTTCATACAGAGCGCTACGTGGCGTTACCAATAAGAAAACCTAAACAGCCTACTTACAAAATGCCCTATGTTATTTCAAGATGTAAAATTATTTTGACGATTTGCCTTAAATACGTATTTCTAGGCTTGAATACAAACTGCAATTTTGAATTGTGTCTTTTACCTCAGGAGCTACGCTTTCTTGCAGTAAAACATCGGCAATATGCAATAACAAGCAGATGTTTTCGGTTTTAAATAAAGCAGCTGGAGACGCTAGCGAATTTAAGAATTTGTTTCCCCGGTTATTTTCGTAAATTTTCCTCTCCACTTCAAAATTTGTTGACCTCACACGAAACTAAAATCATTCGACGAAATGGAGCATCTCCTGACATAATGTCTAATAAATAAAAAAACACGAAAAACATTTTATGTCCATGTTTCTCCAGAACTTTAGAACCTTAAACATGAAAATATTGTTTCTCCTATATCCTTGATTGAAATTCGTGTCACAGAGTGCTGTTAATTTAATCATAATGCACTTACCTCGAAATTCTGCTTTCTATACTGCTCAATCTGGCGAACACTGAATTCATTAAAGCTATTTTCTAAGGTAGTTTACTCAAATTGAAATTATTTCCGAATAGCTGTTTATGTAAAACTGAACAGAATCATTCTGTAGCTCTTCCAAATAAAAGTACTGGAAACTCAATAATCTGTTAGGAATGATAAGGAATACTAAACATTTTCGAGTCACACTAATTAATATAACTATTTTGTGTCACAATTGTTGCAATCATGAGAGACATTTTACAGCCAGCTTCGTATTAACCTCGCAGCAATGGTCCAGAATTAAGAAACAAATGATACTGGTACATGATACATAACTGCTTTTAAAAACAATTGGCAAATGTGCAATGGGAACAAATAACACGCTACAAATTTTTTGTTATTTACTTACCTTTGAGTGAAGCGTAGACACAAATTCCTGTCTGGGAATAGCTGCAATCCAGCGATTTCTCAACTGCACACATTTGGGAAATCGAAACATGTGCACTTTCATGCCTTTTTGGGATTTTTAATTTCCCTGGCAAAAGGGAACGCAGCACTTGTATCCCATAATTCGCAGAACTGTGTATCGCCGTTTAGGCTGAGCTCTGCTATCCTCGCTGTCCAGCGCACTGGTGTGTTTGTTATTCTAACACAGAAGTTGCCACACTTGTGGCCATTAGCTCACGGTTTTCATAACAACGCTCTATGACGCTTCCATACTACATTCCATTATTTGAGACTAATAATTTTCCGACGGAAGGCTGGGTCGCGGTACTACAATAGTCTGAAATTGTAGACACTTGGAAACGGACACCAGTTATTCAGCGAAAGCCTAACTGCACTATCTCAAGAACCATTGTTAAGTGACGACTCTGGAAACACACCTCAGCCCATATGTATCGCTCCCGTAAGGATCTACGACAACTTTAGACTCATTATATCGCGCCCAGAGACTTCTGTACGCCAACTCCTCCCGTGTCAGATACGTAAATGGAAGCGGAAGAAACCGCAACACGCGGTACGTTGCCAAGTACCTCCTGCCATGCAGGTTTTGTAAATGAAAAAAATTGAAAGTTGAATGCATCATTGCAGAAAAGCTTAAGGGACTTCCACTTAATTGTAAGTTGCTGTAAGTGTTAAAGACCGCATGAAAATGGTCATTAAGCGTTAAAAGAGATAGTCAGATGTGAATAAACTCTGTAAATACAATCTACATATACATCTACATGACTACTCTGTAATTCACATTTAAGTGCTTGGCAGAGGGTTCATCGAACCACAATCATACTATCTCTCTACTATTCCACTCCCGAACAGTGAGCGGAAAAAACGAACACCTAAACCTTTCTGTTCGAGCTCTGATTTCTCTTATTTTATTTTGATGATCATTCCTACCTATGTAGGTTGGGCTCAACAAAATATTTTCGCATTCGGAAGAGAAAGTTGGTGACTGAAATTTCGTAAAAAGGTCTCGCCGCGACGAAAAACGTCTTTGCTGTAATGACTTCCATCCCAACTCGTGTATCATATCTGCCACACTCTCTCCCCTATAACGCGATAATACAAAACGAGCTGCCCTTTTTTGCACCCTTTCGATGTCCTCCGTCAATCCCACCTGGTAATGATTCCACACCGCGCAGCAATATTCTAACAGAGGACGAACGAGTGTAGTGTAAGCTGTCTCTTTAGTGGACTTGTTGCATCTTCTAAGTGTCCTGCTAATGAAACGCAACCTTTGGCTCGCCTTCCCGACAATATTATCTATGTGGTCCTTCCAACTGAAGTTGTTCGTAATTTTAACACCCAGGTACTTAGTTGAATTGACAGCCTTGAGAATTGTACTATTTATCGAGTAATCGAATTCCAACGGATTTCTTTTGGAACTCATGTGGATCACCTCACACTTTTCGTTATTTAGCGTCAACTGCCACCTGACACACCATACAGCAATCTTTTCTAAATCGCTTTGCAATTGATACTGGTCTTCGGATGACCTTACTAGACGGTAAATTACAGCATCATCTGCGAACAATCTAAGAGAACTGCTCAGATTGTCGCCCAGGTCATTTATATAGATCAGGAACAGCGGAGGTCCCAGGACGCTTCCCTGGGGAACACCTGATATCACTTCAGTTTTACTCGATGATTTGCCGTCTATTACTACGAACTGCGACCTTCCTGACAGGAAATCAGGAGAGTAATTGCAGAGCGGATTAAAAATATGAGGAACTGTAGGGCTTCATTCTTGGTACCAAAGCATTACAAAATATTCATCTGTTGTGTGTCCAAAAATCCTACGTCAACCCCTTCAGTCCTAAGAATATATAAAAAAATTAATTTTAAACTTTTTCATAAAATTGACCTTTATCATCATATTGGCAAAAAGTATACAATTAGTTATTTTAAGGAGGCGGTTTCACTGTGGAATATTTTTCACAAAGTTAATCTTTATTATCATAATAAGCAACGAATGCAAAAAGAAATTGGAAAAAAAGTAAATAAACAGTTGTTTTAAGGTTGTCGCTCCATTTTGGAGCAACTGGGACATACAGTTTTCAATTACCCACTATTCCATGAGATATATTTGAAAGCAGTTTCACATTTTTCGTAAACACAATCTCGAAACTTCCATGAGCTAATTGTGTCTAAAACAAATTTTACCGCTATATAACAAATAAAAGTGGCCTAAAGTTTAATAAATTTATATCAAAAGTACATACTGCTCCAGTGATTTCGTTTGTAACCACTCATGACAACAGTAGCAAACTCAAATTAACGCTACAGTAACGTTAGATATATATCAAATTTCACTGTCAATGATTTTCTCAGTGTGATTACTACTAAAAAAATAAGAACCACCACATGTCACGATCTCCTACAACGACATAGTACATACTCTCCGCGCCGACTTTTGTTTTGAATTCTGTAATTGACTGTATAGTGCACCAAATTCGTAGAAGTACCTCAGTGTGGCACTAGATATCTTTCTCTTGCAATAGCATCTGTGGTTTGATGCGAAACACACTGGTACTTCACAAAATTAATTAAATAGTGGTTTCAGTGAGAAACAACTGGTAATCAGATGATTAAGGAGATATGAAAAGATTAATTACTCAGGGCACTAAAATGATACATTTACCAAACACATGTACCTACACAAACATTGATCGAAGTGACCATCTACTTTATCCGTGCATCCCCTTACTCTTTGTCCCATACTTTACCGTACCTTGTGGAAACCTGTTGTGTTGCCTGTTTGGTCAGATCCATTTTAGCTACGCTTTCTCAGAATATCAACACTGGGTAAGTGTGAGTAGAACACACCAAGGATTTTAAATGACACCAAAGAAAAAAATTCATTGGATTCGAATCTGGAGATCGGACAGACCAAGCAAATCACCTCTTCAGAAACTGGTTCTCGAGATACTCTCGAATTATGCGTGTAAATTGAAGTGGAGCACTATCGTGCATAAACCACATTTGTTGGATGACGTCTGGGTGTACGTCATTAAAGATCTGAAGCAACACATTTCTGAGAAATTTCGGCTACGTTTCATCAGTAAGACGTTGTGCGACAAATGCTGACCAATGAGATGACCATGAATGATTCCACTCCACATACTGAGGCCGAACCTTTGTCATAGAATGTCTTGTACATTTCATGAAGGTGTTCATGACCCAAAACATGACTTTTATGGTAACTGAAGATCGCATCACATGAAAAAGCACCCTCATCAGTCGATACAGTACATGTTAAGAGCTGCAGAAACATCGCATACTGCCATAAAATGCTCCAGCAGGAAGTTACGCTTGGCAGAAAATATACCTTACTTAATCCTTGCACCCGTTGAAGGAGAAACGAGTACAGCAGATTTTCTTAGCAATCATATAAAACCACTCACTTGACGAAAGGTCTGTTCCCAAAGAGTGGAAAGTAGTACAGGTCACACCAATATTGAAGAAAGGAAATAGGAGAAGCCCATTGAATTAGAGACCCATATCATTGACCTCAATTTGCAGAAGGATTTTGGAGCAAATACAGCACTCGAACATTATGAATCACCTTGAAGAAAATGACTTATTGATACATAAGCAACACGGATTCATAAAATATCGTTCTCGTGCAACACAGCTAGCTCTTTATTCCCATGAAGTAATGAGTGCTGTCGACAAGAGATCTCAGATCGATTCCATATTCCTAGATTTCCAGAAGGCTTTTGATATCGTTCCTCACAAGCGACTATTAATCAAATTGCATGCATATGGAGTATCGTCTCAGTTGTGTGACTGGATTCGTGATTTCCTCTCAGAGAGGTCACAGTTCGTAGTGATAGACGGTAAATCATCGAGTAGAACAGAAGTGATATCTGGCTTTCCGCAAGGTAGTGTCATAGGCCGTCTGCTGTTCCTGATTTACATAAATGATCTAGGTGATAATCTGAGCAGCCCCCTTAGATTGTTTGCAGATGACTCTGTGATTTACCCTCCAGTAAAATCATCAGACGATCAATTCCAATTACAAAATGATCTAGAGAGAATTTCTGTATTTTGCGAAAATTGGCAATTGGCACTAAACAAAGAAAAGTGCGAGGTCGTCCACATAGGTACTAAAAGAAATTCGATAAATTTTGGGTATACGATAAATCACACTAATCTAAGGGCTGTCTATTCGACTAAATACCTAGGAATTACAATTACGGGCAACTTAAATTGGAAAGACCACATAGGTAATATTGTGGGGAAGGCGAAACAAAGACTATGCTTTGTTGGCAGAACACATAGAAGATGCGACATACCCACTAAAGAGACAGCCTACTTGTCCGTCCTCTGCTGGAACATTGCTGCGCGGTGTGGGATCCTTACCAGGGAGGATTGACGGAGGACATCGAAAAAGTGCAAAGAAGGGCAGCTCGTTTCGTGTTATCGCGCAATAGGGGTGAGAGTGTCACTGATATGATACGCGAGTTGGGGTGGCAGTTACTGAAATAAAGACGGTTTTCTTTGCGGAGACATCTATTTACGAAATTTCAATCACCAACTTTTTCTTCCGAATGCGAAAATATTCTGTTGGCACCCACCTACGTAGGGAGAAATGATCATCATGATAAAATAAGAGATATCAGAGATCGAACGGAAAGATTTAGGTGTTCCTTTTTCCCACGCGCCATTCGACTGTGGAATGGTAGAGAAGTAGTATGAAAATGGTTCGATGAACCTTCTGCCAGACACTTAAGTGTGAATTGCAGAGTAACCATGTAGATGTAGATGCAGATGTTTACAGACTGTCGTGTGATTAATGCCTTCCATTCTGGCAACCCTCCTTGTATTACACTGTCCAGTCACGTTAACGTGAGCATCTGTCAAGAGCCTGAATAACCATATTTAGCAACGCAGAGCAGGAAGAGAGTCAGTGAGGCTCTGCAAGGTACCGGCTGGGATGTGAAGCCATGCCGACTCCAGTGCCGCTCCCGGGTGCGCCAGGTTTCCAGGTTGAGGATCCAGCCCTATCGAGGTGGTCCCACTTAGTGTCGATTGGGGTTAAATCACGGAAGTTTGGTGGCGGGCGCAGAACGATAAACTCATCCTGGTGCTCCTGGAACCACGCACGTACACTGCGAGCTGTGCGATGGGTTGCATTGTCCTGTTAGCAGATGCCATCGTGCTGAGGAAAAACAAAAAGCAGACGGCATGTTGGGGTAAACATGATCCTCAAGCATCGATACATACTTTTGTTAAGCCATTGTCTCTGCCAGAATGACGAGATCACCCACGGAATGCCACAAAAACATTCGCCAGACCATACGCTCCCTCCTCCGGACTGGACCCCTCCGACGATTGTTTTTCGGACGCTTTACGCCGTACACGCAAACCGCTATCTGTACGACGGAGTATAATTAGCGCTTCACTTTAACAGGCCATCTGCGGACACTCAGGGACTTCTATTTGCGACGCTTGAGTGTAAATTCCAGCCTTCGTCGCCTGTGAACAACAATCAGCATCGGTGCGTGGACCAGGCGCTCACTGTGGAGGCCCATACGCAGCACCATTCACTAGACGGTTCTTGAGGAGACACTGTTCATAGCCCCCTTAGTTCGTCTGGGCAGTCAGCTGCTCAATAGTTGCACGCCTATTCGCCCGTGCACATCACCGCAGCCTGTCAACAACAGCCCGTGGTGCATCACACTTCTCTCACTGCCACCTTTGAATGGGCCATTTTGTCATGCGTGGCATACTTCAACCTCGGCGGCACCGAAGAGTTTACAAACGTAGATGTTTTGGATATGCTTCCGTCGTTGGCCCGAAAGGAAATGATCATGCTCTTTTGTACGTCATATAAATCGCTCCGTTTCCTCATTACGGCAACAACTGCACTGCTAGTGCTGCCACCTACCACCTTCGAGTGGTTTCTGCACGCTGACGTTGAACATAGGCGGTGGTTACATTAAGGGGCTCCGGAAAGCTCTATCTTTCCAATATTATACTTGTTGTTGTTGTTGTTGTGGTCTTCAGTCCTGAGACTGGTTTGATGCAGCTCTCCATGCTACTCTATCCTGTGCAAGCTTCTTCATCTCCCAGTACCTACTGCAACCCACATCCTTCTGAATTTGTTTAGTGTATTCATCTCTTGGTCTCCCTCTACGATTTTTACCCTCCACGATGCCCTCCAGTACTAAATTGGTAATTCCTTGATGCCTCAGAACATGTCCTACCAACCGATCCCTTCTTCTAGTCAAGCTATGCCACAAATTTCTCTTCTGTCCAATTCTATTCAGTACCTCCTCATTAGTTAGGTGATCAGAAACGCTTTACTTGCCATTGCCAGTCTACATTTTATATCCTCTCTACTTCGACCATCATCTGTTATTTTGCTCCCCAAATAGCAAAACTCCTTTACTACCTTAAGTGTCTCATTTCCTAATCTAATTCCCTCAGCATCACCCGACTTAATTCGACTACATTCCATTATCCTCGTTTTGCTTTTGTTGATGTTCATCTTATATACTCCTCTCAAGACACTGTCCATTCCATTCAAGTGCTCTTCCAAGTCCTTTGCTGTCTCTGACAGAATTACAATGTCCTCGGCGAACCTCAAAATTTTTATTTCTTCTCCATGAATTTTAATACCTACTCTGAATTTTTCTTTTGTTTCCTTTACTGCTTGCTCAATATACAGATTGAATAACATGGGTGAGAGGCTACAACCCAAACTGATCTTCCCCGAGGTCGGCTTCTACTAGTTTTTCCATTCGTCTGTAAAGAATCCGTGTTAGTATTTTGCAGCTGTGGCTTATTAAACTGATAGTTCGGCAATTTTCACATCTGTCAACACCTGAATTCTTTGGGATTGGAATTATTATATTCTTATTGAAGTCTTAGGGTATTTCGCTTGTTTCATACATCTTGCTCACCAGATGGTAGAGTTTTGTCATGGCTGGCTCTCCCAAGGCCGTCAGTAGTTCCAATGGAATTCTGTCTACTCCGGGGGCCTTAGTTCGACTCCGGTCTTTCAGTGCTCTATCAAACTCTTCACGCAGTATCGTATTTCCCATTTCATCTTCATCTACATCCTCTTCCATTTCCATAATATCCTCAAGTACATCGCTCTTGTATAGACCCTCTATATACTCCTTCCACCCTTCTGGTTTCCCTTCTTTGCTTAGAACTGGGTTTCCATCTGAGCTCTTGATGTTCATACAAGTGGTTCTCTTATCTCCAAAGGTCTCTTTAATTTTCCTCTAGGCAGTATCTATCTTACCCCTAGTGAGATAATCCTCTGCATGCTTACATTTGTCCTCTAGCCATGCCTGCTTAGCCATTTTGCACTTCCTATCGAGCTCATTTTTGAGACGTTTGTATTCCTTTTTGCCTGGTTCATTTATTGCATTTTTATATTTTCTCCTATCATCAATTAAATTCAATTTTTCTTCCGTTACCCAAGGATTTCTACTAGCCCTCGTCTTTTTACCTACTTGATCCTCTGCTGCCTTCACTACTTCATCCCTCAAATCTACCCATTCTTCTGCTACTGTATTTCTTTCCCCCGTTCCTGTCAATTGTTCCCTTATGCTCTCCCTGAAACCCTGCACAACCTCCGGTTTTTTTCAGTTTATCCAGGTCCCATCTCCTTAAATTCCCACGTTTTTGCAGTTTCTTCAGTTTTAATCTACAGTTCATAACCAATAGATTGTGGTCAGAGTCCACATCTGCCCCTGGAAATGTCTTACAATTTAAAACCTGGTTTCTAAATCTCTGTCTTACCATTATATAATCTACCTGATACCTTTTAGTATCTCCAGGGTTCTTCCATGTATACGACCTTCTTTCATGATTCTTGAACCAATTGTTAGCTATGATTAAGTTGTGCTCTGTGCAAAATTCTACCAAGTGGTTTCCTCTTTCATTTCTTAGCCCCAATCCATATCCACCTACTACATTTCCTTCTCTCCCTTTTCCTACACTCGAATTCCAGTCAACCTTGACTATTAAATTTTCATCTTCCTTCACTCTTTTATTTCATCATACATTTCTTCAATTTCTTCGTCATCTGCAGAGCTAGTTGGCATATAAACTTGTACTACTGTAGTAGTTGTGGGCTTCGTATCTGTCTTGGCCACAATAATGCGTTCACTATGCTGTTTGAAGTAGCTTACCCGCATTCCTATTTTCCTATTCATTATTAAACCTACTCCTGCATTACCCCTGTTTGATTTTGTGTTTATAACTCTGTACTCACCTGACCAAAAGTCTTGTTCCTCCTGCCACCGAACTTCACTAATTCCCACTATATCTAACTTTAACCTATCCATTTCCCTTTTTAAATGTTCTAACCTACCGCTCCGATCCGTAGAACTCCAATTTTCTTTCTTCTGATAACGACATCCTCTTACGTAGTCCCCGCCCGGAGATCCGAATAGGGGACTATTTTACCTCCGGAATATTTTACCCAAGAGGACACCATCATCATTTAATCATACAGTAAAGCTGCATGCCCTCGGGGAAAATGACGGCTGTAGTTTCCCCTTGCTGTCAACCGTTCGCAGTACCAGCACAGCAAAGCCGTTTTGGTTATTGTTACAAGGCCAGATCAGTCAATCATCCAGACTGTTGCCCTTGCAACTACTGAAAAGGCTGCTGCCCCTCTTCAGGAACCACACGTTTGTCTGGCCTCTCAACAGATACCCCTCCGTTGTGGTTGCACCTACGGTACGCCTATCTGTATCATAGAGATAGAGACGCGCAAGCCTCCCCACCAACAGCAAGGTCCATGGTTCATGGGGGGGGGGGGGGGTTAGATAACATATCCTTATTCCAAGCACAGTTAAAACTTTTATAGTAAGACGTTATGCAATTAAGTTTTTGAGTGCAATTAATCAGTAAATACTATTTTGGTCCTCAGTCTTCTGACTGGTTTGATGAGGCCCGCCACGGATTCCTCTTTGTGCCAGTCTCTTTATCTCAGAGTAGCACTTGCAATCTACGTGCTCAACTATTTGCGGGATGTATTCCAATCTTTGTCTTCCTCTACAATTTTTGCCTTCTACAGCTCCCTCTAGTACCATAGAAATTATTCCCTGATGTCTTAACCGATGTCCTACTATCCTGTCCCTCCTTCTTTTCAGTTTCTTCCTATGTTCCTTTCCTCAGCGATTGTGAAGAGAACCGCCTCGTTCCTTACCTCATCAATCCACCCTATTTTCAACATTATTCTGTAGCACCACATGTCAAAGGCTTCGAGTCTCATCTGTTCCGGTTTCCCCACAGTCTACCTTTTACTACCGTACAGTCCTGTCAATGCTATCTTCCAAACGCACACTCTCATAAATTTCTTCCACAAATTAAGGCCTACATTTGATACTAGCAGACGTGTCTTGACCAGGAACACCCTTTTTGCCAGTGCTAGTCTGTTTTTTCTGTCCTCCTTCCTTCGTCCATCGTGGGTCATTTTGCTGCCTAGGTTGCAGAATACCGTAATTTCATCTACTTCGTGATCATCAATGTTGCTGTTAAGTTCCTCGCTATTCTCATTTCTGCTACTTCTCATTACTTTCGTCTTCCTCCGATTTACTCTCAGTTCATATTCTGTACTCATTATACTTCATTTCACACTGCAGATCCTATAATTCTTCTTCACTCTCACTGAGAAAAACGATGCCATCAGCGAATCTTATCGTTGATATCCTTTCACCTTGGATTTCAATCACACTCTTGAACTTTTCTTTTATTTCCATTATTGCTTCTTCGGTGTATAAGTTGAGCATTAAGGGCGGAAGATAACATTTCTGTCTTCCACCCTTTTCAATCCCGGCACTTCGTTCTTGGTCTTCCACTCATACTATTCCCTCTCGGCTCTTGTACTTATTGTATATTACCCGTGTTTCCTTATAGATGATCCATATTTATCTCAGAATTTTTAAATCTTGCACCATTCCACAATGTCGAACGCTTTTTTCAGGTCGACAAATCTTAAGAACGTGTATTGTGTTTTCTTTAGTCTTGCTTCCAGTATCAACTGCAACGCCAGACTCGCCTCTCTGGTGCCTTTACGTTTCATAAAATCGAACTGATCGTCACTTAACACATACTCAATTTTCCTTTCCATTCTTCTGTACCATGTGAAGTGCCGCAGTGGTTAGCACTCTGGACTCGCACTCGGGGGGCGACTGTTCAAACCGGCGTGCGGCCATCCTTATTTAGGCTTTCCGTGATTTCCCTAAATCGCTTCAGACAAATGCCGGAATAGCTCCTTCGAAAGAGAATGGCCGACTTTCTTCCCCATCCTTCCCTAATCCTATGGGGCCGATGGCCTCCCCCAAACCAACCGGTCGCGCGGCCTATGGGGGCCTCGTCATGGTCCGTGCAGCTCCCTCCGTCGGGGGTTCGAGTCCTCCCTCGGGCATGTGTGTGTGTGTGTGTTGTCCAAAGCGTAGATTAGTTTCAGTAGTGCATAGGCTTAGGGACCGATGACCTCAGCAGTTTCGTCCCATGAGACCTTACCACAAATTTCCAATTTTCCAAACCAACCATCAACTTGGATGCATGAGCTGTTAAGCTGATTGTGCGGTAATGCTCTTTTGTCGGGTCTTGTAATCTTTGGAATTGTGTGGATGATGTTTTTTCGAAAGTCAGGTGGTATATCGCACATTCTGCACACGAGCGTGAAGAGTCGTTTTGTTACCACTTCTCCCAGTGATTTTAGAAATTCTGATGGAACTTTATCTATCCCCACTGCTTGTTATGTTTCAAATGTTCTAAAGCTCTTTTAAATGCAGAGTATAATACTGGATCCCCTATATCTTCTATATCGACGTCTGTTTCTTCTTGCATCACGTCATCAAACAAATCGTCCCTGTCATAGTGGCTTTCAGTGTACTTTTTTCTTCTATCTGCTCTCTCCTCTGCCTCTATATAGAATGCCCATTGTTCTGTTAATGTTATCACACTTCCTTTTAATTTCACCGAAGGTTGTATAGATTTTTCTATATGCCGATTCAGCCCCTCCTCCCCCCTATAATCATTTAATTTTCGATTTCTTCACATTTTTCATGTAGCCATTTTCGACTTAGCTTCCTTACACTTCCTATTTATTTCATTCTTAACTGATTTGTATTTATGTATTCTTGAATTTCCCTAAACATTTTTGCACTCCCTTCTGTCATCGATCGGCTGAAGTACTTCTTCTGTGAACCATGGGTTCTTCGCAGCTATCTTCCTTGTATTTCTTCCCGACTTTGTGACCACCCTTTTCCATTCCCCTTCAACTGAACTGCCTACTGAGCTATTCCTTTTAGCAGTGTCTATATCCTCAAAGAACTTGAAGCGTATCTCTTCATTGCTTCGTACTTCCGTATCTCACTTGTTTGCGCACTGATTTTTCCTGACTAATCTCTTAAACTTCAGACTACTCCTTCATCACAACTAATTTGTGGTCTGTGTCTGTATCTGCTCCCGGGTACGCCTTACAATCCCGTATCTGATTCCAGAATCTCTGCCTGACAGTGACGTAGTCTAACTGAAATCTCACGTATCTCCCGGCTTTTTCCAAGCATACCGTCTCCTTTAGTGATTCTTGAACAGAGTATTCACTATTACTGCCTGAAATTTATTGCAGAACTCAGTTAGTCTTCCTCCTCTCTTGTTCCTGGTACCGAGCCCATATTCTCCCATAACCCTTTTTTCTACTCCTTTCCCTACAACTGCATTCCAGTCCCCATGAATATTAGATTTCCATCTCCCTTTATGTACTGAATTACCCGTTCAGTATCCTCATATACTTCATTTATCTCTTCATCTTATGCTTGTGACCTTGACCGGTGTTTACATAAAGTTGCACAGCGTACAGGCCAGCCCCCTTGCGCAGAATCTCAGTATCTGCAGCTGGAAGTTCGCTTCCTGTTACTTTTATGCTGGGCATCACAAGGTTTTGATAAATGCAGTGGATGTGATGTGTCGTGATGGATGTTACTCTGAAACAGAACAAACTACAGTCAGACAAAACAAATGCAGTGGCATACTGTAAACAAGAAAATGAGAAAACATCCACATTTGAACTACGTTATACAACCAGGACTCAATTTGAAGAATTCCTTTCACTCGGTGCTAACGAAGGATTTTCGGATCCATGTTCATATGACGCTTCGGTAATGATGTGAGGTCGAGGATAAATCCGTAAAGTTTCCGATACGCGTTTTCATACACCTTGCACAGGTACGCCTGCAAATGGTACTCGCTACATTGAAAAAGTCTGCAAATAGGATACGTCTGGCACAAGACTACGCGATACGCAGAGTGCCAGAAACACATAACTGACGGTACATCTGGTTTCCGAGTAATTGCGTTGTAGCAGTAAGTCCAGCGCTTGCCGGTGTCACTGACCTCACGCTAAGTGCGCACAACTTTTGGCAGTGTCGCACTGGGACACCCGCCTGCGTGGCGCCTCAGTCACATGGTGGACGTTGGCAGCGTCCCAGCGCTGGCGTGCTTCCTCGTTCCGTTTGTGAGACCGTCTTCTGTGTAGAAATTACCCAGTCGGGTCTACGTCTGCTGGGGACCTTCGCAGATACCACGCTTTCTCTGACTCTTTCTCACTCCCAGTTTCCTTCAGGTTCAACGTCTACAGCTGAAAACCTGCAGGTGTGGCGGAGTACACTTTTGGCACCACCAACATTTCAGATTTTTCCTGCTATGTTTGAGAAAGAGGCACGGCAAAAAAGAGTGACGGTAATCCTCCGAATTACCTAGAATTTCTTCGACTTTTCCCGTCCAGATCACTTCGAACGATGTTTAAAAAAACGTATCACATACTCCTATGAAAAATAGTATTGGTCAAAACTAGAAGAAAAGTATCTACATTATACGCCCAGAAACAAAAAAAGAGTTGAGATTTGGGCCGTTTTCCATGTGACAAATAATGTGTCTGAAGCGTTACATTTTTTAAGTGAAATCTAAATCGTTCTGTGTGTGAGGAAAACGTAAAAACCGGAGTTATTTTTCTCTTCATAATCAAAATTAATGTTCCTGGAAAAAGCCAAGCTTGTGGTATCCTATAGAATTGCTGTTCTGAGTTATTGACGACAAACGAGTATCTCTTTAGCTTCAACTTTCTTGTAAGTACTTTTGTGCCTTTTTTCTGTGTGAGCTCAGAGAGATCAGACTTCACTCTATTGTGTTTTTGCTTGCGGGCGATAACTGACCTACGTGTCATACTTAGTCGTGTTCAGTTATTTCAGAATCAATTGCCTTCCTCAGTTCCCTTGTCACGAACGTAATTTTCATTGAATTTTTAGAGGTTCCAGTGGCATATGACAAGAAACTGGAAGCAAATTGTTCGATGATTAAACGATCGTACGTTAATTCTTATTTAACTGAAGATAGAACCCTCGCTCCCTGTGATTAATTTGAGGATGTTTTCTTTATTATATGTAATTTTTCAAGTAAGAACTATTTTCAATTGATCGGCGATGCGTCATTGAACAATGAAGTAATCCAACATACGCACGGGCCTGATGCGGTCTCACTTTAATTTTTCTAACGATGGCTTGATGCGGCCCGATACGAATTCCTCTCTTGTGCCAACCTCTTCATCTTAGAGTAGCACTTGCAACCTAAACCTCAATTATTTACTGGATGTATTCTAATCTCTGTCTTCCTCTATAGTTTTTGCCCTCTGCAGCTCCCTCCATTATCATAGAAGTCATTCGCTGACGTCACTTCTCCTTGTCAGTGTTTTCCACATGTTCCTTTCCTCTCAGATTCTGCGCAAACCTCCTCATTCCATACCACCTAATTTTCAACGTTCGTCTGTAGCACCACATCTCAAATGCTCCTATTCTCTTCCGTTACGGTTTCTCCACAGTCCATGTTTCACTACCATACAATACTGTGCCTTAAACGTTCATTCTCAGAAATTTCTTCCTCAAATTAAGGTCTATGTTTTATACTAGTAGAATTCTCTTAGTCACGAATGTCCTTTTTGCCAGTGCTAGTCTGCTTTTGACGTCCTCCTTGATCCGTCTGTCATTGGATATTTTGCTGCCTAGGTAGCAGAATTCCTTAACTTATCTACTCCGTGACCGTCAACACTGATGTTAAGTTTCTCGCTGTTTTCATTTCTTCTACTTCTCTTTACTTTCGTCTTTCTTCGATTTACTCTCAATTCATATTCTGAACTCATTATACAGTTCATTCCATTCAACAGATCATGTAATTCTTCTTCACTTTCACTCAGGATAGGTATGTCATTAGCGGATCATGTAATTCTTTTCACTTTCACTCGGATAGCAATGCCATCAGCGAATCTTGTCACTGATATTCTTTCACCTTGAATTCTGATTACACTCTTGCACCTTTCTTTTATTTCCGCCATTGCTTCTTCGACGTACAGTTTGAACAGTAGGGGCCAAAGACTACATCCCTGTCATACTCCGAGCACTTCGTTCTTAATCGTCCACTGTTATTATTCCCTCTTGCATCTTGAACATATTGTATATTAAACGTCTCTCCCTGTAGCTTACCCCTATTTTTCTCAGAATTTTACAATGTCGAACGCTTTTTCCAGGTCCAGAAGTCCTATGAATGTGTCTTGATTTTTCTTTAGTGCTCCTTCCATTCTCAAACGCAACGTCAGAATGAACTCTTTAGTGCTTTTAGCTTTCCTAAAGCCAAACTGATCGTCGTCTGACATATCCTCAACTTTCTTTTCGATTCTACTGTACTTTTTTCTTGTCAGCAACTTGGATACATGAAAGCTGTGAAGCTGATTGTGCGATGATTCTCGCACTTGTCAGCTCTTCCAGTCTTCGGAATATATTGCCAGACTCATTCACTCTACACAGAAACATGAATAGTCGTTTTGTTGCCACTTCCTCCAACGATTTTAGAAATTCTGATTGAATGTTACCTATCCCTTCTGCCTTATTTGATCTTAACTCTTCCAGAGTACTCTTAAATTCTGATTCTAAAACTAAATCCTCCATCTTTTCTAAATCGACACCTGTTTTTTCTTCTATTACATTGGACAAATCTTCCCCCTCACAGAGGCCTTCAGTGTAGTCTTTCCACTTATGTGGTATCTCCTCTGCATTTAACAGTGGTATTCCCGTTGCACTCTTAATGTTAACACCCTTGCTTTTAATTTCACCAAAGGCTGTTTTGACTTTCCTATATGCTGAGCCACTCCTTCCGACAATCCTGTCTTTTTCGATTTCTTCACGTTTTTCGTGCAGCCGTTTGATCTTAACTTCCCTGCACTTCCTATTTATTTCATTCCTCAGCGACTTCTATTTCTGTATTCCTGAATTTTCCTGGTCATTTTTTTCTCCCTTCTTCCACTGATCAACTGAAGTATTTCTTGCAGTACCCATGGTTTCTTTGTAGTTACCTTCATTGTACCTACGCTTTTCTTTCCAACTTCTGTGATTTCCCTTTTCAGAGATGCCCATTCCTCTTCAAGTGTACTGCCTAATGAGCTATTCCTTCTTGCTGTATCTATAGTCTTAGAGAACTGCAGGCGTATTTCGTCATTCCTTAGTTCTTCTGCATCCCACTTCTTTGAGTATTTATTTTTCCTTACTAATCTCTTAAAATTCAGCCTACTCTTCATCACAGCAACATTGTGATCTGAGTCTATATCTGCTCCTGGATACGCCTTGCAAGCCAGTATTTAATTTCGGACTCTCAGCCTGACCATGATCTAATCTAAGTGAAATCTTCTCATATCTCCCGGCCTTTCCCAACTATACCTCTTTCTTTTGTGATTCTTGAACGAAGTATTCACTATTACTAGCTGGAATTTATTACATACCTCAATTAATCTTTCTCCTCTCTCATTCCTTGTCCCAAGTCCATATTCTCCTGTAACCTTTTCTTCTTCCCCCCATCACTATTAGATTTTCATCTCTCTTTGCATACTGTATTACCCTTTCAATTTCCTCATGCACTTTCTCTGTCTCTTTATCTTCAGCTTGCGACGCCTGCAAGTATACCTGGACTGTCATTGTCGGTGTTGGTGTTGGTGTTGCTGTCGATTCTAATGAGGACAACCCTATCACTAAACTGTTCACAGCAACTTACTCTGTGCCCTACCTTCCTATTCGTAACGAATCCTACTCCTGTATACCAGCTTCTGCTACTGTTAATATTAACCTACACTCTTCTGACGAGAAATCCTTGTCTTCTTTCCATTTCACTTCACTGACCCCTAATACGCTGAGCCTTTGCATTTCCCTTTCCAGATTTTCTAGCTTCTCTACCACGTTCAAGCTTCTGACATTCCACGCACTGACTCGTAGAACGTTATCCTTTCATTGGTTATTCAAACTCTTTCTCATGGTCACCTCCCGTTTGGCAGTCCCCTCTCGAAGATCCGAAAGGGGAACTATTTCGGAATCTCTTGCCAATGGAGAGATCGACATGACACTGTTTCAATTACAGGCCACGTTTCCTGTGAATACACGTTATGTGTCTTTAATGCAGTGGTTTTCATTGCCTTCTTCATCCTCATGTCGTTGATCACTGCTGATTCTTCCACCTTTAGGGGCAGTTTCCCACCCCAAGGACAAGAGAGTGCCCTCAACTCCGCACTCTTGGACGAAGCCGTTGGTAGGATGAGGGTGATTTCTTATGCCGGAAGTCTTCGTCCGCCAATGCCGACTATTAACAAAATTTGAGCGGTGGCGATTTTCGAACACGGGACCAAGGACGTTATGATTACGAATGAAAGACGCTACTCCCTCACCCCTTTTTCTTTTAAACCTCATTTTGGCTGTTATTGTTCATTGCATTTGTTCGGGGCGGCCGTCCCGAGCCACTCGTTCAAGTTCATCGTTCATCCATTCACTCAGTTTTTTTTTTAAATTATCGAGTAGCAAACCCCTTAGACCACTTTTACGAAGGCTTATATCGTTAGAAATATTTTGTACCGTCACTTATTGAGAAATATTTCATTGAAATTTCTCATTGTACAAGAAAGGCACGTTTCAAGTAGTGTTCGGTGTGTAGGTTGTCTCACTGTTGCAGTTCATTGGGCATGGCTGAATGGTGTCAGATGCAGATCTTCGAGAAATCTCGGACGTGTATCTCGGACGTATCAATTTACACACAAAAATAGTCTGTAACAGTCTCATTGGGCCATACTCTGAGCCAATCTGGTTAACAGGTGTAGCGTGTAAATGTCGTGTATTCGTTTAAAACTTGTTTGCCTTCTGCTAGTACTTTCTGTATATGGAAGTTTTCTTCTATTGTTAGTTCATGGTATAGACAGTGGCTGGATTTCAGGATTTTCAAATCTGTTGTTATTGTAGGTGGATGACTGTTATGCGCTATTGATTGGTTAGCAAATGTGCTGTGGGTGCTCTTTCTTTTTTGGGGTCTGAAGTGTTCTGAGTATCTTATTTTTAAGTTCCGTCATGTTTGTCCTGTGTATACTGGTTGGCAGGTCTTTTATGTGAGTTCAAATATTCCTGATTTGTTGAATTTATCGGTCGGTGTCTACTGCGTTCTGAGTTTTTTCTGTGGTGTGTTGTCTGTCCTGTATCCTATTTGAAGTCCCTTTTGCTTCAATATGTTGGCTATCCTGTGGACAGTTTTGTTATTATAGGTGAGTATGTGCCATTTTGCTTTGTGTGTTTGTTGTTGCACTGTTGTGTCTTGTACATGGTCATTGTTTGTGTATTGTGTCGTTCTGTGTTTGTTTAAGGTTTTGTTTGTATGTATGTGTGCGTGTGTGTTTTGTGCATTCGTTCTTTTTCCGATTACATATTTGATGGTTTAATTTCTTTTACCATATGGGGCTTGTAACCATTTTCCTTTAGTATTTGTTTTATTGTGTTTAGCTCCCGTGTGTAAGTCTGTTTGCTTTTGGGTCTTCTGTTCAGTCTGTAGAGCATGAATCTGAAGCTTGCTTGCTTGCGTGTAATCGGGTGGCTCAATAGATTGTGAATGGTGGCCCTCGTGGTTGATGGTTCCCTGAATATAATGAAGTCATGGGTGATGTTTGTTTCTTGTACACTCCTGGAAATTGAAATAAGAACACCGTGAATTCATTGTCCCAGGAAGGGGAAACTTTATTGTCACATTCCTGGGGTCAGATACATCACATGATCACACTGACAGAACCACAAGCACATAGACACAGGCAACAGAGCATGCACAATGTCGGCACTAGTACAGTGTATATCCATCTTTCGCAGCAATGCAGGCTGCTATTCTCCCATGGAGACAATCGTAGAGATGCTGGATGTAGTCCTGTGGAACGGCTTGCCATGCCATTTCCACCTGGCGCCTCAGTTGGACCAGCGTTCGTGCTGGACGTGCAGACCGCGTGAGACGACGCTTCATCCAGTCCCAAACATGCTCAATGGGGGACAGATCCGGAGATCTTGCTGGCCAGGGTAGTTGACTTACACCTTCTAGAGCACGTTGGGTGGCACGGGATACATGCGGACGTGCATTGTCCTGTTGGAACAGCAAGTTCCCTTGCCGGTCTAGGAATGGTAGAACGATGGGTTCGATGACGGTTTGGATGTACCGTGCACTATTCAGTGTCCCCTCGACGATCACCAGAGGTGTACGGCCAGTGTAGGAGATCGCTCCCCACACCATGATGCCGGGTGTTGGCCCTGTGTGCCTCAGTCGTATGCAGTCCTGATTGTGGTGCTCACCTGCACGGCGCCAAACACGCATACGACCATCATTGGCACCAAGGCAGAAGCGACTCTCATCGCTGAAGACGACACGTCTCCATTCGTCCCTCCATTCACGCGTGTCGCGACACCACTGGAGGCGGGCTGCACGATGTTGGGGCGTGAGCGGAAGACGGCCTGACGGTGTGCGGGACCGTAGCCCAGCTTCATGGAGACTGTTGCGAACGGTCCTCGCCGATACCCCAGCAGCAACAGTGTCCCTAATTTGCTGGGAAGTGGCGGTGCGGTCCCCCGCGGCACTGCGTAGGATCCTACGGTCTTGGCGTGCATCCGTGCGTCGCTGCGGTCCGGTCCCAGGTCGACGGGCACGTGCACCTTCCGCCGACAACATCGATGTACTGTGGAGACCTCACGCCCCACGTGTTGAGCAATTCGGCGGTACGTCCACCCGGCCTCCCGTATGCCCACTTTACGCCCTCGCTCAAAGTCCGTCAACTGCACATACGGTTCACGTCCACGCTGTCGCGGCATGCTACCAGTGTTAAAGACTGCGATGGAGCTCCGTATGCCACGGCAAACTGGCTGACACTGACGGCGGCGGTGCACAAATGCTGCGCAGCTAGCGCCATTCGACGGCCAACACCGCGGTTCCTGGTGTGTCCGCTGTGCCGTGCGTGTGATCATTGCTTGTGCAGCCCTCTCGCAGTGTCCGGAGCAAGTATGGTGGGTCTGACACACCGGTGTCAACGTGTTCTTTTTTCCATTTCCAGGAGTGTATAATGAGATCCAGAAATTTTATTGTGTTGTCTGTTTCTAACGTGATGTGAATTTTTGGGTGTAAGTTGTTTGTTTCATTGTGTAGCTGTTCTATGTGTGCGCGTGTGTGTGTGTGTGTGTGTGTGTGTGTGTGTGTGTGTGAGTAGTTCATTAGTCAGGCAAATTATGTCATCGAGATAACGGTACCAGTGTACAGCTTTGCGATTTTTGGTTTTATTATGAGTGTGAAGATTTTGTTTTCTAAGTTGTTCATGAATATATTGCCTAAGGGGACACTACTTGGTGATCCCATTGGCAGTCCTTCATGTTGGGAATAAAATGCTTTGTTGAACATAAAGTTATTTTGTGCTGTTATGGTCTTGAGTTTGGTTGCTATTTCATTAATGCTTGAGTCTGGTGTGTTTCCCTGTTGTTTTAGTCTTTGTATGGTGATGTTAATTATTTCATTTATTGGAATGCAGGTGTGCATTGATGTGTCATCAAATGATATGAGGCTTGTTTTGTCTGGATGTCTATGTTCTTGATTCTCTCTACTAGTTCCAGGGAGTTTTCTCAGTGCCTGATGTTTTCAGAAGTGTGTATTTTCTTTAGTAACGTGTGTGTATGCCGGGACAGGTAATGCGATGGAGCATATCTGAAGCTGATGACTGGTCTTAAAGGGCTATGATTTTTGTGCACCTTTGTAGGTATTTTTGAGTGGGTGCCTTTGGATTTTTTGTGTCTTTTTTGTGTGGCTTTTTGAGAATGTATTTTCGATGTTTTTGAATATACGTTCAATGTTTCTCTGGTACCTTCCTGTTGGGTCACTAGTCAGTCTGATGATGATGTTGTCCTTCAAGAAAAACTGATGTTTTGTCTATTTCATTCATAATCACAGTAATGTTCCCTTTGTCTGCCCTTGTTAGTCTGGCATTGTTTTGTATCAATTTTTGTTTGAGTTTTTTTCAGTGATTTCCTCTGTCGTTTTGTCATGAGTAATTATGGTTGAGTTGTGTCTTATGATTATCTGCGTTATTTCTGCAGCATCTATTTCTCTTGTTACGTTTGCATTAAAATTTGGTGTACTCAGTCTTTCTTGTTGTTTTATAATGTGTTCAGATTCTGTTATAAGATCTTCTGTTGTTTTGTGCGGTGTGTGTGAGTGTTAATGCTTTATTTTGATCCTTTTTCTAACAGACTTTTTTCTTGTCTGGTGGAATTAATGTCAGTCAGCTTGGTGATTCTGTCATGGAATTGATGTTTTTTACTGTGATTACTGTTCGTAGCAGGTGTACCAGTGCTGTTTATGTTTCTGCTCAGTTTTTTGTTTTGTTTGTCCTGTTTTTCTCGCATTATTTTCTGTATGTGTGTCTTTTTTACTCTGTTACTTCCTCAAACTGAGCTGATACTGCGAATGTATTGGCCAATTCTAAGTGTGCTTTGTAATGTTCAGTATTGACCAACAGTTTTTTGCTTATAGTTATCTAATTTCATGTTTTAGTCACATAATCTCCACCTTCCCCTTCACTTTACGTGATGCAGATGACATGCTATTCACAGAGTTTTTTTATAGTCTGAAATTATCTTATGAGTTAGACAATTTTTATTAAAATGCGTGTTGAAGGTTGTCTTCTGAAGTTTCATTAAAGTGTTCCTGTATTTATTGTGGAGCTTTCTGGGGAATGCCTGGATAGACGACGAAGTAATTATCGTTTGGATTTGCAGCTCTTGTATTTTCTCCAGACTTTGCAGTTAAAATTACTGGATATAGGTTCCGCCTTTTGTGCAAAACACGGGAAAAATACAAGAGCCGCAAATCCAAAAAATGAACATCGTGATACTTAGTTTGACGGTCATTAATTATCATTTGCTTTAAGCGACGTAGAATTGGCATTTCCGATACGGAGTCCGTCTCAGACATTAACATTAATTTTCTTTACCAGTAAAATCAGATGTGTTAAAGAATATTTACACCAGGTAGGACGAACACCGCGTAATATCATAATGTTCCGTTCGGTTAATGCACACGCTCACTATAAAGGCCTTCTCGTTTACTGGACATGAATCCGTTGAGTTTATGGCTAATGGGCTAAGGGGACATATAAAGGCATTGGTGTGGTTCCAAAGCAGCAACCCTACGTACGCGTTACAGCAGCGTGTGACCAATACATGTGACGCAATCGGAGTGCTGCCAGGTGTATTTTAAAGAGCGCGTGATTCACTGCGAAGAAGTGCTCAGGGGTGTGTCAGGATGTGTGGTAACCACAACCAGCAGTGCGTATAGCTTCTACTTCTACGTAACGAGCAGATTAGAATGGCAGAACACATTTGTTCATATCCCGACAGGTATCAGTTTCCGGACATGATCATTATAGTAACTTTTTTCCGTTGTCGCAAATAGTACAAGTACATCCTGTGCGAATACGTGACACTTTTTTAAACATATTGTGTAGGAAGAAGTCACACAGGATGTTTCAAGAAGGTTCAGTCGATTTTACAAACGTATTTTTCTACATTAAGAAGATAGAAAACCGAGGCTAAATTCTGAATTACGCATAGCACTACATTTTTTTTCCAAAAAAAGCATCCGGTATCACAAGGTATATCTTCATGACCTTGTGATCCTTTCTACACTTACGTTTAGCGTCAAACTTTTCATTAACCTTTCACAAATTGTCAATGTTCTCGCCACCATACAAAAGGAGGACACTCAGACGATAGTCAAACTCGTGGTATACTTTTGCGAGCTGCTTGATCGGACATTTTCTCCGCTCATGGAGTAGCTGTTGTGTTGTCCTTACGTTTGTATCATCATAACTGACATTCCACTGTTGAGCTGACTGAATGGGCACCTTCCGAAACCCAATAAATTGAAAAAAAATGTGTGTATACTTTTTCGAGCAGATATGGAGTAGGTACCACTTCACACACTTCAGGTGGCAAGTGCCTTGCTGCAGGCCCTCGCACTACTTAGGTTTTCTCTGTAAAGAGGTATTTTTAAAATTCTGAATATATATATATATATATATATATATATATATATATATATATATATATATATATATATATGTGTGTGTGTGTGTGTGTGTGTGGGAGGGGGGGGGTGCCACAGAAGTCACTGAGATATTGCCGGAATGGGGAGGCTCTTTCGCCTCAATATGTATCGATTTCACGCCACAGGAGGCCATGAAACAGGAGCACTGAAAAAGTACGAGAACTCGCTGTGCTTCGGGTCACGTTCAGGCTTCGTCGACTGGTTTTCAACGGTCCCTAGTTATTACACACTGTGCATCAGAACAAAAACTGCAGTCGCACTGCGCTCCAAAGGAGTTCGATCACATCTAGTGGTGTTGCTAGCTGACGACGTCGTTTAGAGAAGGGTCGAAGCTTCAGGGAGTTCTCAAGCAGTATCAAGAATGTCGTCCTGTTGCTCATAGCACTGCAGGCTGTAGTTGTCGACCGCGAAAGGTCTGCGAATCAATGTTCGAGGAGAGGACGATCTCAGTAGCTCCCTTTATGCCACCGCCTGAGGCCTTTTCGTGTCGATTCAGAGCGTCATTTTTCTCGGCCACCCATATAAAAACTGCATGATTTCAACGTTGGGCATCGCAGTTGTGACCCTGTCGCAGAGGCGTCAAAAGAAGGAGCAAAAAGTGGGTAAGAAGGTGTGAGACGACCTTCCGATCGTGTGACACGACAACGGAGAGCCGGCCGCTGTGGACGAGCAGTTCTAGGCCCTTCAGTCCGGAACCACGCGGCTGCTACGGTTCAAATTCTGCCTCGAGCATGGATGTGTGTGATGTCCTTAGGTTAGTTAGGTTTAACTAGTTCTGAGTTCTAGGGGACTGATGACCTCAGATGTTAAGTCCCATAGTGCTCAGAGCCATTAGAACCATTTGATAGCGCTCACACCTAACGAATAGGCGATTTAAATTGCCTTGTTATATCGAGTCGCACGAACAGGGTGGGGTTCTCTGACACCTGTCCTGTGCTAGTGTTTGGGGAAGCTTCCGTGGTGCGAGCGCATCCTGATGTTGAACAGTAGGGGCCCGCCTGCCGCGAGTGCAATTCATAAACCGCGAACATGAGGGATTAGCAGTTTGCAGGTTTTACAACGAAGTGGTCCAATCTGAGATGTCGAAACCTACCCTGCATTTTTCACAAAGCAAGAACACACCGAAAGAAGAGCACTGCCAAAATTTTAGCTGCCAAGGCGCACCACAAATATTTAAAAAATGTTAAAGTTACTCGTTTTTGCTGCAAGAAGAACTGCTTACAATAGAGGTTTGTACAGCCCTTCTTGCCTGGCTCGCGAATCTGCGAATAACCAGACGCAGCCATGATAAGAGGACGTAGTGTCACGTAGCATGGAGTTCTAATTACACAAACGTCAATTTTAATCACTTAAACCACAGCAAAAATGCCTCGCATCGTTAATTTTTTGAACTACATACCGACAGAAAATCTGTTGCAAATTTTTACAGATGTAACTTGCGGGGGAAAGAAATCAGGACACTGTTTGATGTTACTTTACAGACGTCTTACATCGATCAGGACTTTAATTAGCTGTCGTTAAATGTTTTATAACAGTTCCTGTGGCACAGTTCTTACAATGATATTTGAATAATGAGTAACTGCTAGCAATGAAAAGTTACTTGTTTTTTCGTCACAAAAATGCGATTGGTTCACTGGATCTCGAAAACAGTTTCCTTACAGAAGGCACACCTGTTAAAAGAAAAATAATGCACTAAGGAACTACACAGTAAATAATAGTATTATCTAGGCAGAACTAGGATGGAGTAAGAAATAGTTGTGGCCGTTGTTGTGCATATTGTACTGCGCTACCAAATTCGTAACATGTGGGTATGTAGACTGTCATTGCAGAAGTGACTGAAATTTTACAGTACTACTGTTCCGATGATAAATCTGAAATGACTAAGAACTAACAGAAATTATGTTGCCCGACAATTTCCTGTTGCAATTTTTTTGTCGATGTTATGAATCAGACTATTGGTTCCCAGTGGAATCCGAATTATACTAACAATCTTTTTCTTATGCTCCTAAAGATAGCGGTGTCAATACGTCCAACAAAATCAATGAATCATTTTCTGCAAATGGTGAGGAGATGTTTCGGATGTAAGACGGAAATTATTCTTTCCTATTTTTCCAGATTTTGCTACGTCGATTGCAAGCTTTTTTCAAGTAAACAGTCCTTTTTCGTTTTCTTTACTCTTTGGTTCTAATCTGGCTCGACATTCCTGAAGACTACACAAACAGTAGTCCACTGATATTTATCACTAGCACTGTTGTACACGATGTGTCATAGCGCAAGTGACTGTCTTTTTTTCGCTCGAAATGATAAAGTGCGGCTCGTACGACACCTGGCTGATTGGCCTTATACGCACCATTTTGGGCGATACCAGGAAACATCGTCTTCAGAATAGTTATAGAAGTTCCTCTATGGTATTACCTATTAATGACATTTCCTCTGCGGCTTTACTTCAGGTAAACGTTGTAATTTTGCGATCTCCTTTTCCGTGTAATTTCCTGAACTTGTTTAACTAGATCGAAGAAGCCTAGAAATCAGTAATGTTAATCTCACTTGCATTTCAGAGCTTCCATACTTCTACATATTTTGAACAGTTCTTCTTTCATACTTTTGCGAGTTTCATTTCCACGCATATTTCGACTTCGTGTGAATTTTTCTTCCATATATACAATCATCAAGACAAGAGGCATAATGTGGAAGCGAACGACGGTTATAGAGAAAACTCTTGTAGTGAGTTAGATATTGACATTCTGCTGTCTCAAAAACTTGATTTACCGAGTCTCAGTTCGTAATATTTAGACTCAAATAAATATTCTCAAATAGTAGACCATTCACTTCTGTTATGTGACTACATCGGTACTTAGATTCAGCCTGTAAATTCACTGACTTAATCTGTAAAATTATACTCACCAGTTTTTGGATTTTAAAAACAATTTTATTTGTGGAACGAAATATTACTTTCAGCCGGCCGGAGTGGCCGTGCGGTTCTAGGCGCTACAGTCTGGAGCCCAGCGACCGCTACGGTCGCAGGTTCGAATCCTGCCTCGGGCATGGATGTGTGTGATGTCCTTAGGTTAGTTAGGTTTAATTAGTTGTAAGTTCTAGGCGACTGATGACCTCAGCAGTTTAGTCGCATAGTGCTCAGAGCCATTTGAACCATTTATTACTTTCACTTGCCTTTCAGTGTAACAACACGCTGCACAAGATTTCGGAATAAAGAAACCTTTACTGAAAATACCACAGCTCAGATGAAGAAAATCTGAACAGTATTCCAGAAGTCACCTGAAAATGGATGCTCCCACCAGTCAGCAGATCGAGTTGCTGGTTTCAGTACAGTTACGTGCTGGGCGGCCTGTGCTAGCGACAGTTCCAGCCTGGCCACAGCAGCCCCTCGCCAGTAGTTCTGGGAAGCGCGAGGCGCGGACAGTGGGACAGCCAGCACGCAGCTGGGCCCCTCCACGTCATTCAGGGACTCCGCCATTCACTGTTTACAAATACTCCTCACTGGGGCAGCGCGCTCAATGGCAGGGAAAGCGGTTGCCACATCACCGGGTGAGTAACCTCGGCGCCGCGGATGAATGACGTTGATGCAGTCGAGTCCAGCGAAATGCAACGCCGCCGTTTGGGCTTCCTACACGCCGGTATTACACGGAACAATGTCTTTGTCCAAAGCCTTTTGTAAAACACCTCTTGTCAAGTCTTTTAAGGTGCACTAAGGATACTTTCATGAGACGTAGCTTCTGACAGAGATCTTTAACATAATTTTTTTAAAAGCTCTCCATGGTGTACTCGAGTTTTTCGTCGGCTGCGTTCCCAGATGCTAAAGATTCAAATTATACACACATGATTTACCAGATATGATCAGCATCAAAAAGTACTGTCATTGGGCGATGGCAAGAAAATGAAGAAAGACTTGGACATAATTTTCACTTCGGGCAATGAATGACAGCGGTCTTTAAATGTGGGCGATTGGGAGGCAATGGTCATAACAACGAGAAACAACCTGTTATAATCCCATGAAGGTGAACATCTGAAGCACGTCAGTCATGTAATTACCAGGGAATTTCGGACGGCAAGCTACACATTATTATGGCGGGCCAAGTAACTTTTATTCAGTGCCGCAATACACTTTGAAGTGACAGATGGATGGCACTATCCTTCAAAAATGGTTCGAATGGCTCTGAGCTCTATGCGACTTAACATCTGAGGTCATCAGTCACCTAGAACTTAGAACTAATTAAACCTAACTAACCTAAGGACATCACATACATCCATGCCCGAGGCAGGATCCGAACCTGCGACCGGAGCGGTCGCTCGGTTCCACACTGTAGCTCCTAGACCCGCGCGGTCACTCCGGCCGGCCACTATTCTTCAACGTAGTCACTAAGTCTCTGTAAGCGACGGTTCAAACCTTCCACCAATAGTTCAGTCACTCGATGATAAAAAAGATCCGCTCCTTCGGTACGGATCTGCTCGAGAACGCCTATGTGAACATCCTCCTCGGAAAATTTGCGATTGCTGCGAATCGGTTCCTCGATTGCCCGGACATTGTTGTTTGTAGTCGATGTAGATGGTCTTCCTTCTTGACTGGTGTACTGAAATTTGCGGCCACTGAAGTTTGCGCCGAGAAAGGTCGAGGAAAGGTCCACTAATCAGGTAGAAGCGTTGAGGGACGCTACCTAGAGGTTTCTGAGCTCTCATTTTCAAGCCATTCTATACAGAACGCTGCGAACTGTTCAAAATGTTCAAATGTGTGTGAGTTCCTAAGGGACCAAACTGCTGAGGCCATTGGTCCCCCATACCTGAGGGAGGACTCGAACCTCCGGCGGGTGCTGCGAACTGGGAAGGACAATGTTAAGACTGCATCGACAACTTTGTACAGGAAATCGATACACATTGCAAAGCCATGGGACGTATACATTAGATGCTCTTTCAGAGCTTAATCATTTGATTAAAACTTCAGAAACGAAACTTGCCACGATTATACAAAAATCAGTTTACGGTTATCATGAGATTCTTGAAGACGGTATCCTTGCAGAAAATTCACGACTAAAAATATTTTTCGAAACTGTTCCCAACTTTATTTTGGCACTAAGATTTTCCTTAAGTTTGTATATTTCTGTAGCGTTTTGGAAGAGAATGCTTTTTTTTCAAAAATCAGATTAATTAAGAATTATCTTGGGTCCACTATCACCTATGCACGACTGTCTAATTTTGCAGTTACTTAATGAAAAAAAGAATTAGCTAAAGATATCGATGTTAATGAGGCAATTTCAAAATTTGCAGCCGAAAACGAAGGAGAAATGTCAAGCTACGTTCTAGAAGCCTGTCACTAACGAGATCTTCGGTTACTTGTTCTGCTTCCTTAATAATCAGTTAAGCTGCAATTTAAAAAAATGCTTTTCACCTATTCGTTTTCATACATAAAAAGCTGTTTGCTTAGTTATTTTATGCTTTTGTGTGGTAGAGTATTTGGGGGGAGAGTGACAAAATAAAAGCCTGCACCAGGCACCATGTACCTAGCTACGCCACTGAGTTAACCAAATAGGGAATTCTTTGTACAGCACTAGGCAAGTTCGAAACTGATCACAGCAAATATCGCCAAGACAATCAATAACATTAAAATAGCTCGTAGATCTTATCATTACGTCATTAATGTATGCGCAGGTGTCTTAGAAGCTTTATAAAATGAATGACAAGTTCACTGAGAGAAACAAACTTTGCATTCCACTGATATGTTTTATTTTAGCTCAAGCTTGGTGGAAACGTGTTGGCCTCCCATGCAAGCTGGCCGGGGTTCGATGCCCATCGGAGTTGAAGCTTTTTCTCCGCTCTTGGACTGGTTGTTGTGTTGTCCTCATTATCATTTCATTCTCATCACGGGCACGCAAGTCGCCCACTGTGGTGTCGACTGGAATAAGACTTGCACTCGGCGGCCGAACTTCCCCGCACGGGGCCTCCCGTCCAATAATGCCATACGCTCACTTCATTTTGTCGTTAGAGATTTAGCTTTCGCTCGTATTTGTGGTTACGGGAGGAAGGGGGAGGGGGGGGGGGGGGGGAGGAACCATACCAGAATTAGCCTAGAATGATTTGCGAAACCATGGAAAACCAAATGCGGTCTGCCCGACCATACAACTGAGCCCAGGATTTTCAACATATTCAGAATTACATCACACTTTACACACTTTTTGAACTGGCTAAACCACAGACACAAAGTATTGTCAGACAGGTGTGTTTAAAATCAGCTTAGAAGCATCATCAGTGTATCGTTCTTTAATTTTTTATTTATAAGTTGCTGTTTATAGTTTGTACATTTTCCTATCACTTACATCTTCTGATAAACTTAATTAAATTTTTGTAGGTAGCAGACAGCTTTCAAAGAGGCCTTGATCTCATCATCCTCTTCACACTTCGTTGCTATTTTCCCGAGCTTTGTTTACCTTTTGTACTGATCTCTATTCTCCTTAATGAACACGCTGAATTTTCTGCTTCTCTTTTCATACACATAATTGCGTCACTGATACTAGAATTTGGTTTAGAAAGGATTTTGTTAATTTTGTGGTGCCAGCCTTCTACAGCGTTCATCGTTCTATGGCGCCGTTTGTAGCAATTCCAAAGGCTCAGAGGGATTTCTTCTTTTTCCAGCCACCTATCTTTGTTGTTGTTGTGGTCTTCAGTCCAGAAACTGGTTTGATGCAGCTCTCCATGCTACCGTACCCTGTGCAAGCTTCTTCATCTCCCAGTACCTATTGCAACCTACATTCTTCCGAATCTGCTTAGTGTATTCATCTCTTGGTCTCCCTCTAAGATTTTTACCATCCACGCTGCCCTCCAATACTACATTGGTGATCCCTTGATGCCTCAGAACATGTCCTACCAACCGATCCCTTCTTCTAGTCAACTTATGCCACAAATTTCTCTTCTCTCCAATTCTACTCAGTACCTCCTCATTAGTTAGGTGATCTACCCATTTAATCTTCAGCATTTTTCCGTATCACCACATTTCGAAAGATTCTATTCTCTTCTTGTCTAAACTATTTATCGTCCATGTTTCACTTCCATACATGGCTACATCTCATACCAATACTTTGAGAAACAACTTCCCGACATTTATATCTATACTCTAAGTTAACAAATTTCTCTTCTTCACAAACGCTTTCCTTGCCATGGCCAGTCTACATTTTATATCCTCTCTACTTCGACCATCATCAGTTATTTTGCTCCCCAAATAGCAAAACTCCTTTACTACTTTAAGTGTCTCATTTCCTAATCTAATTCCCTCAGCATCACCCGACTTAATTCGACTACATTCCATTATCCTCGTTTTGCTTTTGTTAATGTTCATCTTATATCCCCCTTTCAAGACACTGTCCATTCCGTTCAACTGCTCTTCCAAGTCCTTTGCTGTCTCTGACAGAATTACAATGTCATCGGCGAACCTCAAAGTTTTTATTTCTTCTCCATGGATTTTAACACCTACTCCGAATTTTTCTTTTGTTTCCTTCACTGCTTGCTCAATATACAGACTGAATAACATCGGGGATAGGCTACAACCCTGTCTCACTCCCTTCCCAACCACTGCTTTCCTTTAGTGCCCCTCGACTCTTATAACTGTCATCTGGCTACTGTACAAATTGTAAA
Organism: Schistocerca gregaria; assembly: GCF_023897955.1. Classification (NCBI taxonomy): domain Eukaryota; kingdom Metazoa; phylum Arthropoda; class Insecta; order Orthoptera; family Acrididae; genus Schistocerca; species Schistocerca gregaria. The sequence goes on along the minus strand of NC_064926.1, from coordinate 214,751,365 downwards.
TAGCCTATCGCTCACTATATTTTACCCCTGCCACCTTCAGAATTTGAAAGAGAGTATTCCAGTCAACATTGTCAAAGGCTTTCTCTTAGTCTACAAATTGTAGAAACGTAGGTTTGCCTTTCTTTTAATCTAGCTTCTAAGACAAGTCGTAGAGTCAGTATTGCCTCACGTGTTCCAATATTTCTACGAAATCCAAACTGATCTTCCCCGAGGTCGGCTTCTACCAGTTTTTCCATTCGTCTGTAATGAATTCGCGTTAATATATTGCAGCCGTGACTTATTAAACTGATAGTTCGGGAATTTTCACATGTGTCAACACCTGCTTTCTTTGGGATTGGAATTATTCAAAATGGTTCAAATGGCTCTGAGCACTATGGGACTTAACATCTGAGGTCATCAGTCCCCTAGAACTTAGAACTACTTAAACCTAACTAACCTACGGACATCACACACATCCATAACCGAGGCAGGATTCGAAACTGCGACCGTTGCACTCGCGGGGGTCCGGACTGAAGCGCCTAGAACCGCTCGGCCACCACGGCCGGCTTTGGAATTATTATATTCTTCTTGAAGTCTGAGGGTATTTCGCGAGTCTAATATATCTTGCTCACCAGATGGTAGAGTTTTGTCAGGGCTGGCTCTCCCAAGGCTGACAGTAGTTCTAATAGAATTTTGTCTACTCTCGGGGCCTTGTTTCGACTTAGGTCTTTCAGTGCCCTGTCAAACTCTTCATGCAGTATCATATCTCCCATTTCATCTTCATCTACATCCTCTTCCATTTCCATAATATTATCCTCAAGTACATCGCCCTTGTATAGACCTTCTATATACTCCTTCCACCTTTCTGCTTTCCCTGCTTTGCTTAGAACTGGGTTTCCATCTGAGCCCTTGATATTCATACAAGTGGTTCTCTTTTCTCCAAAGGTCTCTTTAATTTTCCTGTAGGCAGTATCTACCTTACCCCTAGTGATATAAGCATCTATATCCTTACATTTGTTCTCTAGCCATCCCTGCTTAGCCATTTTGCACTTCTTGTTGATCTCATTTTTGAGACGTTTGTATTCCTTTTTGCCTGCTTCATTCATTGCATTTATGTATTTTCTCCTTTCATCAATTAAGTTCAATATTTCTTCTGTTACCCAAGGATTTCTACTAAACCCCTTCTTTTTACCTACGTGATCCTCTGCTGCCTTCACTACTTCATCCCTCAAAGCTACCCATTCTTCTTCTACTGTATCTCTTTCCTCCGTTCTTGTCAATTGTTGCCTTATGCTCTCCCTGTAACTCTGGTTATGTCAGTTTATCCAGGTACCATCTCCTTAAATTTCCACCTTTTTACAGCTTCTTCAGTTTTGATCTACAGTTCATAACCAACAGATTGTAGTCAGAGTCCACAGCTGCCCCTGGAAATATCTTACAGCGTAAAACCTGGTTCCTAAATCTCTGTCTTACTAGTAATATAATCTATCTGATACCTTCTAGTACCACCACGCTTCTTCCATGTATACACCCTTCTTTTATGATTCTAGAACCAAGTGTTGGCTATGATTAAGCTATGCTCTGTGCAGAATTCTACCAGGCGGCTTCCTCTTTCATTTCTTAACCCCAAACCATTTTCACCTACTACGTTTCCTTATCTTCCTTTCCCTACTATCGGATTCTAGTCACCCATGACTATTAAGTTTTCGTCTCCCTTCACTATCTGAATAATTTCTTTTATCTCCTCATGCATTTCATCAATTTCTTCGTCATCTGCAGAACTAGTTGGCATATAAACTTGTACTACTGTAGTAATCGTGGGCTTCGTATCTATCTTTGCCACAATCAGGTAGTAGCTTACCCGCATTCCTATTTTTTTTATTCATTATGAAACCTACTCCTGCATTACCCCTATTTGATTTTGTATTTATAACCCTGTTTTCACCTGACCAAAAGTCTTGTTCCTCCTGCAACCGAAATTCACTAATTCTCACTATATCTAACTTAAACCTATCCTTTCCCCTTTTTAAATTTTCCAACCTACCTGCCTGATTAAGGAATCTGACATTCCACTCTCCGATCCATAGAACGCCAGTTTTCTTTGTCCTCATAATGACGTCCTCTTGAGTAGTCCCAGCCCGGAGATCCGAATGGGGGACTATTTTACCTCCGGAATATTTTACCCAAGAGGACGCCATCATCACTTCCCATACAGTAAAGCTGGATGCCCTCGGGAAAAATTACGGCTGTAGTTTCCCCTTGGTTTCAGCCGTTCGCAGTACCAGCAGAGCAAGGCCGTTTTGGTTAATGTTACAAGGCCAGATCAGTCAATCATCCAGACTGTTGCCCTTGCAACTACTGAAAAGGCTGCTGCCCCTCTTCAGGAACCGCACGTTTGTCTGGCCTCTCCACAGATACCCCTCCGTTGTGGTTGCACCTACGGTACGGCTATCTGTATCGCTGAGGCACGCAAGCCTCCCCACCAACCGCAAGGTCCATGGTTCATGGGGGAGGACACCTATCTCCAAAAACTCAGATAGCCTGGGGTTATCCGGGGCCTGTGAAAGTATCTCGAGCCAGCCATCAGATACACCGGGGCCTGTGAAAGTATCACGAGCCAGCCACCGCATACATCTTTAGCCTGTAGAAACGCCAGCTCAGCACACATGGGAGAATTATTCGTATGGAAATAACATCCATGCACTTCGGCTATAGGTAGTACAACTTCAGTCGCAGAAATGTCTACTGATTCGAAATCCAAGGTCACGTTTGTAGGTTTACATTCTGGAACATTTTCCGCCAGATTTCGGAAAAGACGATTATATATCTCTTTTCATTTGTTTGGCAATAATGCAAAGGCAACTGGATGATGTTTGTCACACTATTTGTTCTCCAGTTTGCTGCAGCACTTGAATGTACAAACTATAAAAAGTTTTGTTTACTTCTTAGAGCCTCTCTCCCTGCTCTTACGGTAACAACAGTTATCCTTTCTCCTAATTTGTTTTCATCTAACAGAAAACTGCTGCCATCATTCACTGCCATTTACTCTGCTTTGTGGACAATTTGTTCTCTTGTCTGCAGATCTCTCTCATTTCCCTGTGATTTTGCCCGCTAGTAGTATAAAGCTCTCTTCGTTGCTTGCTGCTTTGGAATTTCAGTGACAAAATCATACTCTCTCGATTATGTATGCAACCCAGCTCCTATGAATATATTTTGGAAACGGAAGTCTCATCCTCTCGTAACCTTTTCTTTGTTTGGTTCAAAGTATTCCTTGCTACAAACCGAGAGTCATCCGGAGCTCCACATTGGTCCTCGAGTAAGAAACGCACCGCCCAATCCTTGGTTTTAAGCATATGTCGTCAGTGGTTTGCTGGTTTCCTTTGTGTCTTGAACAATGCCACGTCACAGTCCCATTACTGTCGTTTTCTTCACTTTGTAAATATAACCTTCATAGTGACAACTTGGCTTACAGCGAACGGTAATTGATACTTCCATATCGGAACTACTGTGATAGAAATACGCAAATCGTATGATGTCAACTCTACGACGGCTAGAGCGGTACTAAGCAGACAGTCGGCTACTCTGGAAAGAAGGTATATCGGGGCGCAGTTCGGCTGTGTCTGCAGAGCAGGTAGTCCAGGATAATGACGAAGGTCTTCTTAATGCAGGTAAGCCGTGACACAAAGGCAGCGGGTATTGGGTGCAGATTTCAGAGATTTCTGGTTGGGCGCAAATTTCACTGGGCACAGCTTTCATGGATTCCCCTGACTAATATCCCCCACGTCCGTACGACAATGGGCAAATTTCTGGCTTCACTATTCCTGGACGCCCTTTGGATTTGGTCCATATACTGCCAGAACATCACGGTGAATCTGGTGTAGTTTATTCGTTTTGCTCACAGGAATCATACCGTCCCGCGTACTTCAGCTTTGGAGTGCGTTCGTAATTGCGGCGTCATTTCCCTCTTGCGCTGTGATGCAGCTGTTAACCTTACCGTAATAAAACTGTATCTGCAGTAATGCCCCTAGCATGAGACGACATGTGTAACTTAGTATTCGAGCCCACTTGTATTTACCACGAATACTAAGAAACGATATGCCTTTAGATGAATATGTAAAACTAGGAATTGCGAAGGCGAATGGAAAACAGGGATTAAATGGAAGTATTGTGGGAAAGTGCATTGCTTTTGTACAAGAAATCGCATGCAGGAGGCTGCAGTGGTCAGTTATAGAATACTATTCCGTGTTTGCAACCGGAATCAAATATTGACGACGGCGAACACTCATAGAATACAAAGAAACTCTGCCGAAATCGTAATAGGAGGTAGAGCCCACACAAAAGTGTAACAGAAATAGAGAAATAAATGAAACGGGAATTTTTGGAAGAAAAATGACGTTGCCCTCGAGAACCCTTTTTGGTTAAATTTACAAAACGTGTATTTGAGGAAAATTATGAGGTAAGTCTGCTGCCACGTGTTTCGCTTAGGAATCTCGAGAGTAAGGTAATGGAGAATTGGATGTCTACAGAGGTATACACAATTATGTTTTCGTCGCTCAATACGAGAATCGAATAGGGCGGAAAATAGCTAAAATTGAATCCATACATTCTCCTTTACAAACTGCACAATGGCACAATGGCTGAGGGAATATTCATAGTGACTCATGAAACTTCCCTGATTTTCCAAATACAATTGAGGAAAAACTGTGAGACATAGATTCTCGTGGTTTGCAGCATCATGTAAAGTAATTTAGAAAGTTTTGCACAACAAATTAATACCGTACTTCTTTGACAACCCGCAAAATTTCTATGCGATTCTGTGTCTCAGCTCATGTCTGGAGTGATAGAGACTGTTTCATCGACAATTCTGCAAAGATCGCCAATGTCATACACAGGCGTGACATACACAATGTCTTCTCCATAAGGGAGAATCTATCAATTACGTGGGTTCAAAACAGCGAGGAGCGGGCGGAGTGTGATTCACCAAAGTGTCATCAAATCTCATTTAAAGGGGAGCTGGGGATGAAAATTTCGGAACTACTTTTTGTTAATAGAACATACATTATTGTAACGGAAGACTTTTGTTTTATAAAATTAATCCCAAATATAGGCAGTATTAAAGTGCTCACTGTGATTCGGCGGTAGCTGGATGCTTTACATGAAACAATTGCTATAGAACTGTCAAATTTAACCTGGGGTGTTCCATGCCGCGGCGATAGAAGTAACTGCGTGTTAGTCAGTCACTGAGTTGGTCGTGATATTCTGAAAGTCGTATAAAGTCGATGTTGTTATGTTCAACATGAATCTGTCTCAAAATTTTTACAGTCCGTGTATAGGGTGAGTAAGAAGAAAAGGTTCGTACTTTGAAGGGTGACACTAATACAGTGTTCTGAACAAAGAACTTCTTATGGACGTATGCCCTATTCTGAATAGTTTCGGAGATAGAGCACATTTAATATCAATTTTGTACTCTGGAAAATCGCACTATCCAGCAAGAACGTGTCACAGTAAAAAATTACGAGGGTCGCTCAATAAATAATGCCCCACATCTTTTTCTCAAAACATATTTATTGTTAAGAACCAGAATTTGGTGACAATATACTTCAACATGTCTTGTCCATGCTCTATTGTTCTACGTAGTCCCCGTCACGTTCTATGATCGTACGCCAACATTTTGGAAGAGCATGTATTCCTTGCTGATAAAAGCTCTTGTCCTGTAGGCGTAGCCATGTTTTCATTGCTCTCGTCAACGTCAAAGTGTGTTCCCCGTAGAGAATTTTCAAGCGGCCCAAAGAGATGGATGTCCGAGGGTGGCAGGTCTGGATTGTAGGGTGGATGAGGCAATGATGTCTAACCGAATTTGGCGATGTGCTCCCGGGTTCTCAGACTTGTGTGTGGGCAGGCATTATCGGTTGGAGCAAGATTTCTGCTGGATTCTTGTCCGATCGAACACGTCGGAAAGGGTTCTTGAATTCATTCAGATTCTTCACGTATGCCTTTGAATCGATGGTTGACCCTCTTGGCATCACATCCACAAGAATGAAGCCATCACAATCCCAGAAGACTGTCACCATAACTTTTCCGTCAGAGGGGGGTTGTCTTGAATTTCTACTTTTGTAGCGAATGAGTATGATGTCACTCCATGGACTTCCGTTTTGTTTCTGGCGCAAAGTGGTACACCCAGCTTTAATTCCCCGTAACGATCCGTGCCAGAAAAGCCTCTCCGTCGGTCTAAAAACGCTCCAATAATTCAGATGAAATAGTCTTTCTTTGAATCTTGTGGAGAACCAGCTGTCAAGTTTCGATGTGCCGGTCGGCACGAATAATGGCATCCGCACGATTCAACATGTCTCGAGCAGTGGCTGTGACAGGACGTCCAGAACGTGGCTGATCATGGAGCTCTGTTTCTGCATTTCTTGACGCTGTAACGTTCTTTACCCATCGCCCAACTGTACTCCTATCGACTGCAGCATCGCCGTACACTGCATACAAACGTTTATGGATGTTCACCACGGTTTCTTTATCTGCACACAAGAATTCAATAACAGCAAGCTGCTTGTAACGTGAGTCGTATGTAGACGCCATTTTGACGCTGTACTACAGCTCTGCCACCTGCCAGAACGGTTCGAAACTTCACCGACCCAGAACAAACATCAAATATGAAGCACCAACAAGGACGTTTGTCTATGTATATTAATGCCTTTTTTTTAAAAAAAAATGTGGGGTATTACTTTTTGAACGACTCTTGTACATTGCATTAAATTTCCTGAAAAAATAGATTGCGCGAAGGGAGTACAAGAATACTGAAAATCTCGCGTAGCACGCGTGCGCTGTAGCTTAGCTGTTTTTTGTAGACAATTTGAGGTAGTTTCCCGACTTGGTAGACCACAAATGTACTGTATCAACTTCCTCTACGCTACTGAGGTATGTTGTAAACAATGAGAATGAAACTAAATAACAATGTGCACTAATTGTGTTCTATCTTCTTCAGAATCACTAATACTATTTTATCTCAAAGCATGCACCTTTCCTCCTGGATCATCTTGTATTAAGCGACATGTCGACAAGTCGAAACGCACGGGGGAGGACGTTAATTGCCTGTGGAAGGAAGCTAAGCTGGAGGACACCGCCAGGAACGCTGAGATGCTACGTGATCTTACGGTTCAAAGGGAGGTACAAATTATATTTTCTTTCATATGCAAAGTAAGTAAAGGTTCAGTCACAATGAATGTGTATAATGTATGAATAAAACGTTAATTTTTTATGGATCCGTAAAAACGGTCAATAATATTTTGTGAAGCCCTTTTTGTCCATCTGTTTATGTCTGTCTGTCCGTCCGAATATGTTTAAAATAAAAAAATTTTAATCGCTTTTCAGAAATTCTGTTGAATACACTTCTGAACGAAACATGTTTTCACTGAAGTCTTTTAATCAATCTTTAAAATGAAAAATACTGTGTACGTATTTTTACCAACTATGGGATGAACCTCACATATTGGGGAGGGGTTCCAAGACATCTCACCAAGGGGGAAAGATGGAGAGGATGGGTCCAAATAAAAAGAAAATAAAAAAAATAAACAGTTTAACTCCAGTGCGGTGGTGAACAATTCTGCTCTCAAGGGGAAGAAGCTGAGAGAAAGTAAACTGCTCAAGCGTGTCAAGCTAAACAGTTTTTGTAACTGTTGCCCGACATAGAAAAATGATCCAGCTCTGTTGTCGTTTGTTGTGTTTGACAAATTGCATGTTGGCGTCAGTCTCTGGTTCTTCGGCCAACGTTTGTTTGATGATTTTTCTGACGTTTCGCCAGCACGAGTGGCTGGCATTGTCAAAACTTCACTCTCCATTGCTAGTGGCGGACTGTAGCAGAACTCGTGGCCACAGATTATTTGTTCCTGGCTCGCCAACGTGCAAGAGCTCTTCCGTGGTCATTAATGCTGTGGTTCTCCCCATGCTGCCTGCGAAGACCAGCCGCCGCAGCACGGGAATCCAAGACGTGCTCCCCTCAAGACATCCCTCTTTCTTGTTGAAGCTATTGTCATGTTTGTGCATTTATATAGCTTCCCCGAAAAAGCGGGTGTGATAGCTTTTCTCTTCAGTAAGAACTTCCGTGTCGCCGAATTTTATTATGTGGTCGGGCTCACACAGCGCTTGCTCCGTCACGACCGATTTCTCCACCTGTCTCAACCTGCAATGCCGCTTATATTCGGTGATCCTGCTGCTGATTGATCGTCTAGTCATTCCAACATAGACTTGTCTACATGTACATGGTATGCTGAATATTCCCGACGTTGCAAATGGATCCCTTCTTTCCTTTGCCGATCTGAGACAGTCTTTGATCTTCTTTGTCCGTTTTGCCTCATCAGGTCGAACATCTCAATAGCCAACTTTTGATGTAGCTGAAAATCTTTCCGCTTAATACGTGCACAGCAATTTTTGAACTGTTAAACGAAAGATGTTTAGCTCCCGCGATGCCCGCCGAACTTAATTTGATGGGCTTCTTTAGAAGGTCTCTCTGATCTTCTCTACCGTTTCATCAAATGTGCGTTTCCTGCCAGACCCTGACGAGCTGTTTAAGTTACCCTCTCAGTTGCTAGGCACCTGTCATACCAAGCCTTCTGATTTTCTTTCCATATAATATAACACGCATTGGTCTCTTTTTCCTGGTAATTGTTGAAACAAATAAAAAGGAGCCGTTTGTAAAACCCGCCCGTGTAGCCCCGAGTATTAACACGATTGCTTCCGATGGGTGTGGCTTTTAGGCGGTTCCAACACCCCCCTATGTAGCCCATGTTCTGCCTCAGATACACGCTTTACAAACAGTTTGAACGCTTTCTGCCACTTGCACCCAGAATTTACTCAATATGCAGACAGTTAGAGTACACTACTTCTGCCTTGGGAAAGCGTGGGGGTGGGGGGATAGTTGAGTGAATAGGGTACTGACGACCTTACCTGTTTGCTTACTCAGCATCAGCGATATTTAGAAATAAAAACTACATAAAACGTTTTGGGCAGCTTTACATGATGCCACAAACCACAACTATCTTTGTCTAATAGGTTTTTCAAATGTATAAGGAAATCAGGGATGTTTCATGTGGAACTATCTAGACGTAGGCTATGAACGTTACATGATGTGACACCACAGCTATCACGTTGATACGTAAAACACCGCAAATACACTATGTGATCAAAAGTATCCGGACACCCCCCTCCCCCCAAAACTTATAAGGTGCATTGTGCTGCCGCCTACTGCCAGGTACTCTATATCAGCGACCTCAGTATTCGTTAAACGTCGTGAGAGAGCAGAATGGGGCTCTCCCTTCAACTCATGGGCTTCGAATGTGGTCAGGTGTTTGGCTGTCACTTGTGTCATATGTCTGTTCGCGAGATTTTCACACTCGTAAACATCCCTAGGTCCACTGTTTCCGATGTGATAGTGAAGTGGAAACGTGAAGGGATACGTACAGCACAAAAGCATACAGGCCGACCTCGTCTGTTAACTGACAGAGGCTGCCGACCGTTGAAGAGGGTCGTAATGTGTGATAGGCAGACATCTATCCAGACCATCACACAGAAGTTCCAAACTGCATCAGAATCTCCTACAAGTACTATGACAAGTGGGTGGTGAAAAATCCTGGATTTCATGGTCGAGCGGCTGCTCATAAGTCACCCATCACGCCGGTAAATGCAAACGACTCCTCGCTTGGTGTAAGGATCGTAATCGTTGGACGATTGAACAGTGGAAAAACGTTGTGTGGAGTGACGAAACACAGTACACAATGTGGCAATCTGATATCAGTGTGTGGGCGTGGCGAATGCCCGGTGAACGTCATCTGCCAGCGTGTATAGTGCCAAAAGTGAAATTCGGAGGCCATGGTGTTATGGTGTGGTCGTGTTTTTCATGGAAGGGGCTTGCATCCCTTGTTGTTTTGCGTGACACTATCACAGCACAGGCTTACATAGATGTTTTAAGAACCTTCTTGCTTCCCACTGTTGAAGAGCAGTTCGGCGATGGTGATTGCATCTTTCAACACGATCGAGCACCTGTTCATAATGCACGACCTGTGGCGGAGTGGTTACACGACAATAAAATCCCTGTAATCAATTGGCCTCCACAGAGTCCTGACCTGAATCCTACAGAACACCTTTGGGATGTTTCGGAATGCCGACATCGTGCTACGCCTCACCGACCGACATCGATACCTCTCCTCAGTGCAGCAGAACGTGAAGAATTGGCTGCAATTCCCCAAGAAACCTTCCAGCAACTGATCGAAACCTTCCAGCACCTGCGAGAGTGGAAGCAGTCATCAAGGTGGCACGAACTAGTAAGTCATTTTCAGCCAGGTGTCCGGATACTTTTGATCACATTTACCATACCAAGCGTGAAGGGAGTATAACAAGGCATACTCTGTGCTACATCTTTTCTGGTGATATTCTTACTCTAGCTATAGATAGCTTACAGTAAAGGTGCTCTTCATGTTAGAAATGCACAATTTTAAACATTCATGGTGGTGTCTGTTTGTTCTATATCGTGTCTCAATACCACTTTCGCGCAACGACGCTCTGTGCGTGTTTTTTAGAGAATTAACTAGTTTGAACCTGGGACCTGTTGCTGGTAAGGAGACGCCAGACCACACATGACATGTAGAATTCAGAAGAGTTCAGTGAGACTAGCGATGATATAACCAAATACTAAATGATCTCAGCGTCAGCTCCACTGCACTCCCTGTAAAACAATCTTAATACAAACTAAATTTAGTGGAAAGGGTTCAAGGCTTTCCTATTTTTAGTTAGCTGGTAAAATAACGTCGAAAAAGCAGTTAAATTTGCCATTGGAAGTTTTATTCTACTCACAAAACATCGTTTGTAAACTGCACTATTGATAAAAGGAAATGTTTTTATACAGGATGATAAAAACCAACTGCGTTCAACAAAAATGTGAACGAATATCCCCTAAATGGGTTTCCAAGATCTACAATCGATCGAAGGATGACCTATGCCATATCACATCTATAATCTAGGTTTAAATTAAGTTTCACAAAAGAGAAAACTATCAAAATGGTCTACAGTGACCCTCAATTATCTTTAATTACTTATCTAACTTGTCGTAAATTGCAGTGGCTGATGTGGCTTCTCAATAACTATAAAACAGAAAAATCATCGCGTTTCAGATGTTTACTTCAAGTGGCAAATGTGAACACCATGAGTTTTAATTAACTATCGACACTAGTATTACGCAAAAAGGGGGTGTAACAGATGAGACTTCTGCAGTTCTGAGTGAAGCCTTATGCGCTCAAAAATGCAGCATCGCGTGCGTTCATTACCTTGTCGGTGTTTAAGCAGCGTCAGGGCGGCAGCGGCCGGCGCAGCAGCCATCCAGCTCGCCGTCTCGGAACCAACTCTTTCTAACTTCTCGTTACTACAATTTACCGAAGTTGGTTTAAAAAAACTATCTGGCTATGTTTTCATCTGACCAATCAGGATCTCAATGTTAACCTTAAGCTCCGCCTACAAAAATTCTGTCTATCCAATGAGAAACGTTATACTTTTCGTGGTGGGGCAATGTTTTTTTAAAGTTTGCAACGTAACAGTGACGCTAAAAAGTCTCACGCTAAAACCTGCAGCTGGTGTGGTCCTTTTAGCGTTATCGTGAGATCTATACTGTTCTTCTGGAGGGCTCTATCTTTTAACATGGGCTGGAGGATTGTCCTAATGTAACAGACACGCGAAAAAGTCTCACGCTAAAACTTGCGGGTGGTAGTGGCCCTTTTTGTGTTATCGTAAGATCTATACTGCTTTTCTGGAGGGCTCTAGCTTTTAACATGGGCTGGGGGGTGGTCCTTGACGTAACAGAGACGCGAAAAAGTCTCACGCTAAAACGTGCGGGTAGTAGTTATTTTCGAAGTAATGGCAAACAAAAATCAATGCTTAGATGTACCATACAGTGACGGAGAGTTGATTAAATTATACGCGATGAAGCTACCTTTGAAATACCAGCAATCATTAGTAGGTCGCGGAGGCAATGACGTCGAAGCATTTAAAGGTATTCTAAGGGAACTAGAGTTCATATTTTCGGAAGATGACGCAAGAAAAAGACGAAGCGCACATGAAAACGAAAGCAAAAAGCAGTGGAATCCACAAGACACAGTACGAAGAAACAATAATTACGAACCACGTGATAACTTCGCACCAAGAAACGACAATCGATTTCAACAAAGAACCGGTTATGGATTTAGAAGAGAATATGGCAATAACTATAATTCACCCAGGAACAGCAACAACTATTACAGAGGGAACAACGACAACTGGAACGGGTACTGGAGAACCAATAGAAAGACAACTTATCAACAAAGAAACCACTATCAACAAGCTGAACAAGGAAAGCGAATACAGATAGAAGAGGTTGAGGTAAGACCACCAAAACCCGATAAACGTTCCAATTGACAGCTAAGTGCCCATGCCAAGGAGAATGACGCACCGACCCAGGACAATTGCAGCACCTTGAACACAGAAGTAAAAATCTTATCACGAGAAGAGAAGAAGGAAGAAACAAATCCGCAGGGACCAGATGAAAACGAAGACAAGAAAATAACAATATCGTGTTGGGACGAAATTAATTGGGAGAATGCTGACGAGGAAGATGAATTACCAGAGGCATGCACAACGAATGTAGGAGGAAAGGACGAAGTAATGAGTATTGCAGAGATGGAAACCAGGGAAAGCGAATTCAGTGAGGATAATGCGCAGTCGACAGAAGTTGAAAATAAGTTACAAGTGGGCACACAATCCAATGTATATAATGAAGAAAGTTATGAAGCAATAATTAGAGCATTTAGATGCGATTATGTGGAAGTAGCGACGAAGAAGGAGAAGATAGACGACGATGAGGAAAATGTAGAGGATGTAGAAGAAAGCGTAAATGAAGGAAGAAATAGAGAAAAGGAAATAAAAGAGAGAGAAGTAGCAGTCGAAGCTTATCCTACAGAAAGTTCGAATTCACAAGGGAAATTCCTAAAAAGACTCATGTATGATTCAGTGGAGGATTCGTTGATGCCAGAAGAAGAAGAACAGAACCAACCCTTTCAAATTCAACCAATTGTGAAGGCCATGGCAAAGCATATCCCAGTCAATATTGTAATTGATAGTGGAAGTGAACTGACTGCGAGCTCAGAAAATTTATTCATGCGGTGTAATGCCAATGAGCAATTGCCAGTTCTGAAAACACGTAAGATTAAAGTAAGAGGTCCTATTAGAAACAATGCTGCGGAAGTTACGAGACAAACAAGGTTAACTCTTTCGTGCCAAGGTCAAAAGATCGAAGCCAACTTCATGATTATACCTAAACTAACTGTAGATTTGCTTATAGGTGCAGATTTTTTAAATGAGAGACGAGCGATAGTAGATATGGGGAAAGGTAGCGTAACATTCGGGAATGTCACACTTCTCTTTGAGCAAAAGCTAAAATTAGAAGAAATACCAGTTATAAACAAACAATTAAGAATGATGCGAGATAAGGAGGATGAAGAATTAGAATGGTATGCACAAAAGGGGGAATCGCCTCAACTCATGTTAGAAGTCCATAAAGAATACGACGAAAAATTGCAAGAAGTTCAAGGTACTTCGGAACATAGTAAAAGAGAATTAGAGGGTATTTTACGAGATAAAGCAGAGGTATTTTTACCTAAGACTGGCAGTATTAAACATTTTCAGTACAACTTTGAAGATTAATTTTATTGCTGGTAAATAATCAGCACAATATTTCAAGATTATGTTGCAGATAAGATCGTCAGGAGAAAGAAGAATGAAGAGAGAGGAAGGTGGGAAAAAGAAAGTAGTTTCAATAATAACACCAATAGTACCATAGATTAAAGTGAAGGGATAAAGCGTAGATAGTCTAACAGCATGAAATACTAAAATGCTATACACCACAAATCTACACAAAAATAAAAAAAACGAATTTGAGGATTCTTGAGTAGACGTTAAGACTCCAAATATCTTAGAATTGTAACATGGAAAGGGCGCCGAAATTTGTAAAGCTTTTTAAGAAGGCATAAAACAAGTAGGTACTAGACATATGTTAGATGATTATAAGTAAAAATTTTTGTAAGAACCATTGTAAAAACTCCAACAAAGACCAGATGCAACGACCCACAAGTTGCAACGTGAGAAGTATCAAGAAAGAAAAGGACGTAATTAGCAAGACACGAGGACAGTGAGACCAACAGAAGGCCCTTGTATAGAAAGTGGGCAATAAATTTGCCCGCTAGGTGGAACCTTGCTGGGATGGAACAGGGAGCCGCACAGTGACAGCCCTGCAGAGACGCCACGGGGCGCCAGAAGGGACCGGTGCAGGAACACCGGATTTTCACCGCTCGTAAACCCCGGGGCGGCGCCCCCGACACAGCGGAGCGAGCAAAAAACGGCCGGACGAGAAGACCGCTTGGGAAAGCCACCACTGGCAAAAAATATGCGTAAAAGTCACACACTGCTATTAAACAGGACACTGATGCACGAAACTGAAGAAGAACTTCCACAAAGTAAAAATGACACGCCCAAACAATTTATCAAACTGTTACGAGGAGGAGAACTTCAAAGCAACTAGTTATCAATAAATATTTCCATACCCTGCCCAGAGAAGAACCAAGAAGCAAGTAATACGCAGAGAAAAAACAGGAAGAACAGAAGTTGAAGATTCGCAGGATTGAGACCAAGAAAGAAGATGGGTGAAGAATAGACGACATACCTTCCCAGATACCTATCCTATTGTAAACTAGTCGTCTGCGAAGTATTACAACGAAAAACGACCGCATTCAGCGACACGTAACGATGACTTTCACGCATACAAAGCCAGTAAACCACGAGATTCTGCACTCACAGCTCCATTCCATTATGGGACCTCCACAACAACAGCACACACTTGCAAAGCCAACAAGGAACAACGAACGAAGCAGTACATCAAATACTTGCCCACATCAAACTCGCTCAAGTTCATCACGTTCGTGCAGAAACATTCGCCAACCTCATGCTTAAACATTCATAGGATTGTGTGAATGTGTGAAATCAAATTATGTGATGTAGGAATTTTGCAAAAGAAACGTGTGAAAAACTAAATAAGTAAAGCACACCAGACAAAATAACAGTCATTGACTATGGACTTAAGTAAAAAGTAGACTATCGATAAAAATAAGTCATTAGTTCTGAAATGGACAGTATATAAAGAAACAATATGCCACTTATTTTCTCCCCATAAAAATAAAAGAATAACTATATTTTACTAATTTTCTCCTTATAAAAACAAAGAACAAAAATTATCTTGTTGGATGTTTTCCCTTTTTTAAACATTTGTACCATTTATTAGGATAATATCTCAATACTTGTGTATGTATATTTCTTTGTCAAAGCAATTCTTGGAAATAATTCTTATTTGTTAGTGTAACAATGTTGAAATGAGTGTCTAGATACAAAAACATTTTTACTTGCACATGATATTTAGAAAATGTGTTAGGAATAGATATTACTTAATTACTACATTTATAAAAACAATATTTCTAAGAAACTAGATGTGAAAGACTCCTCACTTTCGATAACAAAACTTCTTAAAAAAACAAACTTCACACTTAAATAAAGAAAGAAAATAATTAGAAAATTAATAATAGTCTAAAAATATCCTTCTCTTGTAATTTTTAATTATAAAGTGGAAGAATATAAAAATATAAATTAGTAATACAAACTAGCATAGAACAGAATAACGTGGCTGAACAATACACAACAAAATTTAGATAAATTAGAAAATTGTTGACTGACTTAGACAACAATTCAATCATTGCCTATATTCAGTGCAAAAATTAAGTTCAAAGGGTGGTGATATGTAAGGTGTCAGGCAAATCCAACACCTTCCATGAAAACCCCGACATGATAAGCAAATCCAATAGTATGTCACATAGCTCTGAATAAACGGTGACATTAAATTAACCAAAGTAATACGAGTAACGAGTGAGCAAATGGAATACCACAGACTAACACAAGAATGCCTAAATGCATGTCGTACCTTCCCAGCGTGAGGCCGACGCAGTTCCGAGGGAAGAAACGAGAACAGAAGCCGAGAGCAGAACCGTGTTAAGCTAGAAGGCCCTACGATAAGGGACGGACTGGACACCCACGTCGCCAGCCTTCCTCTAAGACTACTACCCGCACGTTTTAGCGTGAGACTTTTTCGCGTCTATGTTACGTCAAGGACCACACCCCAGCCCATGTTAAAAGCTAGAGCCCTCCAGAAAAACAGTATAGATCTTACGATAACACAAAAAGGGCCACTAGCATCCGCAGGTTTTAGCGTGAGACTTTTTCGCGTCTCTGTTACGTTGCAAACTTTAAAAACATTGGCCCACCACGAAAAGTAAAACATTTCTCATTAGATAGACAGAATTTTTATAGGCGGAGCTTAAGATTAACATTGAGACCCTGATTGGTCAGATGAAAACACAGACAGATAGTTTTTTTTAAACCAACTTCGGTAAATGTAGTAAGGAGAAGTTGCTTCCGAGATGGCGAGGTGAGCGGATCTGTGCTGACGCTGCCTAAACACCGACAAGGTAATGAACGCACGCGATGCCGCATTTTTGAGCGCATAAGGCTTCACTCAGAACTGCAGAAGTCTCATTTGTTACACCCCCTTTCTGCGTAATACTAGTGTCGATCGTTAATTAAAACTCATGGTGTTCACATTTGCCACTTGAAGAACAGATCTAAAACGCGGTAATTTTTCTTTTATATAGTTATTGAGAAGCCACACCAGCCACTGTAATTTACGACAAGTTAAATAAGTAATTAAAGATAATTGAGGGTCAATGTAGACCATTTCGATAGTTTTCTCTTTTGTGAAACTTAAATTAAACCTAGATTATAGATGTGATATGGCATAGGTCATCCTTCGATCGATTGTAGAACTTGAAAACCCATTCAGGGAATATTCGTTCACATTTTTGTTGAACGCAGTTGGTTTTTACCATCCTGTATAAAAACATTTCCTTTTATCAATAGTGCAATTTATAAACGATGTTTTGTGAGTAGAATAAAACTTCCAATGGTAAATTTAACTGCTTTTTCAACGTTATTTTACCAGCTAACTAAAAATAGAAAAACCTTGAACCCTTTCCACTAAATTTAGTTTGTATTAAGATTGTTTTACAGGGAGTGCAGTGGAGATGACGCTGAGATCATTTAGTATTTGTTTATATCATCGCTAGTCTCACTGAACTCTTCTGAATTCTTCATGACATGTGTGGTCTGGCGTCTCCTTACCAGCAACAGGTCCCAGGTTCAAACTAGTCAATTCCCTAAAAAACACGCTCAGAGCGTCGTTGCGCGAAAGTGGTAGGGAGACACGATATACAACAAACAGACACCACCATGAATGTTTAGACTACCAGTGTTTCTAACTTCTCTATCATCAGCAGAAATTATTTAGGTCACATTGTACTCAGTTCAGAGGATAGGTTAACATAAGTGCATACATTGAGTTTTTCCTTACTGTCGTAGGAGTTCCATATCTTATACTATACTACATTTAACAAGATTGTGTTTGATTTTCCCCACTTTAGCCCTCTGTTTCAGGATCTCGAGACAGTCATACCATACTGGTGCCCCGGATCATTTCCTTCGGCAGATTTTGTTCATACATACTGTACATGTTGCCCAAAGTTACTTTCCATTGATCCAGTCGAATTTTCTCTGCTGATTGGCCAGTCTTAATAAAGGTTCTTCTTGACCGAAATAGTGTCATGCAATAATGGTACTCATTCAAGAACTTCTTACTGTTTTTCATGCACTTTCGAAATTTTATTCTGGTGTTCGAAGGAAGAACTATCGTTGAGAGGTGAATTTCGTTTAAGCGGCGTCGGTTTAATTCAGCGAAAAATAATGCTGGAGTGATATTTAGTGCTGCGCCGACCTTGTCGCCTCGAATGTGTGTGCCCAAGCGGGATAAGCACATTGAGCTGCAGAATAACATAGCGAAGATATGAAGCACCATGATTGAGGGTCTCGCTCCTCACGAGGAACTGACAAGTTAACAAAGTCTGTCTAAAGTTATCTCGACGTTTTGTGAAGATTGTATGCGATCAAGAAGAATTATGTCGGTGAAAGCGTATACGCACGTGATAATCAATACTGTTGACCTTGAAATTAATAAGTATCTTCAGAGTGGCTGGAATTTCATACTTTCAAATCCCTCTCGTGAAACTCTAGTACGATGGTGAGTCAATAAATAAATAGCAAACGCTAGAATACGACATATCGTTTCAAATTTTGCGACAGTATGTACCTAGAAGGTGGTAGCACATGTCCCGTGGAAGGTAGCCGATACACAGTATTCCGCGGCCATCGATTAATGATCTGCAGCCAGACCAAGATGACTATTGTGCTGTCAGCCTGTACCCGACTAAAACGAGGCGACTTTTTGAGCGGAGGGATTGTCAGCAGAGCACGTCCATAGGTAAATTCGTCCTGTATGTGGTTGGAACTCTATTTCATGGAAATTTTTGTTCAATGGGATACAGGTATAGAGCAAAAGACAAAAAAAGCTCACAGAAAAGGAGCATCCTGGCCATCCTGGTTATTCAGTGATGGCACATTGTTTACACATCTAGGAGTATTTCGTTACTCGCATCACACATAGCTGTTTTGGGCTGCAGAAATTTAAGGAACGAAATAAACTTCTAATATCCCGAGAGGGCACTCAGTATATGTGACTGCTGCCACAAGAATTCTGTGTTGCAGGCTTTTAACGCTCTGTCAAACGAGGGGATAATTGTTAAATGTACAGGCGGAGGCTGGTAGGCGGGTCTCTGACGTCTTTATCCCGGTTTTCGACGTATTTGTCGACTCACTCTCGTAAAGATGTCCATCTACTGAAACAAGAAACAGCAAACGTTATGTGGGCTGCACTGTTCGTAGTTTGTAGTCATTCATAAGATAACTTCAATTGTCCCCGTGTTCCAAGTACAACTGGTGTCCACTGATCACCACAGATTTATACTGAGATGATAAAAGTCATGACATATCTCCTAATATCGTGTCAGACCTCATTTAGTTTGGCGTAGTGCAGCAACTCGACATGGCATGGACTCGAAAAGCCGTTGGAATTCTCCCACAGACACACTGACGCCCCTAATTGCCAAAGTGTTGCCAGTGCAGGATTTTGTCCACGAACTGACCTCTCTGTTATGTCCCATAAATGTTCAGTGGGATTCATGTCGATTTATCTGGGTCGTCAGACCATTCATTCGAACTGTCCAGTATGTTCTTAAACCAATCGCCAACAATTGTGGCCTGGAGACGCGGCGCATTGTCATCCACAAATATTCCATTGTTGTGTGGAAACATGAAGTCAATAAATGGCTGCAGATTGTGTCCAGGTAACAGGACATAAGCATTTCCAGTCAATGATCGGTCCAGTTGGACTAGAAGACCCCGGCCATTACATGTAAACACGGCCCAGACCATTATCGAGGCAACAGAGGTCTGCACGGTGCCTTCAGACAACTTGGGTCCATGGATTTGTGTGGTGACCGCCACACAAGAACTCTACTATCAGATCTTACCAACTGAAATCGGGATAACATAGAATACTGTAAATAAAAATTTATAACACATTTCTTCCTTCTCCAGTAAGGGATTACAATAATCACAAATTGCATTTAATCTTCAACACTTCGATGTAGTTTCACTAGACCGATGTTGGAAGTGTAGTGTATGACTGAGGATATGTGATTTACTTTTTTCAGATTCTAAATTCTCTTGTTGAAGAATAAAGACATGTCTGTAGCTCTTGTGGTCTTTTACAGCATTTT
The DNA here is from genome assembly GCF_023897955.1 of Schistocerca gregaria. Taxonomy (NCBI): domain Eukaryota; kingdom Metazoa; phylum Arthropoda; class Insecta; order Orthoptera; family Acrididae; genus Schistocerca; species Schistocerca gregaria. The sequence continues at coordinate 214,731,542 of NC_064926.1, read as the reverse complement.
ATTGTGTGGCAGGATAGATCTACAATCTGATCAATGATTCACTTTAGGTGACTTGTGATGCTGAGCTGAGAGCAAACCCCTCTCCTCCAGATGGACTCTACTGAAGATGTACTAGCTTCAGAGGAGGCACTGTCAGGTGATTATAGAATTTTGCGCGTTGTGGTTACACTATGTTTAATCAATTTGTTTTGTAATTGTTGATTTGCAGAAAATTTTACTGGGACTTAAATTCTGGCTTACCTGCATGGTGTATGAGATGGTGTTGAAGATGCATATATTCTGAAGTATCGCTGAGATAATTGGTGTTCTCAATTATGTGTTTCTGATGAAAGTTTTGAAGGGAACTTTCGGCTACACCAACACAGTAATAATTTTTTGCCATTTTTAAGATTTCTTCATGAGATAAATTTTTTTGCAGTGATCTTGGTTTTGCAGGTTCTTGATGATAATGAGAAGAGGTTTAGAGCTATTTTACTCATTGTTTTCATAATTAAGTGGTTTGTGGATGATTATTCAAGAATTCTGAGAATAAGGAGGAGGAGGAGATCAGTGTTTAACGTCCCGTCGACAACTAGGTCATTAGATAGAGAGCGCAAGCTCGGGTGAGGGAAGGATGGGGAAGGAAATCGGCCGTGCCCTTTCAAAGGAACCATCCCGGCATTTGCCTGAAGCGATTTAGGGAAATCACGGAAAACCTAAATCAGGATGGCCGGAAACGGGATTGAACCGTCGTCCTCCCGAATGCGAGTCCAGTGTGCTAACCACTGCGCCTCCTCGATCGGTACTGAGAATAATTTTTTATTTTTAAGTAGTTCTAGAGTTACAAATTTCTTTTGTAATTTGGTGTCTTCTGAGGTCCTTCAGAGATTGTCGCCTAGTATATGACGGTATTAATATTCAGCGCATAACAGAAGCCCTGAAAATCAGTCAGAAGCGGACCAGGAGAATCTGCTTGGAAAAATATAGAGAAAGGAAAACAGATTCACATGTCTTGTCAGTTACTCCAACTCAAGGAAGTGATAATGTACCTAACAGTGATTCACTTATTTTTTCTAGCAGTCAAGGAGAGTATGTTATTCCCAATTATGTTAATATTGTAAATCAGAAGATTAAAAGCGTTGTCCTGAGTGAAAGTGATGTTGTTTCAGAGATGTTCAACTACATGAGTCTGTTGCTAGTTGGAAAGTATTAGCAGACTGCTCCACTGCTTCTAGAGCGTGTTGTCTTCAGCGTGAACAATGTAATAGTAGTTCAACTGCTACACTTACATTTACAAAGACTTCTTTAACAGGTTATTGGCGTCCTTAGTGAAGCCAGATGCTGATACAGAAGAACTTGATGAGCAGCTAGAAGCAAGTATCAGAGAATTAGAAACTAATGTGAAAGGAATAAATGAAAATTTGGAATCTACTACAAAGGCATTTGTGACTGAAGTGAGAGAAGTTAATGAAAAAAATAGGAACAAGTGCTAAAAACAGAAAGATAATACATTCAGGATAAGGGAACAGGATGAAAGTATTTCAAGAGAATGGCAGGCCAATGTTAGTGTAATACAGTAAAAATACAGGGTCTAGGGCAAAAATGTGAGTCCTTTAATGAAGAGGTCCATTAGTGAGCTATGTTGAGCGCTACTTCGACAGCCCGCAAGTCACGAAAATACGATAGACCTTGTACCTACAAACAGGCCTGACCTTATGGATGGCATCTATTACAGATAGGAATTAGTGACCATGATGTCATCATAGCGACTGCGGTTACTGAAGTTAATAAATCAATCAAGAAGTCTAAAAGGGTATTTCTGCCAGAAAAAGCAAGTTAGTAGTTGTTGGTATCCCACTCAGACAAAGAATTCGCATCATTTAGTTCCGGAATTATCGACATAGGGGAATAGTGGAAAAAGTTCAAACGAATGGTAAATCGTGCTTGGCTGGTTCAAATGGCTCTGAGCACTATGGGACTTAACTTCTGAGGCCATCAGTACCCCAAGAGCTTAGAACGACTTAAACCTAACGAACCTAAGGACATCACACACATCCATGCCCGAGGTAGGATTCGAACCTGCGACCGTAGCGGTCGCGCGGTTCCAGACTGAAGCGTCTAGAACCGCTCGGCCACAGCTGTCGGCAGGTACATTATGCTCTGGAGAGGTATGTGCCAAGTACTAAGGACGGAAAAGACTTAACGTGGTATAACATCGAAATTCTGAAAATGTTGCGCTTTTGGTTCAAAGGAAAACGCGTAAAATCGCTAATCGGCTCTAAGGCTTCTATCTAATTCACTCGTTGGCCGATCTGGTATGACAGTAGATGACATCAAAGGTAAATTGGAATTTTTAAATTTCATTTTTCAGAAATCATTCTCACAGGAGATTGTACAGATTTGCCGTCACTGAACATCACGCACTCCTAGACGGATGGCATAGTTGTATCCCTGGCTTAATGAAACAACTGAAGAAGTTGAAAACAAAAAGTTACCTGGTCTGTATGGAATGTTTGTTCCGTTCAACAAAGAGTGCTTTATGGCGCTGGTCCCCCGGCTTGCATTTATTCCGAATCTCTCACCCAGGACAAAGTCCCAAGTGTCTCCTGTATGTAGGAAGGGTAAAGAACTGACTCCCTGAAGTACAGACCAGGATGCTTAATAACTGCAGAATACTTGAACATATTCTGAGTCCGAATAAAATAAAATTACATAAGATGGGTAAGCTTCTGACCATGAATCAGCACGTCCTAGATTTCCGAAAAGCATATTTAACAGGTTCCCAGGTATGTGCAGGTATGTGAGTGGCTCGAAACTTTTTTAAGTAAGAGAACCCAGTACGCTTTCCTCGACGGCGAGTGTTCATCAGAGACAGGCTATCTTCAGGCGTGCTCCAGGGAAGTGTGACACGACCGCTGTTATTTTTTATATTCGTAACTGATCTGGCGGACGGGGTGAGCAGTAATCTGTGGATGCTTGCTGATGATCTGTGGTGATCGGGATGATGTCGTCGTTGAGTGACTGTAGGAGGATACAAGCTGACTCACATAGGATTTCTAGTTGGTGTGATGACGGCAGCTATAGCTGAATGTGGAAAAATGTAAGTTAATGCTGATGAGTAGGAAAAATAAATCCATAATGTTCGAATACAGCATTGGCAGTGCGCTATTGACACAGCCACATCGATTAAATTTCTAGGGGTAACTCAAGTTTTACAGAGATGTTTCGAGAACTCAAATGGGAATCCCTAGCCGGCCGCTGTGGAAGAGTGGTTCTAGGCGGTTCGGTCCGGTGTAATTATGTAATAGGCGTATTTAAACTGTTTTAGCATGTAATTATCTGAACTGTTTCTTATTTAAATTGTTTTGTTAATTAAATTGCATTGTGTATTATTGAGAAAGAGCGTGAAACCGCGCATAGATACATTTTGAGAAAGAGCGGGAAACAGCGCGCAGTAATACATCTGTAATGGTAGCAGGGATTGTCTGCACCAAAAACCATTGTTGGCGGCGAGACCGCACTTTTGTAGCATTGAGCGTTGGAAGCGAGCAGTTGCGAGTAAGATGTGAGACGAGGCAGTCGTAGCTAGCGAGACATGAGAGGAGGTCGCTGTAAGCGAGGTATGAATTAACACTTTGAAAGAAGCGGTGTGCTCGCCAGCCACTCGCTATATGTAGCGCAATGCTAGTTTTTAAGAATTTTTGTAAAGAACTATGCCCCTTGTAATTGTTTGTCAAGATCATTCTCAGAATATAGTTATGTAATTTTGATGGAAAATTAGGTATGTAGCGCAACGCTACTTTTTAAGAATTTTTGTAAAGAACTATACCCCTTGTAATTGTTTGTCAAGATCGTTCTCAGAATATAGTTAACTTCTACCAGATTAAATGCATTAAGAATTTTCTATCCCAAAATCATTCACGTAAATGCTTTACGGAATTTATTGTTATCTTAAAAGAAAAGTCTAAACTGAGCTTCAGCTTTTATCAAATCTAAATTAACTTCAACTTAAAGAATTCCAGTCACAAAGTATTATGAAACTCCACCAGCAGCTTATAATTATGTTAAAGAGAAGTAAGTATATTCATTCCACAGTTTGCTGTAGCAGTCAGATGGCGATCCAGTATAAATAATTAAAGGTAAGAATCAGTCTTAATAATTTCAGGTAACGACTGAGGGCCACGGCGACAACACATTTTATGTTTCGTCGTAATAATCAGCAGGTAGTCTTGACAGAGCAGCAGCGTTCAGTCAGCAAGCAAACGTTCATCCAATATTAGACGGGAAGGTTTCACCGGAACCGCGCTGCTGCTACGGTCGCAGGTTCGAATCCTGCCTCAGGCATGGATGTGTGTGATGTCCTTAGGTTAGTTAGGTTTAAGTAGTTCTAAGTCTACGGGACTGATGACCTCAGATGTTAAGTCCCATAGTGCTCAGAGCCATTTTGGGAATCCCTAGAGGGAAGGTAACATTCTTTTGGAGGGACCCTATTGAGAAAATTTGTAGATACGGCATTTGAAGCTGATTGCAGAATAATTCTACTACCACCTTCGTACATGTCTCGTAAGAACCAAGAAGATATGATAAGAGAAATTAGGGCTCTTACAGAGATATATACACAATCGTTTTTCCCTTAACATATTTGCGACTGAAACAGGAAACGAAGTGACGGGTAATGGGGAACCCTCCACCACGTGACTTGCGTAGTATTCATATAGATGTTGGTATATAAACTTACAGAATTGGGTACCGTATTGGTTGTTTGACCTTAGAATTTCTAATGTTGAAGGCGAAATTGCTGTTATTGAAGAAAGTCAGTGGGCTCTTAATGAATAAAATAAAACTGATATTGAAAATTTAGGGGAAGAAATAATAAAAAATTGTTTCAGAGAAATATGAGGTTAGGGGGATGTCGCTAGTGAGGAAGGTGTTGCTCAAGTTCAAGAACAGATTGAAAATCATGCTTCATTATTACGATGTCTAGTTGGAAATCATGCTGCATTATTACAGGGTCTAGAAAATAATTATATGAATATGATTCATCTCGGGGGGCAATAAATCCACCACCTCCAGTGCGGATGCACAATTACGTCCGACTTCCTGCTGGAATCTTAAAATACTGAGCATGGAGGACAGTGGATGAGGTCAGTGGACAGGTGGCGCTAGGTGGGAATGTGGGTCGGTGCAACAGCGATACATGCTATGTCCGAGTGGTACAGGGGTTAACACAAGTGCCCAGTAAGAGGATATCCAAGGTTTCAATCTAGATCCAGCACACATTTTTGCTCATCGCTGCTGATTCTGCATAACTTCCTGGTGTAGCTGACATCAATAGTCTCTTCCATTTCCTTTTCTTTTGTCCCACTCCACCGTCAATTTATATAACAGAAAATAATTTTGGGGGAATTAAAGTTTAGTGCTGTTAAGGATGTATCAAAAGGTAGAAAAGAGATTAAATATATAATATATAAAGTTGATGAGTTGGGTTCCTCAGTTGTTTAAATGAGAGATTGTCAAAAGTTGAAGAGAAGGCAGAGGAAGATCAATGTTATTACTGAGGTCATGTATTTGATAATGATGCGGATTCAGGTTATAAATATGGAACAGATACTGTGTCTCATTATGATATGAGTGGAAAGCATCACCTAGAGAATGAAGGATGAGAAGGCCATCTGTTTTTGACTGTAATCATTTCTCATCTGGACAAAAGTTCAGGTATTTAGAAATTCAACAAACGACCTTAATTCTCATGCTTGGTTGGAGAAGTATGATTTTTAAGATCCCCTAGTTGTATTGCTGCTCACAAGATTGAATTTGGGTGTGTCTACTTGGAAGGTGATCTGCTATACATGTGAATACATTGGTTAGGAATTGTGAGACATATGAAGATTTTAGGCACTTGTTGTTGTCTGCATATTGGTTTGAGACAGGATAAGACAGAGTTAAACATGATCGTCAAATGATCCAAAATTTTAACTATTTTGGTTTTAGCAACCTTACAAGATTTTTTAATACATGTTATTGAAAAATCATTGCTTGTATAAGCCTTACTGTCTTCATTTGTATTATGAAACTGCCTTCGCATTTGCAGCAAATTATTCCTGCTGGTAGAGTGAAAGATGACTGGGAGAACTTTCGAAGCTTACTAAAGGAGATGAAATATGACAGTAATGATGTGAATGGTTGTGGTAGGCGTAGAAGTTATTTCTTGTGACCCAGGACCACAACAAAATAGGAATTACGATAGTTAGTTAGTTACATGTTCCACAGCTGACTGGATGGTTCTTTGATCCAAATAATGTGGAAAGATTAGGTTTATAAGATGTGAATACATAGTTAGTGTTAACATTGAGAAACACACTGTTTTTTGTCCTATTCATGCAGCTACAGCTATAACAAAAAACAGGTTCTTTGTGTGATTTGCAATATGACAAGCATGGGAATTGCACGTGGTGGTATCAGGATAAAAGACCTGAAAATGCTAATTCTATAAATGGCGTATGTACCCCGACATCGATATGGGATATGATCACCATGCACACGTACACAGGCCGCACAACGGGTTGGCATACTCTGCATCAGGTGGTCGAGCAGCTGCTGGGGTATAGCCTCCCATTCTTGCACCAGTGCCTGTCCGAGTTCCTGAAATGTCGTAGGGTTTGAAGGCGTGCAGCGATACGTCGACTGAGAGCATCCAGGACATGCTCGATGGGGTTTAGGTCTGGAGAACAGGCAGGCCTTTCCATTCGCCTGATATCTTCTGTTTCAAGGTACTCCTCTACGATGGCAGCTCGGTGGGGCCTTGCGTCATCATCCATCAGGAGGAAGGTGGCAACCACTGCACCCAAGGAAAGGCGGACATAGTGGTGCAAAATGACGTCCCGATACACCTGACCTGTTACAGTTCTTCTGTCAAAGACATGCAGGGGTGTACGTGCACCAATCATAATCCCAGCCCACACCATCAAACTACGACCTCCATACAGGTCGCTTTCAAGGACATTAAGGTGTTGGTATCTGGTTCCTGGTTTACGCCAGATGAAAACCCGGCGAGAATCACTGTTCAGAGTATACCTGGACTCGTCCGTGAACATAACGTGGGACCACTATTCCAACGACCATGTACTGTGTTCTTGACACCAGGCTTTAAGGGCTCTCCTGTGACCAGGGGCCTGTGGAACGCACCTTGCAGGTCTCCGGGTGAATAAACCATGTCTGTTCAGTCGCCTGTAGACTTGTTGTCTGGACACAACTGTTCTAGTGACTGCGGCAAGGTCCCGAGCAAGGCTACCTGCGGTACTCCGTGCCCATCTGCGGGCACTGATGGTGAGATATCGGTCTGCTTGGGGTGCTGTACACTGTGGACGTTCCGTGCTGTAGCGCCTGGACAAACGTTACCTGTCTGCTGGAATCGTTGACATAATCTTGAGATCACACTTTGTGGCTCATGGAGGGCCCATGCTACGACCTGCTGTGACTGACCAGCCTCCAGTCGCCCTAGTATTCTACCGCTCATAACGCCATCAGGACGTGTTCTTTGAGCCATTTTCAACACACAGTCACCAGTAGCACGTCTGAAAACGTCTGCACACTTACTCGCTGCACCGTACTCTGAGATGCAACAAGACACCTCTGCGAATGTGGACTGCTGTCAGCGCCACCGTGCGACGACCGCAGGTCAAATGCACCGCATGGTCATACCTCGAGGTGATTCAAACCCGCAAACCTCCCACCAGAGCGTTGTTTCACCATGTATCAGATTTATCCTTAATTTATGAGCGTGAGTGTAGATCCCCCCCATGAACCATGGACCTTGCCGTTGGTGGGGAGGCTTGCGTGCCTCAGCGATACAGATGGCCGTACCGTAGGTGCAACCACAACGGAGGGGTATCTGTTGAGAGGCCAGACAAACGTGTGGTTCCTGAAGAGGGGCAGCAGCCTTTTCAGTAGTTGCAGGGGCAACAGTCTGGATGATTGACTGATCTGGCCTTGCAACATTAACCAAAACGGCGTTGCTGTGCTGGTACTGCGAACGGCTGAAAGCAAGGGGAAACTACAGCCGTAATTTTTCCCGAGGACATGCAGCTTTACTGTATGATTAAATGATGATGGCATCCTCTTGGGTAAAATATTCCGGAGGTAAAATAGTCCCCCATTCGGATCTCCGGACGGGGACTACTCAGGAGGATGTCGTTATCAGGAGAAAGAAAACTGGCGTTCTACGGATCGGAGCGTGGAATGTCAGATCCCTTAATCGGGCAGGTAGGTTAGAAAATTTAAAAAGGGAAATGAATAGGTTAAAGTTAGATATAGTGGGAATTAGTGAAGTTCGGTGGCAGGAGGAACAAGACTTCTGGTCAGGTGATTACAGGGTTATAAACACAAAATCAAATAGGGGTAATGCAGGAGTAGGTTTAATAATGAATAGGAAAATAGGAATGCGGGTAAGCTACTACAAACAGCATAGTGAACGCATTATTGTGGCCAAGATAGATACGAAGCCCACACCTACTACAGTAGTACAAGTTTATATGCCAACTAGCTCTGCAGATGACGAAGAAATTGAAGAAATGTACGATAAAATAAAAGAAATTATTCAGATAGTGAAGGGAGACGAAAATTTAATAGTAATGGGTGACTGGAATTCGAGTGTAGGAAAAGGGAGAGAAGGAAACATAGTAGGTGAATATGGATTGGGGCTAAGAAATGAAAGAGGAAGCCGCCTAGTAGAATTTTGTACAGAGCACAACTTAGTCATAGGTAACACTTGGTTTAAGAATCATGAAAGAAGGTTGTATACGTGGAAGAACCCTGGAGATACTAAAAGGTATCAGATAGATTATATAATGGTAAGACAGAGATTTAGAAACCAGGTTTTAAATTGTAAGACATTTCCAGGGGCAGATGTGGACTCTGACCACAATCTATTGGTTATGACCTGTAGATTAAAACTGAAGAAACTGCAAAAATGTGGGAAATTAAGGAGATGGGACCTGGATAAACTGAAAGAACCAGAGGTTGTACAGAGTTTCAGGGAGAGCATAAGGGAACAATTGACAGGAATAGGGGAAAGAAATACAGTAGAAGAAGAATGGGTAGCTCTGAGGGATGAAGTAGTGAAGGCAGCAGAGGATAAAGTAGGTAAAAAGACGAGGGCTGCTAGAAATCCTTGGGTAACAGAAGAAATATTGAATTTAATTGATGAAAGGAGAAAATATAAAAATGCAGTAAATGAAGCAGGCAAAAAGGAATACAAACGTCTCAAAAATGAGATCGAGAGGAAGTGCAAAATGGCTAAACAGGGATGGCTAGAGGATAAATGTAAGGATGTAGAGACTTATCTCACTAGGGGTAAGATAGATACTGCCTACGGGAAAATTAAAGAGACCTTTGGAGAGAAGAGAACCACGTGTATGAATATCAAGAGCTCAGATGGCAACCCAGTTCTAAGCAAAGAAGGGAAGGCAGAAAGGTGGAAGGAGTATATAGAAGGTTTATACAAGGGTGATGTACTTGAGGACAATATTATGGAAATGGAAGAGGATGTAGATGAAGACGAAATGGGTGATACGATATTGCGTGAAGAGTTTGACAGAGCACTGAAAGACCTGAGTCGGAACAAGGCCCCCGGAGTAGACAACATTCCATTAGAACTACTGACGGCCTTGGGAGAGCCAGTCATGACAAAACTCTACCAGCTGGTGAGCAAGATGTATGAGACAGGCCAAATACCCTCAGACTTCAAGAAGAATATAATAATTCCAATCCCAAAGAAAGCTGGTGCTGACAGATGTGAACATTACCGAACTATCAGTTTAATAAGTCACAGCTGCAAAATACTAACGCGAATTCTTTACAGACGAATGGAAAAACTGATAGATGCGGACCTCGGGGAGGATCAGTTTGGATTCCGTCGAAATGTTGGAACACGTGAGGCAATACTGACCTTACGACTTATCTTAGAAGAAAGATTAAGAAAAGGCAAACCTACGTTTCTAGCATTTGTAGACTTAGAGAAAGCTTTTGACAATGTTGACTGGAATACTCTTTTTCAAATTCTAAAGGTGGCAGGGGTGAAATACAGGGAGCGAAAGGCTATTTATAATTTGTACAGAAACCAGATGGCAGTAATAAGAGTCGAGGGGCATGAAAGGGAAGCAGTGGTTGGGAAAGGAGTGAGACAGGGTTGTAGCCTCTCCCCGATGTTATTCAATCTGTATATTGAGCAAGCAGTAAAGGAAACAAAAGAAAAATTTGGAGTAGGTATTAAAATTCATGGAGACGAAGTAAAAACTTTGAGGTTCGCCGATGACATTGTAATTCTGTCACAGACTTCAAAGGACTTGGAAGAGCAGTTGAACGGAATGGACAGTGTCTTGAAAGGAGGATATAAGATGAACATCAACAAAAACAAAACGAGGATAATGGAATGTAGTCCAATTAAATCGGGTGATGCTGAGGGAATTAGATTGGGAAATGAGACACTTAAAGTAGTAAAGTAGTTTTGCTATTTAGGAAGTAAAATAACTGATGATGGTCGAAGTAGAGAGGATATAAAATGTAGACTGGCAATGGCAAGGAAAGCGTTTCTGAAGAAGAGAAGTTTGTTAACATCGAATATAGATTTATGTATCAGGAAGTCGTTTCTGAAAGTATTTGTTTGGAGTGTAGCCATGTATGGAAGTGAAACATGGACGATAACTAGTTTGGACAAGAAGAGAATAGAAGCTTTCCAAATGTGGTGCTACAGAAGAATACTGAAGATAAGGTGGATAGATCACGTAACTAATGAGGAGGTATTGAATAGGATTGGGGAGAAGAGAAGTTTGTGGCACAACTTGACTAGAAGAAGGGATCGGTTGGTAGGACATGTTTTGAGGCATCAAGGGATCACAAATTTAGCATTGGAGGGCAGTGTGGAGGGTAAAAATCGTAGAGGGAGACCGAGAGATGAGTACACTAAGCAGATTCAGAAGGATGTAGGTTGCAGTAGGTACTGGGAGATGAAGAAGCTTGCACAGGATAGAGTAGCATGGAGAGCTGCATCAAACCAGTCTCAGGACTGAAGACCACAACAACAACACGAGTGTAGATAGCTGCTGTTCCTAACATGATTCCAAAAATAATTAGTTCAAAATTTAAGTTAAAGCCACAATGAGTCAGAAGCACACTAATGCTTCCCTCTTTCGAAGAAGTGCCCTTCAAACAGGTGTCCCAACTTGAGGGCCAAAACACTACCACCATGCCGGGCCACACCTGCAGCAACATTTCCACTTCCACCGCCTGTCATGTTGGCTACGGTGATCCACTCGATAACTGTGGACACACACTAAAGTTTGATACCTGAGCTTACAAATAACACAGTGAGCCAATCTCCAGCCGTTCTTGGCTTCTGAGCCTGGATGCCTTCACTTCACAGACAGTAGCAGAGCGGAAGTTACACCCATTTTGATCTGTAATTGTTTTCTTGCATCACCTTGGGGGTAGCCGTATGTTAAGACCGCGCAGTTTGGTCGGCGTGATTTACGATAGAAAGCTTGCAGTGTTCATATTGGTTGGTACCACGCCATCATGCGATTCCATTGACCGTAATATGAAAATCATTTTTGTTGGGCTTCTGCTTCTGTATTAGTAAAATGGTAGGAAACTCATAGTTCGCATCTGTCAACTTTTTGATTCATCTTGATTAAACATTCCTCTCTCTCTCTCTAAGAGCTAGACGTATTCTCATTTACTTTTCATTGTTTTTCGATATACTTTTTGTTTCATTCTTTGTCCTACGACCAAGTCACTCTGAATTGTGAGTGCATGCTACGGAACATTCTGGTAGGACTAACTTATATTTCTGTCTTTTTCAGCAATATATTCCATGTCAGTCTCATTTCTTTACTATCGGTGATCTGTAACTTTCCCCGGGTTCCTTTTTCTTTAATTAAACTATCAAGCAGGCGACGAAACACCTGTAAAGAGATGGTTTCACGGCCCAGAGACAGAGGATCAGCAAATGACTGTAATTCCCTGACTGATAACGAAGCAGTGATAGGCACTACTTCCCCCATTCCAGCCACAAGCTCATTGTGATGACGACCAAGCTTACGATATAAGTTAAAACCAAGGAACCCAGACATATACAACCAAATTATACGACCTGAATTTCATTGTTGCATCAGACACATTCCATAGTGTTTTTGTATCATCACTAAAATGATCAATGAAAGCTTATCATGAATTGAACAAGAAACACATCCACTAGTAGAGGTGTACCATTACTGACCCCAGTTAGTGGTTGTATACAGCAGCAAATTGCCAACGGTGCGTCCGACAGTGGTACCAGGCATCAGAATGAATGTAATTGTCCAGAATGAGATTTTCACTCTGCAGCGGAGTGTGCGCTGATATGAAACTTCCTGGCAGATTAAAACTGTGTGCCCGACCGAGACTCGAACTCGGGACCTTTGGAAGGTAGGAGACGGATACTGGCAGTAGTAAAGCTGTGAGTACCGGGCGTGAGTCGTGCTTCGGTAGCTCAGTTGGTAGAGCACTTGCCCGCGGACGGCAAAGGTCCCGAGTTCGAGTCTCGGTCGGGCACACAGTTTTAATCTGCCAGGAAGTTTCATTGTAATTGTCGTCAGTCGGTTATTCTTATGTTATAAATCAGTGTTGTTATGGTTGACAGCAATGCAGCGATGGCAGAATCAGTGAAGTTCTGCGAAAATCTTAGAATGGAACGGGGAATCCCCAATTATAATTGTGTCTTCATGGACAGAGAAAAGTACGATTCACTTATCAGTAAGGATAAGTCGCTAAAATGTGGACGACAGAGGTACAGCATCGAATACATGTTTTTGAAGGGATATGAAGTGTTCAAGGTGAAAGGAATAACGAAATTAATGCAACTTTTTACCGAAGAAGACAAGATCAGTACTACGTTTACGATGAAGAATTGTATGATATTCTGCATGACGCTCAGGTATCGACTCGGCAAGGTAGACACGACCAAATGATAAATGCTTACACTGATCAGCCAAAACATTATGACCACCGCCCATCGCGCCGTTAGATGCTGCCTAGTGGCGTTGCAGGCAGGTTACGCGGTAACGAAAGTACTGTATGTAAGCGGAGCAGACACAGATGAAGACGTCACCCTAGCGAAGGTATGGGCTACAAATGGGGAAATCCGTTGAGATAAGCTACTTTGACAAAGGGCAGATTATTATTACAGAGAGCCTGTCAACGAGTATCTTGAAAACGGGGAGTCTGGTCAAATGTTCACGCGCTACTTCCGTGAGCATCTACGGAAAGGGATACAAGAACAGTGGAATTGCCACTAGGCGCTAAATGGTTGGACGTCAACGGTCCTTCACAGAACGTGGGTTTCGCAGGATTGTCTGCTCTGTAAAATACAATAGATGGTGATGTGTGACATCTCTGCCAAAAGATGCACCCACAAATGTTTCGGGGCACACCGTTCATCGTAAATTGTTGAACGTGGTGATCCAGAGTAGAGCACCCCTACGTGTTCATATGCTGACCCAACGGCACCGTCAGTTACGACATCAGTGGGCATGGGATCACCGGGTTTTGACCGTCGATCAATGGAAATGTGCCGGTTCTTCAGGTGAATCACATTTTCGCTGCACTGAATGGTCGTCTCTACAAACGCCGTTATCGAGGCGAACGGGGCTCGAAACGTGCCGCAGGCTGATGGCAGTATTATTATGCTATAGGAGACATTCTCCTGCAGTCCCTGCGAATATATTTTGTACCATACTGAATAAAACGTGTAGGCAGTTCAAAAGGTGCAGTCTAGCAAACCCCAACACGTTTCAGCAACATGCGTCAACACCAAACAAAGAAGGCCGTAATGTAACCGACGAGAAATGTTGTAGGGTTGGTGATTTAAGGAGGGTAGAGGAAGTATAAAAGTTTTCCGCCAGAATTAATCTTGAAGAGTGACTTCGAAATTCCCATTTGGTTTGAGGGACCTCACCTCATTGCAACCATGGTTCACATTACGTACCCCTTCACAAGCGATAGTGCACTATCCCTAGTGAATGGGTCTGGTAAAACTGAATCTATAATCCAATTTCACTAAAAGGATCAGTGAAGGTGTACCACCAGCAGTGACGAAATACCTCCTCTGAATCTCCCACACACGTCTAAATGTCTTATCATGCCAATGGAATCTATATTCACTGTACCAGACATGAATGACAGTGCTGGTAGTATGATGCCATGCAGCAATTATAGTTATCAGTGGCTCCTTGCAAGTATACCGTAACAGCGTATCGCCATCTACTTACTGTTCTGTCACCAAATTCTGCTTACCTGATCTGCAACACTCTAATCCGTTCAGTCAGAGGAGATTCGTGACAAGTACGACGAGTGTTCCATATTGATTCACATTTTGTTTTTCCTATCATTAATAGTTCGCTATTTCGCATCAGACCAGTTGCAAGTATGCAATACTTTCGCTAACCATAGGTTGCAGGACATATAGTAGAAATGTCAGCCCTGCAGAGTGCAGTCCAATTTCCCAACTGGTGTCGTTACATGAGATGACAAATGAAGTGTGACCGTCAGCAATAGCGCTGGACGACGTGGTTTCTGTAGAAGGCGGCAGTGAACACTGCGGATATCTACAGGCGTTTCGTGGGAGTGTGCACTGTATGAATATAACTCTTGCAATACGATAACGCTTGTCCACAAACGAGTCGTAAAATAACTGCCGGCACCGTTGAAATTGGGTACCAGGTGTTGCTTCATCCGCCGTGTTCTCCTGACGTGGTCCCTTCTGAATACCATCTATTGAGGACTGTAAGGAAACCTCTTTGCGGCCAGCATTTCACAGACTTCCAGCAACTGCGAACGGTTTTCCTGTGGTGCATGCGACAGACTCCAGAAAGGTGATTCGAGGAGGGCTTACAGAAGTTAGAGTGGCCAACTCAGGAGAATAAGGTGGGTGTGGCAGAACGCAGAACTCCATTCCAGAGACTGCAGGCGTGGTTTTCCGTCTCGCATGGGAATGAGCGTTGTCTTGTTGCAACACACTTTTTCGTGGTGGTACACGGTCTCCACACACTGCCACAATCACCTGTGAATATCCGCAGTTTTTACACCCTCCTTTCACAGTAACCATATTTTACAGCGCTGTCGTTGTGTATCACAGTCCATGTTGGCCCCTCTCTTAATAACAGCAGTTGGGAAAATGGGCTGTGCTGTGCACGGATTACAGTTCTAGTGATTGTCCTATGGAAATGGAAATGAGCGTTTGGCGCCATTGGCCGTAAGGCCCCTTGTGGGGCAGGTCCTGCCGCCTTGGTGCAGGTCTGATTACATTCGACGCCACGTTGGGCGACCTGCGCGCCGGATGGGGATGAAATGATGATGAAGACAGCAAAGGATGGGGTCCCTCCCGAAAGTTCTACTGTCACCTCCGTAAACATGTTAATTTTTTCTTTTTTTTTTAATCAGGCGTCACAGGATGCGGGCTGTGATATTGTCCATGCGTCTGGGTAAGATTACTCATTAACATGGTCCATCAAGAGATAGAAGTGGTCGAAAACGATTGAAGGGTAGCGGTTGTAAGGGCAGAGGAAAAAAAGTCCCAGGGCAAGAGCCAAGGGGAAAAAACCTCTGCGACAGTAGGACGGGTAGTAAGGGCAGTAGCGGCTTGCTATCTGCGACAGTGCATGCAAGGTGTGGTTGTGTTAGTGCGAGGTATCGTGTATCGTTACCTTTGTCGTTGTTGGAGCTTGTTGCGGCGCTTGCTGCAGTTGCTGCGTCCCTGCAACAGTTCAAGGTCGTTGTAGATTAGTGGGCGATCGGTCATAGATCGGCTCACAGACGGTGTAGGAAGACAGCACAACACCCAGTCCCTGAGCGGAGAAAAACCCCGACCCAGCCGGAAATCTAACTCGGGCCCGTCACGCTGACCATTCAGCTATCGGGGCGGACATTGTCCTATGACCCACTGTTAGATAAAGTACTACATTCTTGCAGCTGTAATGATGTGTCGAATGGCGCATCATGAATTACGGGAAAAAAGTGTAAATCATAATGGAACGCCCATCGTAATGTGGAATTTGTGTGAGTGATTTGCGCGTTTGCCAATGCGTAACGCGACTTTTTTACATTTTTATGGTAACGCCCAAGTGTTCTGCAGTTCTTCGTCTTCTGTTTTCAAGGTGTCATGGAAGTTATTGCCAACGTTTCTTTGACCTTCCAATGTCCTTTCTACCATTCGATCGACACGATGAATTTTTTTTGTGTTACCTCTTTCTTGCAATGTTGATGTTAATCTGAATATACGCAGTCCAGTCGTTTGAATGTGGCAACCGCATATGTTCGACGTCAACGTGCAATAACAACACACAGATGGCAAGTTGTAGCACTAGCTGTGGAGAGTATATATAAAGCTTGTAGAGGGGACTGCCGGCCGTTGTGGCCGAGCGGTTCTAGGCGCTTCAGTCCGGAATCGTGCTGCTGCTCCGGCCGCAGGTTCGAATCCTACCTCGGGCATGGATGTGTGTGATTTCCTAAGGTTAGTTAGGTTTAAGTAGTTCTTAAGTCTAAGGGACTGATGACCTGAGATGTTACGTCCCAGTGCCTAGAGCCATTTTTCGAGGGGACGAGGATAACAGTGTAGTCGTTGTCATAACGCAGAAATGGAGCATAGTGTCTGACGTTCAGAAGGGTGTGATCATTGGCTTTCGGGCGACGGATAGAAGCACTTCTGAAATGACTACGCTGTTCAACTGTCTGCATGCGACTATGGTTAAAGTATACTGTGCGTGGCAAAATGGCGCTATCCAGATCCAGTGCTGAGGTAATTGTGGAGCTCCACGGGCCATAGATGACAGAGGTGAACGACGGCTGCGGAGATGTGTACAAACGAACAGACTTGAAACTGTTGGGCAACTCGCCGCCTATATGACCCAAGGGGCTACTAACAGTTCATCCTCAACGACAGCTTTGCCAACGTATGGACCTCAGGAGCAGGTGCCTTCTTGATGCACTCATACCTAGTGCTGTTCATAGGCTACGAAGGATAGAATTTGCACGCCAGTACCGTAACTGTACGTCCATGGAGTGCCGGCAGGCTACCTTTTCTAATAAATCACTTATTATGCTTTAGCGGACAGATGGCCGTTGGCGTGTACGGCGTGAAACGTCTGCAAGCAAACACACTGAAACGACCGTCGGAAGGGTCCAGGCCAGAGAATGGAGCGTTATGGTCCGGGGAATGTTTTAGTGACTTTTCTGGGAGTTCTCATCATTCTGGAAAGCACAATGGACTAACATATGCATCTACCCTCTTGACCATGTTCACCTCGGCATGCGATTCGTTTTTCCTTGGCGCAATGGAATCTACCAGCAGGGCAATGCAACGTGTTACACAGCTCGCAGTGTTCGTACTTGGTTTGGAAAGCACCAGGATGAACTTCCTGTCCTCCCATGACCACAAACTCTTCTGGTTTAAACCCAATCGAAAATCTGTAAAACCACCTTGAATGGAGTGTGCGCGCCATAGATCCTCAACCGAGAACCCAAGCGCAGATGACCACGGTATTGGAGTCGGCATGGTCGTACATAAGCAAAGCTACCTTGCAGAACGTCTGTGTCTCTCTTTTGCACCTCTCACAGCGGTCTGCGTTGCAAAAGATGGTTATTCAGGCTTTTGACAGACGGTCACATTACTGTGACTGTGCAATGTGTGAGGTAACGGGCAAATTGTAACGCCCTGAAAATATTCTAAGTTTGTAGTTGGTGTGGCCGCACGGGCCTCTCGGCCATCCTGGGCCCAGCAGCAAATACGTGGTGCCGTACGTTAGCCTGACGAGAGTGGTAGCCCCAGTGTGTGGTCCAGCCACGTGGCTGGGAATTACATTGTGACGCTGTGTCGATGAAGGAGACACGCTGGGAGTGCCAAAGGTGGCGGACTTTGTGAGCCGGCTGGAATGGCCGAGCGGTTCTAGGCGCTACAGTCTGGAACCGCGCGACCGCTACGGTCGCAGGTTCGAATCGTGCCTTGGGCATGGGTGTGTGTGATGTCCTTAGGTTAGTTAGCTTTAAGTAGTTCTAATTTCTAGGAGACTGATGACCTGAGAAGATAAGTCCGATAGTACCATTTGCACCATTTCTTCTTTTTTTCTTTTCTTTTGACTTTGTGAAACCTTAATGGCAGACATTTCACAGTTCGTATAGAAATTAATAGTAGCCAGATGAATCATGATACCTCAAAAAGAAACATGTACCTTACCATTATTTGCATGAAGATTCTGATGGTATAATCAGATTTTCAATATATTTATTAGTTTAAAGTTTAGTATCTGACGATAAATTATACAAGTAACACCCAGCAACGAAATTCCAAAATCTAAACGGTTCATCCGATTTCGTCGATCTACGTATCTTTAGAAAGCTATTAGTGTAAACCTAAATTTGTATCAATTACAGGCGTGTAACTTAAATAGTATATGAGTTGTTGGAGGTGAAAGTGGCCGATTACTATCGATCACGTCAGGCCATAAGTACTCCACAGTTACACGAAGAAATGGTACCAGCATGCTTATAAATATATTTATTCATCTATGTGTTTGTTTGTATCCGATTTATACTATTCATGAAGAAATTGGTTAAATATTTACTGTGTTTTAGAAAGCACAGAGACATTAGGCTACTGGCCCACCTTTTGTTGCTATTAATTTGATATTTGTCTATTTATTTTGTTTATGTATTTAATAATGTGTGATAGAGCGTGTTTATGGTCCAGCCGTAGCAATATTTATTTAATTTCAAGTTATTTAAATGTAAATCCAGTATTTCGTATGCGTTTCAATATGTTGGTGAGTGCACGTTGGCTTGGAGACATGGAGGGAGCACTCTAGCCAATCACAGCACTCGTTATTAGCAGAGACGCATGGAGGTTGGGAAGGAGCATCGTTTCCGGAGAGGACACGAGGGAGTTCAGGAGAGCCGCACAGGACACGGGGGGTGCTGGACGTGACGTCGTGCGGTCGCGACAGTGGCGGAAAAAGACCTGGTGTTGAGCAGTTTGCGCCTGATCGTGAGAGATGGAAATACTTCGGATTGCCGACTTGTGAGATTTCCGTGGCTTCTACAGTGAGGATCTAGTGTGCGTTTAGAAGTGAATATCCCGCGAACTATGTTGTCGTCCATAACTACACTCCTGGAAATTGAAATAAGAACACCGTGAATTCATTGTCCCAGGAAGGGGAAACTTTATTGACACATTCCTGGGGTCAGATACATCACATGATCACACTGACAGAACCACAGGCACATAGACACAGGCAACAGAGCATGCACAATGTCGGCACTAGTACAGTGTATATCCACCTTTCGCAGCAATGCAGGCTGCTATTCTCCCATGGAGACGATCGTAGAGATGCTGGATGTAGTCCTGTGGAACGGCTTGCCATGCCATTTCCACCTGGCGCCTCAGTTGGACCAGCGTTCGTGCTGGACGTGCAGACCGCTTGAGACGACGCTTCATCCAGTCCCAAACATGCTCAATGGGGGACAGATCCGGAGATCTTGCTGGCCAGGGTACTTGACTTACACCTTCTAGAGCACGTTGGGTGGCACGGGATACATGTGGACGTGCATTGTCCTGTTGGAACAGCAAGTTCCCTTGCCGGTCTAGGAATGGTAGAACGATGGGTTCGATGACGGTTTGGATGTACCGTGCACTATTCAGTGTCCCCTCGACGATCACCAGAGGTGTACGGCCAGTGTAGGAGATCGCTCCCCACACCATGATGCCGGGTGTTGGCCCTGTGTGCCTCGGTCGTATGCAGTCCTGATTGTGGCGCTCACCTGCACGGCGCCAAACACGCATACGACCATCATTGGCACCAAGGCAGAAGCGACTCTCATCGCTGAAGACGACACGTCTCCATTCGTCCCTCCATTCATGCCTGTCGCGACACCACTGGAGGCGGGCTGCACGATGTTGGGGCGTGAGCGGAAGACGGCCTAACTGTGTGCGGGACCGTAGCCCAGCTTCATGGACACGGTTGCGAATGGTCCTCGCCGATACCCCAGGAGCAACAGTGTCCCTAATTTGCTGGGAAGTGGCGGTGCGGTCCCCTACGGCACTGCGTAGGATCCTACGGTCTTGGCGTGCATCCGTGCGTCGCTGCGGTCCGGTCCCAGGTCGACGGGCACGTGCACCTTCCGCCGACCACTGGCGACAACATCGATGTCCTGTGGAGACCTCACGCCCCACGTGTTGAGCAATTCGGCGGTACGTCCACCCGGCCTCCCGCATGCCCACTATACGCCCTCGCTCAAAGTCCGTCAACTGCACATACGGTTCACGTCCACGCTGTCGCGGCATGCTACCAGTGTTAAAGACTGCGATGGAGCTCCGTATGCCACGGCAAACTGGCTGACACTGACGGCGGCGGTGCACAAATGCTGCGCAGCTAGCGCCATTCGACGGCCAACACCGCGGTTCCTGGTGTGTCCGCTGTGCCGTGCGTGTGATCATTGCTTGTAGAGCCCTCTCGTGGTGTCCGTAGCAAGTATGGTGGGTCTGACACAGCGGTGTCAATGTGTTCTTTTTTCCATTTGCAGGAGTGTAATTACGAGCAGTAGGAAACTATTGTTTACCTGTTATTCAACTTATGTTTTATTTAATTGCTGGACCATCGACACCAATAAGTGTTTTGCAGAAATACACCGCATTCTCATAAGTACTTCTACTATCGTACTCATCATTTAAAGTAATTAAAATAGTACCCGCAGATTTTATTTAATTGCAATCTTTCATTTATAAATTTCTATATTAAGGCCTCCGATTTTTTTTCTCCGGACTGGAAAGAGATAGAAACATGCGCATTGTTTTACCGCCAGCGGCGAGAACGAGAACTGTTTTAAATACTTAAAATGGTGACGTTTTCCTTACTTGAACCTCGTGCAATCATTCGTTTTCTGAATTTGCGTGGTGTGAAACCAGTTCAAATTCATCGACAGTTGAAGGAGACATGTGGTGATGGAGTTATGGTTGTGTCGAAAGTGCGTTCGTGGGTGCGACAGTTTAATGAAGGCAGAACATCGTGTGACAACAAACCGAAACAACCTCGGGCTCGCACAAGCCGGTCTGACGACATGATCGAGAAAGTGGAGAGAATTGTTTTGGGGGATCGCCGAATGACTGTTGAACAGATCGCCTCCAGAGTTGGCATTTCTGTGGGTTCTATGCACACAATCCTGCATGACGACCTGAAAATGCGAAAAGTGTCATCCAGGTGGATGCCACGAATGCTGACGGATGACCACATGGCTGCCTGTGTGGCATGTTGCCAAGGAATGTTGACGCGCAACGACAGCACGAATGGGACTTTCTTTTCGTCAGTTGCGACAATGGATGAGACGTGGATGCAATTTTTCAATCCAGAAACAAAGCGCCAGTCTGCTCAATGCAAGCACACAGATTCACCGCCACCAAAAAAATTTCGGGTAACCGCCAGTGCTGAAAAAATGATGGTGTCCATGTTCTAGGACAGCGAGGGCATAATCCTTACCTATTGCGTTCCAAAGGGCACTACGGTAACAGGTGCATCCTACGAAAATGTTTTGAAGAACAAATTCCTTCCTGCACTGCAAGAAAAACGTCCGGGAGGGGCTGTGCGTGTGCTGTTTCACCAAGACAACGCACCCGCACATCGAGCTAACGTTACTCATCAGTTTCTTCGTGATAACAACTTTGAAGTGATTCCTCATGCTCCCTACTCACCTGACCTGGCTCCTAGTGACTTTTGGCTTTTTCCAACAATGAAAGACACTCTCCGTGACCGCACATTCACCAGCCGTGCTGCTATTGCTTCAGCGATTTTCCAGTGGTCAAAACAGAGTCCTAAAGAAGCCTTCGCCGCTGCCATGGAATCATGGCGTCAGCGTTGCGAAAAATGTGTACGTCTGCAGGGCGATTACGTCGAGAAGTAACGCCAGTTTCACCGATTTCGGGTGAGTAGTTAATTAGAAAAAAATCGGAGGCCTTAGAACTTCAACGCACCTCGTAATTCGCAATTGCCGAGTGATAAGAAACTTCGACCATTCGATTCATGTGTGTATTCATTTTGTATACTGTAGACTCAGCAGTATTTGGCTTGTAATGCGGCAACTACTCATTTCAGCCCCTAGACAACGAAACTAACCAAAACTTTTAATATTTCAACTCTGAGTCGGAGGGTACATAGTTGATGGCCACCACACCATCACTGTCATTTTAATTTTAATTTGAAAGCCCGCAAGTGTATCTTCTATTTTTAAGCTATACAGTTATCTGCGTGCTCTGTTATTTATTGTTGTGTACATAGTTCCGCGTAGTCAGTGCGTACACAACTTTCCCACTAGAGCGCGCCCCGCTAAGCACAACAGCGGATGCGCAGCGCTCGTCCCTCTCCGCAATACGAGATGGCGCTGCCATAGAGACGGACCAATTTCTGCTTCCGCAGAATATGTAACGCAGCCAATGAGATTGCTGCTTACATAGAACCTTTTCTCCTCGCGAATCACACTCGCACAGTGGTACATGAACGCGCGAGGTACTATAATAAATGTACAGACCTCCGATTAGTCAGTCTGCATTTGTCTGCACCAGTCTATACGAGTCTGCATTTGTCTGTACCAGTCTGTACCAGTCTATAGTCCAGTTTCAGTCTGCGTCCAATAGGATTACTATATTCCTGTACATAGCCATGAAAAGAAATGTATAGACACTTTGTCAAGTATCAGAGCTATATGTGAGAATAAGATTAACATACCAATACCAAAGGAACTTCAGTTTGTCAATTGTAAATAGCATCCGGAACCAAGTTAAGTAATTTTTATGCTTGTTATTATTTTAATAAATGCGTGTGGAAATTAATCAAGTTCTATTTAAAGTTGGCCACCATCAAACTGCTACTCTAAGCGTGCAAGTGGCATTTCTATCATCTGACCTAATGGCAGAAGATAAACACGCCACGATAAGACCACGAGAAATGTTGCTAACACTCGCCTACTTCGTTAGAGCGACAAGTCAAATAATCTGATGGTGTGTGTACCGAAGGTCTTACAGTACGCACACTACATTTATAAATGTGCTCAGTTCCGTGCAGCGTTTCTAGGATGTCAGGAATGTCATTTTTGATCCCGCAATTTTGGCGTTGGAGTTTTGATTCCCCCTCACTACACGTATTACGCAACGTCCGGCAGCAAGGTCGGCATGGGGGCTGGTAGCAGCCGTCAGCCAGTAGCAGCGCGGCGGACATACTGTAGCCTGGCAGGCAGCGGGCGAAACTTGAGAGGGCCGCGCGTGGCCTGACGTAACGCGGAGGAGACGGCGAAGGCGGCGGTGGCGGTCTCTGCGCGCGGCAGCTGTCGGGCTGACACGTTGTAAACACTCACTGACACTCAACGGCGCGACGAGGGGGCGCGAGTGGGCGAAGCAGAGCCAGAGGTGCAGCTTCTTCCCTTTGCTGCAAGGAGCTCCAACTTCATGCAACGTGGCCAGTCCGACGTCTTCAGTAAACATTCCCTAATAAGTCGGTATCAATTATACAGTTGAATTTCCAAAACGGGGAAAACTCACGATTGATAAATTATTCACGAGGAAGAAAAAACATTCCTCAGCCTTGTTTAGCAATTTAATTGTGAGTTTCTTTCTATTATGTGTAGTAGTTTATTTTCTGGAATGTTCGAAACATATCTCCAGCTGCTACAGTGATTTCAAATGGTTCAAATGGCTCTGAGCACTATGGGACTTAACTTCTGAGGTCATCAGTCCCCTAGAACTTAGAACTACTTAAACCTAAACAACCTAAGGACATCACACACATCCATGTCCGAGGCAGGATTCGAACCTGCTACCGTAGCGGTCTCGCGGCTCCAGACTGTAGCGCCTAGCTTATCCACTCCGGCCGGCTACGGTGAAATCTATCACACTGAGTTGTCCCCTTATACCAATAAATGAGGAAGCAAATATATTTTAGGCGTTTATTTAACTTACATGACAGTAAAAACTTATATAGCGCGATTTTTTCCACCGTGTTCGACCCCAAGGGACTGGTCGATGAGTCGATACGAAAAAAAAAGACTAATGAACTTATGGCCGGAAATGTATGGTTTCTATGCCAGAGACTATTTATTCAATCATACATTGTTACAGAGACTGCGGTCTAATACGGTCTATATCATGCAGCCACAGTTACAAATGGCTCTGAGTACTATGGCACTTAACATCTATGGTCATCCGTCCCCTAGAACTTAGAACTACTTAAACCTAACTAACCTCAGGACATCACACAACACCCAGCCATCACGAGGCAGAGAAAATCCCTGACTCCCCACAGTTACAGTATATGTTGAAAATGGTCCATGTTCCTCAACGCATGATGTATGCATCATACCATGTTCTGTTTTGCATGTTCACTTCAGCCAGGTTGAATCGGAACAAGCTGACCTCTGCGACCGAGCGGTTCTAGACGCTTCAGAGCGGAGCGACGTGCCTACTACGGTCGCAGGTTCGAATCCTGCCTCGGGCATGGATGTGTGTGATGTCCTTAGGTTAGTTAGGTTTCAGTAGTTCTAAGTTCTAGGGGACTGATGACCATAGATGTTAAGTCCCATAGTGCTCAGAGCCATTTGAACCATTCTTTGCTAAAATCATCGAACTTTTATATTGGTTAGTTACACGTTCTTTGTGCCGATTCACGACTTCCAGCCACATACGATCCAGTACCCCTGTGGCTCAATGATGGCCCATCTCACAGGTGCAATGTACTTGTGCTACGTCACCAGGATTGTGAGTCGCAAGTCGGCCTTGGTCGTGGTAGCTAAACAGACCTGTTGATGAAATCAGCACACTAGCGTCATCCCTAACAGTAGTGCCCCAAATGTAGCGGTGGCGCTACACATGTTTCGAACAGGCGTACGACTAGATGATGGGGTATGTTTCCAGGCTGTGGCTAAGCCATGTCTCCACAGTATCCTTTCTTTCAGGAGTGCTAGTTCTGCATGTTTCGCAGAAGAGCTTCTGTAAAGTTTGGAAGGTAGGAGACGGATACTGGCAGAAGTAAAGCTGTGAGTACCGGGCGTGAGTCGTGCTTCGGTAGCTCAATTGGTAGAGCACTTGCCCGCGAAAGGCAAAGGTCCCGAGTTCGAGTCTCGGTCGGGCACACAGTTTTAATCTGCCAGGAAGTTTCATATCAGCGCACACTCCGCTGCAGAGTGAAAATCTCATTCAAGTCTACTGTTATCAACCATCGTGAAATTTCTGAGAATGTACGTTTTGAGCACATCAGTGTTGGAAAACAGGAAAAGAAGAGAATCGAAGCATTTCAGGTGCGGCGCTATAAAAGGATGTTGAAAATTAGGTGGGCTGATAAGATAAGAAATGAGGATGTTCTCTGCAGCATTGGTGAGGGGAGGTACGCATTGAGAACACTGACAGTAAGAAGGGACAGGATGATACGACATGTGTTGAAACACTATGGAATAACTTCCTTGGAACTACGAGTAGTTAGTAAAAACTTTTGTGGAACAGAGAAATTGGAATATATCCAACAAATAACTGATGCCATTGGGTGCAAGTGCTACTTTAAGATGAAGAGGTTGGCACAGGAGAGAAATTCATTACGGGCTGCATTAGACCAGTCAGAAAACTGATGATCAAGAAAATCTGCAGATTTGACAACATTAGTTAAGTGTCTCAGTTTATAGAAAGAAGAATATTACATTCTCTAAATATTTTTTGGAAAAGGGTTCTACCTTCAATAAACACAATTTCTTTCCTCCCCCCCCCCCCCCCCAAAAAAAAAGTATTTGCAGGCATTTCACTATCATTTGTGGTTTCATTTTATTTTGTTACAGATAGAAATTTGAATGATTTTCTATATAGTTTTAGGTTATGACCATTCATAACACATAAACGAAATATGTACCTTAATTTCACATAGTGTCTTCAAGCAACTCTGTTGACCGCAGTGCAGCTGATACTTTGCCAGAATTTGTCATCTGCTATTAACAAGGACTTTTTTATAAAACATTTTGTATAGTGTACGAGAATGTTAGGCCTAAAGTGAAATATTTGGTGTTTGGGTTATTTTTGTTCTTATTGTTATATTATATACACTGAAGAGCCAAAGAAACTGGTACACCTGCGTAATCTTGTGCAGGGCCCCCACGAGCACGCAGAAGTGCCGCAACATGACGTGGCATGGACTCGAGTAATGTCTGAAGTAGTGCTGGAGGGAATGGCACCTGCAGTGCTGCAGTGCTGTAAGAGTACGAGGGAGTGGAGTTCTTTTCTAAACAGCGCGTTGCAAAGCATCCGAAATATGCTCAGTAATGTAATAATGCTCACGTCTGAGGAGTCTATGGCCAGCGGAAGTGTTTATACTGAGAAGAGTGTTCCTGGGCCACTATGCAGCAGTTCTGGACGTGTGGGGTGTCGCATTGTTCCTGCTGGAACTTCACAAGTCCGTCGGAATGCACAATGGATATGAATGGATGCAGGTGATCAGATAGCATTCTTACGTACGTGTCACCTGTAAGAGTCGGATGAACACGTATCAAGGTTTCCATATCTGCACACGCACCCACACCATTGCAGAGCGTCCACCAGCTTGAACAGTCCCCAGCTGACATGCACGGTCTATGGATCCATGAGGCTGCCTCCATATTCATACACGTCCATCCGCATGATACAATTTGAAACGGGACTCATCCGACCAGGCAACATGTTTCCAGTCATCAACAGTCCAGTGTCTGTGTTGACGGCCCAGTAGAGGCCTAAAGCTTTGTGTCTTGCAGTCATCAAGGGTGCACGAGTGGGCCTTCGGCTCCGAAAGCCCATATCCATGATGTTTCGTTTAATGGTTCGCACGCTGACACTTGTTGATGGCCCAAGAATTAAAATCTGCAGCAATTTGCGGTAGTATTACACTTCCGTCACGTTGAACGATTCTCTTCAGTCGTCGTTGGTCCCGTTGTAGCAGGATCTTTTCCCGGCCGCAGCGATATCGGAGACTTGATGTTTTACCGGATTCCTGATAATCACGGTACACTCGTTAAATGGTCATACGCGAAAATCCCCACTTCACTACCTCGGAAATGCTGTGTCCCATCGATCGTACACCGACTATAACACTACGCTATAGCCCACATTAACCTTGATACCCTGCCTTTGTATCAGCAGTAACCAATCTAACAACTGCGCCAGACACTTGTTGTCTTATATATGCGTTGTCGACCGCAGCGCCTGTTTACAAATCTCTGTATTTGAGTTCTCATGGCAGTACCAGTTTCTGTGGCGTTTCAGCGTATTTTCTGATTCCAACACTACTATGTTAATTATTTTTTTAATATTTATTTCCTAGGTTATGGTAATCGTTTTCGAAACTGTTTTTATTTGTTGGTTGCGAGGACATACTACCCCATGAACTTTGTAAACTGATGAGGATAGGGAGTAGAACTTCTTTGTTTCCCACGTTGTCATGACGATGTCAAACTGCATTTGCAAACAGACAGTGTTTCAGTATTACGAAGTATTCGATAGTTCTGCGATCTTGTGGATCGTGATCTAGGCGTAAATTTGAACTTCATTTTGGCAGCAGTCTTTGAGTGATATGTCTGTGTCTGTGTGTACATTTGGTCGTTTGCAGCTTGCAAATTTACATTATAACTGAGGTGATGACGAAAGTCATCGGATAGCTCAAATATTGTGTCGGGTCTCCTTTAAGCCAGGGGTAATGCAGCAATCCGACGTGGCATGAACTCAACAAGTTGTATAGTATTCTCCTGCAGAAATATTGAGTCACGCTGTCTCTACAGCTGTCTATACTTGCGAAAGTGTTGCCGGTGGAGGACGCACTGACCTCTCGATTATGTCCACGTCGGGTGATTTGAGAGGGCATATCATTCGCTAGAATTATCCAGAATGTTCTTCGAACCAATCGTGAACAATTGTGGCCCGGCGATACCGTCCACTGTCATCCAAAAAAATTCCATTGTTCTTGGGGAACATAAAGTCCATGGCTGCAAATGGTCTCCAAGTAGCCAAATACAATCATTTCCAGTTAACGATCGGTTCAGTTGGGGCAGAGGGCCTAGTCCATTCCATGTAAACACGCCCCAGACCTTTATAGAGTTACCATCAACTTGCGCAGTGCCTTGTTGACGACTTGGGTCTATGGCTTCGTGAGGCCTGTGCCACACTCGAACCGTAACATAAGCTCTTAGCATCTGAAACCCCATTAACACCAAATGTCACCGTACTGTGCTAATGGATACGTTCGTAGTACGTCCAACATTGGTTTCTGCGATTATTGTATCCAGTGTTGCTTGTCTGTTACCACGGACAACGCTAGGAGAACGCCGCTGTTCTCGGTCGTTAAGCGAAGGCCGTCAGCTACGGCGTTGTCTGTGGTGAGAGATAATGCCGGAAATTTAATATTCTCGGCACACTCTTGATACTGTGTGTCTCGGAATATTGGATTCCCTAATGATTTCCGAAATGAAATTTCCAATGCCTTTAGATCCAACTATCATTCTGCGTCCAAAGTCTGGTAATTCCTGTCGTGTTGTCACAATCACGTCTATACTTTTTCACATGAATCATCTGAGTACAAATGGCAACTGCACCAATGCACTGCTCTTTTATATCTTGTGCTCGCCTTGCTATCGCTATCTGTATATCTGGAGATCGTCATCGCATGGATTTTCTCACCACAGTGTATTTCATGTTAATGTACATTGAAAAGTTTCACCATGAAGCATCAAACTGATATTTGTGAAACATAATGGAGGTATCCCTTACATAATTACGAGACTAAACTCCAATTTCGTTCGGAATGTTGATTGTCAATGTGAATATCTTGCATGCAACCATGGGCACTCATACACTATTGTATTTGTTGCGACATGGAAGCAAACAGTGCCTCAATGTAGCCTTGAGGAATACCGCTGTCAGAATATGAAGGTTTCTGAGTGGAAGGTGATATGAAAGGATACGTCTTCATATCGCAACACAGATATGATTTATGACTGACAAATAAGGGAACCAGACAGGCCAGTAAGGTTCGTTATATTCCTCAAGTAGTTAGGCGTTTGAACTGCAATGTGAAGTGTCTTGCATCATTATGATGTGTTAGATGTGTTATGTCATTTGTTACTTGGTCATGCAGGGTGTGACAATGCGGTTTACATTTCTGCCACATAATGACGAACATTCAGCCTTCCTTCAACCAAATCAGACTTGTCATACCCAGTAGCTCACCACACGATGATTCGAGGTGTCGGAGTGGTGTGAGGCTCGAGAACTCTGCTACCTGTGACCATTCACCAGACGGCCTGCGAATACGCTGGCGTCGGTCTGACCGCAAAAACCGGAAGCGAATCTCACCACTCAACACTACAGAATACCTTTCAATGTCTCAATTTACCTCAGTCCTACACCATGGAAGTCTCTGTTATCTGTGATATGTTGTCAGAGGTAAATGGCATATGGCAACTCGGGATCTCACACCAGCTTCCAGTAAACTGTTCCCTAAGGTTCTTAGTTAAATCGACATAGCCCACAGGCTGAATAATATTGGGAGTGTCAGTTCGGGAGCGTTCAGTAAAAGTATTTCTGGTCTAATACTTTCTATTTCCTGCAGTGTGTATACCCGCACACTGACATCAGCCCCTCAGTAGAGTGTAATTATGTTTTTTTCACTAGAAATGGGCATCAGCCCACCTTCAGAGGCACCTGCATTACTAGCGACGTAGTACAATACGTTTGTCGGTAGTGTATAATGTTATGTATGAGCCAATGCTATCTTTTCAAATGTTATCATTTTACTTGCTTTGTATACAGTCATTTCACATTAAGGTGACTACTGCTTAACCTCAACGTCAACGTATGATAAGCACTTACAGACGGCAGCTGGCAGCACTAACAGA
The DNA here is from genome assembly GCF_023897955.1 of Schistocerca gregaria. Lineage (NCBI taxonomy): Eukaryota > Metazoa > Arthropoda > Insecta > Orthoptera > Acrididae > Schistocerca > Schistocerca gregaria. The sequence goes on along the minus strand of NC_064926.1, from coordinate 214,701,605 downwards.
GGAAGGTAGATGAAGTGTATCGGGAGGAATGAGGAAAACAGCCGTAACGCGGAAACGGAACGATTTGTATGATGCTCGAAAGGGCAAGATCATCGTCTTTCTCGCTAAGGGTGGAAGCATTTCCGTAATGGCTAAGTTTATAAACTATTCGCGTGATACCGTGATTAAGGTATGTGTAGATGGGAAAATGACACTATCCAATACAGTCGCCGAGACAACTATGGTGCACCACAGGCCGTAGATGACAGGGGTGACTGATGGCTGCGGAGATGCATACAGTGAATTGACGAGCAACTGTTGAGCAGCTGACTGCCCAGATGAACCAACGGCCTACCGACAATGTCTCATCAACGAGTGCACAGCAAATGCTACTGCGTTTGCGTCTCCACAGCAGGTGCCTGGTTCACGCACCCATGCTGACTGGTGTTCATCAGACATGAAGGCTGGAATTTGGACGCCAATACCGCAAATGGACTCCAGTTGACTGGCGACAGTTGACCTTTTCAGATCAGTCCCGTTTTATGCTCCAGTGGTCAGAAGTCCATCGGCATGTATGGCGTGAAACATCTGAAAGCAAATACCTTACAACAATAATCACTGGGATCCATGACAAAGGGCATTCCCGGGGTGATTTTGTCATTCTGGAAACCACGTTGGATCAACACAAGTATGGGTCTATTCTTCATGGAATTCTTTTAGATAAGATAAATCATTATGGTTTGAGGGGAGGGGGCAGTGCACAAATGGTTTAATTCATACTTAACTGGAAGACTGCAGAAAGTTGAAATAAGTGGTTCATGTAATGTTAAAACAACAGCTGATTTCTCAAACTGGGGGTCTATCAAGTACAGTGTCCCACAGGGTTCGGTCTTAGGTCCTTTACTGTTCTTGATATACATTAATGACTTACCATTCCACATTGATGAAGATGCAAAGTTAGTTCTTTTTGCTGATTATATAGTAATAACATCCGAAAACCAAGAACTAAGAGATGTAATTATAAATGATGTTTTTCACAAAATTATTAAGTGGTTCTCAGCAAATGGACTCTCTTTAAATTTTGATGAAACACAGTATATACAGTTCTGTTCAGTAAATGGCACAACTCCAGTAATAAATATAGACTTTGAACAGAAGTCTGTAGCTAAGGTAGAATTTTGAAAATTTTTAGGTGTGCCATTGATGAGGGGTTAAACTGGAAGCAACACATTGATGGTCTGCTGAAACGTCTCAGTTCAGCTACGTATGCTATTAGGGTTATTGCAAATTTTGGTGATAAGAATCTCAGTAAATTAGCTTACTATGCCTACTTTCATTCATTGCTTTCGTATGGCATCATATTCTGGGGTAATTCATCGTTAAGTAGAAAAGCATTCATTGCTCAAAAACGTGTAATCAGAATAATTGCTGGAGCCCACCCACGTTCATCCTGCAGACATCTATTTAAGGATCTAGGGATCCTCACAGTAACCTCACAGTATATATATTCACTTATGAAATTTGTTGTTAATAATCCAACCCAGTTCAAAAGTAATAGCAGTGTGCATAGCTATAACACCAGGAGAAATGATGATCTCCACTATGCAGGGTTAAATCTGACTTTGGCACAGAAAGGTGTAAATTATGCTGCCACAAAAGTCTTTGGTCACCTACAAAACAGCATCAAAAGCCTGACAGATAGCCAACTAACATTTAAAAATAAATTAAAAGAATTTCTAGATGACAACTCCTTCTACTCATTGGCTGAATTTTTAGATATAAATTAAGGAAAAAAAACAACTTAAACATTAGTGTCATGCAATATTTTGTGTGATGTAATATCTTGTACAGACATCTTTTATTAACCTGACACGTTCCACATCATTACGAAGTGTCGTATTCATGATCTATGAAACAAGTATTAATCTAATCTAATCTAATCTCTTGGAGACCATGTCCATCTCTACATGCCGTTTGTTTTTCATCGGAATAGCTGCATCTTCCAGCATGACAACGAAACATGTCATACAGCTCCTAGTGTGCATGCGTGGTTCAGAGATGAGCTTATCGTACTTCCTTGGCCACTAAACGAGCCGGATTAAAACCCAATCGAGAATTTGTGGGAAACCAACAACAGGCCTTTCGCTACGTGGGTTCTCAACCAATAGACCTAGTGTAGTTAACCATGGCACTGGAGTTGGCTTGCCTCCCCATCTCTGTCGATATCTTCCAGAATCTCATTTACTCTCTTCCTACACGTCTCATACCAGCCTGCTTTGCAAAAGATAGTTATTCAGGCTTTTGACTAGTGGTCACAGTAATACCACCGGACAGTGCATGTTCCCATAGCATATGCTAAAATTTTTGCTCATAACTTGCATGACATTTTTCTGATTAATGACAGTGACGACCAGCAAATAATTTTATGTAGGTTGTTTATTATGCAAATGGTAAGGGCGTTGTGCTTTTCATCCATAGATTATTGTTTTTATTTATAATTGACTTCTAGCGTACATACGTTTGACCTATCACAAAATAAAAGGATTTACAAATATATCAAAGTAACATTAGACGATCTTCATACATAATTTCTAAGCAACACTTTCATCAATTTGTTGTCAGATTTAAATTGATACAGATTTACAACCACTCTACTTGATACCAATAGATTATAAATGATTTATTTGTACCATAGAATATAGATACCAAGGTGATGCCACAGACAAAACGTAATTTCGTTCCTAATTTCTTTGAACTATGTACCTGAAACAAAGGAATGTACTTATGGACTAAAAATCACGGGAATATTGATAAAATTGATGCTTTTTGTTTTGTTTTAACAAACAGCCCAGATTTTCATTTCACTGTATACGTGCATTCCTTTTTACTATGATGTAGATACAACGAGGCTGACCATCAAGTTGCACTGCACAAAATGGAATATGTTGCGGCCAGAGTTTTCAGGTATGAGAAATAAATTCATTTTATTCATTAGTTTGAAAAGCGTAGAAAAATAGCTGATGTGTGCTACGCAACTTCTCTGGATCAACTGGATGAAAATATTTGCAAAAATTATCTTCCTCAGAGCAATGCACCTAAAAAGAGGCGATTCGACAATGGAAAAATTGAGAGAATTGATAAATTGTTTTAATATACACACCATTCACTAGATATGGCACCTACTTGGACCTTAGATCAGTCTTAGACCTAAAAATTTTAGGACCAAAATTAGTGGTTATTTCCTCACATAGAAGCAAAAATTGCAAGTATTAACAAACAATCGAATGGAGATGCAGCAGATTTACTTTGGTAGACTCAATCTCCACTGCCATTAAACATTGGCTTCAAAGCCCCTAATCAGATTATAAAAAATTTCAGAACGCTAAAAAGCAGTTCTCGTGTGTGTGTGTGTGTGATGTTGTTTCTAGAAGAGTATGAAAACCTTACGCTGACTTCGTAGGTCTGTCCTTAAGCAATCATTGTAACCTTTAGTTGCCAACAGTCGTAAATATAGTGTAGTAGTACTCATATATAAATGCGAAAATAATCACACAACTGACTAACTGTTGTTACATTTATAACATCACTTTTGTAACGACGGACTTTTGTCGTCATAACAGAAAACACAGTCACACCTACAGTCTGCGTCACAAAAATGACACTAAACTCAAAACTGAGGAATTTAACAAGTGTTCCCGAAAAGACTGGAACAGGCTCCTTAATTTACACAAGTGATCTTCCATTAACTTTGAAGGATGGGTAACAAACACTAATGTCTCTAGTGTTCACTGATGACACAAGCATATCCATCAGGGCCCAAAACCAATTCCATCAGCTCAGATGATTGCTCAATAGAGCGACTTGTGTACAATACACAGTTAAATGTTAATCTCACAAAGACTAATATTTTCCGATTTTAAGCAAGCAAAAATAAACTACGAGGAACACAGCATTAATGGCGATACATTAAATTAAACGCTGTGTCAAAAATCCGTTGCGATCCAAGTGGATAACAAGTTAAAATTGTAACGTTACGCTTATGTAGGCGCCTGAGGGTGGTATGAGGGAAGGTGGAATCGTTGTACAGCTGAATGCGAAGCAACTCAAATCGCTTGATACGGGCAAGTCTTCAGGTCCAGATTGTATACCGATTAGGTTCCTTTCAGATTACGCTGATACTATAGCTCCCTACTTAGCACTCATATACAACCGCTCGCTCACCGATAGATCTGTACCTACAGATTGGAAAATTGCGCAGGTCGCACCAGTCTTCAAGAACGGTAGTAGGAGTAATCCATTTAACTACAGACCTATATCATTGACGTCGGTTTGCAGTAGGGTTTTGGAGCATATACTGTATTCAAACATTATGAATCACCTCGAAGGGAACGATCTATTGACACGTAATCAGCATGGCTTCAGAAAACATCGCTCTTGTGCAACGCAGCTAGCTCTTTATTCGCACGAAGTAATGGCCGCTATCGACAGGGGATCTCAAGTTGATTCCGTATTTCTAGATTTCCGGAAAGCTTTTGACACCGTCCCTCACAAGCGACTTCTAATCAAGCTGCGGAGCTATGGGGTATCGTCTCAGTTGTGCGACTGGATTCGTGATTTCCTGTCAGGAAGGTCGCAGTTCGTAGTAATAGACGGCAAATCATCGAGTAAAACTGAAGTGATATCAGGTGTTCCCCAGGGAAGCGTCCTGGGACCTCTACTGTTCCTGATCTATATAAATGACCTGGGTGACAATTTGAGCAGTTCTCTTAGATTGTTCGCAGATGATGTTGTAATTTACCGTCTAGTAAGGTCATCCAAAGACCAGTATCAGCTGCAAAGCGATTTAGAAAAGATTGCTGTATGGTGTGTCAGGTGGCAGTTGACGCTAAATAACGAAAAGTGTGAGATGATCCACATGAGTTCCAAAAGAAATCCGTTGGAATTCGATTACTCGATAAATAGTACAATTCTCAAGGCTGTCAATTCAACTAAGTACCTGGGTGTTAAAATTACGAACAACTTCAGTTGGAAGGACCACATAGATAATATTGTCGGGAAGGCGAGCCAAAGGTTGCGTTTCATTGGCAGGACACTTAGAAGATGCAACAAGTCCACTAAAGAGACAGCTTACACTACACTCGTTCGTCCTCTGTTAGAATATTGCTGCGCGGTGTGGGATCCTTACCAGGTGGGATTCACGGAGGACATTGAAAGGGTGCAAAAAAGGGCAGCTCGTTTTGTATTATCGCGTTATAGGGGAGAGAGTGTGGCAGATATGATACACGAGTTGGGATGGAAGTCATTACAGCATAGACGTTTTTCGTCGCGGCGAGACCTTTTTACGAAATTTCAGTCTCCAACTTTCTCTTCCGAATGCGAAAATATTTTGTTGAGCCCAACCTACATAGGTAGGAATGATCATCAAAATAAAATAAGAGAAATCAGAGCTCGAACAGAAAGGTTTAGGTGTTCGTTTTTCCCGCTCGCTGTTCGGGAGTGGAATAGTAGAGAGATAGTAGGATTGTGGTTCGATGAACCCTCTGCCAAGCACTTAAATGTGAATTGCAGAGTAGTCATGTAGATGTAGATGTAGATGTAGTAGGGCGAGCGCTCAGGGGGCACCGTGGCAGATCTGGCTAGGCGCCCAGTTCGGGCGAGTCCAGGTACAAAGACGAGCAGCGGCGCCAGAAATGAGCATATCCGAAAAGATGGTAATTTGGACGACTGTTGCTCCCATTGCCTTTGGCTGTTGCTCGCATGGTCTTTGTGCAAAAGACGCACCAAAACTGGGGGGTGCCAGAGAAGCTGAAAGATAGCTTGCTACAGCTTTCTGAGAATCTATAATAATTTATAGTCAATTATTAAATCAAATCTGAATACATTTCCGATCTCACAAAAGTGAACCTCATCCAATGTCGCAACAATATTTTCAACACCTTTAAAACTACAGAAGTTAATATTCCACAATGAATGAACATTTCCATAATGAACCTCTGAATTAACAACTATTCAACGTTTCATGCGATTTCAACAAACGATGTCTGAGATAATAACATCGAATGACAGCTATCACTCCAGAAAGCCACTCTCTGTGTCTATTTTTTAATGACTTACGTCGTATTTTATGTCTCCCTAATTAAGCAGACGTTTGTCAGAACGTTGTATTTTCCACAGTTACACAGGATATGAATGCAGCATGAATACTTCATGTCTTGATATACTAGTGTAATTATTTACTGAATAATTTACTGTTTTGTCAGTAACCTCAGTTAACTGTTGATCAGAAACGCTATTAAAAACTGTGATAATTAAGATTGGTCTGTTGCATGTTTTAGTCGTCTCCATAACTGAAAAGAGAAGCGAAAGACTCTGCTATCAAGAAGGCATAAAGAATTGTTCGTACAATATTTCATTACAGTTCATTGTCATTTAACGTGAGCCCACTTGTGGAAGAATACTAGCGCAACTGATATTTTCACAGTCTTAACTGACACAAAAACAGTCTTCATGAAGACTTTACTTCCTTCTCTAGTGTTAAAAAATGGGTTAAGTACAAGGCGCAAAAGTATTCAACTATCTCAATTCAACTATTATCAGAATGTCTGGATTCAAAAATTGAAATGTTCAGCTAATTACATGGCATTAGTAACGTTCGTAGTAAAGTTGGATGACAAAATATTCTAGTGTACTGTAAACAGAAATTTATATTTAGGTAGGTAGTCAGTTAGTTACTTATGTGATCATTTGAACAGTTTTTTCGAAATGTTATGGGAGACCCAGTATAGGCAAATATTCTCTTTGAGAAATACCAATGTTATAAAGTAAACATTAGACAGAAGATAAACTGTAGCTATGTAATACAACTTAGCAAGCAGCAGCTTTTATTCGAGGCAACGGTTTTCCTCTTAATTTACCAGGTTAAATTTAGCAACGTAGTGACAATTTGTATTTAATATAATGCACAGATTGTTTCTCTTAGTTGCTTTCTTTTGTTTGTGTGTACCTTGTCTCATTCCATACGCCTCAGGTTTCTCCCTCTTGATGGGAACGCCATGAATGAATTAATGAAATCGTTTTGATTCCACTTACAGAAATCGTAAATTCGTAGCATCCTTTGCAACCTTTACATTATGGAATTTCGTGGGCAGAACTATTCAGTGAAGGAAATTAGAAAAATGTGCGTTAACCAAAAAGCCGAATAAGTTGAAAACGAAATGCATTTTCACTCCGAAAAAAAACCCCGCATAGTTTCATTGTAAATTCGAAGCATTTTCCCGCTATCCTTGTACAAGTTTCACTGGCATTGCACGCCTTCTTTGCGTTAAACCAGTAAATGGCAACAGTTTAAAACTGATAACTGATACGTTTCAATGACAATTAGATATCAGACTCTAAGTGAAAAATTTTGCGAACTAATGATTATGACAGTGAAAACACCCATCATGTAACTGCCAAGTTACGACCTGTGCGAGCAACAGAATAATACAGCAACACAATAAACGCTTTAAAAATAACGATGGATAATGATGGACTTGTTTCAGTGGATATCACGTGATTGCTGCTTACCTATATCGGACATACAAGGCCCAAGAACTTCATCGGGACATGTTTTGTTACGAGTGTGATTTTTGGTCGATACCGAGAATCGTACACCGTTTAAGCCCTGCAATTAAGGAAATTTGACAAATTCGTTTGGTAGTTCACTGATATGATAAATGGATCTAAGAAAAGAAGCCAGGAAAAAGCTGGAATAAAAGACGATGCATTACTGCGCAGTTTTATTTTTGCAATAATTATAGTTTGTAACAGTCTCTAAATAAAGAAATCAGTGGCTATTCTTAAATGCCAAAGCACATAAAAACAATATTATTTCAGAGCTAAACTGGCGCCAGCCGCAGTGCCCGAGCGGTTCTAGACGCTTCAGTCTGGAACCGCGCGACCGCTACGGTCGCAGGTTGGAATCTTGCCTCGGGCATAGATGTGTGTGATGTCCTTAGGTTAGTTAGGTTTAAGTAGTTCTAAGTTCTAGGGGACTGATGACCTCAGACGTTAAGTCCCATAGTGCTCAGAGTCATTTTTGAGTTAAACTGGCCACATTGCTCCTCAAGAGTAGGCAGAAACAAGAATTAATTTACATTTTCTTAATTGGGAATCTTCTGGAGATTACAGCAATATAAACATTGTGAAAGCGTAACATTATTTGAATTATATATCCTGAATAGTACAGTAAAAATAGAATTGCATTTTTAAAATTTCAGAATGGATGTTTATGCCACACTATACATGTTAATTTAAAAATAATTTGCATTCATGAAACTTATATGTAATAGGACCCATTGGTTCACCCAAATCATCCGTGTATTGTAGTGAGGCTGACACCTTTGCAACCTACTGTACTGAATAGAATTTCGCTGTTCCTCTGTTCCGTTCAGACTTTGGCGCATTGTTTATTGCAGCTATGAAACGTACGACTTTTGATCCATCCTGCATGAACTAAGGTCTATTTTGCTTAGAACTGCTTCCTTCGTTATTGTGAAATTGCGATACTTAGCTGATGTCAGCTATGTTGCTATAGCGTTTCCAGTAACGCTCTCAACTGTTTGTACAAAACCATAAAAAAATATTACATCTGCAAAGACGACATCGATTTTGATGCGATGATGGCATATGACACCTGGGGGTAACAGATATACTGATAATGGTTTTAATGTCGTCCGCCAACAAGTAGCGTACCAGAGCGTCATCTGTGTCTACCCTTTAAAAGGGAATGTACACAGCCAAAAGGCTTGTTTTGGAACAAACGTGTGAAGCAAGCAGTCAACCATGCCACAGATACACATGTGCTTCCTACAGCCAACGAAGAGACTATGAACGGGGCCAAATCGTGGCCTTCCGAGTGGTGGGATAGTCCTTTCGGACAATTGGCACACAAGTTGGACATGCTGCGTCTATTGTGCAACGATGCTGATATCAGTGGTCTCACGAACAGTCACACACCCATAGACGATGTTCTGGACGTCCACGCACCACAGACGTGCTCTAATAGCCGTACTGTAAGGGTAGCAGTGGCAGTTGGTGCAGCTGACGGCACAGATAACATGGCTTGTGAGGACAGACGTGTCAACACGAACTGTTGCGAACCTGTTAGCTGTGGGACTACGGGCACGCCCATCTCTCAGACCGTCTTCCACGCACACCACAGCATCGACGTCCACGACTCTACTGGCGCTGTCAGAGGATCAGTTCGCAGCTCGTGGTCTCGCGGTCGCGTTCTCGCTTCCCGAGCACGGGGTTCCGGGCTCGATTCCCGGCGGGGTCAGGCATTTTCACCTGCCTCGACATGGCTGGGTGCTTGTGTTGTCCTCATCTTTTTGCAACGTAACCTTCCAGTACTGGTGGTGGTAAAAATCTCCCTGAGTAGGTAGGTTACCGTCGATTTGACCTGTCCTACCGCTCCTGCAGGCTACCGTCTGTAGTAAACGGTTTCTTAAATTCGTGTGGTCGACGAAATTACTGGCCCCTGCGAGCTATTGCTGGGTATTAATAATTTCTAGCGGAAGGTTTGAACGAACCGGTAAATATTTGAAGGCAACGGATAACGCATTTTTTTTTTCACTACAGAAGGCACCTACACAGGGCTTAATAGGCAGTATATAGCTTTTATTTGCTTCCACGACCCAGAATTCGACTGTGGTAGTGACTGTCATCTATTCTTTATGATGGACGGAGTAAATAATCAGTCTAGGGTAGAGATTAATTGATATTTATTCAGTACCGATGGTATTTCAACAACTAGTCGTATTTCTCTTACAATGTACATCATCAAAACCGGTCTCTAGTTAACACGGTTCAGTTTCGCCACGTAATTATGGAATGGGACAGAGCAGAGCAGACCTGACTTCAATGTATTTTTGCACAAGCGCACAATTATACCTAAACCCACGGTTATTACATTCAGTTGCTATAGATTACTCAGAACAACTTCGGCATAGACACTACAAGCAAAACTAGGTCAGCATGGAAGTGTATTTCGCAAATCTTTATCAAATCAGTGGGCATTAAAATCCGATACTTTTACTAGAGGCATGAGTATTTTACTTAACGCACAACATCGCCAACAAGTGAAATCGTTATGGGGGTGCACAAGAAACATCACTTCAATGCTGTTCAACCCACATGGCCAAGTTTCAGTAGTCAACAGAAACCCAGAAAAATATGGACATACACGATTATTCCTTCCCTATTTTACACTTGTTCACTATCGTATGATCATTCATCGTGTACAATATATTTTCAGACCGAAACTACAATTTATCAATGAGGCGGTTGCTCCAACCGGCCACGTGGGGAGAAAGCAAGTTCACAAAGAAAACATATGGAAAATAAATAAAAATCCCCAAAATATTACTGTAAATGGAAGAGCAGATTAAAATACATTGAGTGAGTGAATTTCCGTTAAGCACAGAGTAATAACGTGACCGTGAGCTTAAGACACATGGTGCGTTGCCTGAACAAGACACTAACGCAAGGTCTACTGAAATTCGAGTAAATTAAGAAAATCAATTCCCCTATGGGGTTCAGTGGTAATTTCGCTCCTGATTTCAACATTTGGACTTAATTACAGAGCAGATTACAGACAATCCAATACCTATGTTAACATTACCAAAACGAGAGCTGCGTCTCCATGTCTGTCCAGCACCACGACCCAGGAACAAGTGCTCCTCAAACCGAATTCGCCTAACCGTTCCGCTTACAAACGTGGTGGGGGTGGCGCGCCAACCTGACAGAGCCAATACGCGCGCCTACGTGTCATCTTTGCCCTGACCTGCAAATTTGGTCTCTGCTAAACTTGTTCACGCTTGGGGGGTTGGTACTACCCTACCCCAGAACGACCATTCATGCAGTATTACAATCTGTACCTAAAGCTTTCTGCTAGTTCACACACTCACTCATTTATACTCTCCAGGCCGCACAAAGGAAAGGAAAATGGGAAACGTGGTACACAACAGAAAAAAATTCAATAAATAACCCTGTTTAGTCCATTCTCTCCTTTTGGACACCAGCTGAGGTATTACCTGCAAGAGAAGAAACTCTTGCTAATAATTTCTGCGTGCTAGCAATTTAATAAAACACTGGGACCCTACAACAAGTTCCGTTTCAATTTCGTCATCATTCATGAAAGTGGCGAGATTGAGAATTTGTACGGGTGCTGATAACTGCGCAGTTGAGCATCTCACAAACCAAACAACATCATCATCATCATCAGAGAATCACTTGGAAGATGGAATGGCGCGCCGTGGTCTTCAGCATGAAAGTACATTCTGCCTGGATGCAAACGATGGTCATCTACGCGTACTATGTAGATCTGGTAAGCACTGGCTCGTAGAGTGTATTCTTCCACGACACCCTGGCCACATCCCAGGCCTCTCGTTCACGCATGGTGTATCTGGAGGGGACGCTAACCAGCGCTTGGTACGTGGAGAATGTTGTTACACACTTTCTTTTGCCATTCTTGCAACAGGAAGGTGCGGAGTTGTTCGAAAATGGTAAAGGTCGCCCACACACTTCTCGTAAAACTCAACATGTCTTGCAAGACCTTCAGCAACTTCCTTGGCCAGCGTGATATCCGGACTTACCTCCAATGGAGGACTTGTGGGATATGACCGAACGAGAAGTTACTCATGAGACTCGTCAGCCGACAACTCTTTCAAAACTACGTGAACAGGCCGAGCAGGTAAGACAAATTTATCCCAGTACAGTATACGCCATTTGTACGATCGAGTGGATGCCAGAAACAGCGCCTGAATTGGCGTCCCTGGAGGCTACACCACTTACTAATTTGGGTGTTTCAGCATAGGTCGATACCTGGTACTTCAAAACCACTTGTACTGTCGATCTGTAAATGTAACCATTTCATGTACTCCTTATATACTAATGGCCATTAAAATTGCTACACCACGACGATGATGTGCTACAGACGCGAAATTTAACCTACAGGAAGAAGATGCTGTGATATGCAAATGATTAGCTTTTCAGAGCATCCACACTAGGCTGGCGCCGGTGGCGACACCTACAACGTGCTGACATGAGCAAAGTTTCCAACCCATTTCTCATACAGAAACAGCAGTTGACCTTCGTTGCCTGGTGAAACGTTGTCGTGATGCCTCGTGGAAGAAGGAGAAATGCGTACCATCACGTTCCCGACATTAAAAGCTTGGATTGTACCCTAGCGAGATTGTGGTTTATTGTATCGCGACATTGGTGCTCGCGTTCGGCGACATACAATGACGGTTAGCAGAATATGGAATCGGTGGGTTGAGGAGGGTAATACGGAACGGCGTTCTGGATGGAAATGTTTTGAAAATTTTGAAAATTACTTACACAAAATTATTGCTGGATCCCAACGGCCTCGTATCACTAGCAGTCGAGATGACAAGCATCTTATCCGCTTGGCTGTAACGGATCGTTCAGCCACGTCTCCTGAGTCAATAGATGGGGACGTCTGCAAGACAACAACCATCTGCACGAACAGTTCGACGACGTTTGCAGGAGCATGGACTATCAGATCGGAGACCATGGCTGCGGTTACCCTTGACGCTGCATCATAGACAGGAGCGCATGCGATGGTGTACTCAACGACGAACTTGAGTGCACGAATGGCAAAACGTCATTTTTTCGAAAGACTCCAGGTTCTGTTTACAGCATCATGCTGGTCGCATCCGTGTTTCGCGACATCACGGTGAACGCACATTGGAAGCGTATATTCGTCATCGCCATACTGGCGTATCACCCCGGCGTGATGGTACGGGGTGCCATTGGTTAGACGTCTCGGTCACCTCTTGTTCGTATTGACGGCACTTTGAACAGTGGACGTTATATTTCAGATGTGTTACGACCTGTGGCTCTACCCTTCATTCGATCCCTGCGAAACCCTACATTTGAGCAGGATAATGCACGACCGCATGTTGCAGGTCCTGTACGGGCCTTTCTGGATACAGAAAATGTTCGACTTGTGTCCTGGCCAGCACATTCTCCAGATCTCTCACCAACTGAAAACGTCTGCTCAATGGTGGCCGAGCAACTAGCTCATCACAATACGCTAGTCACTACTCTCGATGAACTGTGGTATCGTGTTGAAGCTGCATGGGCAGCTGTACCTGTACACGCCATGCAAGCTCTGTTTGACTCAATGCCCAGGCGTATAAAGGCCGTTATTACGGCCAGGTGTGGTTGTTCTAGGTACTGATTTCTCAGGATCCATGCACCCAAATTGCGTGAAAATGTAATCACATGTCAGTTCTAGTATAACATATTTGTCCAATAAATAACCGTTTATCTTCTGCATTTCTTCTTGGTGTAGCAGTATTAATGGCCAGTAGTGAACGTTGTTGCAACAATTAATCTTGAGTGAATTGGAAACTCTAAAAGAGTGTATTGTTTTCTTCTGGAAGTGTATTTGAATTATGTTTTCGGTCTTGTGCGTGTGTGTATGCTTCTTCAATTCAACGTAATAATAAATTTTCATGTGATATTAAAGCGTGATTTGAAATCTTAGATCAATGCAAATATTTTTCCTTTAATCAACATTGATATTAATGCTTTCCTATAATCAAGAACGAGAATGACAGAAAAAACCCAAATTATTGTAAAAAAAGCAATACTTCCAGACACCAACTAAATCACTCATTTGCCAGCTAAATGATGTCAAAACGAAACCATAGTTAGCCCTAAAAGAGCTAAATTGGCAACAGTGTTAGCCACTTCAATCCTGATCTTAAGCAAAATTTCGTAAATTAATTATACATAACCGTTTTTATTTGCAAACAGGAGATAGCCGTTTCTGCTGCGAGGAAGACTAATGGCGGCCATTACTCTGGCGAGGCATGTGGCAGGTGAGTACCTGTTGGCCGAGCGGCTCTCGCCTGTACAGAAATAGCCGCAAGAGCGGAGGTGCCGTGCATTGGCTGCGGTGCGGCGCTGTCGAAACTGTTTGCTTCCGTGTGCTAACAGCGCCCCGCCGCTAATTTCGGACCCGTCCCGAACAGAGACGCCGCTGCGTAAACAGAGCGTCGCGTTGACTCTAAATTCATGTGACAGGCGACACAGCCAGCTGCTGTCTGCTGTTGACTCACGCCGTCTCGCCACTACTGATGCAGCTGCAAACAAATAAAGAAGACACGAAGAACGCGGAAGCTGGGGGAGCAGGGTGACGGAAACTGATAAGCGATTCACTATGAAATACATTTCTTCCGCATGTTCCCTCTTGCCTGCACTATCTGGGTTCTTGTGAGGTCTCTACCGCAGCCGGCTGTTAGATTTCATTACACAGGTCGTACTTCATGGATCCCACGGAGAGTGGTCTCTGGGATGTGGAAACAAGGCAAAACTGTAAATGTAATTCAAGTGCAGTGCACTGAAATGACTTTGAACGACTCTATTATGGATGTAATCCTCTTTGAAACTTTCAAAACATCGATTTTTTTGGTTCAAAATGTTCTCTTGGATGTCTATTGCAGTGTTCACTTCAAGTTCGCCAGAAACTACTTTATCTACACTACTGGCCATTAAAATTGCTACACCTAGAAGAAATGCAACTGATAAACGGGTATTCATTGGACAAATATATTATACTAGAACTGACATGTGACTACATTTTCACGCAGTTTAGGTGCATAGATCCTGAGAAATCAGTACCCACAACAACCACCTCTGGCCCTAATAACTGCCTTAATACCCCTGCGCATTGATTCAAACAGAGCTTGGCGCGCGTGTACAGGCACAACTGCCCATGCAGCTTCAGCACGATACCACAGTTCATCAAGAGTAGTGACTGGCGTATTGTGAAGAGCCAGTTGCTCGGCCACCATTGACCAGACGTTTTCAATTGGTGGAGATCTCGAGAATGTGCTGGCTAGGGCAGCAGTCGGACATTTTTTGTATCCAGAAAGGCCCGTACAAGACCTGCAACTTGCGGTCGTGCATTATCCTGCTCAAATGTAGGGTTTCGCAGAGATCGAATGAAGGGTGGAGCCACGTGACGTAATACATCTGAAATGTAACGTCTACTGTTCAAAGAGCCATCAATTTGAACAAGAGGTGACTGAGACGTGTAACCAATGGCACCCCATTCCATCACGCCGGGTGATACGCCAGTATCGCGATGATGAATACACGCTTCCAATGTGCGTTCACCGCGTTGTCGCCAAACACGGATGCGACCATCATGATGCTGTAAACAGAACCTGGATTCATCCGAAACAATGACGTTTTGCCATTCGTGCACTCAGGTTCGTCGTTGAGTACACCATCACAGACCCTCCTGTCTGTAATGCAGCGTCAAGGATAACCGCAGCCATGGTCTCCGAGCTGATAGTCCATGATCCTGCAAACGTCGTCGAACTGTTAGTGCAGATCGTTGTTGTCTTGCAAACATCCCCATCTGTTGACTCAGGGATCGAAACGTGGCTGCACGATCCGTTACAGCCATGCGGGTAAGACGTCTGTCACCTCGACTGCTAGTCATACGAGGCCGTTGGGATCCAGTACGGCGTTCCGCATTAGCCTCCTGAACCCACCGATTCCACATTCTGCTAACAGTCATTGGATCTCGACCAACGCGAGCACCAATGTCGCGATACGATAAACCGCAATCGCGATAGGCTACAATTCGACCTTTATCAAAGTCGGAAACGTGATGGTACGCATTACTCCTCCTTACACGAGGCATCACAACAACGTTTCACCAGGCAACGCCGGTCAACTGCTGTATGTGTTTGAGAAATCGGTTGGAAACTTTCGTCATGTCAGCACGTTGTAGGTGTCGCCACCTTCTCCAGCCTTGTGTGAATGCTCTGAAAAGCTAATCATTTGCACATCACAGCATCTTCTTCCTGTCGGCTAAATTTCACGTCTGTAGCACGTCGTCTTCGTGGTGTAGCAATTTTAATGGCCAATAGTGTAGTTACAAGTCGATTGGTGAGTAAGTGTCTCTGAAAATCATTCATAGCGGGAAAAAAATAGTCGACATCACGGCCAGTGTGGCAACATGCAAAGCCTAACAGTCATTACAGAAACTTTCGAACTTGAGATCGGACTAGCCTGTTACAACTTCTGCACAAAAGCGGACGAACAGCTTATCGAGCGCACGAAGCAACGGATGACGGAAGCTGCCAAAGAGTCTCGCAGGACCTCCTTTGGGATCTAGATGGCTGCCTAGAGATATGTTTAACTTAACTATAAAGAATGTAATCTATAAATTTAAACGCATTTTTCTCGGCACCAAATTCTTTAGATTTGGGGGAAACATAAGCTTCCAGCGGTACATACGATATCGGCATTCTATATTGAACCCTATCAACGTACGTAGTCGTTTTGCCATATCTCCAAAACTCTATTTTGTGTCGATTTTGTTGGGTGAAGGAAATGAGAATAGTTTCAAGACGTCACAGTTTTGTTAGAAATTGATGTTTTTCAATTATCCTTTTGAAAATTACTTACACAAAATTATTTTGTTTCAGGTCAAACAGGAGGGCTTCGGGAATTCCCGTCGATGACCAACGTTCCAAATGCAAGGAGTCCTTTCAGCTGATGCAGCGATCTCAGGGAGCATCCAATGTGGATCCAAAAATTATTTCCTAATGGTAAAAGTGTAAGGAATACAACTATATCATCAGATGTAGCATCAGCTTTTATTTTACCTAAAAAATCACGAGAACCGCCTTTTTTTCATGCACTCAAATAGGAATGCCTCCATAATCCTAACTGTAAAATAACTTAAAGTATTATACGTGACAGTTTCTGTAAAACTGCTCTTCAGTGAAGAAGAAAGATTTGTCTAAAAGGAAGTTCCTTAATTCAGTCTTAAATTCCACTATATTATTTACATGCCATTTAATATGCTCTGGTTGTCAGATGCATGAGTATCTGTGTAAATGACTCCTTTCTGTACTAATGATAGCCTCTTGAATTCCTGGTAGAGATGTTTTTGATGTTATAGTTAATGTTCTGTAATTTATGTTTCTTACTAAGTTTTGACGAAAGAGAAATGTTGGAAATGACAAAGGACTTAAATGAACTGTTGTACCACAACCTAACTTTTGTAATGACCTACCCAGCATCCTTTCAGCAGAATGGCATCATTGAGAAAAATCTATCAGTTCAAAGGCCGGATGTTATGGAGCAAGCGAGTACATGTGGAACAGAAGAGCATTCATTTAGCATGCTGACGCTGCACAACATGCCAGCCAGCCTGGGTGAACTGACTGGACAGGAAAACCAAGACGAATAAGGACAACATGGGGGGATCTGATGTAGCGGTCATAGGGAGCGTCCAATTGGGACACAAAAATGATTTCCTGGGAATATAAGTGTAAGGAATACGAGTGTATCTACAGATGTAGCATCAGTCTTCATTTTACATAAAAAGCCTTACAGCTGGGCACTCCAGCATGTTATGATTTCCGAGCTGAAGTGCTACTGTGGGGAAAACAGTACCCAGCATGACTCATATACAACGTCTGACTATAAATGTTGTAAGGTGGCAGAATAAATGAAGATCAACTTCGCACCTTACATAAGAGTTTTATACATCGTAATGGGAAGGTGAATATGAAACCAACATACTTCGGCAGTAATGAGCAGATTTGCCTATAAGTATGTAAAGCAAAAGGGATGACACTCAATGGACGGTATTAACACACCACTCCTGTATAATGCATGTCAGTGAGCAGAAGTTGAAACAAGCAACGAGAGGAAACATTTTGTGTGGAAGCCAGCATGGGCAGGTGCATAGGCCACACCCTGGGAGGCACCGCAGAAAGCTTAAGTGGGGGGGGGGGGGGGGGGCGTCCTGTGGCAGATCAGTGACCAGACAGGTGACGCATACTGCAGGGCTAATAACGGGCTGCCAGAAATAGGACAGAAAGAAGCTTTAGAAAACTGTGTTTCGGAATGCCAAAGCGATACGAACAAAACTAGTGACACATTCGATCGCGTCAACTGCAAGTGGTACACACGTAATAGACACATGTAACGTTTTAGGCGTCTGGAGCAGGCACAAAACGTCCGATTGGCGGAAATGCACCAGGAAGGAGTAAAGTGTGTCCACTGTAAACTCGAGCGACCTTGGATAACCTTTCCTCAACTTGTCACAAAACTAACCATCCTCCGTAGACTTGATTGTCATTCTAAAAATAGTACCGAACTTTGAACCGGAATCGGGTGATTTATCGTATTGGCCAACATCATAATGTAATCGTAAGAGTAATTTTGTAGCGAAATTTCTAGTTAAAATTCAGTATTGTTGTGTTTAGGATTATTTAACTTTCTGAGAGCTACAATTTAATACTATTTTTTAAAGGATTGGTTCACTTTCAGAGGCTGAGTGTGTCATTTTGACAACTGTCTTAACATTGTCACAATATAAACTGTGTAACAGCATGTATTTTCGTGACAAAATTGCAATATTAAATAATGTCGTTACGGCTTACACAGTTGTGTGCAGTCATAGAATAAGAAACCACCTAACCAGAACCTTACAAGTTCTGTGAATGAAGTCAGAACGGTCGATTTGGCAACACTGGCGACTCACAACCCTGCACCTGCGTAGCAATCGGTGTTGACAACCTGCCCCCACCGTGGTTCAGTTGAACATCGTGTGTTTCGCGTTAGACGTGTTGGACGAAGGGCCTGTGTCTGAGAATAGGACGATGAATGAGCAAAGTATCAATTTAAAGTTTTGTTTTAAGCTTGGAAAGACACTGAAAGAAACGCATGCAATGCTGGTACATGTTTATGGGGATCAAGCACTGTCCATGAAGTGTGTGTACGAATGGTTCACCTGTTTTCGAAGAGGCCGTGAAAGGGTTTTTGACAATCCCCGTAGCGGACGACCGGCGACCGCCGTCAATGACGAAAACATTGAGAAAGTGAGGACATTAATCACGAACGACCGTCGATTAACTGTGCACATGACAGCGGATGAAATGCAGATGAACCGTGAATCTGTGTGACAAATCCTTACCCTGGAGTTAGGGAGGAGGAAAACGTTTTACCGTCTTATGCCATCAGAAGTAGGCAAGTTTAGAGGCTTCACAGGATTATGTCCAAACAGTGGATGCGACACCCAATTTCTTGAATCGTATTGTCACTGAGGATGTCTTGTGTCTCCGGTACGATCCTGAAACGAAACGGCAAAGCAGGGAATGGCGTTCTCCGACAACAATTCGTCGCAAAAAGGTCAGAGCAGAGAAATCACGCATGAAAACGACGCTCATAACCTTTTTCAATAGTCATTGCATTACCCACAAGGAATTTATTCCTGAGGGAACGACTTGAACGCTGCACAGTACGTTGAAATTTTGACCTGCTTCATGCAACGTCTACGCAGGGCATGACTCCAGTACGCACAACAAGGTTCCTGGTTTCTTGTTCATGACAACGCTCGGCCACCTACAGCCAATGTCGTCAAACGGTCCCTGGCAGAAAAGGGAGTGGTGCAACTTGAACATCCACCATACTCGTTGGATCTCAATCCTCCAGACTTCTTCCTATTCCCTCGACTCAAACTCACTTTGAAAGGAAAGAGATTTGACGATGTTTCTGACGTCCAACGAAATGTGACGAGACTTTTGAACACCATACCAAAGGAAGGCTTCGTGCAAGGTTTCCAGGACATGTATTGGAGAGCTCAGCGGTGCATAGTTATGGAGTTATGGGAGGTGACTATTTCGAAGGACAGTAATGTAACTGTAGTTCTTAGTTCATCTACCTTAATGTTACAGGACTATTCACCGAACTTTACTGTTCAAGGTTGTATATACCATCTAACTTAGACCCTCTTTCTCAGCTGTTCATTGTACCCAGCAATATCCAAATATGTATGGTATGGCGTGTGATGCTGTCTACACCAGCTAATAAGTGCGAAACAAGAGATTACTTGCATTACAAGGTAAAGCAGCCAGACATCATCCATAAACTTTGACACGAGTAACTGCAAGCTTCCACCTAGCTAAAGTCTTCTATGGAGTCAACTTTGCGCTCCAACATTGCTGAGTCACCTGCTCGGTGACGTCCTACTGTTGATGACCACCTCCCTTATGAGTCTCAGGCTCTTGCCTGGACCAGCTAACAGCCCAGTTACAATGTTTCAGTTCTCTGGCCCTTGCAGGACTACACTGTTGGCGACAATCGTCTGAGGCGACCACACGTCATCGAGTTTGTTTTTGTCGGGCACCTAAGCACAGTCTATTCCATTGTGCTGTACACTGCGGCCATGAAGCTGCTGTGCGGGAAGGAATCGCCTGTGCCATCCGTTGTTTACAGCACGCAACCTTGCGTCAGGTTTCTATGACCGCACTGACGCCAGCAACCACCGCCACCATCAAAGTGCTACGCCAGCAAGTGCTGCCTTCCTGGCGACCAACTGCTAATCCCGACACTCTGCACGACTGTGGTTCACTACGTCACAGAGGACAACAATATTCTCTCCAGCTCCGAGTCTGTCGCTGTAGCTGATGTGAATAAAATACTTCCTTAAGCTGGGATATTTTACTGGCGGTCCGTCATACGATTCCAGTCACCACCACCTCCACAACCGACATCTTGGCGTGGGAACGGCGCTCCGTCCTGACTTTCCAGCAACTGATTCACCCGTCACCATAGTCGTCACATTCTGACCACTAGAGAAGGTGGCAAAAGTCATGGAATACCACCTAATATCGTGTCGGATCTCCTTGTGCCAGGCATAGTCCAGCACCTCGAAAGAGTATGGACTCTCAAGTCGTTCGAAGCCCTCTCAAAATATACTGAGCCCTGTTGACTCTAGAGGCGTCCGTGATTGCGAAAGTGTTGCCAGTGCAGGTTTTTGTGCACAAACTGACATCTCGATTGTGTCTCATAAATGTTCGATGGGATTTATATTGCGCAGTCTGGGTAGCCAAGCCATTCACTGGAACTGTCCATAAAGTCCTTCAAACCAGTCGTGAAGAGTTGTGCCCCGATGACATGACGCATTGTCACCTAGAACAATTCCCTCGTTGTTTGCGAACATGACGTTCATGAATGTCCGCCCCCGGTAGCTGAGTTGTCAGCGCGACAGACTGTCAATCCTAAGCACCCGGGCTCGATTCCCGACCGGGACGGAGATTTTCTCCGCTCAGGAACTGGGTGTTGTGGTGTCCTAATCATCATTACATCCTCATCGACGCGCAAGTCGCTGAAGTGGCGTCAAATCGAAAGACTTGCACCAGGCGAACGGTCTACCCGACGGGAGGCCCCAGTCACGTTCATGATTGGCTGCAAATGGTCTCCAAGTAGCCGAACATCCAAAGGACTCAGTCCATTCCACGTAAAAACAGCCGACATCCTTATGGAGTCACCATCAGCATGCACATTGTCATGTTGACAACTTGGGTCCATGGCTTCTTGGGGTCTGTGTCGCACTAGAACCGTACAATCAGCTCTAATCGACTTAAATTTGGACTCTTCTACCGGACCACGGTTTTCCGGTTCTCAAGGGCCCAACCAATATGATAGTGATCCAAGAGAGGGTCTGCAGCCGTTGTCGTGCTGTTAGCATAGGCATTCGCGTCATATGCATGTGTTTATGTATATTGTGAAGTAATTGTCAAAATACCCGTTTTTTTGAAGAGGTCTCTACATTATGTTCTACACTTAATACCAGATGTAATTCATATAACAGGCTTCCGTGTTCTCTTAAAACTATCCTTGTAAGTTGAATTTTCCTAGAAAATGACTCTGTAGCTCAGTAGGGAATGCATAAAAAAATAGTTTCTCAATTTTAAAATCACCTGTAGCTGAAACTCGTGCATACTGCAAACGTAGATGAGCTAAAACGTTTTATTAATTCTCCTCAGTGGTGTTTTCAATTAAGATTGTGATGTGTCCCAAAAATTTAACACTTTTTACTTCATGTATTTCGTTGTCAAAGAAACGCATTTGTGTGGCTTGTGAAGTTCTAGGAAAAAAACTGAAATGTATGTTCCGAGTTTTCAAAACAATTTGTGATAATCCATTTGCTTTGAACCGTGTGTTGGTGTTTCCAGATATTTCATTAGCTGCCTCCTCGGTAAGGAGACTAGTACTATTTGTTACCCCTATACATATAGGGATAATAAATAGTACAGGAAATTTAAGAGGCCTTTGGAGAAAAGTTTACCACCTGTTGAATACGGAAAACTAGTTCTAAGCAAACAAGTGAAGGCCGAAAGGTGGAAGGAGTATATAGAGGGTCTACACAAGGGTAATGTACTTGACGGCAATATTATGGAAATGGAAGAGGACGCAGATGAAGATGAAATGATACCGCATGAAGGGTTTGACGGAACACTGGAAGATCTAAGTCGAAACAAGGCCCTGGGAGTAGACAAGATTCCATTAGAACTACTGATAGCCTTGGGAGAGCCAGCTATGACAAAAATCTATTATCTGGTGAGCAAGATGTATGAGACATGCGAAATTCCCTCAGACTTCAAGAAGAATATAATAATTACAATCCCAAGGAAAGCAGGTGTTCACAGGTGTGAAAATTACAGAACTATCAGTTTAATAAGTCACACTGCCCATTACTAAAACGAATTCCTTACAGATGAATGGAAAAATTGGTAGAAGTCGACCCTGGGGAAGATCAGTTTCGATTCCGTAGAAATGTTGGAACATGTGAGGCAATACTGACCCTTCGACTTACCTTAGAAGACAGATTAAGGAAAGGCAAACCTACGTTTCTAGAATCTGTAGACTTAGAGAAAGCTTTTGACAATGTTGACTGGAATGCCCTCTTTCAAATTCTGAAGTTGGCAGAGATCAAATACAGGGAGCGAAAGGCTATTTACAATTTGTGCAGAAACCAGATGGCGGTTATAAGAGTCGACGGGTATGAAAGGGAAGCAGTGATTGGGAAGGGAGTGAGACAGGGTTGTAGCTTATCCCCGATGTTATTCACTCTACATATTGGGAAAGTAGTAAAGGAAACAAAAGAAAAATTTGGAGTAGGGATTACAATCCATGGAGAAGAAATAAAAGTTTTGAAGTTTACCGATGACATTGTAATTCTGTCAGAGACAGCAAAGGACTCGGAAGAGCAGTTCAACGGAAACGACAGCGTCTTGATAGGAGGAGATAAGATGAACATCAATAAAAGCAAAACGAGGATAATGGAATGTAGTCGAATTAAATCAGGTGATGCTGAGGGAATTAGATTAGGAACTGAGACACTTAAAGTAGTAAATGAGTTTTGCTATTTGGGGAGCAAAATAACTGATGATGGTCAAAGTAGAGAGAATATAAGATGTAGACTGGCAATGTCTTTTCTGAAGATATTTGTCTGGAGTGTAGTCATGTTTGGAAGTGAAGCATGGATGATAAATAGTTTAGACAAGAAGATAATAGAAGCTTTCGAAATGTGGTTCTACAGAAGAATGCTGAAGATTAGACGGGTACATCAGGTAACTAATGTGGAGGTACTTTCTATCTGATCTCAAATGTTCTATCTGTTTGTCCTTGGTATCTGCCATCAAACAGGCTAGACAAATGTGTGTTTTCTGAAGGCAAGCAGCAGCCTTTTCAGTAGTTGTAGAGGCAACAGCCCTGATGATTGACTGATCTGGCCGTGTAACATCAACCAAACAGTCCTTGCTGTGCTGGTACTGCGAACGGCTGAAAGCAAGGAGAAACTACAGTTGTAATTCCCCGAGGGCATGTAGCTCCACTGTCGGGTTAAATAAAGATGGCGCTCTCATGGGTAAAATATTCCGATTCCCCATTCGGATCTTTGGGCGGGGACTACTCAGAAGGATGTCGTTATCAGGAAAGACAAAACTGGCCTTGAACAGATCGAAGCGTGGAATGTTAGATCCCTTAATGGGACAAGTACGTTAGAAAATTTAAAAAGGGAAATGGATAGGTTGGAGTTAGATATAGCGGGACTTAGTGAAGTTCGGTGGCAGGAGGAACAGAACTTCTGGTCAGATGAATACAAAGTCAGATAGGGCTAATGCAGGAATGGGTTTAACAATGAATAAGAAAATAGGAATGCGGGTAAGCTGCTATACACAGCATAGTGAACATATTATCATAGCTAAGATAGAAACAAAGCCCATGCCTACCACAGTAGGACACGTTTATATGCCTACAAGCTCCTCAGATGAAGAGATTGAAGAAATGTTTGAGGACAAAAGAGAAATTATCAAGATAGTTAAACGAGATGAAAAGTATTTGCGACGGCGGACTGGATTTCGTTAGCAGGAAACCGAAGAGAGGGAAACGTAGTAGGTGAATATGGACTGGGGAAAAGGGCGAAAGAGGAAGTTGCCTGGTAGAGTTTTGCACAGACCTTAATTAATCATTGCTAACACTTGGTTTAAGAATCATAAAAGAAGGTTGTGTAGTGGAAACAATCTGGAGACACCGGAAGGTTTCAGATTGATTATATAATGTCTAGACAGAGATTTAGGAACCAGATTTTAAATTTTAAGGCATTTAAAGGGCCGGTGGGGACTCTGACCACAATTTATTGGTTATGAGTGCAGATTAAATCTGAAAAAATGGGAAAAAGATAGGAAATTAAGGAGATGGGACATGGATAAGTAAGAAGAACCAGAGGTTCTTGAGAGTTCCAGAGGCAGCATTGGGCAACAGTTGACTTGAACAGGGGAGAGGAATAAAGAAGATGAGGTACAGGTAGCTTTAAGAGATAAAATAGTGAAGGCAGCAGAAGATCATATAGTAAAATGACATGGCCAAGTAGGA
The DNA here is from genome assembly GCF_023897955.1 of Schistocerca gregaria. Lineage (NCBI taxonomy): Eukaryota > Metazoa > Arthropoda > Insecta > Orthoptera > Acrididae > Schistocerca > Schistocerca gregaria. Next base: position 214,676,861 of record NC_064926.1, on the reverse strand, counting down.
ATTCTTCGATTACACAAGATATGTTGAATTGAATTGTTGAAAGGAGGAAACTTTAAAATGCAGCAAATCAAGCAGTCCAACTGGAATATAAAGTTTAAAAAATGAGACTGAGAGGAAGTGCAAATAGCTAAGCAGGCATAGTACAAGACAAATGTAAGAATTTAGAAGCAAATTTCAGTAGGGGAACGATAGGTACCACCTACAGGAAAATTAAAGAGGCCTTTGGGGAAAAGAGAAGCATCTGAATGAATATCAAGAGCGCAGATGGAAAACCAATTTTAAGTAAAGAAGGGAAGGCTGAAAGGTGGAAGTGGCTCTATACAAGGGAGACGAACTTGAAGGCAGCATTATAGAAAGGGAACTGGACTAGATGAAGAAAAGAACTTGACAGAGCTCTGAAAGCTCTCAGTCGAAAAATGGCCTGGGGGAAGATGATATTCCGTCAGAATTACTGATAGCTTTGAGAGATCCAGCCACGACAAAACTCTTCCGCCTGGCGTGCAAAATATATGAGACAGGGGAAATACCCTCAGACTTTAAGAAGAATGTAGGGGTTTCAATTCCAAAGAAAGTACTTGCAGACAGGCGTGAAAATTATTGAACTATCAGTCACGACTGCAAAATACTAACACGAATTCCTTACAGAAAAATAGAGAAACTTGTAGAGACCGACGTCGGGGAAGATTAGTTTGGATTCCAGAGAAATATAGGAACACACGAGGCAACTTTGACCCTACATCTTATCTCATAAGATAGGTTAAGGAAAGAAAAACATACATTTATAGCATTTGTAGACTTAGAGAAAGCTTTTGACAATGTTGACCGGAAATATTCTATTTGAAATCCAAAGGTAGTGAGAGTAAAATATAGGGAGTGAAGGGTTGTTTACATGTTGTACTGCAACCAGACGGCAGTTACAAGAGTCGAGTGGACATGAAAGGCAAGCAATGGTTGAGAACTGAGTGAGACAGGGTTGTAATCTTTCCCCGATGTTATTCAATCTGTACATTGAACAAGTAGTAGAGGATACCAGAGTGAATTTTGGAATAGGAATTAAAGTTAAGGGAGAAAAATAAAAACTTTAAGGTTTGCCGGTGACATTGTAATTTTGTTAGAGACAGCAAAGGACTTGGAAGGGCACTTGAACGGAACGGACAGTGTCTTAAAAGGAGGATGAAGGTGACATCAACAAAAGCAAAACAAGGGTAATGGAATATAGTCGAATAAATTAGGTGTTGCTACGGGAATCAGATTAGGAAACGAGACTCTTAAAGTAGTAGATGGGTTTTGCTATTTGGGCAGCAAAATATTGAGGATGGCCGAAGTAGAGAGGATATGAAATGTAGACTGTCAATGGCAAGAAAAACATTTCTAAAGAAGAGAAACTGGTTAAGATCAAATACGATTTTTAAGTGTTAGGAAGTCTTTTCTGAAGATATTTGTCTGGAGAGTAGACTTGTATAGAAGTGAAACATGGACCATAAAACAGTTTACACGAAAAGAGAACAGAAACTTTCGAAATATGTTGCTACAGAAGAATGTTAAAATTAATTGCGTCGATCACATACTAACGAGAAAGTACTGAATAGAATTGAAGCGACAAGAAATTTGTGGCTCAACTTGAGCAAAAGAAGAAATCGGTTAATAGAACACATCCTGAGGCACGAAAGGGATCATCAGTTTAGTATTGGAGCGAAGTGTGGGGGATAAAAATCGTAGAGAGAGATCAAGAGATGTATACAGTAAGCAGACTGAGAAGGATGTATGTCCCAGTAGTCATTTGTAGATGAAGAGTCTCACACAGATAGAGCAGCTCTTTGGACTGAAGAGCCCAACAACAACAACAACGTCTGTCATCAAAAGTGTTACACTGTAATTGACGTATACCTGCTTTCTGGTATATGTCTTTGTCTTTTGTCAGTTTTTGGGATGTATTTTTGAATATAATTGTCTGTTCTGTATGCTATGTTTATGCCCTGTCTTTTGAAATGTTGGTGATTTAATGAATGAGTTTGTGTTTGTATGTCATTGTATAAAATCTTGTGTTTTATCTTGCACTTTCCTGATTATTCTATGTAATTGTTGTGGTACTGGGAGTTCGTGATTTGGTTCTGTTGCATTGCTGTCCATGGTTTTGCGTTTCCTGCTTCTATTTTACTTTCGATTTTGTTCTTTAGCTTTGTGACTATGCTACATTTGTAAACACTCTTTTTGGCTGTCTGCATTGTGATGTCAATACTTTTTGCAAGTTTTCTTTTTTGAGTGACGCTATGTTGAGTCTATGGAGCATGTGCCGAACTGCTGATTGCTTTTGTGAGTGTGCATGTATTGAGGGTTAAGGAATGTTAATATGAGTTGCTGTGGGCTTACAGTAAATTTCTGACAAATGCTTATTGTTTTCTTTTTAGATTATTATATCCAGAATGTTAATTTGGTTATTCTGTTCTCTTTCAGTTGTGAATTTTGTATTTTTATGTACCTTGTTGACGTCAGTTCACAGCTTTTCAATTTTTGTTTGTGGTTCATCTAATATGCTGATGATGTCATCCATATACATAAACCAATATAATATGTCGTATCCTTTTGCTACTTTTTTCGTGAAAATGATCTGTTCAATGTGGTTTACAAAAATATTTGCTAAGGCTCCTGAAACAGGGGACCGCCACTGGTAATCTCTCTTGTTGTAATTAAAATTCGTTATTGAACTGGAAGTAATTTAGTTGTATTATAAGCTTTATTAATGGGAGTAATACTCCAGTAAGCGTACAAGTGTAGCACCTATTAGTTAAGTGGCTCCTTTGTGCCAAGTGTTGCGATAGTTTTAAAACCGAGAACCGCGGGTGTGGACGATAGCTGATGTGGCCGCATGGTTCGACGTGTCGGTCCATCGAGCTGAATAGGTGAAAACTGCCTGGAGTAGAACCCACGTTGTTTGGAGCGATTATTCCAGCCAGCCTGAGGGTGCGTTTCAGTCATTTGCATATAGACATAAATCAGTTTAATAAAAGTATAAGAAGAAGCTTACATATTTTCTACAATTATTATTTTTGGCACCTTAGAGACCCATCGGTTATCCATTTCCTCTGTTTAGTGTGATCAAGGTGACTGAAACTATGCTAACAGATATGTCAAATAGTATGAATCAGACGGAAGAGCTTAAAATGCTGTGGGAAACATTCAATTGGAAGCAATTATGAAACCCGTTTACTAGTCCTGCGTCATGTCTCATAAAAAAGTGCCAATTACGAAGAATGATGTTACTAGTTGTGATGGTCGTAGATGCCTATTTTCATTCCACTTTTTATGGTAGGTGAAAGAGGACCATTTTATTAAACCATTTTTCCTTAAGGTTAATTTTTTGTTAACTTCTAGTTTCGGTACAGTTGGCGTCACAAAAAATGGTTCAAATGGCTCTGAGGACTATGCGACTTAACTTATGACCTAAGGACATTACACACACCCATGCCCGAGGCAGGATTCGAACCTGCGTCAGTAGCGGTCGCTCGGCTCCAGACTGTAGCGCCTAGAACAGCACGGTCGCCCCGGCCGGCTTGGCGCCACACTTTTCCCCGTAAGGAACAGTAGGGACACATATTAGTGGAGAGTATGTTGGTAGCTCTGTGTCTCCTTGCATATTATGCTGTGTAATAGTTAAATTTTGCAGTCCAGCTAAACGGAAAGGTGAGGGGTCTGGCGAATTCTCTCCACTGCTGGCAGTACATTGACCTAACCTAGAAAAAGTTCTTCAGTATAGCGTAATTGTATGGTACTTGAGGTAATCATGAAATTTTAATTGTAACAAAGAATTCGTAGGTCACTGCCGAGAGATGGTGATAAATACTTTTTATTACAACCACTTACAGCCTTCAGACCATAATCAATTATCACAAGACACTTAAATCAATTTATATGGCGATATAAAACACTCTACTTCACTTAACATAAATCAACCACAGGTCAATGATGTGACAAAATAACTTGTAATGGTAATTGATGCCATATCATCATGTAAGCTGTTTTAAATGTCTTATGTTACCTGATGATAGTCTGAAGACTGTAAATGATCTTCGTAAAGAAGTTTTAATGATCAGCTCTTTGCGTTGAACTATTAATTTTTTAAATATTTATGGACCATGTAGCACCCAATACACAAAATAAGTTTTAATTATTTAGTTGAAAAACTAAAGTTATGCAAATAATGTTTTTTCTTTGCTGTTATGTGTCTACAGCAGCCCCGGCACACCTTGAGACCCTTATGCGACTGTTCCGTCCATACAAACGATCCCACTCCTTTCTGACACCATTACCTTTGTCTGCAATCAGATATTAGCAGTTACCCCGTTTCTCCCAACTTCATGAGCGTTACCACCTATCTAAACTTTCAAATGAAAAAAAAATTCTTTGAACATCTTAATTTTTAAAATGATGAAATATATATTATATTTAGTTGTCGTAGATGTCTTGTTAAAAAATAAGCTAATGAGTCAATGAGACAACTGATACTGGTTATTCCTAAAAACTTTTTTTATAGGATGATGAATAATTCTCAGTGCCTTGTGAGTGTTACCTACAACTCCTTCTTAGAAAGAAAGCAAGATAATTGCCTACATTGAGGGTAGATACTTGTTGCATAACATGCTTCCTCTGCATGACTCATTTCCCTAGCGACAGCTGCTTTACACATACCCTGTGCCTCCATTTGAAATCAACGAAATTAAAATATATGTACTCTACCCAGGCTTACTGCTTGTAAATCACTTGACTGTTGCACTTCTTACTTCTGAACTTGCAAAAATTGGAAGACTTCAGACAACGAATGCTTTTTGTGTGACAACTGCCAATAATAATAATAACAATATAGGTATGCCCTACAATGTGTGGTAGCCATTACATACTGTAGTTACTGTTGTGTTGCGCTAACAATAATTCGTTTATTGTTTCAAAATGAATACTGAAGCAACTTCTGGTCTGTTGCGGCAACTAACTAGGACTCAGAGAAGACATTTGGACGAGATACTTAAGCATACATGAGGTATATGTCTCAATTTTACTGTCATAGATGAGTGGTATGAAGCACAAAGTATGAGTGTAGTGGGTCGACAATGTAAGGAAGATGCTATATATACGGGGCATGTATTTTAAGTAAGGTCCTTTTGTTGTAGACACTAGTTTCTCGTACGGATACCGCAACGAGCGCGTGCGTCGTGTACTGGCATGCCACCGGAACAACTGTGCTGTGTTTCAGCTCTGTAGCTAACCTATACGCTTCTGTTCTGTGCTTTCAAAGTTTTTAAGACTATCACGTTGCTCGCTGCGTATGAGGTTCTCTTAGTGATACGGTTTTTGTCCGCAAGGAACCTGTCCGCCGCAGAAATTCATCGACAGATTTGCGAAGTGTATGGTAATACCGTTATGAGTGAAAGCAAAGTGCGTAACTGGGTACGAGAATTCAAATATGACCGTGACAACTTCCATAGTGAGGACCGCTCCGATCGCCCTTCTTTGATTACAGACGATTTGGTGGCTTCAGTTGAAGCGAGGATTCGTGAGAACAGGCGCTTCACAATAACAGGTCTCTCAAACAAATTTCCCGACGTGTCGAGATCAGTGCTTTACAACATTGTGCCTTAACACGTAAAGTTTACGAAACTGTGCTCCTGTTGGGTCCCCGAAACTCCCAACAGAGGACCACAAAAACCAAAGATTTGAGTGTGCGATGAAGTTCTTGATTCGTTAGCACGAAGAAGGTGACGGCTTCTCGAGTCAGACGAAACATGGGTTTCGCATATCACGCCCGAATCGAAGCAACAGAGCATGGAATGGAGACACACATACCCGCCTGTAAAGGTGAAGACCAAACAGACTCTGTCCCAGAGCGAAATCATGGCGTCTGTGTTTTGGGATAGGCATAGTGTTTTGTTGGTCGATTTCATGCAAAGAGGAACCACTACCAATGCAGAAGCATACGGACCAACCAAGATAAAGCTACGCAGAGCGATTCAAAACAAAAGACGCGGCATGCTGACAGAGGGAATTGTCCTTCTCCATGACAATGCAAGACCTCACACTGCAGGTCAGACCCGCGATTTATTGGACAGTTTTGGCTGGGAAGTTTTAGACCACCCATCCTACAGTCCTGATCTTGCGCCGAGCATTTACCATCTATTCCTCCACCTCAAACAATACGTCAGTGGCTACCGGTACAATGATGACGACGACGTGAAAACCGTAGTGAACTCTTGGTTCTCGGAGCAGGCGGAAAGTTTTTATGAAGAGGGTATTTTAAAATTGGTTGAGAGATATGATACGTGTTTCAAGAAACTTGGCAACTATGTCGAAAAATAGAGTGAAGTATGTACTTTCTGAAAATAAATTTACTTTTTTTTTTTAAATAACCTTTCGTTGTGTACTTACCTTGAAACGGACCTTACTCAAAAAAACTCCTCGTCCATTCATTTCAGAAGCTGTAATCTCCAACACACTGTATCACACATTATTGCAGGCATTTGAAAAAAAAGAGTAGTCATTGGTATCTTATGTAGTCAGTACCAACGGCCTCGGCGCAATGGTAACATCGACACCCGTCGGGTCACCGAATTCAAGCGCTATCGGGCTAGGCTACCAATTGGATGAGTGCCCGTCCATGTCTGCCGAGTACTGTTGGGAAGCGGGCTGCAATCGGCCCTCGTGAGGCCACTTGAGAATCTGCTTCACTGAACTGTATTGGCTCCAGTCACGAAAGCTGACAAAGGTCGGGAGAGCGGTGTGTCGGTCACATGCCCCTTCACATCCGCATCTAGTGACGCCTATCGTCTGAGGATGACGCGGGGGTCGGTCGGTACCGTTGGGCCTTACAGTTAGCTAGACAACAAGAGTAAAGCATCCGTAAGACAGTGACAGAAGTTAATGTAATTTTGTGCTCCTACATACCATAGGCCTGTATGTAAATGTTATCAGTATCACAATCTTACAAAATACTGAGAAAAGTAACGATCTTTTACAAAATAATTTAGTTTCGTGACCGAAACCAATGAAACCTGCTGGACATACCACTTCGTGTATCCCTCGCCCCCCCTCCCCCCTCCAGAAAATTACATTCTACCCCCAAAATGGGAACCACTGTTCTAGAGAACCAAATCAAAACGGCGCAGCCCGTTGCTAAAATGGAGTGTCGTGAAGAAAACCGGAAACTTAAATCTGTGTGAGTGGACGAGGATCTGGACCACCATCTGCCAGAATGGAAACCCGTTGTCTTTTCTCCGTGACACTTCGCTCGATTTACACAGCTATAGAGAGTGTGTATAATTATCATTAATGTAGTTGAATAAACGTATTAACTGGTGAAATGTTTTTGTGCAATGCCTTCCTGAGCCGCTCGAATATTTTCAAGTTTTTTTTTTCTAAAGCGTAGTTAGTGTCGTAATGTCATTGCAATAATGTCTCATTGGATCATCGAGTGATACTATCGAAACGAGTGTCTTGTGTAAGTGATTGGGTATGGACGTACCGAAATGAATGCATCACGAAAGAGTAATTACTTTGCAGCTCGTTAACTGCCTGTTAAACGAAACTGATTTCTGCTATCTGTACTTTCTATCGGCGTTACAAATTACCTGTTGTTTAATGTAAGTGGACGGTATTGCTGGTCTTTAGGAAGTGTGCTGACTTCATTGAAGTTGGTTATAAATTGTTCCGGCAACTGATTAAGTCTGTGTTAGACGCAGTTTTCAGAATTAACTCGTGCAGTTTCGACTCTTATTACATCGATCAAAGATGAAGTACGTCTTTCGTGACCCACTAAATTGATTCATTCGAGCCTGAGGCTTTTATTCGAGAAGGCTTGGGCATACATTTAATTGGTTCAGTTAAACTGCAAACTTCGTGTGGCATTATGTTACTGAACCTTTGCGAATGTCACCTAGTGTAATCGGCGCCTGTTCACGGTGGACGAAGTTCAGCTTTCAGCTAGAGAAATTTACATTAAAAACTGATCCGTACCTTTTAACTGCCTAGGCTGCTCTTGAAGTTCACTCTCCAATCACAGATTTTTTTTTAAATTCTATGCAGCTACAGCATCATAAGTGATCTAAAAAATTACACATATTTTATAATTTTAATTTGTTGGAGATTTGTTAAAAAAACTCTGAGACCGACAAAACATGCTCCAATAGATGGTACCAGAATTCATACACGCATCATATTGTAAGTAGGCTGTTAGGGTTTTATATTGGTAACGCCACATAGCGCTCTGTATGAAAATCACTGGCTGTGATGTGTGCAGTCTGTGGCTGGTTTGCATTGTTGTTGGCCATAGTAGTGTTGGGCAGCTGGGTGTTAATAGCGCGTAGCGTTGCGCAGTTGGAGGTGAGCCGCCAGCAGTGGTGGATGTGGGAAGAGAAATGGTGGAGTTTTGAAATTTGTAAGACTGGATGTCATGAACTGCTATATATATTATGACTTTTGAACACTATTAAGGTAAATACATTGTTTTGTTCTCTATCAAAATCTTTCATTTGCTAATTATGCCTATCAATAGTTAGTGCCTTCAGTAGTTTGAACCTTTTTTTAGCTGGCATTAGTGGCGCTCGCTGTACTGCAGTAGTTCGAGTAACGAAAATGTTTGGTGAGGTAAGTGATTTGTGAAAGGTATAGGTTAATGTTAGTCAGGGTTAGTCAGGGCCATTCTTTTGTAGGGATTTTTGAAAGTCAGCTTGCGTTGCTCTAAAAAAATATTGAGTGTCAGTTTAAGCACAGTCATGTATAATTTTTCTAAGGGGACGTTTCAATATAGCACCACAGTCGCGGAGTTGACCACAGTAAATTGGTATAGAGCGTGTCAACACTTTAACAGGTGGCTACTCTCGTCCACACAACAGAGCAGAGCAAGTTAAGGCATTTGAAAGATTACGGTACCCAAGAGATGGACAAACACGTACTTTTTAAGTGTGCACGAAGGCGCTCAGGGTGATCTTTCACAAACCTTTCACTGCACACAGAGCTACTCTGTTTCTCTCTCCTGGAGTTTCACCTTCTGTTAGAGTTATTTTTGCTAGATAGCCGAAAATTAATAATATTTGCAGGTGGTGTAAAATTGGGGCGTCAGAAAAGACCTGCACGAAAATAATCCATGAACAGCTGTAATCTCTGAAGTTTTGCAGATAACAAAAGCAGGGACGATGCAAACTGTTCATATTGGTGGTAGATAAAGTTCTATAACGGTCCAATAGAAACCTTCACATTTTGATGAACAAAGCAACTGCGAACCAATTACAATACTGAAAAGGAAGCAGTAATAGGATGATGCAATCTTCTTCCATTATACAAGATCACAAAATTTCACAATGAAAGAGAAGGATAACAAAGACTTACCGAGAAGAGAACACAAAAGTTCAGTATCTTGGCGTTGTGCATTTAGTAAAGTGATGAAGATGGTACAGAACGAGAAAAAAATACAAGAACACGATGAACCAAACAAAGAATCGATGATTTAAAAAAAAAGTATTCTGAAGGGCACAGTCTGAACATAATTCTTATAAATGGAGATACAAAGAAATTAAAGACATTAGCTTCTGGGGGGGGGGGGGGCTGACTTACATCAATGGAGAAAGTTGTGGGGGACCGGGATTCGAACCTGGAACTCCAGCTTACAAGACGGATGAGCTGGCCACTGCGCCATCTGGAAACGGTGGTCAATAGAACTGCACGGACTACCCTAGCGCGCATACAGACTCAAATTCTCATCTTATGCACAAACTACTGATGCAGTGTCCCTTGCCCAACATCCACATTATTGGCGTAAGAGTTCTAGCTTTGTGTGCATCAGCACCGAAGGAATCATTGGCTGGTCTTGCCGTAATTATATATGCGTGGTATCTGTTCTTTAGGATATGTACGAAATGTGTGAGTATATCTTGGGTTCTTAGACACGGATAATAACGTTTAAAATTGGTTCAAACGGCTCTGAGCACTATGAGACTTAACTTCTGCGGTCATCAGTCCCCTAGAACTTAGAACTACTTCAACCTAACTAACCTAAGGATGGCACACACATCCATGCCTGAGGCAGGATTCGAACCTGCGACCGTAGCGGTCGCGCGGTTCCAGACTGTAGCGCCTAGAAACGCCACCCTGGCCGGCGGATAATAACGTTTCCCGTCCACGAAATGTTAGAATAGAACTCTTGAAACACGGATGTGAATAGACAGTAAAATATTTGTGTGTAGTTTTTAACAAAATGTAACAAGGGTATACTGTATTTAGAGACTGGAAAATTTCTGTTATTAGTACAGTAACATCCATAAAAAGGGGGAACAAGAAGTATTGTTCACATTAACAGGAATTGGCGTAATATTTTCAGTAGCAAAACTTTTCTCCAGTATCCTAAAGGAAGCGATCGAACAGAATATGACGACTTAGATTAGCAGTAGAAAACAACAGAGCTAGTAACAAGGAAATTCACTTGACTTTTTTGGATTTGGAAAAAACATATGACAGAATCCCAAGATCTGACATTCCACCTGTCTGAAAGAGACAAAAAGTACGGGTGAAATAGATTAATATAGTCGTGACAAGGTATACAGAGACTGATGAAAAATAAAGATATAAAACAGAATAGAGAAAAGCTTTAATTCACCAAAGGCCTTAAGCAAGGGTGCAGTCTCCCCAACACGCTACTTTTCAAAATATATGTAGACCAGGTGCTGGATGCATGACAAAAAACACTTTCTGGAATGGATATCGTAACTGGTTAGGACAAAATACATTCACTACGTTTTGCAGATGACTAATTTTTCAAAAAGCAGACAAGACATGGAACATGTTCTGGGTAAACTGCAGAAGGAATACAGAAGACGGGGTCTAAAATTTAATCTCGTAAAGACAGAGCACATTGTGCGTTAGTAAAATAGGAAATCACTTAACTCTCGAATATGAAAAAATTAAAACTGTAAAAATTTTAAATTTTTGATTTCATTATATTTACTCACGATATCTGTGGCAAAGATATTGCGAGGGGTTAAACGATCGTGTAAGTTCCTACGTGAACGAATTTGGAATAACAGTAATAGTTCACAGGCCAAAAAACGATATTCCATAGTATTACTGAAAATATAGCTACTTATGGTGAATTGTCTGCAGCTCGTGGTCGTGCGGTAGCGTTCTCGCTTCCCACACCCGGGTTACCGGGTTCGATTCCCGGCGAGGTCAGGGAATTTCTCTGCCTCGTGATGACTGGGTGTTGTGTGCTGTCCTTGGGTTAGTTAGGTGTAAGTAGTTCTATGTTCTAGGGGACTGATGAGCATAGATGTTAAGTCCCATAGTGCTCAGAGCCATTTGAACCATTTTTATGGTGCAGAAATGTGGCCGATTACGGATGAATAAGGGACAAGATAAGGACGGTGGAATGAGATTTAATGAGGAGATGGCTGCAATTCACCAGTGAGGATAAGAACAATCTATCTAAAATGGGAAAAAAATGGAAGTGACGTAGTTCATAACGAGCAAACTGGAGAATGAATGTATCCACTAGTTTGGACATGTTGAAAGGTAGACCAATAACAGTTGGCCTAAGAATGTGTTAATGTGGGACTCGAGAACTAAAACGAGATAACCACCTTTCTCGTGGCAATTGTATATTAATCGAGAAATGGTTGAGAAAATTTTCGATTGGAGTAAGCGAGTCTGCTGGAATAAGAAAACGGCTCACCTTTATCGCCAAAAGTCAATGCATACGAAGAAAAAAGAAGAAAGAAGAAGAAGAAGAAAGAAAGAAAAGAAAAGAAAAGGAGAAAAAGAAGAGATGGATAGCACAGCAGTCTGAAGACAGCCACTGGGTCGACATTCGTAATGGTTCGATGAATCACATGCAACTGGCATCATAAATTAAAGTGTTTCACTTCATCAGTTAATAACGAATAGCAAAATTTCGAACGTTCGGGGCTCAGGAGCAGATAAGGTTAGAGGCCTCATACAACATATCTAGTACCACTGAAATCGGCCGTCGGGAGTCTGATCGCTTACCCGACGCACAGCAACAGTACATCACGTACAGTTTCAATCACGCCACGGAAAACATTCATCAGCCACGTGAGCAACACGCGTGCCTGTACGTGCGTGGGAAGGTTGTTGACAATGGCCGCGGTCGCCGGCTCTGTCATCCGGTGTATAGTCATGCAAATAGCATCGGCGGCGCGCGCAGCTCCGCTGGGATGTGGTTATTTGCAGTCGGCAACTGGACGCGTGTGTTTTGGAAAAGTTCCCTCAATGGTCTAAAAATACCCTTTACTGCGCCCTTGGTCACTGTGATTCGCGCGGCGGAAATGACGTATTAACTCTGGACGCAGTTATTTTCGCTCATTTTCATGGCAGGTGATGTGGTAGTTAAAAAAATTCAACGGCGACAAGTTCAAGAAGGAGGCCAGAAAGAGTTTACATTCTCCTACACGAGGGGATTTCAAAAATTAAGTCAGGTGTTATTATGGCAGGCCAAATAACTTTCACTGAATGGTGCATTACACTGCAAACTGACACAGATGTATGATAATATTTTTCAACGTAGCCACCAAGTCTGTGAACAACGGTCGGAATTTACTACCAACCGTTCAATTCATCAACGATAGAAATCCGCTCTTTGATCTCAGAGCCATTCGAAAACCACCATCTGTACATCCTCTTTGTTGGCAAATCTCTTTCTCCCAGATTTTCCTCCTCGCCTGCCCAGACACTGAAATCTGGATGGGGTCTCTAACCTTATGCTTATCTGTGGTTGATGTCGATGACATTCTTTCGCGGTTAGAATCACCCCTTGTTCAAAATGTTGGCACTATTTCAGTATGTATGGACGCGACCTTGCAATTGGTCCATATATAGCCCGCGCAGAATACAGTGGCCGATGCGCTGTGACCAAGCGCTGGGCGAGTTCATTTATTTGTTCAGAAGGGGAGGCCGATAGTGTCTGAAATCTTACAGCCAGTCGGCGATGACAGAATCGAAGCGCACGCCCTGCGGTCTTTCTCAAACGATTTTACAGAAACTGTTCGTTAAAAAAAATCATTTTTGTTTACTTGTACCTTTACATGTCTGGTTCATTATGACGTGACTGTCATGGTGATGGTTATTGTGATATTTACGTGGATGTAAGGCACTGCGCCAAATCCGAAAAAGTTTTCAATGAAAAATAGAGGTCGCTATGATTTTGCGTTTGCTGCATATTCCATAATATATTGCGGCCTGTGAAATTTAGTTAACATACTGAATTTTTCTTTAGACTTGGGTGGACGTCTCTATCCGTCAACAATCTCGAGAAAATTGATCTGACGTAGCACACTCATTTTCGATCGCTCCGCGACTGCGATAAAGCCAGAATGAAATATCCACAACATTCCAAATATTTCATAAACTGAGATATCGAAATGAGATTTTGGCGAATGATAGCATGCAAAGAGCAGAGTATTTTGCCATATGGTTATTATGCAAAACTTCATAAGCTACCATGTTACTCCACTAACTACAGACTTTTTCGATGAAGGAATGCAAGTTTTAAGGGCCATCGATAGCTGTTGAAATGAGAAATACTATGGGTTTTGCAACAACATATCTTTATTTTGTAACAAGAATGTGCTTTTTCATAAGCTACAGACATTACTTGTTCTCAGTTACTCACTTAATAAACTTAACAAACCACTTTCTCACAATTCTTTTGCAACTGTGGCTCCACAACATGTTAGTGAGGTGAGACTGTATACACTCTTCTGTTTTTTGGCAAAGAAGTAAATTTTAACATGCCAACCATAGAAATGTGTAGGTTTTGCTCAAAATTCGCCGGTCATGACGTTTCTCTGGAAGTTACAAATGGTTAAAAAGCCAGGCGAAAATAAATTACTACATTTTAAGCGAAATTCTTTTTCGATACTAACCAAAGCAGAGGTGACAGTAGATCTTTTTAAATGGTCACCATGGAAATTTGGGTGTAGGGCTCCAACTTAATACACTAAGTGATAGAAAGTATTCGGACACCTGGCTGAAAAGTGTAGTGTATTTACAGAAAATGTGAATGTAGGCATCAGACTAGCCACTATACCGTCGAGAATTTTGCGGTAAATGTACGTTGCAATTTAGACGTCTTAACCGTAAGAATCGTAATACCCTGTGTAAGTACTTCAACTTCCCTTTCTGTGGAAGCACTTGCGAAGCCTCTGGCTTTTTTTAGCACACACACAATTCATAGGCCAGTGATTAGTTCTATTGACTGCTAGTGAGAAAGTTCTGTACTCGATTCATTGTGATCACCTGAAGTCTTTCTATGTACAGCGACCAACTAGTCGGTGACACCGTCTCAGTATGAAGTGAGAGAATTAGCAGTGGAACTGACAATAAAGGTGTCAATGTGGCATCAAAGAGAAGGGTTTCCACTAGGTATGTAAACACGCAACGTTTATATGTTTGCTGTATGCAATTCATCGCTGAGCTGTTGTCGCGACTATAGTCTTGAATGTTGTCCTTTCAACTGGCTTCTTTCATAAAAGTCACAATTCTGAAACAGCACCTCTCCCGCCGGAGGTTCGAGTTCTCCTTCGGGCATGGATGTGTTTGTTGTTGTCAGCGTAAGTTAGATTACGTTAGTTTAAGGAGTGTGTAAGTCTAGGGGCCGTTGACCTCAGCAGTTTGGTCCCTTAGGAAGTCACACACATTTGAACATTTGAAACAATACCGAGCTAGATGGTGCAGTGGTTAGCACAACTGGACTCGCATTCGGGAGGACGACGGTTCAAACCCGCTTCCGGCCATCCTGATTTAGGTTTTCCGTGATTTCCCTAAATCGCTTCAGGTGAATGCCGGGATGGCTCCTCTGAAAGGGCACAGCCGATTTCCTTACCCGTCCTTTCCTAATCCGAGCTTGTGCTCTGTCTCTAATGACCTCGTTGTCAATGGGATGTTAAATACTGATCTCCTTCTCCGCTGAAACAGCGGATTCAATGGCTGATTTAAAGAATGCCTGTGTGACAAGCAGTTACGACACACACTTTGAAAATAAAAATAATACACGAATACGAAGTTTCCGCCCTGGTTTCCTAAGCGAGGACCCAGGCGTAAGCCACTTGCCAGTGTGATGCTCCAAGCTTTTAGCTCAAATCGTAAGTTAAGGAATCTACGAAATCCGCGAAACAAAAAGAGGTGCCGCTGTCATGTGTATACTGAAAGACAAAAAAATTATCTTCGCAGCAAAAAAATCTTTGGTGAGTTTCTACAAAAATGCGCCCGCGAAATGGTTAAACAAGTATTTGAATACTTGTAACGGGCTGCAGGAGACATTTATCGTGTACACTGCTCCCCAATCGACGTCAGTATAAGTTACGATGTTATTAGGTGGCAGTACGAAATGCTGGTCGTCTAATCATTCTGAGAGTCGCACTTCTCCCATGCTGTGCTACAACTTCTCTGATAGCTGGACAAGCGCCCTCTGGAGGTCAGTAGAGATCCCTGGACAGACGCACGTTCTTGCAAGCTCATATCACTGAGCCCAGTCTGTTATAGAATTCTGGAAAATGCCTTACGTTTATGCACTGTGACGTGGATTTCACGAACATTTATCTTGGAAAACTCATCTCGCTATGTTCGTCCATGAGATCCAGAGCACTATAGGTAACGGTGACCACATTCACGACGTGATGCTTTCCTTACGGAACGCAGTTTTGTGGTTGGACTAGGACTTCCTTGCAGACATATCTCAGTATATCGTTCGTAACGGAACGAAATCGATAGATATAAAGATAATATCTGGAGCAGCCCAAGGGAGCATCATATGGCCGTTACTATTTAAAATTTAAATCATTGTTATGTTGGATAACGTTGAAGGCTTTGTGAGGCCATTTTGAACGATGATGTTGTCTTTACGAAGGTTGCAAATCAGTAAGATTGTGGTGAAATGCAGCAAGACCTGCAGACAATCGACGTTTGATGCAGCGACTGGCTGTTTGCCCTGAACGAAAATAAATGTAAAATATTATTAATAAATAAGGAAAGCATCGAGTACTGTTCGGTTTCACTTCTGGCGACAAACCAGTGGAAAAATTAACAACCATAAAAAGCGTACAAGTAACAATTCGGAGAGATCTAGTGTAATAATATCATGTGGTTCAAAGGCCAGAAGCAAGTCTTTCAATTAAGATACCTTTCCTGCGACTCGTACAGCCATAAACTCAGTTAATTTATCATAATACAGTATTGCACTTTAGCATCTACGTATAGATTTTAACTAGTGACAGCAGTAGCAACAAATGCAGGCGAGCAATCCATCCGGTGATGAAGAATTAGCCAAAGAAAGATAAGTGCTACGTTACAAGACGACTACTATTGGATGTGCTGTTATCGGTATTGACCTCGCGGTTACTTCTGCCTGTCGTGTCTAAACTCTAGCGAATTTCACTAGTACACAATGTTTGACTGATCGAAACATTCAGGGACGAGCTTTAATTAAACCGCATTCGTTGTTGTGCTGATCTTCAGTCCGAAGACTGGTTTGATGCAGCTCTCTGCGCTAGCCTACCTTGTGAAAGCGTCTTCATCTCTGCATAATTTTGCGTACGGTATCCATCTGAACCGGCTTACTATTCGAGCACAGACTGTTTAGCCAAAATATTATGATCACTACCTACAGCGGGGTTTATTGCCACGTTACAGCGTTGCGAACACGTGACGCAGTAAGGTGAGTATATATGCGGAGAAGAGAGAAGTGGAGATTCATTATAGCGACGATAGCGACCACAAATGGAGAAATCCACTCACATAAACGAGTTTGACAAACGGCAGATTGTTATGGCTTGGCACCTGAAAACGAGCATCTCAGATATGGCAAAGCTGACCGGTTGATCGCCTGCCAATGTCGTGAGCATCTGTACAAAGACGGCATAAGCTGATATAGGCTGCTGAAACCACGAGCAGCTGAAAAAAATGTTGGATGGCCACGTCTCATCATACTATGTGGAAGATGGGGGCTCGCCCACATTGTAAATCGTGTTAGGTGTAGCTTTCACGACAGTGAACAATTCTGGTGCACTCACGAGTGCTTTGGATCATACAGTTTGCGTCTGGAGCACATTTTCGAACACGGGGGTCCACAGAAGACGATCCCTATGTTTTCCATACTGACCCACAGACATCGTCAATTACGAATGCAGTGGTCAAGGGATCATCGAAATTAGACTGTGGATCAATGGAAACGTGTCACTTGGTCAGTTGAATCACGCTTCTTGTTACACTAGGTTCTACGTTCGTGTCCACATACCCCATTATCTAGGCGTACGCCTGTTCGAAACATGTGTCGCGACACCGCTACATTTGGGGCACCACTGTTACGGTTGACGCTAGAGTGCTGATTTCATCAACAGGTCTGTTTAGCTACCACGACCAAGGCCGACTTGCGACTCACAATCCTGGTGACGTAGCACAAGTACATTGCACCTGTGAGATGAGCCATCATTGAGCCACAGGGGTACTGGATCGTATGTGGCTGGAAGACGTGAATCGGCATAAAGAACGTGTAACTAACCAATATAAAAGCTCGATGATTTTAGCAAAAAATGTTTCAAATGGCTCTGAGCACTATGGGACTTAACATCTATGGTCATCAGTCCCCTAGAACTTAGAGCTACTTAAACCTAACTAACCTAAGGACATCACACACATCCATGCCCGAGGCAGGATTCGTTCCCTCGACCGTAGCAGCCGCGCGGCTCCGGACTGAGCGCCTAGAACCGCTAGACCACCGCGGCCGGCGATGATTTTAGCAGAAATATGTGTAGTGCAGAGTGGTAGTATCCACACCAGTCACCACCAGCTAGTGGGTCAACAAGTAACTGACACCGGACGGGACTGAAATCTCGTCCAACTCAGACTACGAAGTCCATCAACTGCGCACTTGGTGCCGCGAGAAAACGAACCACTCCCGAGCTCTCTACAGCAGGAGCCCAACTTCTGGTTTGGAGGGTAGCAGTCCTCTCCAGCGTGGTGCAGTGCTCTGCATTCTGTCGCTGACCGAGCGTTGCAGCACCCGCCATAGTCTTCCGCAAGGGCAAGGGCTCCTTCCGGGTCATGGGGTCTCTACGAAGATTCTGGTAGGCAACCATGCTGCTGACGCTGGCTGCATACTACCGCTCAGTGCAAACTGGGGCATACTTTCGACAAGTGTCAGCAACGCTGGGCGTGGACTTCACAGCCAGATACAGTGCAGCCAGCTTCCGCAGCGGTCACCGCGATCTCCACTTCGCACGCCCAGAACGGCGTGTCCCTGGAATCACTGTACAACAAATATTGTGTCCCAAGTTGAACAAAACTGGTTTACTTTCAGGCTGTGTTATCCTACTCACCACCACCCTCTCCACTCCCTGCCACACCACAAACTCTACGTTGTAAGTGGCTTCTCACCCGCCATTACACATGCACTGCACCAACGATACAGGCTGGAGGGGGCAATGTTATGCTATGGGGGACATTCACCTGGGCTTTCATCAAATCTGTGATAGTAATTGAAGGACCATAACAGTGAATGTTCTTATAGGTTACCTGCATTCCATGTCTGATGTATTCTGTCCGTCTCAAAAGGCCAGAATGGTACCTCAAAGGTTCGAGGAACATGATAGTGAACCGCTGCGGACGTCTTGGCCACCTGTTCGATATCCGATGAAACATAGCTGTTACAAACGTGCACCAATCTGTTACGGAGGAGGTGGTCGTAATATTTTAGCTCATCTGTGTAGGTCTCATTCTACAATTTTAGCTCCCCTGCCCCCCCCCCCTTCCCTCCCCACTCTCATCCAATCTTTCCTCCATTACCCAACTGATGTATCCTTGATGCCTCGACAAGTGCACTAACGACTGATCATTTTTTTCCATTGTGTCACAAATTTATTTCCTCTCAAAATCGCTTTAGTATATGATCATTAGCTATACAAGCTATCGTCGTCTAATCTATAACATTCTTCTACAGGATCGTGTTCCTTAAGCTTCTATTCTCTTCTTGTCTGAAATATGTATCACTCACATTTCACTTTCGTATACGTCAGATACACACTTTCAGAAAAGACTTCCTGACATTTAGATTTAGTTATATGTGTGTGGTGTCTGTTCTTTCGGAGGTGCCCAAAAGAATGGACACCACACATATTTAAATATATACAAATTGACGGCCATTAAGATCATTTCCGTGCGGTTGCATTCTCCCTCCCGAGAACTTGTGGGAATCAGAGAGAGGCTGCGAGCAATGAGTGGGATGGACAGTGGCGCTACGTAAGTGGTGTGCAACTAGTTGGAAATTTGGGTTGGATGAGAAATGTGGTCAGATAGCCAATGCGGATAAGATGACCGTTCGCATAAAGCATGAAGTTCGGGTTCATATCACGCCCCGGCACAAATTTTTACTTGTTGCCAATGAATTTATTTCAGTGCCTGATTGCGGCCGACGTCAAAATTTCTATTTCATCTCATCATTTAAATATTATTTTCAATTTTAACATTTTTTTTCTTTTCTGGAACGCTTTTCGTGGTATTGACATCCAGCATTTTATGTTCTCCCTACATCGGCGATCGTCAATTATTTTGCTCCCAAAATAGGAAAAGGGATCTACTACTTTTAGCGTTTCATTTCCTAATCTAATTCCCTCGGAATCGCCTCACTTAATTAGATTGCATTTCATTTTCTTTTAGTTTTGATGGCTTTCCAGACAGTATTCATTTCGTCAATTGCCCTTCGAAGCAATTTGCCCTCTCTGTCAGAATTATAATGTAATCAGCAAGCCTGGATTTTTCTCCTTCTCCCTGACACTTTATTCCCTTCTCAAATATCTCCTTGGCTTCCTATACAGCTTGCTGAATATACAGATTAAATTACACTGGAAGTAAGTAACAAATCTGTTTCACTCTCTTGGCAGCCACTAATTCCTTCCATATCATTCGACTTTTATAACTGCAAAAGAAAGGAAGGAAGGAAAATTAGGTATACCGTCTCGTAGACATGGAAGTCATAGGGAAGGAGTGCAAGCTTGGATTGTTTCAAGGGTGGCGGTGGAAATCAATCAGTTGTCCCCTTTTCGCCGGCCGAAGTGGCCGATCGGTTCTAGGCGCTACAGTCTGGAACCGCGTGACCGCTACGGTCGCAGGTTCGAATCCTGCCTCGGGCATGGATGTGTGTCATGTCCTTACGTTAGTTAGGTTTAAGTAGTTCTAAGTTCTAGGGGACTGATGATCTCAGAAGTCAAGTCCTATAGTGCTTAGAGTCATTCGAACCATTTTGTCCCCTCTTCAAGGAACCATCATGAGATTTACCTGGAGCGCCTTATGGCAGTCGTTTTACATCTGCAGCTATGTTTCTGTTCAGGTTGTTGATACTCTTTCGTTTCCTTTATGTTTACTCGCTAGCTTCAGAGAGCCAAAAGCTTTCTCTGAATCTGCAAATGCTGTCCATATACATGTAGGTTTGCGTTTCTTCAGTCGCATCTTCTAAGATATGTCTTTCCAGGGGTCAGCTTCTACGGGAACTAGTCTATCCATGTTTCTCTGAGTGATTGAATAGTTCAGCCGAACAAAGTGTCAAACCACAAGAGCGTACTTCCAGTTACTGCATGTTATATGTTTGGTTGACTGCAAAGAGAAACCCCTAATGCAATAAGATAAAACATTTTACAAACAGCATGTCCCTCCTAACTTTGCCACCTTATACATTTCCGAAGTGCAATAAAATATGAAAAATGGAATTGGCCATGTATGCGTCTATGTCAGGGGCTCTCATAATGGTCAGAAATGTACAATCCGTAAAGGTGAACAATTATCACTTTCAATACAAAGTTATGTTTTTTTTAATTGGCGCATTTATGTTTTCCTTTCTGAAATGATAACTAGAAGTAGAATTAGTTATGGCAGACTCAGTTTGACTGCTCTGAACCTTATACCTTCTGGAAGACTTAAACCTTGTAAATAATGGAAACGGTGTCACAGTTTCTGCGGTAATCCTATAACGCCGTAATGCGGGTTGTTTGCACTGTCCTGAAGCCTGCTGTAAAGAATCGTTGGCTCTGCGCATTGCGACAGAAACTGTGGCGCCGTTTCCATCCTTTAAAGTCTGCTATTTTAGCAGGTATGAGGTTAGGAATAGTGACAACAAGCCTGTACCTCTAGTTTTCATTTCCGTAGAAAAAACATACACGTACCTTAACGTAACTTTGTATTGAAAGTGATGTTTGTTTACATTTATGGACTGTGCCTTTCTAGCTGGCCGGGGTGTCCGAGCGGTTCTATGCGCTACAGTCTGCAACCGCGCGACCGCTACAGTCGCAGGTTCGAATCCTGCCTCGGGCATGGATGTGTGTGATGTCCTTAGGTTAGTTAGGTTTAAGTAGTTCTAAGTTCTAGGGGACTGATGACCTCAGCAGTTAGGTCCCATCGTGCTGAGAGCCATTTGAACCATTTTTTTGACTGTGCCTTTCTGCCCATTGTGTGATCCCTTGACATACGTGCATCTTTGGCTAGTTGCATTTTTCACATTGTTTCGTTTCGGAAGTATATATGGTGGCAGAGTTAGGTGGGACACGCTGTGTATTTGGAGTTTGCAAAATGCTGAATAAGTCGCTGAGGAAAAAGTCGTTGCTTTGAAGCAAATTGCCCCCTTAGCTGAGTGGTCGGCGTGTCTGACTGAGATGCAGCGGGGCCGGGTTCGATTCCCAGCAGGATGGGAGAATTTCTTCCTCGGGGACAGGGTATTGTGTTGTCATCATCATCACTGACGCGCAAGTCGCCTATTTGGCGTGCCCTGAAGAGGCCTTCAACTCGGCAGCCGAAATTCCCCGGTTGGGGAACCTAGCCATCAAAAACATAGCGTTTATTTATTATTTGTGTATTATTTATATAGTAGAGAGAGCTTACAAGCGGTGCATATGGAACTACTTGTCATCAGCACGTGGTTCATTCGAAAATACAACAGACGACGTCATCAGACTAATCCTTACAAAATTTAGGGACAGCACCCTCTTCCGTCGACCCATTCGATTCGTAACAGTATTTTTCAATCATGATTTATTAAACTAGTGTTTCTGTAATATTCGCACCTCTCAGCATATGTATTTTGTGGGACTGACAAATCCCAAATTATATTTCCCACTATCCACGATTTGCCAAATATATTTGGTATACAGTACTCTCTGAACTGTTTTACTCGTTAGAATAGAAGGGCAGTCTTCGGAAGGAAAAGCAAGCGCAAACTATGATTTTACTCTCTTGCCGTCTCGTCTGTGCAGTGTGATGCCAGGAAGAATCGGCAACGATAACTCGTGTTTACAGCATGCTCACGGATTGCCCGCGTGTGTGTAGCGCCTTCCCGCTGCGAAGTCTGTGCCTGGTGATCCATTTCCAGATAGCTGCCGCGGTCAAGGCGACTTAAAGCTGAACTGGCATGTGCCAGATCTATTTCGGCCAGTTCTGGACCCATTCGACAAGAAATGCGGCCTCTTGGCCTTGCGGTGACACAGCTGTATCCCGACGACTGGGGCAACACTGCTGGCGCGGCACATGCACCGCTGTTGGTAAATAGAATGGCCTCCTTTGTCACGCAACTGCTTCTCCTCAGCTAGAGACCCACAGCACTGCATTTGGCCTGTTGGCTGTCATCAGGATCAAGTATACCTGCTGAGCTGTGTGTTGGTAACTACTCTGCGCAGGGTTAGTGGCGCCTGAAACGAGCCCACACTGCGCTATATTTGCTCCTTTCACGTTGCGGCAGCCAGTTTAGTTATTTGCATATTCCATCGTAGTTGCTACCTCTCGCTGTGATGTGCAACAAGTCGGGTTTACAATTAAAATACTCTGACTCTGTGAACATACGGCAACGAGGGGCCATTTGCATGATTGTTTTAAAACACTTTTATTGTACATAGAGGTTTATAATCAATTATGTAAAAATCTGATGAGCAAGATGTATGAGACAGGCGAAATACCCCAGAACTTCAAGAAGAATGTAGTAATACCAATCCCAAAGAAATCAGGTGATTACAGATGTGAAAATTATCGAACTATCAGTTTAATAAGTCACAGCTGCAAAATACTAACGCGAATTCTTTACAGAAAAACTGGTAGGAGCCGACCTCGGGGAAGATCAGTTTAGATTCCGCAGAAATGTTGGAACACGTGAGGCAATACTGACCTTAAGATTTATCTTAGAAGAAAGATTAAGGAAAGGCAAACCTACATTTCTAGCATTTGTAGATTTAGAGAAAGCTTTTGACAATGTTGACTGGAATACTCTCTTTCAAATTCTGAAGGTGGCAGGGGTAAAATACAGGGAGCGAAAGGCTATTTACAATTTGTACAGAAACCAGATGGCAGGTATAAGAGTCGAGGGGCATCCAAGGGAAGCAGTGGTTGGGAAGGGAGTGAGACAGGGTTGTAGCCACTCCCCGATGTTATTCAATCTGTATATTGAGCAAGCAGTAAAGGAAATAAAAGAAAAATTCGGAGTAGGTATTAAAATCCATGGAGAAGAAATAATAACTTTAAGGTGCGCCAATGACATTGTAATTCTGTCAGAGACAACAAAGGACTTGGAAGAGCAGTTGAACGGAATGGACAGTGTCTTGAAAGGAGGAAATAAGATGAACATCACCAAAAGCAAAACGAGGATAATGGGATGTAGTCGAATTAAGTCGGGTGATGCTGAGGGAATTAGATTAGGAAATGAAACACTTAAAGTAGTAAAGGAGTTTTGCTATTTAGGGGTCGACGTAGAGAGGATATAAAATGTAGACTGACAATGGGAAGGAAAGCGTTTCTGGAGAAGAGAAATTTGTTAACATCGAGTACAGATTTAAGTGTCAGGAAGTCGTTTCTGAAAGTATTTGTGTGGAGTGTAGCCATGTATGGAAGTGAAACATGAACAATAAATAGTTTGGACAAGAAGAGAATAAAAGCTTTCGAAATGTGGAGCTACAGAAGATTGCTGAAGATTAGATGGGTAGATCACATAACTAATGAGGAGGTATTGAATAGAATTGGGGAGAAGAGGAGTTTGTGGCACAACTTGACTAGAAGAAGGGACCGGTTGGTAGGACATGTTCTGAGGCATCAAGGGATCACAAATGTAGCATTGGAGGGCAGCGTGGAGGGTAAAAGTCGTAGAGGGAGACCAAGAGATGAATACACTAAGCAGATTCAGAAGGATGTAGGTTGCAACAAGTACTGGGAGATGAAAAAGCTTGCACAGGATAGAGTAGCATGGAGAGCTGCATCAAACCAGTCTCAGGACTGAAGACCACAACAGCAACAACATGTAAGAATGCAGAGTCTCGCGGCGGTAAGATTGAATAAAAAGTTCTCTGGTTTCCAGCTGCGTAAAGTGATTAAAACTGCACGAGCTATTGGCGAAGCACTCCTTGGCTATTGTCAGTTGGTATAACTGCTAGCAAGCTGCAGTTAGGCGTACGTCCTTATATACGCTAGTTGCCGGCTGTGACATCACTGATGTCTTCCCAACAGAACATGCATGGGATCAGCTTGAACGTCAACTCCATCCATGTACCAGTATTTGTGATACCAAAGACCAGTTACAACTGTTGTTGGCCAGCTCACCTCAGGAGAGGATACAACGACTTTATGAATCCTTACCAACCGAATCAGTGCATCAAACCAGGCCAGAGGGTTTGCAACGTCATACTGATAACTGGACTCATACTGCGAAACTCTTCGTAAATTTGATTCGATTTTGTAATCGCCGGAATTACGCCACATATTCTCTCAAACACGAAGTTCCTTTTAGTCTCCCCCTTCCCTTCTGCGGGCTCCACTTTTATGTTCAAATGGGACTCATCATCTGAGGTCATAAGTCCCCTAGAACTTAGAACTACTTAAACCTAACTAACCTAAGGACATCACACACATCCATGCCCGAGGCAGGGTTCGAACCTACGACCGTAGCGGTCTTTCGGTTCGAGACTGTAGCGCCTAGAACCGCTCGGCCCATTATTTGAGGAACTGTGTACGAGGCCTTATAGAGTGGACACTACACGCTTCTGTGAAAAAACACTTTTTCCTCACAGACAAGTTACTTCAGCATATGATGGCATAAGGCATTGCTGAACGCGAAAAGTTAAGATACGTCATGTATTTGACATTTAAATCTCCAAAATCTAATATAATCCGTAACGCAAATATCCAAAGCTGATAAATATTGAATAAAATCTGTAGTATGTGACTTCGAGTGCAGGTTCTTATCAATAAAAGAATATAGGAATTTAGAATACTCTCTTTTTTATTTATTGGTTTACCCTCACTCATTTTGTCTAATATTCTGATCAGATCAGAATTAGTACAGAATTGGTTGTAATGTGTTTCATATAAGTTCAGCGACAGTCTACTTGCAGAGAAAAAATTATTAATTAAAATCAAATATACACACATCAAAAAAAGTTTTGCAGTACCTCGGTTCCGAGAGTTCCGGAACCTCTACAGAAAATTGGAATAGAGATCAACATAAACATTATTTCCGCCCTTTTTACTGCTCATGAAAAAAACACATTGCATGCGCTACCACCACACAACGAGACCTTTAGAGGTGGTCGTCCAGACTTCTGTACACACCGGTACCTCTAATATGCATTAGCACGTCCTCCTGAATTGATGCATGCCTGTATTCATCGTGGCGTACTATCCACAAGTTCATCAAGGCACCGTTGGTCCACATTGTCCAACTCCTCAACGGCGATTCGGCATAGATCCCTCAGAGTGGTTAACTGGTAACGTCGTCGGTAAACAGCCCTTTTCAGTCTATCCCAGGCATGTTCGATAGGGTTCATGTCTGTAGAACATTCTGGCCACTCTAGTCGAGCGATAGCGTTGTCATGAAGGAAGTCATTCACAAGATGTGCACAATGGGTGAGCGAATTGTCGTCCACGAAGACGAATGCCTCGCCAGTATGCTGCTGATATGGTTGCACTATCGGCCCGAGGATGGTATTCACGTATCGTACAGCCGTTATGGCACCTTCCGTGACTACCAGTGGTGTACGTCGGCCCCACGTAATACCACCCAAAAACAGCAGCAGTGTGTCTAAGGCGTTCATCCTGAACGGGTTGCCTTCAAACACGTCTCCGACGATTGTTTGTTTGAAAGCATTTGCGACATTCATCGGTGAAGAGAACGTTTTGCCAATCCTGGACGGTCCATCCGGCATGTTGTTGGACCTACCTGTACTCCCTGCATTGTGTCGTGGTTGCAAAGATGGACCACACCACCGACGTAGGGAGTGAAGTTGCTCATCATGCAGTCTATTGCGCACAGCTTGAGTCGTAACAAGCAGCACGAAAAGCATTATTCAACATGGTGGCGTTGCTGTCAGTGTTCCTTCGAGCCATAATCTAAAGGTAGTGGCCATCAACTGCAGTAACAACCCTTGGGCGGCCTGAGCGAGGCATGTCATCTACAGTTCCTGTCTCTCTGTACCTCATCCATGTCCGAACAACATCGCTTTGGTTCACACCGAAACACGAGCCGTGTACCTCCTTCCTGGTGGAGTCACTAGAACTGATCGGCTGTCGGTCCCCCTCCGTCTAATAGACACTGCTCGTGCATGCTACATGTAGCACATCTTGTCCTAGCGACAGCTCCTAACGAAAGTCTGTCAACTGAACTGCAGTGACTGCTGATCTATAAATGAGCTACGTAGAAATTGCTAATGAAGAGGCTACGATGCGTCGGCTAACGAAGTGGCTAACGTTGAAGCTGCTATCGAAATGGGCTGCCACCAGTCGGATGCGGCGCTTATGTCGTCTTCGCCTAGGGGCCGCTGTGTCGCGTTGTCGTCCTGGAAGGCGGTTGGTGAGCGTGCGATTGGCTGACCTTTTCTCACAGCCTTCTCTTCTCTGTCGTCCCTGACTGACGTGCCGGTGCTGACTTTACCCCGTAACACAAAGCTTCTGTATGAATCTCAACCAGGATTATACACTGTTGTTGTTGTTATTGTCTTCAGTCCTGAGACTGGTTTGATGCAGCTCTCCATGCTACTCGATCCTGTGCAAGCCGCTTCATCTCCCAGTACCTACTGCAACCTACATCCTTCTGAACCTGCTTACTGTATTCATCTCTTGATCTCCCTCTACGATTTTTACCCTCCACGCTGCCCTACAATGCTAAATTTGTGACCCCTTGCTGCCTCAAAACATGTCCTACCAAACCGATCCCTTCTTCTAGTCAAGTTGTGCCACAAACTTCTCTTCTCCCCAATCCTATTCCATACCTCCTCATTAGTTACGTGATCTATCCATCTAATCTTCAGCATTCTTCTGTAGCACCACATTTCGAAAGCTTCTATTCTCTTCTTGTCCAAACTAGTTATCGTCCATGTTTCACTTCCATACAAGGCCACACTCCAAACAAATACTTTCAGAAACGACTTCCTGATACATAAATCTATATTCGATGTTAACAAATTTCTCTTCTTCAGAAACGCTTTCCTTGCCATTGCCAGTCTACATTTTACATCCTCTCTACTTCGACCATCATCTGTTATTTTACTTCCTAAATAGCAAAACTCCTTTACTACCTTAAGCGTCTCATTTCCTAATCTAATTCCCTCACCATCACCAGATTTAATTTGACTACATTCCATTATCCTCGTTTGCTTTTGTTGATGTTCATCTTATATCCTCTTTTCAAGACACTGGCCATTAAAATTGCAACACCAAGAAGAAATGCAGATGGTTAAAGGGTATTCATTGGACAAAGATATTATACTTGAACTGACATGTGGTTACATTTTCACGTAATTTGGATGCATAGATCCTGAGAAATCAGTACCCAGAACAACCACCTCTGGCAGTAATAACGGCCTTGATACGCCTGGGCATTAAGTCAAACACAGCTTGGATACCGTGTACAGATACAGCTGCCCATGCACCTTCAACACGATGCCACAGTTCATCAATAGTAGTGACTGGAGCATTATGACGAGCCAGTTGCTCGGCCACCGTTGACCAGACTTTTTCAATTGGTGAGAGATCTGGAGAATCTGCTGGCCAGGGCAGCAGTCGAACATTTTCTGTATCCAGAAAGGCCAGTACAGGACCTGAAACATGCGGTCGTGCATTATCCTGCTGAAATTTAGGGTTTCGCAGGGAGCATTATGACGAGCCAGTTGCTCGGCCACCGTTGACAAGACGTTTTCAATTGGTGAGAGATCTGGAGAATCTGCTGGGCAGGGCAGCAATCGAACATTTTCTGTATCCAGAAAGGCCACTACGGGACCTGCGACATGCGGTCGTGCATTATCCTGCTGAAATGTAGGGTTTCGCAGGGATCGAATGAAGGGTAGAGCCACGGGTCGTAACACATCTGAAATGTAACGCCCACTGTTGAAGGTGCCGTCAATGCGAACAAGAGGTGACCGAGACGTGTAACCAATGGCACCCCATACCATCACGCCGGGTGATACGCCAGTATGGTGATGAATACTCGCTTCCAATGTGCGTTCACCGCGATGTCTCCGAACACGTATGAGACCATCATGATGCTGTAAACAAAACCTGGATTCATCAGAAAAAATGACGTTTTGCCATTCGTGCACCCACGTTCGTCGTTGAGTACACCATCGCAGGCGCTCCTGTCTGTGATGCAGCATCAAGGGTAACGGCTGCCATGGATTCCGAGCTGATAGTCCATGCTGCTGCAAACGTCGTCGAACTGTTGGTGCAGATGGTTGTTGTCTTGCAAACATCCCCATCTGTTGACTCAGGGATCGAGACGTCGCTGCACGATACGTTACAGCCATGTGGATAAGATGCCTGTCATCTCGAATGCTAGCAATACGAGGCCGTTGGGATCCAGCACGGCGTTCCGTATTACTCTCCTGAACCCACCGATTCCATATTCTGCTAATAGTCATTGGATCTCGACCAACGCGAGCAGCAATGTCGCGTTACGATAAACCGCAATCGCGATAGGCTACAATCCGACCTTTATCAAAGTCGCAAACGTGATGGTACGCATTTCCCCTCCTTACACGAGGCATCACAACAACGTTTCACTAGACAACGCCGGTCAACTACTGTTTGTGTATGAGAAATCGGTTGGAAACTTTCCTCATGTCAGCACATTGTAGGTGTCGGCACCGGCGCCAAACTTGTGTGAATGTTCAGTAAAGCTAATCGTTTCCAAATCATAGCATATTCTTCCCGTCGGTTAAATTTCGCGTCTGTAGCATGTTATCTTCGTGGTGTAGCAATTTTAATGGCCAGTAGTGTAATTTTACTTACCGTTTTCGTAATATAATTATTTGATAAGCTTTAAATGGGATACACGACGAAACTGTCAGATAACACTGAATGAAAAATGTACTGTAAAGAATACAAGTGATATGGATGTTAAAATTTGGTGGTTCATTTATGTATTTTGTCAACCACAGCAGTTTGATGGCTGTAAGCAATGATCACACATGAAAAGCATAACGTTAATACGCCGGCACAATGAACGCGCGAATGACAATTTTTGGACGCAAAACCGTGTGATAAAATTTTGTAGGGTTGAGCTAAAACGTAGGTTTCCTTTAAATGTCATATTCGTATATAGAGTTCTACGCCTTCAGAAAAAGGGACTGATTGTAGGGTTTTGTAATCATGAAGTACGATACGACGGCACAAAGGCTATTCATTCACCCACTGACGCCAACGAATTGCGTCTTCGTGTTAACATTTCAACGTATAATGATACGAGCCTGTCTGATCATGGAGAATGTAATGAACACGTAAGTATTGACTCTCACAGTATGAGAGTCAATACTTCATCTTCTGCTGTCGAAATTTAAGGCTTTCTTACAGTTTCATCCGAAACTTTAATGCCGTACTTGTAGCTCTTATCAAGTGGAATGTCTTTCAGGAGTCTACTGCCACGTTATCTGACTCACTAGTTTGTAAGGCATTCGATCGTGCTACGCCTTCCACAGCAACTGAATGAATTCGAATCTTGCTTCCATTATCTAGTTCCCGTGACAGTTAAGCAATGCAGATTATACTATCTTAAATTTACTGGCGCAATACGCTCCTGGAGATGTGACTCAGTGAAATTAAGTGATTTTGAATTTAAGTGAAGTTTTTAGTGTGTTACGTTCAAAGTATTAAATCACACTGCATCATTGTTTTCGCTCTGTATTTTGCATGTCACCGAGGAAGGGCAGGGAAGTCCAGCGCCGTATACGTACTCTGTAACGAGTCTAATAAAACTAACTTGCGAAAAAAAATGCCACTGAATTCGTCTGCGCTGCTGGTTATTAAAGATAAAAAAATGTATTGTTCGTAATGTAAGTTGTGATATTCTAATCCAGTTAGTAGAAAGTCATCAGTCGAACTTAGTGTCTGTTTTATCCGCCAACCTTTTAAATGTCACTGAAAGTATTAAGTTTTATTACGGCTCAGATTTTTGTTCTATATTGTATTTGATTCCGGAGAAGTGTAGGAACAAAGGAGACAATATTGACTCTACGGCTTCTCGTAGAAGATAGATTAGGGAAGGGCAAACCTACGTTTATAGTATTCATAGCCTTGGAGAAAGCTTTTGACAGTGTTGACTGGAATACTCTCTTTCAAATTCTAAAAGAGACAGGAGTAAAATACGAGCGAAAGGCTATTTAAAATCGTACAGAAACCAGGTGGCAATCACAAGAGTCGACGGGTATGAAACGAAAGCTGTGGCTGAGAATAGAGTGAGAGAGGTTTGTAGCCTATCCCCCATGTTATTCAATCTGTACACTGAACAAGCAGTAAAGGAAACCAAAGAAAAATTTGGAGTAGAAATTAAAATCCGTGGAGAAGAAATAAAAACCTTGAGATTTGCCGAAGTCATTGTAATTCTGTCAGAGGCAGCACAGGAATTGGAAGAACTGTTGAACGGAGTGGGCTGTTTCTTGAGGGGACGAAATAAGATGGCCGGCCGGAGTGAAACGTTAACACGAAGCAATTCGTTTGCGTCAGCACATGAATGAATAGCCTTTGTGCCGTCGTATCGTACTTCATGAATACAAAACCCTACAATCAACTCCCTTTTTCTGAAGGCGTAGAACTCTATATACGAATATGACATTTAAAGGAAACCTACGTTTTAGCTCAACCCTACAAAATTTTATCACATGGTTTTGCGTCTAAAAATTGTCATTCGCGCGTTCATTGTGCCGGCATATTAACGTTATGCTTTTCATTTGTTATAAATGCTTACAGCCATCAAACTGTTATGGTTGACAAAATACATAAATGAACCACCAAATTTTAACATCCATATCACTTGCATTCATTACAGTAGGTTTTTTATTCGGTGTTATCTGACAATCTCGTCGTGTATCCCATTTAAAGCTTATGAAGTAATTATATTAAGAAAACGGGAGGAAAATTATAATCCAGATTGAGACTCATACAGAAGCTTTGTGTTACGGGGTAAACTCAGCACCGGCACGTCAGTCGGGAACGACAGAGAAGAGAAGGCTGTGAGAAGAGGTCAGCCAATTGCTTGCCCTCCAGGATGACAACACGACACAGCGGCCCCGTAGGTGAATACAACATAAGCGCCGCACCCGACTAGTGTGGCCGGCTGTGGTGGCCGAGCGGTTCTAGACGCTACAGTCTGGAACCGTGCAACCGCTGCGGTCGCAGGTTCGAATCCTGCCTCGGGCATGGATGTGTGTGATGTCCTTAGATTAGTTAGGTTTAAGTAGTTCTAAGTTCTAGGGGACTGATGACCTCAACAGTAAAGTCGCATAGTGCTCAGAGCCATTTGAACCATTTGATATAGGATGAAAATCAACAAAAGCAAAACGAGGATAATGGAATGTAGTCGAATTAAACCACGTGATACTGAGGGAATTGCATTAAGAAATGATACACTTAAAGTAATAGATGAGTTGTGCTATTTGTGCATCAAAACAATTGCTGGTGAGTTTGCGAATGTCAAAATATGTGATATAAGGGGCCTAGTTTTTGGTTGCACTGTCTGAGAAACGTACATTTTATTTCACCTCCAAGTGACTATAATAGACCTTAGTATGTGACAAAAATTACAACTTCATAAGCGTAACCTTCCCGAGAAGAAAGAGTCTTAACAGATGGCCGGACAGATCGACAGTCTGATAACAAGTAAACAGTTTTTTTTCCTGTGATATAATTACAAATTAAAAACAATCGGATTTTTTCCTCTGGTTGTACTCTGAAACCTTATGCTTGCCAAGTTTCACGATTCTGGGTTGACTGGAAGTGTACTGTGGGTTTTGATGACTGAGTTTGCTAGTGTAATAAAAGCGACATAAATGCCCGAATCTTTTGATTCCATTGACTTACAAGCTAACGTTTATTATACCGCCAAGGGACCACAGACCTTAGTATGTGACATAAATTTCAACTTGATACGTGTACACGTTCGTGAGACAAAGTGTTTTGAACAGTGAGACAGACACACGGACAGCAAGGTGGACCTGTAAGGGTTCCGTTTTTTACTGACTGAGACACAGAACCCTAAAAACAAAGTGTTTCTGAGAGGTCTTTCGAGAGCAGTTACATCAAAACAGCATATTTTTGCAGCACGAAGTTTTGGCTACTAAAACAATGAGATACGAGGTAGAGCTTCACAAAGTTTCGTTAGCTGTTTACTCAATTTGATTCCATTGGACAGTCACAGGACAAATAGCGGACAGTTGATAATAACTGTTAACAAAAAATGGTATCTAAAAATAACTGTAACTGTGATAACTGGTACCTCAAAATAAGCGTCTATCTCTAGAGCTCAGACAGTTAATCGCTGCGCCGCTTCTCTCAGTAGACCGTTAGAAACAGGAGTCTGTGGCGTAACCAACAGATAAGCGGCCAGATGTTGGTAGCTAACTGGCCTCTGTGTTGTGTCGCAAACCAAGGCCACACGCCAACAATCCGGCGTGTCCCTTGCTCCCTCGAAGGCATTTTTATCTGAAGTGAAGCCAATAGTTAGGCACAACTCTTCGACAAACAACCGGCCGGCGCGTGAAGCATCTAACACGTGTAGCGTCGCGAACGTTTTCTGTTTTCTTACGTCAGCTTCCGATACGCGAGACGGCTTTACATCTGGTGGTGTCAATTCAGTGTAGCTAGTACCGTAGTCTCTTAGTATTCTCCTATAGCCGACCGCGGTGGTCTCGCGGTTCTAGGCGCTCAGTCCGGAGCCGCGCGACTACTACGGTCGCAGGTTCGAATCCTGCCTCGGGCCTGGATGTCTGTGATGTCCTTAGGTTAGTTAGGTTTAAGTAGTTCTAAGTTCTAGGGGACTGATGACCATAGATGTTAAGTCCCATAGTGCTCAGAGCCTATTCCCCTATAGGCCCCTGTAAACAGTCGAAGGTGCTAAACAAATTCGTTGTTTACTGTCCAAGGGTTTGTTGTCAGGCAAACGCGCAGACGTACCAACAAAGATAGTCGAATTTAACCTCACTCTGGAAGTAGCTGTCACGCTGCGCCTATCCTGACGTGAAATATTTTGATACTTGTGAGAATAGGTATCAATGCAGACAAAGCACTTGCATCGAATAAAGCACTGTGTATAAAAGAAGAAAAAGAAAACAAAATGCTGGTCCAGGGAATGGGTGAAATAAAGAAACAAATCTGCTGAACGAAATACACTGATGGAAAAAAATCGCAACACCAAGAAGGTGTTGTGCGACATAAACAAAAGTTGGTTGGAGGGTTTCTACATCTAAAAGACATTTATTCAGATTTCGCGCCCGTCGCATAAGAAATCGATTTTGCTTTAACCCTTTCGTGAGCCGTGGGAAACATGCTTCCCACTAATATGAACTCGCTCCTAGTCCTGTGGGATTCACAGTTCCCACCTCAGTACGATGCTACCACATAGTGAACAGTATAGGGTACTACTTCCAATCGGAAGTTCCCACCGTTTTTTCTGTACCCTCGGGCAGAGGCATTGTATAGCTGAGTGTTGCTCTGTAGAGTAGCCTTTCAGTGCTGTTTGCGTGACATTTTGTGATTTTTTTCCTCAAAGCTATAGTATAAGGTAAATACTTTTGATTTACCCAAATTTATGAAGCAAAACGTAAAATTGGAACGAGGAGAATTCCAGATTGAAACAAAAGGAGCCATTTCTGCAGTAAAATGGATGGATAACTGTCCAGTCACTTTCTTGTCCTCAATTCATGGCCCATGAGAAACAGCCACAGTGAAAAGGAAAAACAAGGATGGTACTAGTACAGAGATTTCTTGCTCTGACGTTGTTTCAGAATACAACAAAATAATGGGTTGTGTCGATAAGTTTGATCAATTACCAGAAAGGTATGCTATTGGCAGACGTTCTGTAAAATGGTGGCACAGAGTATTTTATTTCCTGGTGGACGTTGCTGCAGTGAACAGTTTTATCCTGTGGAAAATAAGTGAAAGTGGACAGCATGATCAGCTCACATACACGATCCATCTAGTCAGACAATTGATCGCTGTCCTCTCATCCCAAAAAAGGCGTGGACAAAAACCTGTCTTTCTGGCAAAAAGGGGTAAAGTACCTGAAGATTTCCGTCATGTGGCTGTATGGGAGCATCAACCCATTTTAGGAAAACCTACTGGACGTGTCGTCATTGTAGTACCAAAGCTGCGGAAAAGAGCACTCGCTGTGTTTGTACATATTGTCAAATACCACTTTGCATATACCAAAGATTCAGAAAATTTCATGGCAAGTAATTGTGAACAATCATTGTAACAAGAGAAGTAAATTTATAAAATAAATATGACATGTATTGAAAAAGTTGTTTTTGTCATTTAACTCTAAGGAAGGGCAGTGGGAAGAATACTTCCCACCTTGTTGTGTGACCTCTCTTTCAAAGTTGGAGCAAATTTGATATTCTGCATGATAAATATATCTATCTGTTAACTACTATCTGCTCTCCATTCATTAAAAAAACTGCTCAATAATTTTGCCCACGAAAGGGTTAAAGATACGTTGTAATGGTGGTGAGCGTTACTTACCTTAGAGATTGGACTTGGCGAATTGATAATAGTCCAGAATGACTTTAAGAGACAAAGACGCTACTATCAATACCTCAATGAGTTTGAAGGGGGTCGTGTAGTAGAGCTACGAGAAGCTGGATGTTCCTTCCTGCGATACTGCAGGAAGACTTGCAGGCATGTATCCACTGCATATGAATGCCGTCAGCAGCAGCACGAGAATGTATGTTCGCAAGCAGACAGTGCTTCGGATGGCCACGTGGCATTACCGACAGGGGAGACCATAGTGTTTGGTGTATCTTTCTTGAGCATCGTACTGCAACTGCAGCAGCAATTTGAGCAGCGGTTGGCACCACTGTCGGCCCCGAGCTGAGTGGTCAGCGCGGCGGTCTGTCACGCCAAGGGTACCGCTTTCGATTCCCGGCTTGGTTCAAATGGTTCAAATGGCTCTGAGCACTATGGGACTCAACTTCTGAGGTCATCAGTCCCCTAGAACTTAGAATTACTTAAACATAACTAACCTAAGGACATCACACGCATCCATGCTCGAGGCAGGATTCGAACCTGTGACCGTAGCGGTTGCGCGGTTCCAAACTGTAGCGCCTAGAACCGCTCGGCCATCCTGGCCGGCTTCCGCTCAGGGACTGGGTGCTGTGTTGTCCTCATTATCATTTCATCATCATCAGTGGAAGGCAACGGGAAACGACCACTGGAATCACTTCCCTAGACGCTCATGCGGTGTACCTCTCTGACGAGGCTTCCTCCTGACAAGACCTGTCAGGGAAAAGACCTGTCGTAAGGCAGAACACAAAGTTTTGGCGCCACAGTGATCTACAAACAGTTACAAAACGATTGTTTCAAGGACAGCTCCGAGCCTGGCGCCCTGACGCGTGCTTTCCACTGACTCAAAGCCACCGTCATTTGCGACTTCAGCGGTGTGAAGCTAGAGATCACTGGAGGCCAGGGTGGAGGTCTGTTGTGTTTTCTGATGTAAGCTCGTTCCACCTCGGGGCCAGTGGCGGCCTTGTGTCAGTTAGAAGGAGGCCAGTTGCGGGCTTGCCCAACGTGTGTGCGTGCAAGACACACTGGACCTACACCAGACATATGGTCTGGGATGCGACATCGTATGTCTGAAGGAGCACTCTCCTGGTTCTCCCAAGCACCCTCACTGCAGAACTGTAGGTCAATCTGGTGATTCAACTTGTTGTGGTGCCTTTCACGAATAGCGTACAGAGGTTGTTTTCCAACAGGATAACGCTCGTCCACATCCCGAATGGTTCTGAGCACTATGGGACTTATCTTCTCAGGTCATCAGTCCCTTAGATCTTGGAACTACTTAAACCTAACTAACCTAGGGACATCACACACATCCATGCCCGAGGCAGGATTCGAACCTGCGACTGTAGCGGTAGCGCGGTTCCAGACTGTAGCGCCTAGAACCGCTCGGCCACCTCGGCCGGCTCGCCCACATCCCGCTGTTGTAACCCAATATTCTCTAGGGTGTCAGCATGTTGCCTTGGCCTGCTCAATCACCAGATCTGTCTCCAAACGAGCACATATGGGACAGCACCAGACGACAGCTCCTGTGTCATCCACAAACAGGATTAACCGTCTTTGTGGCGAGCGACCAAGTGCAACACGCATGGAACTCCATTTCACAAACTAACATCGGACACCTGTACAACACTGTTCATGCACGTCTGCATGCTTACATTCAACGTTATGGCCGTGGCACTGGTTTTTAATGCACAAGCATTTCACGTTTGCAGTGGCTTATCTCCTCTCACATTGGACTGTGATCTTTCAATGTTTATCACTTACATATGTTAACTAGACAAATGTATTCCAGAAATTTCATTACTTTACATTAATTATTTTTTAGTGCTGCGATTTTTTCCTGTCACTATATTATTACATTCAGAACATGACAGTTACATCAACCTACTCCGAATGGAATGTCAGACTTATAATAAACCATTAAGAACTACTTACACTAAAAAAGAAAACACAGTTATGCGAAAAATCTGTTGTCTTCCACTAGGTCCTTTAATGAAATCTTACTAAAACACGGCAACATAGAAACATAAACCACTTTCGTGAAAGGATCGAGACATTAAATGTTTTAATTTTGTTGGAGGCCCGCTTGTGTGTTGTGCGTAAATATGATTTTGTTCTTAACGACATCCTGTATAATATTTGATTGGGAAAGATGCAACACGTCTACCATTTCGATATTTGCTAGCAATATTTTGTTTTTATCATTGTTCGCAGTTTCCATAACTGTGGAAATTCATGACACAATGAGATCAATTTTAATAAGAATTCATTCTCGCTGAATAAGCTCGGAGAAACATCAACACAAACAACGTCCCAAATCTTGTCAAATCGACCGTCAATCAAAATCTCTCCCAAATACAGTCTACGTTTCTGAATCGTCTCAAACGAAGTCGCGCACTGCCAAATAATTTGACAAACTTCATTAGTTAGATCGCTCACTCTGGCCTTATTATGTAAAAGGGGGCGGTGCCCTTTGAAATGTACGGTACTGGCCATTAAAATTGCTACACCAAGAAGAAAATATATTATACTAGAACTGACATGTGATTACATTTTCCCGCAATTTCGGTGCATATATCCTGAGAAATCAGTACCCAGAACAACCACCTCTGGCCGTAATAACGGCCTTGATTTCAGGAGGATAATGCACGACCGCATGTTGCAGGTCCTGTACGGGCCTTTCTGGATACAGAAAATGTTCGACTGCTGCCCTGGCCAGCACATTCTCAAGATCTCTCACTAAGTGAAAACGTCTGGTCAATGGTGGCCGAGCAACTGGCTCGTCACAATGCTCCAGTCACTACTCTTGATGAACTGTGGTATCGTGCTGAAGCTGCATGGGCAGCTGTATCTGTACACGCTATCCAAGCTCTGTTTGACTCAATGCCCACGCGTATCAAGGCCGTTATTACGGCCAGGGGTGGTTGTTCTAGGTACTGATTTCTCAGGATCTATGCACCCAAACTGCGTGAACATGTAATCACATGTCAGTTCTAGTATAATATATTTGTCCAATGAATACCCGTTTATCATCTGCATTTCTTCTTGGTGTAGCAATTTTAATGGCCAGTAGCGCAGTAGATAAGTTTTGCTGCTTGTGCAGTAAAATATCTGACGAGGGCCGAAGTAGCGAGGATATAAACTGTAGACCGGCGATGGCAAGAAAACTTTCTGAAGAAGAGAAATTTCTCAACATCGGATATAGATTTACGTGTTCAGAATTTTTCTTGAAGATATTTTTCTGTGTAACCTTGTGTAAAAGTGAAACGTGAACGATATACAGTGCAGAGAAGAAGAAGATACAAGCTTTTGAAATGTGGTGCTACAGAAGAATGCTGGGGATTAGATGGGTAGATCAAGTAACTAACGTGGAGGTACTGAAAAGAATGAGGGAGAAACGAAATTTATGGCGTAACTTGACTAAAAGAAGCGATCGGTTGACAGGACACATTATGAGATATGAAGGGATCAGCAGTTTAGTACTGGAAGGACTTACGGAAGGACCGAACGAGGTGGTGCAGTGGTTAGCACACTGGACTCGCATTCGGGAGAACCACGGTTCAATCCCGCGTCCTGCCATCCTGATTTAGGTTTTCCGTGATTTCCCTAAATCGCTCCAGGCAAATGACGGGATGGTTCCTTTGAAAGGACACGGCTGACTTCCTTCCCCTTCCTTCCTTAATCCTCTGAGACCGATGAACTCGCTGTCTGGTCTCCTCCTCCCAAAGAACCCAACCCAACTTATGGAGGATACAAGATGTCGACGGAGATGAGGAGACGAGCAAAGTAAGCCGGTTCAAAAGGAAGTAAGGTGTAGTGGTTATGCCGCGCGGGATTAGCTGAGCGGTCTTGGACTGCGCGGCTGATCCCGGCGGAGGCTCGAGTCCTCACCTCGGGCGTGAGTGTGTGTGTTTATCCTTAGGATAATTTAGGTTAAGTAGTGTGTACGCTTAGGGACTGATGACCTTAGCAGTTAAGTCCCATAAGATTTCACACACATTTCAACATTTTTTGCGGTAGTTATTCTGAGATGAATAGGCTTAAACCCGATTGGGGGCCATGGAAAGTTGCAGCAAACCATTCTTCGGACTGCACAGCACCACAAGAAGAACAACAACAACAACAATGTTTACAAAGAATGCTACATGTCACGTTTGAAAGCCCACTGAATTACTTAGGTGTTAGTAGCGGTAAACTTGCAACTAACTGACATATTGCCTGTGGCTTCTGTCTTGCGACCCTCGGCCTACGCTTGTTAAGTGGTTTTAATGACGGTCCGTCAGCACGAGTGTCTGGCATCTACGTCTACATCTATATGGCTACTCCGCAAATCACACTTAAGTGCCTCACACTAATTCCCTATTGCTCCATTCTCGAAAAGCACGCGGATATATCTTTCCGTGCGAGCTCTGATTTCGCATATTCAGTAATGATGATCATTTCTCTCTATGTGGATCGATTTCATCAAAGTATTTTCGCATTCGGAGGGGAAAGTTGATGGCTGAAATTTCGTGAGAAGATACCGCCGCAACGAGAAATGCCTTAGTTTTAATGGCTTCCACCCCAAATCCTGTATCATGTCCGTGACACCCTCTCCCCTGTTTCTCGACAATAAAAAACGTGCTGCCCTTCTTTGAATTTCTTCCATGTACTCCGTTAACCCTGCCTGGTAAGGATCCCACATAGCAGTACTCCAAAAGAGGGCGGACAAGCAAAGGGTAGGCAGTCTATAGTAAATCTATAAATGGTTCAAGTGGCTCTGAGCACTACAGGACTTAACTTCTGAGGTCATCAGTCCCCTAGAACTTAGAAGTACTTAAACCTAACTAACTTAAGGACATCACACACATCCATTCCAGAGGCAGGATTCGAATCTGCGACCGTAGCGGTCGCACGGTTCCAGACTGTAGCGCCTAGAACCGCTCGGTCACCTCGGCCAGCTATATAGTAAATCTGTTGCATCTTCTAAGTGTTCACCTTCCCTGTCAAATATTCATCGGGTGGCAATGGAAAGAGAATCTTTGGCAATGCCATTATCTGATTCTGACGAAACTTTAGAAACATCAGCCCAAGATCTCCAGACAACCAGCAGGCTTTGTGTGAACAAGTGGCAACGGAATCCTCGACGTTTTTGACAAGCAACGTACAGAATTACGCTTGAAACGCATCGTATTTCGTATCATTCGATTTCGGTTTACTTTTGGAAAATAATCGTCCTATATCTCTTGTTTCTACATTTCGTTCACTTTTTTTCTGTGACGACGGTTTTCATTTTCCGGAGTGTCAGTACTTCAGTATAGTCAAAATGGTTCTGAGCACTATGGGACTTAACATCTGAGGTCATCAGTCCCCTAGAACGTAGAACTACTTAAACTTAAGGACATCACACACATCCATGCCCGAGGCAGGATTCGAACCTGCGACCGTAGCGGTCACGCGGTCCAGACTGAAGCGCCTATAACCGCTCGGCCACACCATCCGGCTCAGTATAGTCAAATGAATTTTCTGCTAAACATTCTAATAATAAATTAATGCATTTCGAAGGCTTGATGTGCGTGATGGGAGGTTCCTCTATTGCCTCGTCTTTTCTCTCTTCCACTACCGAACGCACTTTCTTCACTACGCCCACGTCACTTGGATGCTCAGATCCCGATTCTTAGGCATCCTTGTTTATCTATTAGCGGAGATATTCGTCATCCTTGAATTCACAAGCGGAATTTCTTTCCACAAGATTTGTCAGACGACTAGTAGTATCACATTGTTCAGTACCCTAGGGCGACCCAAGGGAACTCGTACACTTTCGTTTGGTTGGTTATCGTGAGGTTTAGCGTATTTTTACACCAATTGGCCTATGATTTACAGGTAACTATTCTATACACATTGCAATTAATGAAAAGCCAAACACAAGTTTATTTCTTGAAAACTACATCTAGCAGCTTTCTATAATTTATGATGCATTGCTAAAGACGTTACCGGCAACTCCTCATTACGTTCTAAATCATTTCTTGAGGAAAGGCCGCTCTATGTTCTTGAATTGCGGCTCTCAGCTCATCAGTATTGTGAAGTCACCGTGAAAAAAACTTTTCTTGAGATGAACCCACATGAAAAAGGTTTGAGACTGAAATAATAGGTGATCTCGCCTGCCATGAGATATCACAAAATCGTAGGAGTAATCGGTGTGCTAAGAGGAGCTTTAGTGCAGTCATAGAATTACGGACCATACTAATGAAACAAAATCGCGTTTAGATAGCAAGTCCCTTCACCTGTGGAATTACGAAAATATTAATCATGATCGCATACCACTCGGAATTGGCAATCACTAGCAGGCCACTGTTGTCTTCTAAAAAATGCGGTGCAGCGGTTCCAATGGAGTGTCCAGTAGCACACCAACAACGACCTTTGGACTACCATGGGACATTTTATGAATGACCTGCGGACTTTTATCCGAGCGAAATCGGAAATCTTGTGTATTGACAGACCCAATTAGATAACATTTTGCCTCTTCAGACATCACAGCATTTGTCAGGAACGCGTCATCCTGGGAAGTTCAGTCCAGTAATATTGTGCAGGAATTACGCCTAATCACTTCATCTCCTAGCCGTAACTTTTGAGCCACTTTCAGCTTATGAGGACTAAACTTCAAATCCTGTTGTTTCACACTCCTTCGGAAAGACGTGTGAGGGATTTGTAATGTTCTGGAAGGGTGACGGACAGATCGCTGTGGG
Organism: Schistocerca gregaria; assembly: GCF_023897955.1. Taxonomy (NCBI): domain Eukaryota; kingdom Metazoa; phylum Arthropoda; class Insecta; order Orthoptera; family Acrididae; genus Schistocerca; species Schistocerca gregaria. The sequence continues at coordinate 214,635,099 of NC_064926.1, read as the reverse complement.
CTTCGTTGCACAATTGCTTGGATAGCTCAGATGGTAGAACATTTGCCCGCGAAAGGCAAAGGTCCCGAGTTCGAGTCTCGGTCCGGCACTCAGTTTTAATCTGCCAGGAAGTTTCATATCAGTGCACACTCCGGTGCAGAGTGAAAATCTCATTCAGGAAAGAATGTAGTTTCTATTCAAAGCAAGATTTGTTTCGAGCCGCGTAGACATCTGTACACATTCTTTCTTTCTTACGCTTTTGCCCATCTGTGTAAGTTAGACGCAACCAGTATGGTACATTGAAGCACCAAAGAAACTCGTAGAAATATATGTAAACAGACGGAGTACGGCGCTGCGGTCGGCAACGCCTATATAAGACAAGTCTCTGGCGCACTTTGATCGGTTACTGCTGCTACAGCGGCAGTTTACCAAGATTTAAGTGCGTTTGAAGTGGTGTTGTGGTCGGTGCACGAGCGATGGGACACAGCATCTCGAGGTAGCTATGTAGTGGGGATATTCCCACACGACCATTTCACGAGTGTGCCGTGAATATCAGAAATCTGGTAAACCATAAAATCTCCGATATCGCTGCGGCAGGAGAAAGATCCTGCAAGAACGGGACCAACAACGACTGAAGAGAATCGTTTAACGTGACACAAGTGCAACCCTTCCTCAAACTGCTACAGATTTCATTGCTGAGCCATCAACAAATATCAGCGTGCGAACCATTCAAGGAAACATAATCGATATGGGTTTTGGAGCCGAAGCCTTGGCGACTGCACTACACAAAGCTTTACACCTCGCCTGCGTCCGCAACATCGACATTGGACTGTTGATGACTGGAAACATGGTCGGACAAGTCTGGTTTCAAATTGTATCGAGCGGATGGGCGCGTACGCATATGGAGGAAACCTCATGAATCCATGGACCCTGCTTGTCAGCAAGAGACTGTTCAGGCTGATGGAGGCTGTGTAATAGTGCAGGGCACGTGCAGTTGGAGTGATCTAGGACCACTAATACGTCTAGATACGACTCTGACAGGTGACATGTACGTAAGCATCTATTCATGTCCATTGTGCATTCTGTCGGACTTGGGCAATTCCAGCAGGACAATTCGACACCCCAGAAACACACCAGAAACGTTGATCAGCGGCAAAGAGGTATACCAAATGCATCAAATTAGATCGTGGAATCCAGCACGTTCTGTAATAAACTCACAAAGATGTCGCGATGGTGCAGCTTGCATTGATAAATCGATATCATCGTGTGGATCGACAGCGTAGCCATAGATCTAATTCAATGGATATGTTATACCTCTTTGCCGCCGATCAACGTCTCTGGTGCTTTGTCTTGAAACTACAAAGGAGATTCTCTGTACAATTACACGCTAGCAATAAACGATAGCTACACTAATTACACAAACTACAAGAAAAAAATCAGAAGATTCCAGTGACGTATCCTCGGCTAAGGGTCGACATATGAAACGTCCACTTAAAAATAATACTGTGCTTCAACCGACACACAATATATTTTATTTATTTATTTATTTATTTATTTTGCGCAACGCAATCTGACTTTCAGTAATCCCTAGAAGAGAATGGCCCTAACATTAACCTATACGTTTCACAAATCACATACCTCACAAAAGTCTTCGTTACTCGAACTACTGCAATACAGCGAGCGCCACTACTGCCAGCTAACTAAAAGATTCAAACTACGGAAGGCACTAACTACTGATAGGCATAGTTAGCAAATGAAAGATTTTAATAGAGAACAAACAATGTATTTACCTTAATAGTCATCAAAAGTCATAATATATATAGCAGTTCATGACATCCAATCTTCCAAATTTCAAAACTCCGCCATCTCTCTCCCCACATCCACCACTGCTGGCGGCTCACCTCCAACTGCGCAATGCTATGCGCTGTTAACATCCAGCCGCCCAACACTACAATGGCGAGTATTACAACAATGCCAACCAGCAACATGCTGACAGGTAATGGGACACAACAGAGCAAACCCACAGCAGAGTCAATGGAAGTTTTGAAGAATATTGGTAGGTTGGTCATCACAGAGCAGACCCACTGTAGTCCTAGTAGAGATTATGGTATTGGTGGGCCACCAGAGGTGCAGATCCACTGCAGTCCTTGTAGAAATAAAGGTATTGGTGGGCCATCGAAGGTGCAGACCCACTTCAGTCCTTGTAGAGATGGCCAGCAGCCATCTGTTGCGACTGTGCTGGTGCACAATCACCATCGAAGAGTCTTGCGGAGGATATAGCAAGGCCATAAACCACCACCTGTGCACTCACAAAGTTTTGGAATTATCCTTAGAACCAGCAATGCTGTTAACCAGTCCCTTGCTGAATTGTCAACACACGTGCAAACTCTATCAGTCCCTACATCTCACATATTGTCCATATACTAGGACCAACAGAAATGTGTGCAGTGAAATGTAACTTACAAGTTACTTAATTTGATGAACTGGTGTTAATTACAATTTTATAACATAAGAATACAATAACAAAGGTACAAAACATATCATTAAAGAACATAACAATACAGATAACATTTGTAGTAAAACAGGCTTTACAAAAGAACAGAAATAAACATGTACATCAGTGTTACAAGAATTTTGACATAAGTACATACATAAAAGATCAGAAGAACTTTTGAAACATTAACTTCACACAGGAGCATTAGAACAAAACAGAATAAATAATGTGTAAACATCTTTACGAAGTAAATAACATGTTATTAATGCAAATTATATTTGAGGATAACAGTATTCCTCATCATAGTGAATGTAGCTTAGCATTAGAAGAGAAAAAATTCTATGAAACAGTACACAGAGACAGGAAGAAAATAAATACACAATGGTACACAAACACATAGTGGGATAACACAAGAGGAAAGGGCGGGGTTTGTTTTCAGTATAACATTTGGTACTGCAGTCCAACCCAAAACTTCATTCCATAGATCTTCCGTCTTATTTCAACATTTGTTTCCACCAAAAAAATCCTATCCAAGCATGCTTTTTGTATTTATATGTTGACATATTTCTTACCTCATTATTTATTTTCCATTATCTTACCTCATCATTTATTTCCAAGAAAATCCTACCCAAACCTGTTGTCCCTAAACCCTACTGTTTTTTGTACCTATCCTCTTTCAAAATACTTTTTTGGCCAAACCATTGTCTTATAACTTCTCAATGCATTCCATCCAATTCATCGCAACAAATTCTCTTATATAGTCTACCCCCTCTTAAGCTAACTTAAATCTACCGAGCTCAGATGCTAAACTAAGGGACAAGGCAATGCAGCAGCACAAAACAATTAACACAAACACCAATGACAAAAAAAGCCAGTTTGCAAAGCAGTAAATGTAATAACTTATATCTAAACATGAAAAAGCTCAAGCAGAAAAAATATTACAGTAAAGACAACAATGCAGAAAAGGGAAATGTCTATTCACATATTAATATCTATGTCATTAAAGTGGTGCACCACAAAACTAATTCTACAAAAGATATTACCAAGTAGTTGAAAAGAAAATTAAGTATGCAGTAACTGTTATTAATCCCTTCTTATTGTTCTTTCTCTTCCGAGTGCTCCTTTTTCGAAGAACGTGGATCATAAAATGATTATTTAATAGACCTCTTGACAGAAAGTGTTCACATTAGCAAACACATTTAATTTTATTTTATAAAACCAATGCTGCAAAACAGCTGGAAACCAGATATCAATGCAACTATGAAAGGCAAAGCATAAAAAATCATTCAATAGTCATGTGACATTTCATAAGTTAGTACAAATTCTCTCAACGCTCCTAGAAAGACGCTTGTCATTGTCAGGTGTGCAGATGTAAGTAAGTATCTTTCCAAGTAATGAGCGTGTCGTTTTCGCGATGCTTTCTACAAAGGAATGTCAATAGCGAGGATAATGGCCTCTTTTTTTTTCACCTAATGGCTTTCTTTTGTCAGGTGGCTGTCGTGCAGCTGGGTGCCCACGACGCATTACGTGCAGGTGGTCACTTAACTGTCTTACCGAAATATTTACGACACCAGTTTCCGCTACAGTGGCAGTCTCATATAAAAAATTCCACAGGTCAAGAATTTGCGTTACACACCTGTGGAAACAAAATCCTGTTGATATAGCAGTGTCCAAAAATCTTTCGTCGTCATTGTAATACATTCACGCATTTACATACATTTCCTAACTCTTAAAGTATGATTCTTGGTTTCCAACAACCTTTTTCACAAACGAGAGTCCCTAACCATTACTCATTATTCCTTAACTTATTCGTTGACACTTCTTCAATATTTCATCATAACAGATACGTAGCATAATCAAATAACTCACATAGCATCAGCTTATTGATCTACATCTACATCTACATGACTACTCTGCAATTCACATTTAAGTGCTTGGCAGAGGGTTCATCGAACCACAATCATACTATCTCTCTACTATTCCACTCCCGAACAGCGAGCGGGAAAAACGAACACCTAAACCTTTCTGTTCGAGCTCTGATTTCTCTTATTTTATTTTGATGATCATTCCTACCTATGTAGGTTGGGCTCAACAAAATATTTTCGCATTCGGAAGAGAAAGTTGGTGACTGAAATTTCGTAAAAAGGTCTCGCCGCGACGAAAAACGTCTATGCTTTAATGACTTCCATCCCAACTCGTGTATCATATCTGCCACACTCTCTCCCCTATAACGTGATAATACAAAACGAGCTGCCCTTTTTTGCACCCTTTCGATGTCCTCCGTCAATCCCACCTGGTAAGGATCCCACACCGCGCAGCAATATTCTAACAGAGGACGAACGAGTCTAGTGTAAGCTGTCTCTTTAGTGGACTTGTTGCATCTTCTAAGTGTCCTGCCAATGAAACGCAACCTTTGGCTCGCCTTCCCGACAATATTATCTATGTGGTCCTTCCAACTGATGTTGTTCGTAATTTTAACACCCAGGTACTTAGTTGAATTGACAGCCTTGAGAATTGTACTATTTATCGAGTAATCGAATTCCAACGGATTTCTTTTGGAGCTCATGTGGATCATCTCACACTTTTCGTTATTTAGCGTCAACTGCCACCTGACACACCATACAGCAATCATTCTAAATCGCTTTGCAACTTATACTGGTCTTCGGATGACCTTACTAGACGGTTAATTACAGCATCATCTGCGAACAGTCTAAGAGAACTGCTCAGATTGTCACCCAGGTCATTTATATAGATCAGGAACAGCAGAGGCCCCAGGACGCTTCCCTGGGGAACACCTGATATCACTTCAGTTTTACTCGATGATTTGCCGTCTATTACTACGAACTGCGACCTTCCTGACAGGAAATCACGAATCCAGTCGCACAACTGAGACGATACCCCATAGCTCCGCAGCTTGATTAGAAGTCGCTTGTGAGGAACGGTGTCAAAAGCTTTCCGGAAATCTAGAAATACGGAATCAACTTGAGATCCCCTGTCGATAGCGGCCATTACTTCGTGCGAATAAAGAGCTAGCTGCGTTGCACAAGAGCGATGTTTTCTGAAGCCATGCTGATTACGTGTCAATAGATCGTTCCCTTCGAGGTGATTCATAATGTTTGAATACAGTATATGCTCCAAAACCCTACTGCAAACCGACGTCAATGATATAGGTCTGTAGTTAAATGGATTACTCCTACTACCGTTCTTGAAGACTGGTGCGACCTGCGCAATTTTCCAATCTGTAGGTACAGATCTATCGGTGAGCGAGCGGTTGTATATGAGTGCTAAGTAGGGAGCTATAGTATCAGCGTAATCTGAAAGGAACCTAATCGGTATACAATCTGGACCTGAAGACTTGCCCGTATCAAGCGATTTGAGTCGCTTCGCAACCCCTAAGGTATCTACTTCTAATAAACTCATGCTAGCAGATGTTCGTGTTTCAAATTCTGGAATATTCCATTCGTCTTCCCTGGTGAAGGAATTTCGGAAAACTGCGTTCAATAACTCCGCTTTAGCGGAACAGTCGTCGATAACAGTACCATCGGCACTGCGCAGCGAAGGTATTGACTGCGTCTTGCCGCTTGTGTACTTTACATACGACCAGAATTTCTTCGGATTTTCTACCAAATTTCGAGACAATGTTTCGTTGTGGAACCTATTAAAGGCATCTCGCATCGAAGTACGTGCCAAATTTCGCGCGTCTGTAAATTTTAGCCCATCTTCGGGATTTCGCTTTCTTCTGAACTTCGCATGCTTTTTCCGTTGCCTCTGCAACAGCGTTCGGACCTTTTTTGTGTACCACGGGGGATCCGTTCCATCTCTTACCAATTTCTGAGGTATGAATATCTCAATTGCTGTTGCTACTATATCTTTGAATTTGAGCCACATCTCGTCTACATTCGCATAGTCAGTTCGGAAGGAATGGAAATTGTCTTTTAGGAAGGCTTCTAGTGGCACTTTATCCGCCTTTTTAAATAAAATTATTTTGCGTTTGTTTCTGATGGATTTGGAAGAAATGGTATTGAGCCTAGCTACAATGACCTTGTGATCACTAATCCCTGTATCAGTCATGATGCTATCTATCAGCTCTGGATTGTTTGTGGCCAAGAGGTCAAGTGTGTTTTCGCAACCATTTACAATTCGCGTGGGTTCGTGGACTAACTGCTCGAAATAATTTTCGGAGAATGCATTTAGGACAATCTCGGAAGACGTTTTCTGCCTACCACCGGTTTTGAACAAGTATTTTTGCCAACATACCGAGGGTAGGTTGAAGTCTCCACCATCTATAACCGTATGAGTGGGGTATTTATTTGTTACGAGACTCAAACTTTCTCTGAACTGTTCCTCAACTGTATCATCGGAGTCTGGGGGTCGGTAGAAGGAGCCAATTATTAACTTAATTCGGCTGTTAAGTATAACCTCCACCCATACCAATTCGCACGGAGTATCTACTTCGACTTCACTACAAGATAAACCACAACTGACAGACACAAACACTCCACCACCAATTCTGCATAATCTGTCTTTCCTGAACACCGTCTGAGACTTCGTAAAAATTTCTGCAGAACTTATTTCAGGCTTTAGCCAGCTTTCTGTACCTATAACGATATCGGCTTCTGTGCTTTCTATTAGCGCTTGAAGCTCAGGGACTTTTCCAGCGCAACTACAACAATTTACAACTATAGTTCCGACTGTTCCTTGATCCAAGCACGTCCTGTAATTGCCAAGCACCCTTTGACATTGCAGCCCATCCCGCACTTTCCCGAGGCCTTCTAACCTAAAAAACCGCCCAGTCCACGCCGCACAGCCTCCGATACCCGTGTAGCCGCCAGCTGAGTGTAGTGAACTCCTGACCTATTCAGCGGAACCCGAAACCCCACCACCCTATGCCGCAAGTCAAGGAATCTGCAGCCAATACGGTCGCAAAACCGTCTGAGCCTCTGATTCAGACCCTCCACCCGGCTCAGCACCAAAGGTCCGCAGTCGGTTCTGTCAACGATGCTGCAGATGGTGAGCTCTGCCTTCATCTCGTAAGCAAGACCGGCAGCTTTCACCAAATCAGATAGCCGCTGGAATCCAGAGAGAATTTCCTCAGATCCAAAGCGACACACGTCATTAGTGCCGACATGTGCCACCACCTGCAGCTGGCTGCACCCTTTGCTCTTCATGGCATCCGGAAGGACCCTTTCCACATCAGGAATGACTCCTCCCGGAATGCACACGGAGTGCACACTGGATTTCTTCCCCTCCTTAGCCGCCGTATCCCTAAGGGGCCCCATTATGCGCCTAACATTGGAGCTCCCAACTACCAGTAAGCCCACTCTCTGCGATTGTCCGGACCTTGAAGGCTGAGAATGATCCTCTGAAACAGGGCAGGCAGCTGCATCTGGCTCAGCCAGAGACAGTGCCTGAAACCGGTTTGTCAGACGCACCGGGGAGGCTTTCTGATCAGCCTCCGGGGACGCCTTTCGCTGCCTGCCACAAACATAAACATACCGGAACAGCATAATACATATCGTCATCATAACATCATAAAACCTCAGCCAAATCACAAAATCATCTTAGCTTTCTGCAATAACTTCAAAACCTAAAAAATATTCTCTGCTCATTTCAACAGTGTCATCTACCTCAAACGTACTTTAAAAATTATCATCCCATACCAAATACATCATTAAAAGCTCTCATAGTATCACAACGGTTCCGAAAAATATGAACATTTCACAAAGTACAGACCAAATACAATTTCATAAGTGTGAAATTATCCAACTGTGTAATTGCGTAAACATCTGTCACTGATGTAGTAAAATAAATGTTTGTCTCTCCCAGTTAGATGATCAGATAGCTGTGTAATTAATGTGTTAGAAGAATATGGTACCGATGTGTAAAGTTGTATAAGCAAATACCATATTACCTAGGGTTCCTTGTGCTTGCTACACACATGGTACTCAAAGTAAGCGTGTACCCCCGTGAGGATTAATGTAATTATACCCTCAGGTGTTACATATTACAGGAATGGAGTGAAATGTATCACGGAAAACTTTCTTTGTAATTCAAAAATCTTGAAAAATAAATGGTTCAAGTACAAAATTAATCACTCAAATGTGTGTCCTGTAGCGCTAAATGTGCGTCTTCCTGTAAGATAATTCTGTGGAAGTGTCGTAGTTATCATCCTCCGAAAGCTAAGTTCTGCAGAAGTCAATGTACTTACCTCTTGATAAACAAAAGATAAATGCTTTGCCTATAAATATCTTAGTTATTACGCTTATTGCCATGATGAAGAAAGTACTGTGCCGTAACGTATTGTTGTGCTATGGAAAAGGCTGTCTCATTGTAGCTATACCACAAAAGGTACTACTAGAACATGTTTTCCTTTCCAGAAGAATTCAGAAAACACCGCAAAAGCAACACTGTAAATTGTCACTCATTAGTAGCGTCGTGATAAAATCGTATAGCTGTCAAATAAACCAAATACTAAGTCATCTTTAATGTCACAAAAACTACTTGAAATAAGGAATGTCTTTTCAAGTAAACCAAAACGTTGCATTAAAATCTCATTAGCAATATATGTTCTAAGTATGTAAGCCTTATAGTCGTTAGTAATCGTGCAATCATCAAGCAAGAATGTACACACACTCAATGACACTGTGTCGTCTGTTCACTATAACAATGCATTCGTAATTTATGTTTAAATATGTTCCCTACGTTCTAGACTGGATAGTTAACTTCAAAACATTGTTCCATGTTAACAGTTTCTCAGTGTGACAAAGCATACTAGTAGTGTGAAGTGAAAAATTTTATGGCAAACACAAAGTTAAAAAGCAGATTATCTCTCAATAAACGGTTTTACATGTGAAATATGGTGCAATCCTTTACTCTTCATAGTACTCAGAGTTTCAACTTGAGCGCAATTATCATGCGGTAAACGTCGGTAAAGAATACTGGAGTTTTTCTCAAGTTTAGCGCCTATGTTATTTTCCTCTGAGCTAGCCGGCGCACGTGGTTGCCTGCGGTACGAGTCATTGTCTGCTGTCTCTCTGTTGGCGTGCGTCGTTATTGGGATTAGGAGACCTAACTTCTACAAATTCACCTTGCCGAGAGGGCCCAGCTCTGTTTGAATCCCGCCATTTCTGATTAAATTCCGGTCTGTCGTTATGATTATATCGTCTGTCGTCTTGTCGGTAGTTCCTGTAGTTTCTTTCTTGTCGGTTAAGTGGTGGAGAATTTCTCCCTGAATTATCACTGCGCGGTGGACCCTTGCGTCTGAAATTATTCTGCCTCCCGTGATAATAATAGTTCTGGTTGCCATATTGTCTGTTACTATAATTGTCTGTGTAATATTCATTACTACGGAAATGCGATCTTTCTCTGCACCTATTACTCTGCCAGTGGTTGTCATATGGGTGGTGTCTGTTTTGGTCACGATTTGTGTTGTGAGAATAGCCTTGTCGTGTCCAGTTATTGTTTCTTTCATCGCGGAATTGCAACGGATGTGACCTGTAGTGACTGTTTTCCTGTTTTCGCAACCCGCGACTGTCTGTGTCAATTTCTAATTCTTGTAAGAGTCCCTGAAAAGCTTCAATGTCGTCTTTGCAACGCCCTGCCAAAATAATATTCCTTACATGTTCTGGCAATTTCATTAAGCAAATGCGGATGAGTTCTGAACGACTGTATGGGTTTGAAAGATATTGATTCTTATGCAACATGTCTTCAAAATATTTGACAAGACTGGAAAATGCAGATTGTTCAAAGTGTTTCATCATCATGATGCTATGTTTTACTCGGTCTTGTGTAGCTTGAAACCAATATGCTGTGAGGAATGCATGATAAAATTCTCCCTCACTGTGACAATCGTGAATGACCGATCGCATTCTCACAGTTGGTTCATTCTCTAAGTAACCACATATAAATTCTAATCTGTGCTCTAATGACCAGTTAGGAGGAAAACAATGAGAGAATTGATGGAGCCACGCTTGTGGATGAATGTCGCTGCCAGAATTCCTAAATGTTTTGAATTTACGTGTAGTAATGAACAGCTTATAGTCAAAATCATTATGTCGGCATGTCGCATGTCAGTCATTGTTACATTGTTTAGGCGGTTCCCTCTCAAAATTCGGTGTACCTTGCTAATTTCTTTCATAATTTTCGAAGTGCCCTGTGTTATTATTTTGTGGCTGTTCCGTATTTCTATGTCTCTCTTCCCGTATTGGAGCACGAGTGTCGTCTGACATACGTAATTCTTGTATTACCTGTGTCAGCTGATCTTGTACTTCCCGGATTTCTCTTTGGTATTGCGTATTAATTTGATTCTGATTTTGTTTGAATTTCCTAATTTGTTCAAACTGTTCTGTGTCATTAAAGACTACGGGTTTTGTGTCATTCAGATTATCATCTACCTTCGTAGATAAATTATTTAACTGATCCGAAAGATCAACTACTTTCTCTGATAATCAACTGATTTCCTCCATGTGTCTTTCTGAACCAATTTTCAGAGTATCTACTGTGTCCTTTAAGTTTTCCTGAGTTTTTGAAAGTTGCGTAACCGAATCAGTAGATGCAACTGAGTCAATTTTAGCTTGCAAGGTCTCATGATTTTCATGAACAATAGTTTGCAGTTCTTTTATGGCTGATTCGTGATTCTGTAATGCATTTTCATACCGCGAAAAAATAGGTTGAAAATGCTCACAAATTTGTGTTTCTACGTCATTACAGACTTTTTGTCATTTATATTCTATTTTATGTAACTCAGTAGTTAAATCTTCACGTGTTTGTTCAAGCATATGTTCCACTGAGTTCAACTTTTGAAGCTTTTGTTCCATTGTGTCTAACTGTTGCTGTGTTTGTCTCTGGTGTTGCTCCATTGTGTCTAACTTTTGAAGCTTTTGCTATGTTTGTCTCAGATTTTGTTCCATTGAGTCTAACTTCTGAAGATTTTGTCCCATTTGTTTCTGATTGTGTTCCATTTGTTGCATTAATTGCAATAATAATGTATTGGTGTCTGGAATCTGTTTCTCTATGCTTTTTGGCAATGCATTTTCACCGGCAACATTCACATTTTGACAGGCAGAAAATGTGTCTTGACTCATTTGAGAAAACGGTGAGGACCCAAACCCTAAGTCAACAGTATTTGCAATATTGTGTTCTGTCATTTCGGATTCCTGAGGTGAGCTGTTGCCGACCGATCGATCGATAATTGTTTGTTCACTACTTGTTTCATTGTCTACACCATTATTTGCCGCCTGCTCCATTTCCCTATGCACAATTACCAAATTAATACATCGAATGTCTGTTAATTCACTACACAGTGGTGCTGATAAGCTACACTCGTCGTCACTATTATGTCTCAGTTTACTATGGAGCCTAGTGTTACGTTTTTCACACGCCATTATTGTCACAGTATTTCACACGATAACACAGAAAAACACAATTTGAAGAGCAAAAATAAGAGAACACATTAACACAGCACTGAAAATAATTTCTAGTTAATTGCAAGCGCAGCTGCGAAATACTTGGTGCAAATCTACATGCATGCCACAACTGTTTTACTGTACAACAATGAAAGACTGCAACTACAAAGGAGATTCTCTGTACATTTTACACGCTAGCAATAAACGATAGCTACACTAATTACACAAACTACAAGAAAAAAATCAGAAGATTCCAGTGACGTATCCTCGGCTAAGGGTCGACATATGAAACGTCCACTTAAAAATAATACTGTGCTTCAACCGACACACAATATATTTTATTTATTTATTTATTTATTTATTTTGCGCAACGCAATCTGACTTTCAGTAATCCCTAGAAGAGAATGGCCCTGACTAACATTAACCTATACGTTTCACAAATCACTTACCTCACAAAAGTCTTCGTTACTCGAACTACTGCAAGACAGCGAGCGCCACTACTGCCAGCTAACTAAGAGATTCAAGCAATGGAAGGCACTTACTACTGATAGGCATAGTTAGCGAATGAAAGATTTTAATAGACAACAAACAATGTATTTACCGTAATAGTCATAATATATATAGCAGTTCATGACATCCAGTCTTACAAATTTCAAAACTCCGCCATGTCTCTCCCCACATCCACCACTGCTGGCGGCTCACCTCCAACTGCTCAACGCTACGCGCTGTTAACATCAAGCCGCCCAACACTACAATGGCGAGTATTACAACAATGCCAACCACCCACTGACTGCACACAGCACAGCCAGTGATTTTTCATACAGAGCGCTATGTGGCGAAAAAAACCAAAACAACCTACTTACAGTGTATCTGTGGCCGCATGCACAGTGTTTAAAAGGACGGAGCAAGTGTTCAAGTGTCAGTCACCTCGCCTCACTCTGAAGGCGACTGGACGGTACACAGCAAAAATATTACAAGAAGTGAAACTTACGCGGCTGCACACCCGAAACTTTATGGAACGAATTGAGCTCATGTCACGCTTTTATGGTATTATGCTTGCGCTTGCTTGTTTGACATGGCACGCAACAATATTCATTTCGTAATGGCTAGACACTGGTACTGTATTTTCGGATCACAAACGTTGGCAGTGGCCACATGCAAAACACTCGTGGTTCGAAGTCGATCAACTCCTTGCGGGCTTTAGCTGATCCAGTCGTAGCTAGCATTCGTTCAGGAGGTTATGAAAAATTCAAAACTATACCACAGTATATAGACTGACAACGAAAATGAAATTGTTGATGTCCTATTATACATCTCTGTTCGGAGGTGTGTTTATGTACATAAGAAGTAATCTAATATCTAGTGAGAAGTACAGATTACCAATGAGCAATAACGTTAGTGAAGAAAAGTATTAAAGGTAGATCAAAATGGTCATTGGTTGCTTTTATAGACCCATACCTCAGTAGCAGTAGTGGCGGAACTTTCAAGGGGAAACTTGGAGAATATTTCATATAAATTTCCTGGTCATGCTATAGAATTAGGTGAGGACTTCAACTTAACAGCTATAGTCTGCGAGACTCAAGGGATTTGGGTGGATAGTGGGGACGACTGGAAATGGTGTGAAATTGTTTTAAACGTCTTATCCGAAAACTAAGGGTGGGGAGCACTTCCGGGCGTCATCAAAAGAGATGACCCTTTTAATTTCAGGATCGGGACATGGAACGTAAGAACACTTTGAAGAGCAGGAAACCCAGAAAATCTGAAGATAAACATGGACAAATATGAAGTGAACATAATGCGTTTAAGTGAAGTGATGTGCGGTGGACAGATAGTGGTAAAACAGTGTCAAATGATTACACAATAGTTTCGTTCAGTAGAAAATGTTTTGAACGTGATGTAGTAATAGCGATGGGGAATCAAATGGTGCAAAGTGTGACTAAAGTGGTGTGCTATAGTGATCGTTTAATGTTTGCAAAAATAAGTGCAGAACCAGTGGACTTTCTGATAGTTCAAGTGATGAAGAAGAAGCTGAGAAAATGTACAGTGAAACAGAAGACATCATCGACTGTGAAGGGAGAGGAAGAGAAAATAGTACAATCATAGACGAAAGGAATAGTATGGGTGGACGCGGTAGTGAAGCAAACATCGTGGGACAGTATGGATGAGGAAGAAGAAAAGACAGAGGAGGAGAACTAGTGGAATCCTATGAGTGAAACAATTTGGTGGTGATGAACACTTCGTTCAAGGAAAAGAAGAGTAAATTGAAAAAATGAAAAACCCCAGATCGACTACAGACTCGTCATACTGAGGTTTAGAGGCAGTGTGAAAGATTCGAAGACAACAGCGGCTGCTAGGCTGGCAACGTTTTGGCTGCATCAGCACAACTGAACAGCATCCTGCAGGTTGGGAGCAGAAAGCAGAGAACGGACCTCAAATAGCTAAGAGAGTACGATTAGGCAGTAGAAGAATACTCCAACCAACAATTTAGTGAAGTGAGAGGTAAAAATGCAACTGTGGAAGTGCAGTGGTGAAATGATAAACAGTTTTTGTTGAATACTTTGAAGAGTGAAGTTAGGACGGAAGCAAAGAGAGCGAGGAAACTTTGGATCACCAATGAGATTCTTGAGAAAATGGAGGGAAGGAGGAAGTGTAAAAATGTTGAACAAGGAGAATACAGAAGACTTAACAACGTATTCAGGAGAGAAACAGAAAAACCGAAGAGAAAGTACGTAGAAGAAATGTGTGGAACAACAAAGAAGAGGAAGGTGTGACCTCGTGTACTAGAAAACGAAGGAGCTGAGAGGGAGTGAGAACAAAGGAATAAGGATCTTCGGTATAAAAGACTATAGAGGATTAATATTTACTGAACAACCGGAGGTTCTGAAAATTTGGGAAGTATACGTATAGGAAATCTGCGAGAAGGAACATCGCCCTCAAGAATTAGAAATAGAGACACGGAAGTAAAGAAGGCGATTACGTGCATAAAGAGGAGGAAAGCTGCAGGAAACAACGACATACCGGTGGTTTTGTTGAAAGAATCCTGAAACGGAGGTTTGAAAGTGCTGACGTCAGTCATCTACAAACTCTACGAAACTGGAGAATGGCCCATTTGGATTTAGGAAAGGAATAGGAACCAGAGACGCAATCCGCATGGTGAGGGTTTTGTCGGAGAGAGTTTTGGCTGTTAATGAAAAAGTTTGGCTTTGTTTTACAGACTGGCAGAAGACCTTCAATAAACAAGACAAAACTGGTCTATATCCTTAAGGAGATATGACTCAACTGGAGAGGCCAGGGACTAATTCTCAACTTGTATCTGGGACAAGGAGCAAAGGAGCGAGTGAACTACGGAGAAATAGTGTGAAAACACTAAGAGGAGTCAAACAAGGATGCTATCTATCCTATCACCTAGTCTCTTAAACCTGTATGGAGAATGTCTGGGACCGCACGGGATTAGCCGTGCAGTCAAAGACGCTGCAGTCATGGACTGTGCGGCTGGTCCATGTGGAGGTTCGAGTCCTCCCTCGGGCATGGGTGTGTGTGTTTGTCCTTAGGATAATTTAGGTTATGTAGTGTGGAAGCTTAGGGACTGATGAGCTTAGCAGTTAAGTCACATAGGATTTCACACACATTTGAAAATTTTTTTTTAGAATGGCCGTGGAGAGAAGCAGTGAAAAGATGCCGAAACTTTAGGATATGAGAACGACTCATCGACAGCGAGAAGTATCTACATGACCAGGTAGTGCTAGCCAAAAATCAAAGACAGCTGCAAAATACAAAAACTGGAAGGAAATGTGACATGTAAACCAACATAGAGAAATCTAAAGTTGTAACTTTATTTTAAAAAGATTGTTTCTTTAAGATTACATTGACTGAATGTATGATCTGTGGAATGAGTACTGAAATCGAATTGTCATGCTCCGTGTTGTAAGAGCAAATGGTGTGCTTACTCAGTGTTATTGTTATCAAAACTTTACACGAATTGATTGTGAAATGCAACTCCCAAGGCCAATAAAGAAATACATTCACTGCAAAATACATTTAAACCCTTAGCCATTGAATCATCTGGCCCTGTTCAAAAGTTGGGTCCCTGTGAACATAACAAATAAATTAAATTGTCTCTCCTCCAGAGCAGCAACGGAGTAAAGCGACATATTCTTGTCTCTCATGAAAAACTAAAATATGCTATCTACATGCCCAGTAGTGTGCAATGCTGGCCATAATACTTGAAATGCGTATGAAATTCATTTGGCTGATAAACGAGAACATTTAACAAAATCCCACTTCCTTGAAAAATATACAACCTGGACAGGGAGGCGGTACTGATTATGCTGAATTACTAACACTCAGTTTTTTTAGCAAAATTATGCTGCAAGTTGGGTTTGTCTTTTCAGAAGCATCAGACAACTGAAGTTACATTACTTATTCACAACTGTTTCACAAACAATGAGATTTAAATACCAGGTATTAGCTAACTTCGTTAATCGGACATAACTGCAAATCATCAAATTAATCATAGCTCTGTTAACAAATGTTGGAAACATTATAAAGTGAAATATCTAACTAGCATTTTTATCAAAACAGTTTATGTACATTCTGGGGTTACTCAACAGTTACAATTTGTCAGCCAACTTATCTATAATAACGTGCTGGCAAGAAAACAGAAATCATAATTATTTAACATCTTTACCTTGCTTGTGGGAAGATTTATGCTTACATGTTCAACAATATCGACATGTTGTTGTTGTTGTTGTCATCAGTCCTGAGACTGGTTTGATGCAGCTCTCCATGCTACTCTATCCTGTGCAAGCTGCTTCATCTCCCAGTACCTACTGCAACCTACATCCTTCTGAATCTGCTTAGTGTACTCATCTCTCGGTCTCCCTCTACGATTTTTACCCTCCACACTGCCCTCCAATGCTAAATTTGTGATCCCTTGATGCCTCAAAACATGTCCTACCAACCGATCCCTTCTTCTAGTCAAGTTGTGCCACAAACTTCTCTTCTCCCCAATCCTATTCAATATCTCCTCATTAGTTACGTGATCTATCCACCTTATCTTCAGTATTCTTCTGTAGCACCACATTTCGAAAGCTTCTATTCTCTTCTTGTCCAAACTAGTTATCGTCCATGTCTCACTTCCATACATGGCTACACTCCAAACAAATATTTTCAGAAATGACTTCCTGACACTTAAATCTATATTCGATGTTAACAAATGTCTCTTCTTCAGAAACGCTTTCCTTGCCATTGCCAGTCTACATTTTATATCCTCTCTACTTCGACCATCATCAGTTATTTTACTTCCTAAATAGCAAAACTCCTTTACTACTTTAAGTGTCTCATTTCCTAATCTAATTCACTCAGCATCACCCGATTTAATTTGACTACATTCCATTATCCTCGTTTTGCTTTTGTTGATGTTCATCTTATATCCTTCTTTCAAGACACTGTCCATTCCGTTCAACTGCTCTTCCAAGTCCTTTGCCGTCTCTGACAGAATTACAATGTCATCGGCGAACCTCAAAGTTTTTACTTCGTCTCCATGAATTTTAATACCTGCTCCAAATTTTTCTTTTGTTTCCTTTACTGCTTGCTCAATATACAGATTGAATAACATCGGGGAGAGGCTACAACCCTGTCTCACTCCTTTCCCAACCACTGCTTTCCTTTCATGCCCCTCGACTCTTATTACTGCCATCTGGTTTCTGTACAAATTATAAATAGCCTTACGCTCCCTGTATTTTACACCTGCCACCTTTCGAATTTGAAAAAGAGTATTCCAGTCAACATTGTCAAAAGCTTTCTCTAAGTCTACAAATGCTAGAAACGTAGGTTTGCTTTTCTTAATCTTTCTTCTAAGATAAGTCGTAAGGTCAGTATTGCCTCACGTGTTCCAACATTTCGACGGAATCCAAACTGATCCTCCCCGAGGTCTGCATCTACCAGTTTTTCCATTCGTCTATAAAGAATTCGCGTTAGTATTTTGCAGCTGTGGCTTATTAAACTGATAGTTCGGTAATTTTCAGATCTGTCAGCACCTGCTTTCTTTGGGATTGGAATTATTATATTCTTCTTGAAGTCTGAGGGTATTTCGCCTGTCTCATACATCTTGCTCACCAGCTGGTAGAGTTTTGTCATGACTGGCTCTCCCAAGGCCGTCAGTAGTTCTAATGGAATGTTGTCTACTCCGGGGGCCTTGTTTTGATTCAGGTCTTTCAGTGCTCTGTCAAACTCTTCACGCAGTATCGTATCTCCCATTTCGTCTTCATCTACATCCTCTTCTATTTCCATAATATTGTCCTCAAGTACATCGCCCTTGTATAAACCTTCTATATACTCCTTCCACCTTTCTGCCTTCCCTTCTTTGCTTAGAACTGGGCTGCCATCTGAGCTCTTGATATTCATACACGTGGTTCTCTTCTCTCCAAAGGTCTCTTTAATTTTCCTGTAGGCAGTATCTATCTTACCCCTAGTGAGATAAGCTTCTACATCCTTACATTTGTCCTCTAGCCATCCCTGTTTAGCCACTTTGCACTTCCTGTCGATCGCATTTTTGAGACGTTTATATTCCTTTTTGCCTGCTTCATTTACTGCATTTTTATATTTTCTCCTTTCATCAATTAAATTCAATATTTCTTCTGTTACCCAAGGATTTCTAGCAGCCCTCGTCTTTGTACCTACTTTATCCTCTGCTGCCTTCACTATTACATCCCTCAGAGCTACCCATTCTTCTTCTACTGTACTTCTTTCCCCTATTCCAGTCAATTGTTCCCTTATGCTCTCTTTGAAACTCTGTACAACCTCTGGTTCTTTCAGTTTATCCAGGTCCCATCTCCTTAATTTCCCACATTTTTGCAGTTTTTTCAGTTTTAATCTACAGGTCATAACCAATAGATTGTGGTCAGAGTCCACATCTGCCCCTGGAAATTTCTTACAACTTAAAACCTGGTTCCTAAATCTCTGTCTTACCATTATATAATCTATCTGATACCTTTTAGTATCTCCAGGGTTCTTCCACGTATACAACCTTCTTTCATGATTCTTAAACCAAGTGTTAGCTATGATTAAGTTGTGCTCCGTGCAAAATTCTACTAGGCGGCTTCCTCTTTCATTTCTTAGCCCCAATCCATATTCACCTACTATGTTTCCTTCTCTCCCTTTTCCTACACTCGAATTCCAGTCACCCATTACTATTAAATTTTCGTCTCCCTTCACTATCTGAATAATTTCTTTTATTTCATCGTACATTTCTTCAATTTCTTCATCATCTGCAGAGCTAGTTGGCATATAAACTTGTACTACTGTAGTAGGTGTGGGCTTCGTATCTATCTTGGCCATAATAATGCGTTCACTATGCTGTTTGTAGTAGCTTACCCGCATTCCTATTTTCCTATTCATTATTAAACCTACTCCTGCATT
Source organism: Schistocerca gregaria (assembly GCF_023897955.1). NCBI lineage: Eukaryota > Metazoa > Arthropoda > Insecta > Orthoptera > Acrididae > Schistocerca > Schistocerca gregaria. The sequence continues at coordinate 214,615,803 of NC_064926.1, read as the reverse complement.
ACCCCTATTTGATTTTGTGTTTATAACCCTGTAGTCACCTGACCAGAAGTCTTGTTCCTCCTGCCACCGAACTTCACTAATTCCCACTATATCTAACTTTAACCTATTCATTTCCCTTTTTAAATTTTCTAACCTACCTGCTCGATTAAGGGATCTGACATTCCACGCTCCGATCCGTAGAACGCCAGTTTTCTTTCTCCTGATAACGACATCCTCCTGAGTAGTCCCCACCCGGAGATCCGAATGGGGGACTATTTTACCTCCGGAATATTTTACCCAAGAGGATGCCATCATCATTTCATCATACAGTAAAGCTGCATGTCCTCGGGAAAAATTACGGCTGTAGTTTCCCCTTGCTTTCAGCCGTTCGCAGTACCAGCACAGCAAGGCCGTTTTGGTTAATGTTGCAAGGCCAGAACAGTCAATCATCCAGACTGTTGCCCCTGCAACTACTGAAAAGGCTGCTGCCCCTCTTCAGGAACCACACGTTTGTCTGGCCTCTCAACAGATACCCCTCCGTTGTGGTTGCACCTACGGTACGGCCATCTGTATCGCTGAGGCTCGCAAGCCTCCCCACCAACGGCAAGGTCCATGGTTCATGGGGGGGAAAATATCGACATACCTAAATTAATCTAACACTTGGTGGCTTCAACCAGCACACCACAAAGACTACCTACCAGTGGTCTTTCCCTCACAGACAGCTACCTACAACTGTGCGCCAAGCACTCTCTTAATCCAACACTTGCAGTATGTCTGGGTCTGCGATGTAAAGCCTATCAAAGACATACAACGTTTATAGAATCATGTTCAGGTGCCACATATAAATGTGCCCCAGTGTACTCCTTACACAATGCTCTATCAGGGTTTAACAAATTTGACACACATTTGGAAGTGCCTTGTACAACAAATGTGTGGTAAATTTATCTAACTCTATAACATCATTTAACCTGAAAGAATTGATAGAGCTCAGGTGCACTAGTATAAATCATAATTTGGTTGTAATGTGGAACGAATTGTCTCATAAACAAGGTTGCTGACAAATAAATCATGTAAAGCAGAATCAGTACACAATCCTAGTCGTAAAGATAATAGTATAGGATTGGGCAAGGGAAAGGAGGAGTCATAGTGAAGCATATGAGCATATTGAAGTGACTGCATCATACAGTCTATTTATTTTTGTTTTGTGCAGGTTCAACACCTTAGTAGTGACCAATGTGTATTGCATTCAATGTACCAATGCATCTGAACTGCATATTATTTTCTCACTCATGTGCAGAGATACAAGAGGTACTCGGCAACTGATTGGCAACAACCGTAGTTGGCGATTACCATAATATCAGTAACGTGATGACCAGCATCATCACTGCTCTTCACAGTAGAGATTCTTCTGAGATCCAAACAATATATAAAGTATAAATACCAGTAGTAAATTGTTCCAATACCATGAACAGAGGTAGGAGACTGGATAAGGGAAGGTACGAAAAAGTAACAAAGCTAAGGTGGTGGAACATGACCATTTCTACCTTTGTCAACATCGAGTAATCTATCTGATCAGAAAAGTTCAGTATCTTAATGAAATTATAGACTGGATGAAGCAACAATGCTTTACATCAGAGTGAATAGGCTGAATTGAAAGGGAACTCTGAATAAGACGACATCAATAAGTGTGACACCAGGCTGGCAATCAGATATGAATAACCTAACATGACAGAGACCATCACTAGTTCATAACATTATACTGTGGTTCTCAGTGGTCTTGTATATACAATACTGAGACGTTATTACTTCTTTCTTAAATATACATAGGTCAAAGCAAGTAACAGTATAATCAAGAATTGAAGGCTCCAGGTGTTATTGTATTTGGAATATGGGCAAATCTTAAAAATTAACACATATAAAGAAAATATCAATCAGATGCTTCAAGTGGCGTTTCTACATAAATGCTGATATTAGTAGCTAATAAAATGTTACAGAAATTATATTTTTGGCTCAAAATTGGCCTAGTACATGAAATAAAATAGTACATGAAATGCTGATCTTAGTAACTAAAAATGTTACAGAAAACACCTTTCTGGTTCAAGGTGTCCTAGTTTTAGATAGCATAAACATCAAAGCTGAGAAAGTATCATAAAATATCATTTATCTATAATTTTATATGGCACTCAGAGGCCTATGTATAACCCATAATGAGAATACATAACTCGACACAGCTTTTACAAGAACAAAGTGCATAAATAGCAGTAGTATATAAAAGCATGGTTGTGGGTGAGTACATATTAGACAAATAGATTTATAGAGTTAAAGTATTTTATCATGTGAGTAAAGACACAATATTTATAGGTTGTGTAGCACCCTTAAGGTTTCATAAAACTGTGTATTAAATGACCCATATCTCTAACAATATGCATATCTACAGGGAAGGATAGGAGAATGACTGATAAGAGCAGTGCATTTTATATGTAAAGGAAATGATTAACAGTCAATCGTCATTCGTCTTGAGTGAAGAACTGCTATCGCCAAAGCAAAGAAAAAATGTGATTATAGTACATGCAGGCATGAAGACAGGAGCACTAAGTGCAATACAGCTTAGTGACTATGTAAATTTAATATATTACAGTGGATTAAGAGATAAATATGCAAATATGAGGGTGAACTGCAGAAATAGTGGAACCTGTAAAAGTGATTATTAACCTGAAAAAAAAAGCAGTCATGCATGCTTACATAAGAAGACAGCATCATATGAAGTCTCATAAAGAATGGTGAAAAATGTTTCTAAGCAGTAAAGTTTCTGTGACAGTCTCCTAAAAACAACTCCGATTATTTGGCACAGGGTAAGACAGATTTTCCTAGAAAGGACACAGCACACACAAAATACATATTAGCATCATACAATATGATTATAGAAAATTCATCAATATATTAATATAAGATTCATTACTGGAGTGCAGCTCAGGGCATTAACACTCGTTAAACATCATTATTCCATAAAATCTTATGCATCACATGTGATGAAAATACTCTTATACCTACCACAAAAACAGAAAAAGAAGTTCTTAATACTAGAGCTTTATAGGCAGTCTGCCTAACATACCTAGCACACCATCAGGAAAATGTATATAATGGCCTGCCAGGACACAGAGTGAGTAATGTTAATGGTGTTTAGTATTTCATATAAGCTGCTTATGTCATACTTTCTATGTAATGCAGTTCCTGTTTACTATTATTATGGATCGTTGGGATACTATGGGACTTCGGTACATTTGTTCTACGAAATATACGAAATGGATGAGTATATGTAATGGACATGAGTTACAGGGTACATTGATTTCTTAAATACACATAGGTGAAAGAAAGTAAACAAGTGACATCATCAAATACAGGAGATAAACAGCCAATTAGAGCACAAGACTGGGCGTAAATGAAACATGGCACCATTATCAAATGCAAAGAGTGAATAACCTAACAAATGTAATAATAATTCATCAGCCAATGGCATAAATGTCAGTAGTAATACTATCTTGCATAGGGTGTGCAACGATGTCAGTAGTAATACTATCTTGCATAGGGTGTGCAACGATTGCAAGGTGGAGTAGCATAGCATCGAAAGAATGGCGCATTTCATGGTATCAGCAAAAACAAAATAGCATTGGTGCATATCTGTAGCGTAAATAAAGCGGCTGATAACACAGAAATTTCGTAGGATAAATGCGGTAAAAGTTTTTTTCTGAAATTCTTGCTGCCGAAAGAATCGTGCTTATAATTTCTTTCATAATCGCTGCCGTATTCTTGGCGCTAAAACTTACCTTATTGATATTTCAGTAATTTCTTATTAGTGCTATACGATGGAAATTGAAATTCTGTACATACCGTTCAGGTGTCGCATAACTACAAAAGACATAAAAAAAATTAGACAAATTCAGTGCATCAGTGTCAAAATCGTGCATAGCGTCGCAGTCTGGGAAAGGAAACTAGTACAAAAATTAATTTAAATGATGGCCGAATCTGCAATGTTGTATTTAATTAGCGCAATATAATTGATCCACCTCTATGTTTGGCTTGCCATATCATTTTTTAGATGAATGTAGAAGTGATTAGTTTTGTAAATCAGTATTTTCAAATAAGTCTGCTTGGCAGTTTGGTGCTGGCGATATTCAGCTCGGGTTACGTTATTGTTGATTGATTTGCTGCTGATAACCTGGCGATTAATCTCATAGGATCCGTGCACTGGTGTTAAATCAGATTGGCATTGCAAGTAAAAGGAAGTAGCTTTCACGTCAGTGAGCGTGATATATGCGGAGCAGAGTTTTGTTTTGGTCGGCATTGCCCTACGTTGCTTTGAAGTAAGCTGTGGCGTGCAGCATGCGGTCCGACAGTATTGTTGACCGCGCCACTGCTGGTTTCAAGGACGGCATCTCACTTACCTGCTGCAGATATCATATTTTGTCTGCACGTGGCCTCTATGCTTTCAATAGGCTGTACCAACGATTGAACTCGAACTTAAATAATTTGTAACATTCTCAATGTTATCAGAGTTTTCAGTTTGTATAGGATGTCTGTATATCGGAATCTGTGTGTTTGCTTGTATTAAATAAACAATGGATTGAATATAAAATATTTTCTTCCCCTTGCTTAGTCTGTTGCGAAATTAATTTGGAACTGATTTGACATTGTTCTGACGGGCTGTCTCGTTAGATAGAACTGATTGATCGTAGGTAATAAAATCCTGTTCACACAAAATGACATCTTCATATATACTGGTCTTCTGAATATGCTTCCTACGACGTTGCTTTCGCGGCTTGGGCTTTTCTGTACTGGTGCTGAAAGTATTACTCTGAGCGGTTTCACAAATTTTATCTGAAATATCACAAATGTTGCGTGACAGTGTAAGATCAACTGTGCCAGAAGATAATTTTTTTATGAAAGCTGCTTTCAATTGTAGTTTTCTGACGTAATCAGAGTGAATATGTTGTTCGTTAGAATTAGAAGTGGGCTGTTGCAATAAATTCGAACCGTTGTGACCATCGTTCTTACGGGCAGTGACATCAGATTGGGCTGGCTTATCGTCGATAATAAACCTCTGTCTGCTCAAAATAACATTTACAGCCTTCCTGAAATTCTGAAGGTGATTTCCACGAAGTTGCTGTGTTTACTTTTTTGTAGTAAAAGATATCTTCTTCTTGTATCTGTTAATTTTGTGTTCTGGCTGTGTGTTGTCATGATTACATGTTGCTTTGAAAGTGATCAACGAAATGGTGATATATTGCGTGGTTTCACAGGAATTCGTAGCAATAGTAGATAGAACAGGAGTGTTGTTAGAAAAAATTATGCTTCTCACAGTGGTTCAAATGGTTGAAATGGCTCTGAGCACTATGGGACTTAACTGCTGTGGTCATCAGTCCCCTAGAACTTAGAACTACTTAAACCTAACTAACCTAAGTACATCACACACATCCATGCCCGAGGCATGATTCGAACCTGCAACCGTAGAATACCCGCGGTTCCGAACTGCGCGCCTAGTTCTCACAATGGGTTGCTAACTATGATAGTGAAGCTGTGAGAGATATACGTAGTTTCCTTTTGCGCAATATTAGTTGTACAGTTCAAAGATTCAGTGTAAGGGAAATCGTCTTGCTCTTCAAAAAATTTTGTGTTGTGTCGCGGTGGCAATCTAAAATTTCTGGCATGCGCCACGGAAGGAAACAAAATGGTTCAAATGGCTCTGAGCAGTATGGGACTTAACTGCTGTGGTCATCAGTCCCCTAGAACTTAGAACTACTTAAACCTAACTAACCTAAGTACATCACACACATCCATGCCCGAGGCAGGATTCGAACCTGCGACCGTAGAATACCCGCGGTTCCGAACTGCGCGCCTAGTTCTCACAATGGGTTGCTAACTATGATAGTGAAGCTGTGAGAGATATACGTAGTTTCCTTTTGCGCAATATTAGTTGTACAGTTCAAAGATTCAGTGTAAGGGAAATCGTCTTGCTCTTCAAAAAATTTTGTGTTGTGTCGCGGTGGCAATCTAAAATTTCTGGCATGCGCCACGGAAGGAAACAAAATGGTTCAAATGGCTCTGAGCAGTATGGGACTTAACTGCTGTGGTCATCAGTCCCCTAGAACTTAGAACTACTTAAACCTAACTAACCTAAGTACATCACACACATCCATGCCCGAGGCAGGATTCGAACCTGCGACCGTAGAATACCCGCGGTTCCGAACTGCGCGCCTAGTTCTCACAATGGGTTGCTAACTATGATAGTGAAGCTGTGAGAGATATACGTAGTTTCCTTTTGCGCAATATTAGTTGTACAGTTCAAAGATTCAGTGTAAGGGAAATCGTCTTGCTCTTCAAAAAATTTTGTGTTGTGTCGCGGTGGCAATCTAAAATTTCTGGCATGCGCCACGGAAGGAAACAAAATGGTTCAAATGGCTCTGAGCAGTATGGGACTTAACTGCTGTGGTCATCAGTCCCCTAGAACTTAGAACTACTTAAACCTAACTACCCTAAGGACATCACACGCATCCATGCCCGAGGCAGGACTCGAACCTGCGACCGTAGCGGTCGTGCGGTTCCAGGCTCTAGCGCCTAGAACCGCTTGGCCACTCTGGCCGGCGAAGGAAACAAACTTTGTTCCATGTTGAGACTCAATGTGGCGACTGATGTTTCATTGTTGGCATCATTAATCTGAGGGAAATAAAAGATATTCGTTGAGGTTTGATTTTGCTGTATCAATCTGGTTTGCAAATCGATAGGTGGGAATTTGCATTTATCTGCACAAAGGTTGACTCAAGCAGAAGTGTTTGCACACGATGAAGCGGAAAACTGTGGTTGAATGGAAGTTTTTCACGACAAAAGGCGGCGTTGTATGTTCCACTTTTGGGGTGACAGAAAATTTCTTTACTGTTACTCTCATCATGCTTAATATGGGGCTTGATAAGATCTCTGTTAACTGTTTCAGACTGCGTGGGCGGTTCAACAGAGCGGTCATGTACATCACTCCAGACGGTATTGATAGTATCAATGAAATATAATGAAATTTCTGGCGAGGGAAACTTGGCTTTGTTATCAGATTTAGTAGGCACCATGGGCTCATTAATATTTTCTGAGATTATAAAATTGCAGCTGCAGACGGTAGCGTTGGGGGAAAAACCGACAATTTCATGCTGCTTAGTAGAGGTTTCAGTGTGAAATTCCGTGCGTCTCATCGAGAGTTTTGTTGATCTATTCTGTCACTAACGGATTGGGTTTCATCTGTAAGCTTTTTATAGGCTTCACTATATTGATGTCTTGAAGCATTAATGTCATCTCTCAAAGGTTTGGCTCTATCTGCGCATTGCCTGTCTATAGCTTCAATTTTATCGCAAAGACGTTTTGAACTGGCATCAGTTTTGTTATTTTGTTTAACCATCATTTGCATGAGATTTTGAACCATCCCTTCCATAGTCTTTTGAATTGATGCGTCGGGTGTCACCTGTGTTGTGCTTTGTGATGTGGAGAGGTCATCTGCAACCATGGACGTTTCGTTTGTTACATTATCTGCATTATTACTGCTAATGGAATCTGACGGATGTTTAAAAATAGACTGAATACTTTACACTACTGTGTCCTCTGATATACTATTGGCAATCTGATTAATTGTGTGAAAAGTAGGTAAATCACTGACCTCATTCGGTAAACAATCACGCTTTGAATTGTGCACATCAGCCATGTGCAGATCTGCAGTGCTGGAATCTACCGTCTGATTACTAGTCAAATTATTGGGTGAAATTATAGTGTCAGAAAACTGTTCATTACTCTGGACAACGGAACACGTTTTCTGTGGGTGCTTTGCGACTGTTGCACCGCAGAGTGGTTACTACCATTCTCAACATTGTTGTCCATAATTGGAAAATCATCTATTTCGGTATCTTTAATTGTGAGATGACGCACCGGAACCTTAACTCTTTTGCGCGCCACCGTAAATCACATACAGGGTGCAAATCCAAAGACAACATATTGAACAATAGACTCAATGAAAAACTGGCGCAGCATAAGAATGCCGATGGCTGTGGAAAAATTTTGCACTACTTAGTAAACTGCGTTGCGCCAAAAAAAATCAAATTTTTCACTCTGCAGCGGAGGGTAAGGTGATATGAATCTTCTTGGAAGATTAAAACTGCGTACCGGATTGAGACTCAAACTCGGGACCATCGCCTTTCGCGAGCAAGTGCTCTACCAACTGGGATACTCAAGCACGACCCACGACCGGTACTCACAGCTTCAGTTCTGCCAGAACTGAAGCTGAAAAAAAAAAAAAAAAAAAAAACAGTAAAAGAATCAACGATCAACTTGAACGGATGTCTTGTGACGTCCACCTAGGCCAAACGAACAACAAAGAACAAAATAAAGAAAATTTTTTTTAAAAAAAAGATGGTAGAGCACTTGCCGACGAAAGGCAAGGTCCCAAGTTCGAGTCTCGGGCCGGCACACAATTTTAAATTGCCATGAAATTTACTATTAACTATACAGAGTGGTTGAGAGAACAGAATACATACGAAACGAAGCCAAAAGTAGCGTAAGGAAAGCCATGCGTGAAACAGATTTGAAAGTAAAAGTTCTGTCTATCGACTTGACTGGAAATCCTAGGTAGTTTTGGCCTTACGTTAAATCAGTAAACGAATCTAAGCCATCCGTCCAGACAGTCGGTAACCATAATGGCAATGAAACGGAGGTCAACACAGAAAAGGCCGAAATACTAAACGTCTTTTTCCAAAACTGTTTCACAGAGCAAGATCGCACTGTAGTGCCTTCTTTCAATCGTCGCGCGAAATACAGAATGTGTTGATGAGATAGAAAAAGAACTGAAATCCCACAACGGAGGGAATGCCACTGGACCTGACTGGGTACCTGTACGCGAAAGAACTTGCCCCTCTTGTAGCAGTAGTGTAACGTAACTCTTCGGAGAAGTAAAGGCTTCCTGATGACAGAAGAAAAATCACAAGTCATTCCCGTGTTCAAGAAGTGCTGGCGATCAGAGAGACAAAGCTATAGCCTTACAGTACACTTGTTCGCCCACTGCTTGAATATTGCTCACCAGTGTGGGATCCGTACCAGATAGGGTTGATAGAAGAGATAGAGAAGATCTAACGGAGAGCAGCGCGCTTCGTTACAGGATCATTTAGTAATCGCGAAAGCGTTACGGAGATGGTAGATAATCTCCAGGGGAAGACTCTGCAGGAGAGACGCTCAGTAGCTAGGTACGGGCTTATGTTGAAGTTTCGAGAACATACCTTCACCGAGGAGTCGAGCAGTACATTGCTCCCTCCTACGTATATCTCGCAAAGAGACCACACAGAGGCATACCGACAATATTTCTTTCCACGACCGATTGAGGTACCCAAAGTACCCCCGCCACACATCGTCAGGTGGCTTGCAGAGTATGGATGTAGAAGTAGAAGTTATCCCTGAACAATCTCAGAAAGTTTCTCGGTGGAGTTCTGGTTCATTTTCTATGAAGAACACCTCTCTCAAATGCCTTCGTCTACATAAATTGCTCTGTAGATTGCGGAGAAGGGAATGCCAGTAAGGTTGGTGGTCTAGGTACAGGAAGTTAAGAACATTGTCTATAGCGAAGGGGCTGCGATCAGATAGTCTCATCAGGTGAAAGGACGTAACGGCTCGCTGCTCAGAGATGCGAGGGGCTGGAGCGATAAGATAGGGATCGCTGATGTGAGTGGCAATAAGGGGACCCGCGCAGTGGCGGCTGCCAGCATCCAGTGTACCGGAGTCCCCACTCGCTGGAGCCGAGCCGAGCAGGCATGTGAGGTACGGGCAGTCCGTGCAGGGAGGAGAGGAGTGTCTCAACCCAGTAAAATGCCACGCTGCGCTGACTTTCAGTCCGAAAACTGACATCACTTGACTATATACTCAAAGCTTCAGAGACCACCTGGTTGCGCGTGCTTTACCATTCTGTAAGTACACTACTGGCCATTAAAATTGCAACACCACGAAGATGACGTGCTACAGACGCGAAATTTAACCGACAGGAAGAAGATACTGTGGTATGCAAATGATTAGCTTTTCAGAGCATTCACACAAGGTTGGCGCCGGTGGCGACACCTACAACGTGCTGACATGAGGAAAGTTTCCAACCGATTTCTCATACACAAACAGCAGTTGACCGGCGTTGCCTGGTTAAACGTTGTTGTGATGCTTTGTGTAAGGAGGAAAATGCGTACCATCACGTTTCCGACTTTGCTAAAGGTCAAATTGAAGCCTGTCGCGATTGCGGTTTACCGTTTCACGACATTGCTGCTCGCGTTGGTCGAGATCCAATGACCGTTAGCAGAATATGGAATCGGCGGGTTGAGGAGGCTAACACGGAACGCCGTGCTGGATCCCAACGGCCTCGTATCACTAGCAGCCGAAATAACAGGCATCTTATCCTCATGGCTGCAACGTCTCGATCGCTGAGTCAACAGATGGGAACGTTTGCAAGACAACAACCAACTGTACGAAATGTTAGACGACGTTTGCAGCAGCATGGACTACCAGCTCGTAGACCATGACTGCGGTTACCCTTGACAGGAGCGCCTGCGATGGTGTACTCAACGAGGAACCTGGGTGCACGAATGGCAAATCGTCATTTTTCGGATGAATCCAGGTTCTGTTTACAACATCATGATGGTCGCATCCGCGTTTGGCGACATCGCAGTGAAGGCACATTGGAAGCGTGTATTCGTCATCGCCATACGGGCGTATCACCCGGCGTGATGGTAGGGGGTACCATTGGTTACACGTCTCGGTCACCTCTTGTTCGCATTGACGGCACTTTGAACAGTGGACGTTACATTTCAGATGTGTTACGACCCGTGGCTCTGCCCTTCATTCGATCCCTCCGAAACTCAACATTTCCGCAGGATAATGCACGACCGCATGTTGCAGGGGCTGTACGGGCCTTTCTGGATACAGAAAATGTTCGACTGCTGCCCTGGCCAGCACACTGTCCAAATCTCTCACCAATTGAAAAAGTCTGGTCAATGGTGGCTGAGCAAGTGGCTTGTCACAATACGCCAGTCACTACTCTTGATGAACTGTGGTATCGTGTTGAAGCTGCATGGGCAGCTGTATCTGTACACGCCATCCAAGCTCAATGCCCAGGCATACCAACGCCGTTATTACGTACAGAGGTGATTGTTCTGGGTACTGATTTCTAAGGATCTATGCACCCAAATTGCGTGAAAATATAATCACGTGTCAGTTCTAGTACAATATATTTGTCCAATGAATACCCGTTTATCATCTGCATTTCTTCTTGATCTAGCAATTTTCATGGCCAGTAGTGTAGTTGCTATGACGTGTATTACGCTTACCTGAGCACATATCGCTAGCCTGACCACAAATCGCTTGCTTATTCCCATTTTGTTTGCCTTCTTTGTTATTTTTTGATTGTTGTTTTGTATTTTGTACTGGAATTTATTTATTTTTATATAAATATGATATGGCAATTTCAGAGATTTTACTGGTCTCATACAGATATGATTTTATACATACAGACAGAACTTGTACCAAGGCTGGGATTCGAACCCAGATCTCCTGCTTACTAGGCAGGTGCGTTAGCCACTAAGCCACCATCGCACAGCCGTTCGCACAACTTCACGGATTACCCTGGCACGCCTCCCTCCTCCATCTAAATTCTCACTGGCGCCCCAGTCTGCTTTAAATTCCCCCCTCACACACGAACAGAACTGACGAGGCTCTCCATGTTCTGGAACAGCTTCGAACGTAAAGGGAGGATCCAGCCTGAAACCCAGGTGCAGGTTCTTACACGAATGAAATGACACGATTTCATAGACTTTACTGGTCTCATATAAATATGATTTTATGTATAGACACTGAAGCGCTGAGTGAAAACTTGGTCAAAAAATGGTTCAAATGGCTTGAGCACAATGGGGCTTAACTTCCAAGGTCATCAGTCCCCTAGAATTAGAACTACTTAAACCTAACTAACCTAAGGACATCATACGCATCCATGCTCGAGGCAGGATTCGAACCTGCGACCGTAACGGTCGCGCGGTTCCAGACTGTAGCGCCTAGAACCGCTTGGCCACCCCGGCCGGCTGAAAACTTGTACCATGGCCAAGAAGACGGGTCTCCTGCTTACTATGCTGTTGCGTTAGCGACTAAACAACCTTTGCTACGGTCGCAGGTTGGAATCCTGCCTCGAGCATGGATGTGTATGATGTCCTTATGTTAGTTAGGTTTAAGTAGTTCTAAGTTCTAGGGGACTGATGACCGCGGATGTTCCATTGTGCTCAGAGCCATTTGAAGCATTTTTTTGACTAAGCCACCTTGATTTGCTGTTAAAGAGAAGAGTACAGTAAGCAGATTCGAAATGATGTAGGTTGTAGTAGTTATTCTTGTACGGCACAGTGTGGACAGCAGCATCAAACGATTCTTCTCACTGAAGATCACAACAACAGCATTGCTATGGTGTTGATTGTAACTGTTTCATTAGTGTATTCCTTGCTCCTTATGTTAGTTTAAGAAAAACGAATCTCCGTAACATATAGACGCGAGAAACGTAGAATATCTAAACTCTTGAACAGAATTTACAGGAGTTTACAGGAGTTTATGATTGTAATGGCCTTTTTCTGTATTCCTAAAACTCGCTTATCTGCTGACAAATTACCCCCAGAATATGTCTCGATATTTAAGCTGGGGAAAAGTAGGCATAATAGGTACTCTTAATTCTTTTTTCACCTGACTTTCATGTTTTAAATAACAGCGAATCTGGTGCTGTTTATATTTTCAATCAGAAAGTCAATAACGGAGTTAATAAGTATGCTCAGACAGGATGCTGATCATATACCTAGATCTCAAATTGACATGACAGGCACACATTCAGCAGATATGTAGCAAGTTATTAAAAGTGGTTTGGTTCAAATGGCTGAGCGCTATGGGACTTAAGATCTGAGGCCATCAATCCCCTAGAACTTAGAACTATTTAAACCCAGCTAACCTAAGGACATCACACACATCCATGCCCGAGGCAGGATTCGAACCTGCGACCGTAGCGCCTAGAACTGCTCCCCCACTGCGGCCGGCTAAAAGTGGTTTCATCATTTACAAATTATAAGCCAAGAACACTTGCCTATATGCTACACATTCTTCTGTTAAAATTTTCTTCTTTGTATTAGTTTCTGTGGAAACTATGCTGTCACTAATAGTTTTCCTGTGGCTAAAGAAAACGACCAGTGCTATGAACGGGACACTGATTACGTGATTGAATCATACAGGGTATACTTTTCAGTGATTTACAACGTTAGCTGTATGTCCACTGTACGATAAGAAAAAGACTTATTCCAAAAGCAAACAAAAGTTGGGGCAGTCATTGTCAGAAAGACATCATGTACACAGACTTGACTCTGCTTGTGATAGTAACCAAACTTTCGATTTTAGACTGATTGTGAATCAATGTTAATACTTTTAACTTCACTGGGATGAAGATGTCAGTGATCTACCATTACCAGTTATACGGACGCATAGAAAAACATGACAGTTTCGTGTCCTTCATCAAACACTGACAGTGAAGTGTTTATGAAATTTTAAGGTTGTGTACTTGATCTAGACAAAGAATTACACAACATTAATTTATGAACATAGAATAATAATTACATTTAACATATCCATAAAATCTATTAAAAGTGATCCCCAGTGTGCCACTGGTCTATAGTATGGTCTTCTTGTGTTAATTTTGCGAGAAAAGCTTCAGTAATACATTTCTCAGTATTTAATGCTCAATGTCAATTAACGTGACCACTTACATTACAACAATTGTTGACTACTGTTTAGTCTTGAGTCGTCTTCTACAGCGGGGTCACACACATCTGTTACAAAAATAGCATTCACGCGCTTTTTTTTATCATGCGAAAGTTCTTAAGCACAACTGAAATGTAATTACCACCATAATTTCCCCTTTTATAGCAGTCAGCTATTTCAGTATACTCGATAATTTATTTAGTACGTATGAATAACTGAGGGATCAACATGAGGAAAAGTATACAAATTTTATAACTTTATAGCTATGAATGGACAACCACATTCCACTCGAACATAAGAGTTTCGCGTCAGCTATTCATCTCTCATTGCACACAGGCGGATACGGTGTCCATCTGGTAGTCACGTGATGTCGGTTTTCGGTCCAAAACGTCAATGCAGCAGGGCGTTTTACTGGCGCGAGACACTCCCAGGGAGCGAGCGACGTAAATTCGGCGGCGCATCTGCTTCAGAGAGGCGATGAGTACTCTGACCTGCAGATGTTTAGACAGCTAGCGAAATTTAACGTCCGGCCACTAGAGATATTTTGCCGGAATACCGCAGAACGTAAGCATTGGAAAGCGGTCCAAAGTAAACTTCGCTTGAAAATTTATAAGCATACCATTAATACCCAAGATCTAGACCATTTATAAAGCACTGTCAGTTTGGAACGCCAAAAAGAAGAAAACTGAAATGTGGGACCGTTCCCTTTCAAAATCTGTTTATCCCAGAAAACTCTCACGTTCACTGAAGCTCGGTTCGCACTTGCAAGTTATTGCAGCAATTTACTTGCGCGGAGGAACATGCCGGGCGATTTGAGATTGCAAACATATCGCCAAGTCGACTTGCGACCGTAGCAATTTATTGCGGAAGTGACTTGCTGCATGTTTTCCTCTTCCATTGTGAACACCACGCAGGAAGTATCTGCAAGTAACTTGCAGCTTTTAGGATTTATTTCTATTTCCTGCAAGTAAGAAGCGCAAGTTATAGTAAGTATGTCGTCTGCATAACACTCATATTTAACATTTAACTTAATGTGGTGACTTAATTTTGAGCAACCATCTTACGTATTATAAACGGGAATGGATGAAGCAGGATACAGAACATTTTACTGAAGCCGTGGAGAGCTACCGCGAAATATGGAACGTGCATAACCAGGACCTCAAGGACAGAGTGAAGAAGATGAGCGCATTAAATGCGATCTCGTCGATATTCGACACATCTGTGAAAGAAGTACAGAGAAAGTAGCATAACTTGAAGACACAACCCCTTTGCCACCTGCATCCACGCGCTTGTTGTTTTAGGAGTCTAGAAAAAGACGATGTGTAATTATTACATGTTCTATTTAATTATCTTGCCACTTTCAATTTTATGAGCATTAGAAAAAAAAAACATTTTTATAAGCACATCTTTCTTTAAAATGTAGTTTATGTCAATAAAAATTTAATTTCATTCTTGTGTTTTCACATGCCTTTAAATAATTTTCTCTTTTCAAGACGTCAAAAATGCCTCTACATACATCGGGTACAATCAGAGAAATCGTGCTGACGGAAGTATGAAAGAAGACAGTACATTAGGGACTTGTATGAGTGTCCTACAACGAAGAGATTTCAAAATTCAAACTTTTTTTGGTTGTATGTTTTACATAAATAAATGAAATGCCTATTTTATTCGTATCTCACCTGTAGCAACTCGTATAAATCGTACAGTGACTAGCAAACAGTCCTTTGCTGAAATAGCAGTACGGAAGTTTGTGTCTCATTTTGATATGACGGGCGCTATTAACATCAACAAATACTCCAGATCATCTGAGGACATTCTGCACATGTTTTCAAAAGTATCAATGCTCTCGATACTAAGTTCTTGCAAAAGGTTATTATAGGCACCATTTTGCTATCTTCTCATTATCCGCTCCCTAACCCAAATACTTCTCTTTTTCTTTTTCACGTTTGTCATTACAATTACAAGAGCTGCAGCATATGTCACCCACCTATTTGTAATTTTATGCTTCGGCTGACACTCGTAGTTGTACTGAAAGCATACGTAAACAGTATCAGCAAGTTGCTGACGCAAGTTTCTTGCCAAAGAACTTGCGGAAGAACCTTGCTTAATTCTTGCGCTGCTATGTAAACACAGCTGCAAGCGGCTCGAAATAACTTGCAGCAATAACTTCTGCAAGCGAATTGCTAGTGTAAACCCAGATTAACGGCCGCTGTCAGTTTTCGTGACCGGAGCCGCTACTTCTCTATCAAGTAGCTCCCCAATTGGCCTCACAAGCGCTGAGAGCTCCCCGCTTGCCAGCAGCGCTCGACAGACCGGACGGTCACCCATCCAACTGTTAGCCAAGCCCGACAGCGTTTAACTGCGGTGATCTGACGGGAACCTGTGTTATCACTGCGTCAAGGCCGTTGCTATCGTCCAAGTAGGTGGGTATTATTTCTGATTAAGCGAGGTCCCACTTTAGAGGGGACGTATCTAAAACTGGATAAAATGTTGAAATTTTTTTGCTACCAGATATTCTGTAGCATGTGAGAAATATTGTCTCCAGTTTTCAGAGTTTAATTGATGCTGAGAATAATGTAAAACCCATCTTGCTTTAACCAATGCACAGTACAGCGCCCCCTTTTCTACACGACTCTGCCCTTGTTTGCGATATTTTGTTATTTCCTGGCATCAGGAAAGACATCGGTAGCTTATAAAACGCTGTTAGCCCATTTACGACGCGATTAATTACGATTTGCTAAATAAACGCACACATGGTTGTACACAATACCTGAACGAAAGACTGAATTATCTCATTTAGAAGGGATGCCCGAAGACAAAGTGTTGCTCATCCTATGATGCAGAAAGATTGAGCGATGCTGCCTCTATGGCCATCCATAATGGATTTTGTTCACGAGCTGACCTCTCAGTTATGTCCCATAAATGTTCAATGGGATACATATCGAGCAATCTGGGCGGCCAAATTATTCGCTCTCTCGAACTGATCAGAATGCTCTTCAAACCAATCGCGAACAGTTTTGGCCCGGTGACATGACGCATTGTTGTCCATAAATTCCATCGTTGCCTGGGAAGTCCATGAATGGCTGCAAATGGTCTCCAAGTAGCCGAACAATGCAAGGGCAATGATAGGTTCATTACGTATAAACACAGCCCCCTCCACTATCGAGCCACCACCAGCTTGCACAGTGTCTTGTTGACAACTTGGGACCATGGCTTCGTGGGTTCTGCGCTACACTCGAACTCTACCATCAGCTCTTGCCAAGTGAAATCGCGACTCATCTGACCAGGCCACTGCTTTCCAGTTGCCTAGGGTCCAACAGATATGGCCACGAGCCCAAGAGGCGCTGCAGGCGGTATCATGCTGCTAGCACAAATGGCTCAAAGGGCTCTGAGCACTATGGGACTTAACATCTGAGGTCATCAGTCCCCTAGAACTTAGAACTACTTTAAACCTAAGGACATCACGCACATCGAGACCAGAGGCAAGATTCGAACCTGCGACGTAGCGGTCGCGCGGCTCCAGACTGAAGCGCCTATAACCGCTCGACCACAGATGCTGTTAGCACAGGCACTCGCTTCGGTCGTCTGCTGCCGTAGCCTATTAACGTCAAATTTCACAGCACTGTCCTAACGGATATGTTCGTCGTACGTCGAAATTGATTCCTGCGGTAATTTCGGCAGTGTTACTTGTCTATTAGCGCTGACAATTGTGCACAAACGCCGCTGCTCTCGGTCGTTAACTGAAGGCTGTCCGCCACAGTGTTGTCCGTGGTGAGAGATAATGCCTGGAATATGGTATTCTTAGCACACTCTTTACACTGTGGCTCTCGGGATACTGAATTCCACAAGTCCAGATGAAGAAGCTTGCAGAGGATAGAGTAGCATGGACAGCTGCATGAAACCAGTCTCTGAAGACCACCATAACAACAGCGATTTCCGAAATGACATGCCCCATGCGTCCAGCTCCAATTACTTTTTCGCATTCAAAGTCTGTTATTTCCCGCCGTGCGGCCACAATCACGTCGGAAACCTTTTCACAAGAATCATATGAGCACAAACGACAGCTACGCAAATGCAATGCCCTTTTGTACACTGTGTACGCGATATTACCGCCATCTATATACGGGTGTATGCTATCCCATGACTTGTCACCTCAGTGTATGTTGTATCGAATCTGAATTTCATGTGACGATAGAAGAAATGCGGGAGCGTTGAGTGGGGTGACTAGCTGCTCTGGAATTTTACAATTGATATATTTAACTGACCGATTAATTCTGAGCCGGCCGGAGTGGCCGTGCGGTTTTAGGCGCTACAGTCTGCAGCCGAGCGACCGCTACGGTCGCAGATTCGAATCCTGCCTCGGGCATGGATGTGTGTGATGTCCTTAGGTTAGTTAGGTTTAATTAGTTCTAAGTTCTAGGCGACTGATGACCTCAGAAGTTAAGTCGCATAGTGCTCAGAGCCATTTGAACCATTTTGATTAATTCTGATATTTAAGCTATATATTTTCAAGGAGAGGACGCAGCTGCTCTTTCGCATCCATTTTCGAAACGAAGTGCTACGCAATCAGCAACTGACTGATACCGTGCATTTTGCATACCTGTGATTGATATATTGATACGCCTTTCAAGCTAACAAGTTGAGTTATAGATTACCTTCATTTGGCAACGCGATCACGATAGTTTAATCAGTAATTCACCTCACAACCTCAATTACAGATTGCTTTCAATTTGTTTATCCGAATAAAAAATCAAATTTTCATTTGCGTCCTTTAGTTTTCTATTTAAAAGAGGCTACTCAGTTTAGCGACACCTCCCATGCATATAATCTTGATACCAAAAATTCAGGCGTCAGAGCATTCTCGATAGTTTATATTGAAATATTGCTTTCGATATGCTTGTTGTATTCTGTGGGTCCTCAAAGAAATCTATACAATAATTGGAGAATTTCGACTCATTAAATGCTTTTGATTGCTGGTAAGTTACGCTGATTTTCATTTCTTTCATTCAGAAGTCTTCGTGCGTATTCCATTTTTCTTCTGTTACTTGAGTCCAGCATCCCTTTATTTCTAGTACCTCACGAACCCATTTACTTTATGACCGTAAATTCCACTTCGTAAATAGTGTTCTCGTCTGAAAGCGTCACGAGATCTCCAGAAAGTCATAGTGTACTGTACCAGCTTTATCGACAGTCAAGAAACTCTTATCATTTCCTACAAGTAATAACTTTGTGTTCAACTTTTAGACTTATCTGAGCTATCGAATTTACTTATGGATCATTGCGCTACTCGTAGGATGTTAAAAGGCTCGTGCTATGAGCACCATCCCTAGCGAAACCGAGCCGCACACTGATAAAGCAGAGTATCCAGTCGAATTGGTTGTCTTCGCGGCGAGTCGGCCACTGTGCTGTGATACGCTATCACTCGACACCCAATACAGCGTGCGGCGCTCCACAGAAGTGACAACAAACACGGCCGACTGCACAGCGGAGAACATCCATCCGGTACCTGGGAGAAGTCGATAGCGTTCCCAAACAAATATTATTCTCGATACCGGTACGCCATTAGCGGAGGTCACACCGGGGGCCCTATCTGAGGGCGAGACCGTTACGTCGCCTCTGTAGGCTGTATATTTGTACTCTCTTCAGTCGTGTGAATTAATTATAAACACGCTGTCCGAGGCTACACTGAAACATATTTTGCATGTATCCTAAAAAGACAATTGTTTCCACATAACATACTTGTCCAATTAAAAGGGCTCCTATTTCTTAACTTGCTAAACAAGGTCCAGAAAGTGCTTTTCTCCGTTTTTCTTTTGGCAAAAGCCTGGAGCAGCACTGTGTTACATTCGTGTTGCATTAAGTTCCACAGCTGCACTACAGATATATCTACAAACCCACATGACGGCGTGTGATGGAGGGTGCATCTGGTACCACTTTTTGTTCCCCTCTTCCCTGTCACATTCGCAAATTTTGTGTGCGGAGAATGACTGGCGGTAAACCTCTGTATTAGCTCCAGTTTCTCGTCGTGATAATTTCGCGAGATGCATCTGAGAATAAATGTTGTCCACATGATGCCTTTTTCCTCGTGCGCAATCACAGGCACATAGGAATAAAAGGGCATGCACAAAACTTTCTGGCTCAAATGGCTCTAAGCACTATCGGAGTTAACATCTGAGGTCATCAGTCCCCTAGACCTAGAACTACTTAAACCTAATTAACCCGTTGTCGACGGGATGTTAAACACTAACCACCACCACCACCAAATTAACCTAAGGACATCACGAACATCCAGGCCCGAGGCAAGATTCGAAACTGCGACCTTAGCAGCAGCACGGTTCTGGACTGAAGCGCCTAGAACCGCTGGGCAACAGCGAACGGCAAACTTTCTGGAAAGAACGCATGTACGCGTGGGCGTTCTCGTGTCCACACGTTGCCTTATTGTGCAAGCAGCCAGCTAAGGACCCCCTTTGCTTGAGAGCTAGTGCTGTTTTTATTGTGATGAAAAGGCAACAGAAGAGAAGAGGCAAAAGTGGCTGTGGGTAAAGGATTATTTAAATAACAGAGTTACGAGAAGTACAAAATGACAACATTTTGTTTGCAAATTGCAAAAGGAGGTCACAGCGAAATTTTAGATTTTTTGCTTTGGAAACTTCAGCGATGAGTCTGGTGATAACATTTAGTTAGCTAGTAACCGGCGACTTATATACCAGTTTGAACTATTTATTTCCCATTTAAAATGGTTCAAATGGCTCTGAGCACGATGGGACTCAACTGCTGTGGTCATTAGTCCCCTAGAACTTAGAACTACTTAAACCTAACTAACCTAAGGACATCACACACATCCATGCCCGAGGCAGGATTCGAACCTGCGACCGTAGCAGTCGCACGGTTCCGGACTGCGCGCCTAGAACCGCGAGACCACCGCGGCCGGCTTCCCATTTAAAAACACAGCAGTTCAATGATTATTCCCGAAGCTGAGAAATAGTAAATGGAACTTCTTAGTCGTTATTTTAAGGTTAATTAACTTTCAGTGTGTCGTTGGTATTTTATTTTCTAAGAACAGTTGTTTACACAGCTTTAATCAGGAAAGATTATACGTTGATTAACATCTTACGACTCGACAAATTTGGGAATTTCGTAGAGGTCAGAACCCACTACAGCGAAGGTTGTGTTTTCCAATTCTGTATTACTTGCATCATGAATATCCCTTATTTCAGTTTCTAGTAGTTTGCTGAGGAGCTACACATAACGCATCACTTGTTTTGTTTATATGTCAGGCACCTCAGTTGTGCTATTAAGTCGACATCGTATGAATATTTGTCGACAGTTTTCATATACGCTTTTCATAAATTCCTGGCTTATTCCCCTCTGTTTTCCTACATCGAAACTTCAGTATCTTCTCCTATGCAGTAATATTCTGGGAGACTTTTTATCTAATAGGTGATGCTCAGGGCATCACATCTCAAATTATTATTCAAAATTTCTTTATAAGCAGCATTCCATACGACTTTTCTTTGTCTACACTCATCTATTAATTTACCCGTGCTTCTTTTGGAGTCAACAGACATTACAGCACACAAATCGCTTCACAGCATAGCCTCAACACACTACACAATGAAACACACATGGGCCCCAGCTGCCTATCGTCCGTTAAAAAGCGCAAAGATTCCCAACGAAGACGGAGAGCAATGCACTTTATACATGGCTTCCATTACCACATTACCAGGAAATTAAGCATGAACAATTTGCGCTGTTGGAAATTTATGCTCCTGCGCGAAGTTGAACAGAAAAAAGTTATCGTGTGGATGCACGGTAAGTAAAATTTTGACTACCTCTTCCAGAAACATACCCCTTTGAGCTTCCACAGGAAACCTCTACGTGATTAACAACGTCTCTCTTGTAACGTCTGCCACAGGAGTTTGTTGAGCATCTCCGTATCGCTCTAGCACCCCTTAAGCGACGAAACGTGCCGCTTGCCTTTGGATCTACTTTCGCTCTTTCGTTTGCACTAATTCAATCTGGTAAGTGATCAAAACTGATGATCAGTGCTCAGGAATCGGTCGAACAAGCGGTTTGCAGATCGCTTCTTTCATGGATGAAGTGGATTTCCTTAAAAATCTTCCACGAATGTCAGCCAGGGATTTCCTTTTTCCGTAGTTTATTTTGCATGGCCAATCCACATTACATTGCTACAGATGGTTAACCCTAGGTATTGTACGGTAGTTATTATCTGTGGTGTCACCGCCAGACACCACACGTGCTAGGTGGTAGCCTTTAAATCGGCCGCGGTCCGTTAGTATACGTCGGACCCGCGTGTCGCCACTGTCAGTGATTGCAGACCGAGCGCCACCACACGGCAGGTCTAGAGAGACTCCCTAGCACTCGCCTCAGTTGTACAGCCGACCTTGCTAGCGATGGTTCACTGACTACATACACTTTCAATTGCAGAGACGCCAGTTTAGCATAGCCTTCAGCTACGTCATTTGCTACGACCTAGCAAGGCGCCATATTCAGTTACTATGTCTTCTGAACAGATAATATTGTGACTCATGTACCGTCAAGAGCGACGTTAATCATAAATGGATTAAAGTTAAGTATCAACTAGCTACGTCCGCTTTCTGAATTCTAATTCCTTGTCATGTTCCAGACTTCACGTCAGTATAGTTCTTCCCTCCTCACGCCAGCCTGCATTTCGGCCTCCTCTAGCAACACGATGTTGGCTCTTCAGCCAACGCAACATTATCTGCGATGATCTGTCGTATATAACGATATTATAAGTAGTGGATGTCTTCGCATATTGATTTGCAATACGTTATACCTTGTTAAAGGTAGTCTACGAACAGACTCATGGAGCTTCCGATGCTATCCACTAGATCAGAGGCAACCAAAAGTTTTTCTCAGTGGGCCACATACCTGACAGAATGAACGAGCGCGAGCCGCATCATCAATCTGTACAACAGTCGCAAGCACAACGAAAGCTCTGGAAGAAGAAAATTTGAATTCAGCATTCTGTCTTGCCATAGCCATCTCATTGCTTGCCGAATCAGTTTCTTTAACAAAAGCCTGCAACTGAGGGCATGATCGAAGGCATGTTCCTGAATAAAATTCAAAAAACGACTGGTTTCTCTCCACAAAAGAGATATCTATATATACGGTGTATGGTGGAGGGCACTTATTGTACCACTAATACCCCCTTTTTGTTCCGGTCGCGAATGGCGCATGGGAAGAATGATTGTCCGTAAGCCTCTGTAATAGCTTGAAACCGCGCGACCACTACAGTCGCAGGTTCGAATCCTGCCTCGGGGATGGATGTGTGTGATGTCCTTAGGTTGGTTAGGTTTAAGTAGTTCTAAGTTCTAGGGGGACTGATGACCTCAGATGTTAAGTCCCATAGTGCTCAGAGCCATCAGAGCCAATAGCTTGAAAGGTGGCGACCCTTTGGGCACACCATCTTTCATCCCTTGTTAATAATGTAGTCCCTGCAGAGGTATTGCAGCAATCTCAGTACGTAGCGAGTCGACAGGACTAGTAATTATAGGTATGACAGGGAATGACAGAGTTTGTTCGCCGCTAGCAATAATAGTTGCGGCACTCGATTTTTCTGGGTCCGTGAGGAGGGCAGGGGGGAACTGGCTAGAGTGTCAGAAGTAAAGTAAACAGCCGTAGTCTCTTCCAGGAAAATATCTGGCCTTCTACATAAGTTGGGCACACCATCTTTCATCCCTTGTTAATAATGTAGTCCCTGCAGAGGTATTGCAGCAATCTCAGTACGTAGCGAGTCGACAGGACTAGTAATTATAGGTATGACAGGGAATGACAGAGTTTGTTCGCCGCTAGCAATAATAGTTGCGGCACTCGATTTTTCTGGGTCCGTGAGGAGGGCAGGGGGGAACTGGCTAGAGTGTCAGAAGTAAAGTAAACAGCCGTAGTCTCTTCCAGGAAAATATCTGGCCTTCTACATAAGTGTAACCGCTTTGCTTTTGAGAGCATGCGATGGCGTCACGCTATAAAGTCCGCCCAGTCTTCAGGAAGACAATGCCCACCGGCGTCCATTCCAGCGGCGTATTCTCCACCTAGGGTGTGTGATTGACACAGTTTTATGATTTCCTTTGGCAGAAGAGCATTGTCCACCGTAGGCGTGGAATGCACGCGCTTTTCTCTGGCGCCAAGTTTAGTGGGGGAGAGCATTGATTTTGACGGCAAACTTTCTCATTGGAGGAATACCGCTATGCCATGTCTAGGCGGGAGTACGCCGTTAGTGCAATTTGCGTGGGCAGTTTGGCCATTGGAATGGACAATTTTTGGCGACCCCACGAGAATTTAGTGTCGAGGAGGGAAGAGAAGAGAGATTTTCGAAGCATTCGGTGGACGTCGAGCATAGAGGGCGGTCTGGTCAGTTCGGCCGTGGTACGCTGTATGCTCGGCAAATTGGGATAGAGTCGCCACAGAAGAAAGTCTTGGTTCTTTCGGTTCGCCAGCCATGAATCTCTGAACATCTCGGCGCCCTTTGCAGTTGCACACCTACAGCCAGTCCCCACATCACTCGGTGGACAATTCAGTGCTGAGCATATCCGGTAACGAAACATGACGCTTTGCGTTGGATCTTCTCTGTCTCTTCTATCACTCCTATCTGACAAAGATCCCAGATTGACGAACAATATTCAAGAATCGGTCGAACAAGCACCTCGTAAATCACTTTTTTCGTGCATTACTTACATTTTCTTATGATTCTTCGTATGAATCTAAGTCCGGCATCTGATTTTTGTTTTATATGGTTATCCCACTTAAGGTTGCTCTGAGTAGTTACACTTATACATATATCAAAAACAGTTTTGCATTACCCCGGTTCCCAGAACTCTTGAAGATAGACTTTGACTATGGATATTGTGTCACAGATACAGTCCCTTTGACTGTTCAGAGGTGTCACTAAACGCACCCAAAGATGTAAACAACTATGCACGTGCAGCACCTATTAGACTGAGGGTGTCCGATAGCCGATCAGTTCGAGACATTCCATCAGGAAGGAGGCACACGGCTCGTATTGTCTGTAGTTCAACCATGCCTAGATGGTCAATACCGCGGTTCGATCGTGTCCGCATTGTTACTTTGTGCCAGGAAGGACTCTCAACAAGGGAAGTGTCCAGGCGTCTCGGAGTGAACCAAGGAGATATTGTTCGGACATTGAGGAGATACAGAGAGACAGGAACTGTCGATGCCATGCCTTGCTCAGGCCGCCCAAGGGCCACTACTGCAGTGGATGACCGCTACCAACGGATTGTGGCTCGGAGGAACCCTGGTAGCTTCGCCACCATGTTAAATAACGCTTTTCGTGCAGCCACAGGACGTTGTGCTACGGCTCAAACTGTGCACAATAGGCTGCATGATGCGCAGCTTCACTCCAGACGTCCAAGGCGAGGTTCCTTTGCAAGCATGACACAATACTGCGCAGTACAGATGGGCCCAGCAACATGCCGAATGGACTACTCAGGATTCGCATCACGTTCTCTTCACCGCTGAGTGTCGCATATGCCTTCAACCAGACAATCGTAAGAAACGTGTTGGGAGCCAACGCGGCCTGGCTGAACGCCTTAGTCACACTGTCCAGCAAGTGAAGCAACGTGTAGGTTCCCTGCTGTTTTGGGATGGCATTATGTGGGCCGACGTACGCCGCTGGTGGTCATGGAAGGCGCCGTAATGGCTGTATGATACGTGAATGCCATCCTCAGACCGACAGTGCAACCACATTGGAAGCGTATTGGCGACGCATTCGTCTTCATGGACGACAATTCGCATCCCCATCGTGCACATCTTGTGAGTGACTTGCTTCAGGATAACCACATCGCTCGACTATAGTGGCCAACATGTTTTCCAGACATGAACCCTATCGAACATGCCTGGGATGGACGGAAAATGGCTGTTTGCGGACGACGTTACCCATCAACCACTCTGACAGATCTACACCTAATCGTTGTTGAGGAGTGGTACAATGTGGGCCAACAGTGCCTTGATGAACATGTGGATAGTATGCCAAGACGAATACAGGCATGTAACAATGCAAGAGGATGTGCTACTGGATATCAGAGGTACTACCAACTCTAAAGGTCTCGCTGTATGGTGGCACAACATGCAAAGTGTGGTTTTCATGAGAAATAAAAAGGGCGGAAATGATATTTATGTTGATCTCTATTCCAGTTTTCTGTACAGGTTCCGGAACTCTCGTAACAGACGTGATACAAAACTTTATTGATGTGTGTATATTTTAACGCAGATACTCTTTCTAGCAATTTGTCATCAGTAGTGTAGTTGTACAGAAGCGGATTTCTTGCCCTATGTGTGTGCGATATGTTATGTTTATTTACGTTCATGACCAGCTTCTAGTGCCTGCGCCTTTCATCAGTCCTCTTAAGGTCATCTTCGAAAGCGATACTGCCTTCTGGCGTTGCTACTTTCTTATAGACGAACGCAAAATCTGCGAATAGTCTTAAATAGCTTCCGACGCTTTCTACTAGATCACTTTCACACAATGCTTTCAGTGACGGTCCTATCACTCTTCCTTGGGGTTCTCCAGAAATTACTTTAATATCTGTGATTTTGTTTCGTTAAGAGCGACCTGTTGAGTTCTGCGTGCAACAAAACCTTGAATACAGTCGTAAATATTGTTCCATAGCCGGTGGGCTCGTATTTTGTTCACTAAACTACAGTAAGGGAAGGCGTCAAATGCCTTCCGGATGTCAACGAATTCGTCCGCGCGCCGATTTTAGTGTCGCAAGATCGCTGTTTGTGTAATGCATGTTGATTTCGATAGAGCAGGGTCTCGTTTTTCAAAAACTGTGAGACATGATAACCACAAAACATCTTCCATAATTCTACAACTGATTGACGCCATTGATATAAAATTACAGTAACACTGAAGAACAAAAGAAACTGGACACGAGCCAAATATCGTGTAGTGCCTCCTCGAGCACGCATAAGTACCGCAACACAACATGAATGGACTCGAATAATGTCTGAAATAGTCCTGGAGGGATCTGACATCGTGTATCCCTCAGAGCTGTCCATATATCCGTATGGGTACGAGGGGGTGGGAACTATTCTGAACAGCAAGTTGCAAGGATCCCGGATGTTCATGTCTGGGGAGTTCGGTGACCAGTGGGTGTTTAAACACAGAAGAGTGTTCCTAGAGCCACTCTGTAGCAATTTTGGACGTGTGGCGCATCGCATTGTCCTTCTGGAATTGACTAAATCCATCGGAATGCACAATGGACATGATTGGATGCTGGTCATCAGACAGGATGCTGACGTACGTGTCACCTGTCAGAGTTGTATGTAGACGCATCAGGAGTCCCATATCACTCAAACTGTACTCGTCCCAAACCGTTACAGAGTTTCCACCAACTTGATCAGTCCCCTGCAGGGTCCATGGACTCATGAGTTTGTCTCCATACCCGTACACGTCCATCCGCTCTATACAATTTGAAACGAGACTCGTCCAACCAGGCAATATGTTTCCAGTCATCACAGTCATCAACAGTCCAGTGTCTGTGTTGACGACCCAGATGAGGCATAAAGCTTTGTGTCATGCAGTCATCAAGGGCTCATGAATGGGCCTTCGGCTCCGAAAGCCCATATCGATGATGTTTCGTTGAGTGGTTCGCACGCTGACAGTTGTCGGTGGCCCAGCGTTGAACTCTGCAGCAATTTGCGGAAAAGTTGCACTTCTGTCACCTTGAACGATTCTCTTCAGTCGTCGTTTGACCCGTTCCTGCAGGATTATTTTTCCGTCTGCAGCGATGTCGGTGATCTGATGTTTTACCGGATTCCTGACATTCACGGTACACTCGTGAAATGCTCGTATGGGAAAATCTCCACTTCATCGCTACCTCGGAGATGCTGTGTCCCGTCGCTCGCGCGCCGACTATAACACACATCCAAACTCACTAAAATTTTTATAACCACCACGTAATCTATCTGTTAACATATCTCTGTATTTGGATACTCATGGCTATACCAGCTTCTTTGGCGCTTCAGTGAATATGCATGTGTCCTCCGTCTCATCGTGGAAACGGTAATAACCAACGCATTTTCCCAGTCGCTTAGTACGCATCATTGCTGCAACGACCTACGACATAATACTGATAGAAAGGAGACGACTATTCCGCATAACCTCTACATAATCTCCAGGTATCACGTCGTGTTGCTTTTTATATTCTCCACTCATTTATCTCAATACCAGTTATTTTGGTGAAATATTTTCGGAAGACCGACCGCCTTATCTTGACCTTCTTCCTATGATCTTCCATTTCGGTGTCAATATGGTCAGCGAGCGACTAAATAGTTGATTTCGATTTTCTTATTGGTACAGATAGTTTGAAAACAAGTCTTCGACATACTTATGGGTGAAATAAGTGTATGAATTAGTATTGACCTATTAGTAAATACCTGAAGTTGATTCAAACGCTGTAAAAATATTATTGATGTTCTGCTGTAGGTAAACACAAACATTTTATTTGGTATTTCGTCATGGGAAACGTCCTACTATTATTTCAACCATCAGGTTGTAATGACCTAGAACGCTACAAAAAGTCACGTAATACGTTTTACATAGTAAATATAAGTAGGATCGTAGTAGAAACATACAGGAGTAGAATAAAATTATGGAAACACCTCGAGAAAAGCAGATGGCAGCCAAGCCTGCAGGAGGTGCTGCTGTATTTGACTACGAACGGCATCCTTGCACTGTCTTCAACACGTTGAAAGTGTCACTGTGATAACAATAATGTTCAGTGTAGCTGTGAGTGCATTATGACGGAGCTAAGTGAATTCGAACGTGGACAAATGGTTGGCGTTCGTACGGTAAGACCTTCCGTAACCGAGGTATTAGAAGTGTTCGGTGTTTCAAGAGGCACCGTATCCAATATTTACACCGCGTACAAGGAAAGCGCTAAGACACAACGCGGAGGAAAAGCTGTGTTGAGTGATCACTGAAGAGGATTGTGACGAAAACGTAAAAGATCGACAGCTGCAAAAGTCACTGCAGAACTCAACCCTGCCAGCAGAAAAAGAACACGAAGGGAGATCCAGAAACAGGGAACTGGAGGACGAGCTAGAATTCCAAAACCATTCATCGGTGACGAAAATGCCCGTAACAGAAAATGTGGTTTCACAACCATAAAACATGGAATATAGAGCAACGAAAAACTGTCATTCCGTCGGATGACTCCTGTTTCACACGGTATCCCACTTCTGGCAGAGTTTATGTCCAAAGTGTGAAACGTAGCGAGATATCTGTGATAATTTTGCAGTCATAACGTGGTATTCCATGGGCCCCGTATTTACTCCTTTAGGTCGCATTACTACCAAGTAATATGTGGCTCACCAGTTCCATCCCACAATTCAAAATGGTTCAAATGGCTCTGAGCACTACTCAACTGCTGTGGTCATTATTCCCCTAGAACTTGGAACTACTTAAACCTAACTAACCTAAGGACATCTCACACTTCCATGTTCGAGGCAGGATTCGAACCTGCGACCGTAGCAGCGCCGTGGTTCCGGACTGAAGGGCCTAGAACCATTCGGCCACAGCGACCGGCTCCATCCCACAGTACAATGTTTGTTACCCAATGGCGATGCTGTATTCCAAGACGACAGGGCGCCTATTCACACAGCTCGCATCATCAAGGGCAGTTTTTGAGAGCGCAAGGACGATTTGTCGCAGCTCCCCGGGCAACTACAGACATCAGATTTCAGTATCATTAAGCCTTTTGCGCAGAAATTCGAGTGATCGGTAGAAATCACCGTCATCATTGCTTAAACTTGCCATTATGTTGCTAAGAGATTTCCTTGAAAACAGTTGTTGTTGTTGTGGTCTTCAGTCCTGAGCATGGTTTGATGCAGCTCTCCATGCTACTCTATCCTGTGCAAGCTTCTTCATCTCCCAGTACATACTGCAAGCCACATCCTTCTGAATCTGTTTAGTGTATTCATCTCTTGGTCTCCCTCTACGATTTTTACCCTCCACGTTGCTCTCTAATGCTAAATTGGTCATCCCTTGATGTCTCAGAACATATCTCACCAACCGATCCCTTCTTCTAGTCAAGTTGTGCCACAAACTTCTCTTCTCCCCAATTCTATTCAGTACTTCCTAATTAGTTACGTGATCTACCCATCTAATCTTCAGCATTCTTCAATAGCACCACATTTCAAAAGCTTCTATTCTCCTCCTGTCCAAACTATTTATCGTCCACGTTTCACTTTCATACATGGCTACACTTCATACAAATACTTTCACAAACGACTTCCTGACACTTAAATCTATACTCGATGTCAACAAAATTTCTTTTCTTGACAAACGCCTTTCTTGCCATTGCCAGTCTACATTTTATATCGTCTACTTCGACCATCATCAGTTATTTTGCTACCTAAATAGCAAAACTCCTTTACTACTTTGACTGTCTCATTTCCTAATCTAATTCCCTCAGCATCACGCGACTTTATTTGACTACATTCCATTATCCTCGTTTTGCTTTTGTTAATGTTATCTTATATCCTCCTTTCAAAACACTGTCCATTCCGTTCAGCTGCTCTCGCGTCCTTTGCTGTTTCATGACAGAATCACAATGTCATCGGCGAACCTCAAAGTTTTTATTTCGTCTCCATGGATTTTAATTCCTACTGCGCACTTTTCTTTTGTTTCCTTTACTGCTTGCTCAATATACAGATTGAAGAACATCGGGGATAAGCTACAACCCTGTCTCACTCTCTTCCCAACCACTGCTTCCCTTTCATGCCCGTCGACTGTTATTACTGCCATATGGTTTCTGTACAAATTGTAAATAGCCTTTCGATCCCTGTATTTTACCCCTGCCACCTTCAAATTTGAAAGAGAGTATTCCAATCAACATTGTCAAAAGCTAAGTCTACAAATGCTTGAAACGTAGGTTTGCCCTTTCTTAATCTTTCTTCTAAGATAAGTCGTAGGGTTAGTATTGTCTCACGCGCTCCAACATTTCTACGGAATCCAAACTGATCTTCCCCGAGGTCGCCTTCTACCAGTTTTTCCATTCGTCTGTAAGGAATTCGCGTCAGTATTTTGCAGCTGTGACTTATTAAACTGATAGCTCGGTAATTTTCACATCTGTCAACACCTGCTTTCTATGGGAGTGGAATTTTATAATATTCTTCTTCTAGTCTGAGGATATTTCGCCTGTCTCATACATTTTGCTCACCAGATGGTAGAGTTTTGTCAGGACTGGCTCTCCCAAGGCCATCAGTAGTTCTAATGGAATGTTGTCTACAACGGGGGCCTTGTTCCGATTCAGGTCTTTCAGTGCTCTGTCAAACTCTTCACGCAGTATCGTATCTCCTATTTCATCTTCATCTACATCCTCTTCCATTTCCATAATATTGTCCTCAAGTACATCGTCCTTGTATAGACCTTCTATATACTCCTACAGTTTTCTGCTTTCCCTTCTTTGCTTTCAACTGGGTTTCCATCTGAGCTCTTGATATTCATACCAGTTGTTCTCTTTTCTCCAAAGGTCTCTTTAATTTTCCTACAGGCAGTATTTATCTTACCCCTAGTGAGATAAGTCTCAACATCCTTACAAATGTCCTCGAGCCATCCCTACTTAGCCATTTTGCACTTCCTGTCGATCTCATTTTTGAGACGTTTGTATTCCTTTTTGCCTGCTTCATTTACTGCATTTTTATATTTTCTCCTTTCAGCAATTAAATTCAATATTTCTTCTGTTACCAAAGGATTTCTACTAGCCCTCGTCTTTCTACCTACTTTATCCTCTGCTGCCTTCAATATTTCATCCCTCAAAGCTATCCATTCTTCTTCTACTGTATTCCTTCCCCACATTCGTGTTAGTAGTTCCATCATGCTCTCCCTGAAACCCTCAACAACCTCTGGTTTATCCATGTCCCATCTCTTTAAATTCCCACCTTTTTTCACTTTCTTCAGTTTTAATCTACAGTTCATAACCAATAGATTGTGGTCTGAGTCCACATCTGCCCCTGGAAATGTCTTACAATTTAAAACCTGGTTCCTAAATCTCTTTCTTACCATTATATAATCTATCTAATACCTTCTAGTATCTCCAGGATTCTTCCATGTATACAACCTTCTTTGAAGATTCTTGAACCAAGTGTTAGCTATGATTAAGTTAAGCTCTGTGCAAAACCCTACCAGGCGGCTTCCTCTTTCATTTCTTACCCCCAATTCGTATTCACGTACTACATTTCCTTCTCACTCTTTTCCTACTATCGAATTCCACTCACCCACAAGTATTAAATTTTCGTCTCCCTTCACTACCTGAATAATCTCATCATACAGTTCATAAATTTCTTCGTCATCTGCAGAGCTAGTTCGCATATAAACTTGTACTACTGTAGCAGGCGTCGGCTTCGTGTCAATCTTGGCCACAATAATGCGTTCACTATGCAGTTTGCAGTAGCTTACCCCACTCCTATTTTTTATTCATTATTGAACTTACTCCTGCATTACCCCTATTTGATTTTGTATTTATAACCCTGTATTCACCTGACCAAAAGTCTTGTTCCTCCTTCCACCGAACTTCACTAATTCCCACTATATCTAACTTTAACCTAACCATTTCCCTTTTTAAATTTTCTAACCTACCTGCCCGATTAAGGTATCTGACATTCCACGCTCCGATCCGTAGAACGCCAGTTTTCTTTCTCCTAATAACGATGTCCTCTTGAGTAGTCCCCGCCCTGAGATCCAAATGGGGGACTATTTTACCTCCGGAATATTTTACCCAAGAGGACACCATCATCATTTAATCATACATTAAAGCTACATGTCCTCGTGAAAAATTGCGGCTGTAGTTTCCCCTTGCTTTCAGCCGTTCGCAGTACCAGCAAAGCAATGCCGTTTTGGTTAGTGTTACAAGGCCAGATCAGTCAATCATCCAGACTGTTGCCCTTGGAACTACTGAAAAGGCTGCTGCGCCTCTTCAGGAACCACACGTTTGTCTGGCCTCTCAACAGATACCCCTCCGTTATGGTTGCACCTACGGTACGGCTATCTGTATCGCTGAGGCACGCAAACCTCTCCATCAACGGCCGACCGCGGTGGTCTCGCGGTTCTAGGCGCGCAGTCCGGAACCGTGCGACTGCTACGGTCGCAGGTTCGAATCCTGCCTCGGGCATGGATGTGTGTGATGGCCTTAGGTTAGTTAGGTTTAAGTAGTTCTAAGTTCTAGGAGGACTGATGCCCACAGCTGTTAAGTCCCATAGTGCTCAGAGCCATTTGAACCATTTCTCCATCAACGGCAAGGTCCATGGTTCATGGAGGGTGGAAAACAGTAGAAGATCTATATTCATCCATTCCAAGACGACTGGAAGCTGGTTTGAATATCAGCGGTTTTTCTATGTCGTATTAGACGTGATAATGTGTTGGGGTTTCTTGTTCTGATGTTATGCTTCTGTAAAAGTTGAAGGCTATTTATTTAACCTTCCGACGTCCGACCCGTCATTCGCCAAGAGCCAACGGAACCAGGAGTACCTCTGACGACATCCATCGTGACTCTGGAGGTAACGTCCAATCTGGAAGATGCCCCAACGACGAAGACAATCGGCTGTGAAAGCCTTCATTTTATTAAGAAAAGGATGCATTTTTGGGTGTGTTGCACCATAGCTCTGGAATACGTCGAACACTTTGAGCCTGGATAAGATTATTGTGGGCACGAAACGCCCGCAGCACTCGTATTTGTGGGAGTTTGAGTGGGAATGTAGGTGCATGGAAACATAGCTTTTGTACTTGTGAAGTAATTACTATCAAACGTGATACCTATATGACTAACTGTATTCAAAATATACTAGGGGAGTTGGTAGGTGGGAAGAGGACAGCACGAAAATAATAATTAAAAACTAATATTAGTGTCTCTAATCCATTGCATTCGGAGCTGATAGTCTGAATGGTAACACTCCTGACGGCAAGCGGATCACAGCAATGAGTGTGAGGTGGAAAGGGGTGAGCCATAAAATAAACACTGATCAGCCAGAATGTTATGACCACCTACATAACAGCCGGTATGTCCAACTTTAGCACGAATAACAGCGGCGACGCGTCGTGGCATGGATGCAATGAAGCCTCGGTAGGTCGCTGGAGGGAGTTGGCACCACATCTGCACACACAAGTCACCTAATTCTAGTAAATTACTGGTAGAGGGATGATGAGCTCCGACGCCACGTTCAATGACATCCCAGATGTGTTTGATCGGGTTCATTTCTGGCGAGTTCACATCAATTGGAACTCGCCACTATGTTCCTCGAACCACTCCATCACAATCCCGGCCTTGTGATATGGCGCATCATCTTGCTGAAAAATGCCACTGCCGTCGGGAAGCATTATCAACATGATGGGGTATACGTGGTTGATAACCAGTGTCGATGCACCTTGGCCGTCATTGCGCCTTGCATGAGCTCCACTGCACCGTGGATCCTCACGTGAATTTTCTCTAGAGCGTAATGGAGCCGCCACCAGCTTGTCTCCATCTCTGAATACATGTACATATCGAGGACCTGTTCCCCTGGAAGACGATGGATTCACTCCCTCCCTTCGGCATGATGAACAAGGTATTGGGATTCATCACACAATGCAACCCTCTGCCACTGCGTCAACGCCCAGTACTGATGGTCACATGCCCATTTTAGGATTGTTCGGTGCACTGTGTGTTGAGTCACACTTATACTTAGCGCAGCATTACAGTTTGATGTTAGTTCCCCCACAGTTTGTCACCTGTCCTGTTTTACATGTGAGCCCAGCCAACGACGTCTGTAATGAGGGGTTACCCGCCCAACCCCACGACGCCTGAATATAGTTTCACCTCGGTTACCCTCGTGTTGAAGACATTCATCTCAGCACTCCTCGAGCATCCGACAAGATGTGAATTTTCCGAAAAGCTCGTGCCGAGCCTCCGGGCCATCACAATCTGCCCTCGGTCAAATCCAGACAGATCGTGCACCTTAGCCATTCTACACTGACACCAAGCTCACCGATACTACCTCCGTCTGACTAGCAGTCATTCCTCGCCAGGTGACACTGCTATCGCGTACATGGGTTTATATCGATAGTAGGTCAGTGGTCATAATTTTCTGGCTGCTTAGTGGAAGTGTGGCATGTGTGTAACAGTTGC
The DNA here is from genome assembly GCF_023897955.1 of Schistocerca gregaria. Taxonomy (NCBI): domain Eukaryota; kingdom Metazoa; phylum Arthropoda; class Insecta; order Orthoptera; family Acrididae; genus Schistocerca; species Schistocerca gregaria. The sequence continues at coordinate 214,580,833 of NC_064926.1, read as the reverse complement.
AGCCAAACATAGTACACATATTACTTAGTATCTGGAGCTTCATTGGGTGTAAGAGATGCTAACATTCTAGGTGTTGAGTTGGTGACGTGGTGACAAGGGAAATCACAAAAAATTGTTGATATTAGCTACACATTCAAAACTTTCTAGGTCTCACTGAATCGTGGTAGTCCAGGTGATACTTCATCCCTATTGAGGGTGGGTAGGAGTGGAAATGGGACCATTAAAAACTGACAATGAACCCCTCGAGAGTTCAGTCTTGAGGAAGGCCCATTTCAAAGTGTTGTGTTAACAATTGTGTCAGGAAAAATTATAGCTGCTAATCAGTCACCATGTGTATCAGGAGAGTGTCAGAAAATGTGTCCGGGAGGTGCAGAGATCAAACTTCTACGGTATGCATGTATTACACTTCACAATATTGACATCGTCGATATTCAAGAAATATTCAGAACAAACCATTAACTTGCATCATGTACACCGAATGAAAACTGATCACAGTGATCACAAAGGTTTCGCACCATCAAGATCGAAGGCAAACTGTTTGCGAATTACAAACCATACAGTACCTTTAGCTAGGTATCTAGTCTTAAGGAATGCACGCAGAATCACATTGGTCTAATGGGGTGATGACAAATGATGGAATATGATGGCATGCAACCAAATGCGAAACAGCTTATCGTTAAACTGGATATTCTTTAAGGTGTAGCTGGAGATAGTGCGATAATATGTGTTATAGGCACAGAAAAAACAACCATCCGGAGGTTGAATTCCTTCAGTGGTTCCAGGAGGTATGAACTGAAATGTCATACACGTTTCACTCTAAAGGAATATGATTTTCTTTTGACCAGCTGTTAGCCACAAGCAGAGCTCATACCGTATTTGTTCTCTTACGCTCGTTCTTGGTTGCTGTGATATCAAAATTCCCTACTGCCCTTGCAAGATCTCAGACACGAGAAACATCGTAGGAGGCAGGGCATCTCAAACTTCTCGCGGCACAGTAACTTACTTTCCAGCCAATTTACAATGCTAATTTATAGCCAGCATAATTGTATACGAATGCAGTAAGGTACCGATGTTAGTTGATCTTGTTTTCATTTCCTGTTCAAATCCATATTGGTTGGAGGTGAAACAAATTCCTCACTCATCAATGGATTAAGGTTTTTTAATCTCCTGCCGGCCTGTGTGGCTGTGCGGTTCTAGGCGCTACAGTCTGGAACCGCGTGACTGCTACGGTCGCAGGTTCGAATCCTGCCTCGGGCATGGATGTGTGTGATGTGCTTAGGTTAGTTAGGTTTAAGTAGTTCTAACTTCTAGGGGACTGATGACCACAGATGTTAAGTCCCATAGTGCTCAGAGCCATTTTTTAATCTCCTCCACAAATTTTCTGACCGATCCAGCAGTTTGTCGTGCATCGTCAAGTTGACGCTTTGTTTGAAATTTCACCATCTTATTCTTCCAGTTCTGCAGCTCTGTTTGAAGTAATACAACCGTACACGGCTTCTCTTGAAATCACTGTAATTCATGTCACCCACCATAGGTCACTTCATGAACATCCTGTAAGTTGTCTCGAGGAAACAAGTGCTTCTTGTCGTCCCTTGAATAACCATAGTTTATCTTATGCACTACACTGTCATATTGCTGCGAATTTATTCGAAATCTGCTCATAATTGATTTTACTATGATCTTCCATTTACGTAATTATGTTTAATAACCGCTCGTTGGACAACGACTGTCATTCACTACATTTCACTGGAGGCGGGATTTGTCGCTCCCTGCCCGACAAGGACGATGAATTACATGACTCGACTCCTGTTTCAGTATCGCTTTCACTTGTTAAGCACGTGTCGTCATCGTTGCACTCTTCACGTACATTGTCCGCACAGCCGAACGTATGACACTACATATTCGATTGAATCATCTTGCAGCAACGCAGTATTTCATCTGCCACTTCTTTCTCACTCTGCGAATTTCCTCGGGTTCCTCTCTGACGAAATATCAACTTCGGCAAACTGTTGTAGTAGATATGACGGAATGTTTGCTTTGTTTATCGTTGCCATTTCTCTACTTTTGAATCAACACCGCTGGCATTGTTGTGATTATTATATCATTGTTGTGAGTTACTCGTCGACTAAAGAGGTCAAATTCGCTCCGAACCTTATGCTGTGCTCACCATTGGATCCCTCTCGTCCAGCCCCCTGTTGCCGTTACCAAACTAGTTCTCTGACATTTAAGCTGTGTCAAAAATCATCGTTCTTGGTACGATTTGTTATAATTAACTATCAGTAATGACATATTGATGATTAATGCCTTCAGACGACGACATAGTGCAAGACATGTTCAAATGATTCAAATGGCTCTGAGCACTATGAGACTTAACTTCTGAAATCATCAGTCCCCTAGAACTCAAAACTTCTTAAACCTAACTAACCTAAGGACATCACACACATCCATGCCCGAGGCAGGATTCGAACCTGCGACAGTAGCGGTCGCGCGGTTCCAGACTGTAGCGCCTAGAACCGCTCAGCCACTCCGGCCGGCTTGCAAGACATGTATGACCCGAACTTTATACAGTGGTGTAGTGGACAGAAATGTGGACCAAACTTAGTTGGTTTGGGTCCTGCTTTCGCAAAAAAAAAAAAAAAAAAAAAAAAAAAAAAAAAAAAAAAAAAAAAAAAAAAAAAAAAAAAATTCATCTTCACGTTCTATACGAGCTCTCTCTCTTTCACTCAGGAGTGCGCCTGTTTCATTGCGTGAAAATGTCAGGGAACAACGAATTTCGAGATTATGTTCTACTTGACTGCCTGATTCGATCGCCATTCAGTACTTATTTATTCATCCAGAAATCAATCATAGCTCAAAAACTGTGACATCACGGAAATATTACAGTTTCAGCGCATGGCTCATAAAAGCCGTAGACTAAACACAAACAAAACATTAAATGTCTCAAGTTAAGAATTAAAAACATGAAAAACATTGAGCGTAAATCGAAGATAACATACATGGCATTAAAGACCTCTCCGAAACGCTTCCATTTGTTTATTTTGTTGTGATAAATTGCAGAGAAATGTGATTTCGACGGACAAATATGCTACCCTTAGATCTTACCTCGGAGTTAGCCTTAGACGATCAACGTCTCACATACTTTGATTCCATGAGATATGGCGGAGAGGTTTAGAATTCAATCGAAGTCACTGATGCAAAGTCTGATGATCAATAACTTTACACCACTACCTCTTCTATCTAATTGCCGGTCAAATGCTGATGGTCAAAATTTCTTCCACTACCAACATTCCAACCGGTTTCCTCTATGCCGCAGGATACCACGAAAAAGTGCGTTAGCGCTTTTTTTTGTCAAAGACGCTACCCACCCTTTTTTAATTAACATTAATACCACCGAGACTGACAGGAAAGTGGCCTCTCGAGGAGGAGGGCGCAGCCAGACGTCAGACTCGTATAGACTACCGACACTTTTTCCGAGAAGAACATTCCCATGACGAGAGAAAATATCGCTTCTATGTGTGGAAGAGACGGGGATCAACTCTTCATAACAAGAACACCTCAGCTATGGGATGGGGTAAGGAAGACACTGCAAAGGAAATTTAAGAAAAGTTGTATTTTGTATTGAGGACAACTGCACAATGGCGTTCGTTGAGGAAGTGCCAAAAATCAAGGATATTTTTCTCGCCATCAGCAAACAAGTAATTATTTGCGTGTCCATACATCCTCTTCACAGAGTTCGTCTTCGCATGCGACGATTTCGGCTATGGAGGTTTCTCCTTCGTAGATTCATGTCGATTACATCAGTAGGCAGCCATTTTCACATTGCCCAGTATGCTCAAGTTAATTAACTGAATCGTCGCTAACAGAAAGAGCAGTTTTAGTTAAAATAATGCACAATCTTCAGCTACATATATATCCTCTGCAAACAACTGTGAAGAGCAAGGTTGAGGGTAGTTCCTTTTGTATCAGTTCTTAAGGGTTCTTCGCCTCCCATTCACTTATGGAGTGCGGGAAGAATGATTACTGAAACGCCTCTGCGCGTCCTGTAATTAGTCTGATCCTGTCTTCGCGATCCCTACGGGAACAGTGTGTAAGGGCTGTAGTATGTTCTTACATTCCTAGATTGCTCACTGATTCTTGAAACTTTGTAAGCTGGCTCTCACGGAAAGTTTGCTGCTATCTTGAAGCATCTGCCTTCAGTAACTTCTTGCTCTCTTTCCTGGGTCAAAAAAACCTGTCACCATCCGTCTTGCGCTTCTTTGTATATATTCAGTATCCCTTGCTATTCCTGTCTGGTACGGATCACTCACTACTGAGGAGTACCTTAGATGGGTCGACTTAAACGTTTTGTAAGCGATCATGATTGTAGACTCGTTGCGTTTCCCTACTATGCCACTGGTAAACTGATGTCTGCTACCTCCTTTACCTGTGACTGAGCCTATCTGACCAATGTGATAGTTGAATTTCATATCTCTAAAAAGTATTTAACAAAAGTAATTTTAGAAGCTGACAGATCGAAACATTGGGATACAGTTTTTTTTTGTCTTATGAAGCCGCAGTTTTATATTTCTGTTGGGAATCTCTTGCACCCCTCTGAAATCTCATCATGATATGCATGACAAATCTATGCAGCTTTTTTCAGCCAGAATTTTACATAACTGCATCATCTGCGAGAACTCCAAGGTTGCCATTAATATCATCTGCAGTGCTATTATGATGTAAAATTAATACTAAGATAAAAGCAGACTTCTCCCAGGCACGCCCGAAATTTCCTTTACATTTGAGGCACTCGGTCGTAAAAGATGGTATCTAACAAGTTTTGCCAATTGGCGTTTTTGGCAATGTCGAACTCTTTACAGCTGATGGTGAAGGAATCTGTGGGAGATGTGTACGTTGTAAGAAATTATGTTGGTATTATGTTATGGTAGGTGACAGCTGACTGCAGGTAAAACATTGTAAGTAACAAACATGGCGCCCGAACACAGTCTGTTCCGTAGTGATGAGGAACTTGAATCGAAAGTTTCGAGCACTAACAATAATTCCGACTGCAGTTCTTCCTGTAATGATGAAGATGAAAGCCAGAGTATTATCCTGTTTATGAGTGCAAACAAATCGGATGCAAATTACTCCTTAAAAAGGTAAGAACAGATGCCTTTACTTCTTAATCTGTTTGAAGTAAAAGATGGTATATACTGCACTTACCAACTTTTACTGCCTGTTCTGTATTGAAACTTTTCAAAAACGGAAATTCTGAACGTTCCTTTCATCAAATATGAACTGAGTATGTGGTAACCAAACTTCGTAAAACATAAACACAATGCATTATATAGAAATAACCGAAATAGGTTTCATTTTGACTCGCAAATTATAAATATGTGCGAAGGCGACCACGGTATCTACTAGAGTTACCATGTTTTACACCCACTAGGTTAAAACACTCAGGATTTTTTCTATTATCATGGGGTAACTCAGTTCTTCAGAAGAAATGTCTTCCTGAAACGTAAACACAACACCTTTACCTTACGTCCTGTAGTGTAGCGACTTAAGCGCTTGACTACCAAGCCAAAGGTCACGAGATTGAATCCTGGTCGGATCACGAAGCGTTTTCTGTTAATCTTCGGACCGATCGTTTTCAATAAGATACGAATTACGCCAGATACAGCCGCGGTTCGGCTTCCGCGATGAACTGTAGATCCTTTATTTTGCAGGTTGGGGATACGGGAACCTCCCGAGTGGCTTCATGGCTTCAAGTTGAATCTGGAGGCAGACGAGATTTTTATTATTATACCTTGCACTTTTTTTTTAGGAAGAAGGGTAATGAGCTTTTCGATACAAGTATTCCTTGTTTTGTTTCAGAAATCGACCGCGCTCAATATCAACCAGGATTGTGAATCGGAACCATGTACCAGTAGGTCTACAACCAACTGTCATGATGAAAACAATGCGGATGTAAGGTCACCTACTGCTTCTGGAAAATCTAATCCGCCTAGTAGAGTCCGTTATGCAGGATCGTCGGTACCTTTTGAACAAAATGATACTGTAGATGATCAGGAAAAATCAAACAAAAGAGGTAGAAAAAGGAAACGTGGGGTAAACCAACAGGGGAAAAAATAAAAAATAAAGAAATTTAAGTAAAAGCTATTTGTCTTATCGAGGAAAAGGGAATCCACAAGCACCTCGAGAGGCAGGCCCAGATTTCCTTTGTAAGAAAAAATGTTTCTCAGAGTTTAATGCTGGCGAATTGCGCTCAGTGTTTCAAGAGTTCAATAGAGTGGGAAACTACAACATCCAAAACGCTTATCTATTTGGTCTAACAGATGTTAAAAAACTTCCAGAAGTACGAAAAAGAGTGGAAGACCCTCTCGAAGAAAATTTACCATTACTTACAATATCTTGGTTGAAGGGCAAAAAGTAGAAGTATGTAAAACTGCTTTGCTCAACATCCACGGACTGCAAAAAGTAGGGGCAGAGTCGAAATTTTGGTTTGAAAAGAACCAATGGCACTCATACTCCACCATCAGATAAAAGAGGTGCACATGGGCACCACAAGAAAAAGTATTCAGAAGACGATATAAAAATTGTGCATACTTTTATATCAAAACTTCCCAAATACGAAAGTCACTACACCAGGCCCAAAAATCCTTATAAGACGTTTATGTCTATGGAATACACAGTTAAACGTTGTTTTGAAGAATATACTCAGTTCTGTTCAGAAAGTGGTAGCAGTCCTGTATTTTCAGACAAGTTCAGAAGAATATTTACGGTAGAATTTAATATAGGATTCAAGTCTCCTAAGACACACACATGCAAGGACTAATACTCAATGAGAATTGAACTGCAACAAGCCGAAAACGTTAAAAATGACGCTAAAGTCCAACAAATTGGACACAAAATCGAGAGACACCACCTATATGCTGCTGCCGGCCAAAAACTTTTGCAAGTTGGCCCAGAGGACAAAGAAGCTCTTGTTCTAACATTTGATCTCCAACAGGCGTTGTCCACTCTAAAAGTATCCACTGGACCTGCATTTTACAAAAGAAAATTGTTTTGCTACAACCCCAGCATTCATGATTTGCTCCAATAACGTAGGGTACTTTTATTACTGGGACGAAGCTACTGCTAGGAGAGGAAGTGATGAAATTGCAAGTTGCATATTGAAACACTTCACCGTGAATGACGTACAGTGCAAGAAACTGACAGTAATATCAGATAACTGCTGTGGTCAAAATAAAACCTGGACAATAGTCGCTCTCTGTCTTAAATTATTGGCAAGTGGCCGTGTAAAACGTGTTGAACATGTTTTTCCAGTAGTTGGACATGCTATGTTGCCATCAGATAGAGATTTCGGCCGAGTAGAGCAGTATGTGAGGGATCACATTCAGTATGTGTACTGCCCGGAGGAATGGGGACAGATCTTGAAAAACGCCCAACGCTCACCTCCCTTTAATGTGTACAGAATGCAGCAGGGAGATTTCTTTCAAGTTTCTTCACTGAAGGCATTGTTTAGAGCACCCATGAAAGTAATTGCTGCGTCTGTCAAACTTCTGTTGGGACGCGAAGAACCAGATTCCCTGACTGTTTATAAATCATATTTCGGATCTGGTGAAGAAGTATCATTGAAGCTGAAAGTCGTCCTCTTACAGAAGATTTTCTGGGGAAATTTAACGCACCTCTTCCACTGCTGTATAATACACCAATACCAGTCAAAAAGGAAAAATTGCGCGATGTCCTCAGCCTGTTCAAGTATATTCCAAAGGCGTATCACGGATATTACACGAGCTTAGTTCCTGAACATTAAATGTAAAAGTATTGTACCTAAAAATTGCTAATAAAACAATTGGTAATGCAGCTTTTGGCTACTTTATTGCCAATGTGAGTTTCATGTTACACCACTGCACTGTAAACATCCTGGTAAGGTTCCATTTATGTGGTAACTGCCACGTACCAGAAGCAACATTTAACGTCAGTTGTTGTAAAACATGGTATCTTGCAGATAACAAGGTAGCGATGTCTCATACGTGAATGAAAAGTATGGTATCTACGGGCTTCTTCCTCTGATTTTAGTTCTTATATTCGCAAAAAAAAGTGTTATGAGGAGCAGCTAATACGAATTTTACTTTTCAGTACACATAGAATATCTGCGCAACATAATTATGTGAGTTTTGCTAGAGCAAACTATTTGATATTTTCGTCAAAACTTAACAGCCGACTTCCCGTAAGTTTTCATTTTGTTGGTTACCATGTTTTACGACCGAACGCCTCATTTATCGATGAGTGCATGCAACGTGACAATCTGCATTCTCCCTACCAAGAGGGAATACAACAGCAGTAAATAGAACTTTAAGCCTTTGGCGCAGCGTGTCCACTACAGTGAACAACTGTTAACGGTCGCTTCCTTGGCATTTTCTATCAGTCCCGAGGCTGCAAATACACACAGGGCACAGCGCTGGTAGGGCGTGTCCACTACAGTTAACTGCGTGCATTTGTAGTCTCAGGACTGACCGAAAACGCCAAAGAAGAGACCGTTAACATCTGTTCACTGCAGTGGACACGCTGCGACAAAGGGTTAAATTGTGCCAAATGCGGCAGTTTTTGTGTGTACGTGACTCAGGCAACTAACAGTAGAAGCTGGACACGTACGTGTAGCCACGTACGGCACGGCACCAGGCAACGTGATAGTCTTCCCGGAGGCCGGATTCCAGTCACTGAGCAAGAGTCACCGGTTTTTTGGTCCAACATGTTAGCAACACGTATGCATCGGCTTGCACGAGCAAAACGTTTCTGCTTGTATCTGCAAGGCGTAGCCATAATGTTTTAATTATACGTTCGAATAAATGAAGTTATGTAACCAATTATTTCTTTGTTTACAGGTGCGCTACCTGCGGAAGTTGTTCGATCACCGCCGGCCGGAGTGGCCGTGCGGTTCTAGGCCCTACAGTCTGGAGCCGCGCGACCGCTACGGTCGCAGGTTCGAATCCTGCCTCGGGCATGGATGTGTGTGATGTCCTTAGGTTAGTTAGGTTTAAGTAATTCTACGTTCTAGGGGACTGATGACCTTAGAAGTTAAGTCCCATAGTGCTCAGAGCCATTTGAACCATTTTTGTTCGATCACCAATGATAAAAACTGTATACTTTATTTCACTGCACAACCTCATCGTAAAAACTAAATAGTCCAACAAAACTTACGTTTATTCTCTCTGTCATTAACTGCAATATGGTTTAGATTTTAGCCTGTTCAAAGAATTCGACCTTTTCCCGCAGTACAGCTGCACAAGCTCTTGGCATTCTAGAGATCAGATTTCGTACCGCTTTTGTAGCTATTGCAGCCAACACTCCTGTGAATTACTCCACAAGTCTTCAACATTGAATGACCCCTCTTTTCTGATCTCTCTGTCAAGTTCATCCCGTAAGAGTTGAAAGGGATTTAAGTCAGGCGATTGACTTGGCTAAATTATATTCTTCATTTCCCCACATTTCTCTTTTCTAATGTCATAACCTCTGTACAGTTCAAAAGCATGTTCGGTGTAATTGTTCTGCTGCAGACTATACCCATGACATATAAGACATAACTACTTCGTTGAACAGTATGCAGTGACAGGCTTTCTTAATCAATGTCCCATTAATTTTCACGATATCGCTTACTTTATCACCCTAAAGCATCCCCACACATGAAGAATCCTCTACCACGCTCCACCGTTAGCGCCACACACAGACCCTTCATTCGTTCTCCACGAAGTCGACGAACAAACATTCGATGATGGCTTCCAGATACTTCAGACGTGTATTTGGACCATTGATGCATTCTCCAGTTTTTATGTTGCTGTGCCCATTGCAGTCTTTTTACCTGTTTGTGTGATAAAGGTTCTTTTGACCGCTAAGCACTTCTTTAAACCTTGTTCACGAAGACGGAGTTGCATTGTTGATACAGAGACTGGAGCTGCTTGCATACTATTTACATCCTTGCGAATTTCAGCCGGAGTACGACTCCTCTGATGTTTCCTGTAGACACTCACGAATTTATCTTGTAACTGACGTTAGTCGGGGTCTTCTGGATCGCCGCGCGGGATTAGCCGAGTGGTCTATTGGCGCTGCAGTCATGGACTGTGCGGCTTGTCCCGGCGGAGGTTCGAGTCCTCCCTCCGCCATGGGTGGGTGTGTTTGTCCTTAGGATAATTTAGGTTAAGTAGTGTGTAAGCTTAGGGACTGATGGCCTTAGCAGTTAAGTCCCATAAGATTTCACACACATTTGAACATTTTTTTTGTCTTTAGGATCGCTTAACACTAGAACTGGCTCCAGTTTGTTTGGACCACTGCAATGCATACACCGCTGTAGATTGGACTTTGCCAACTTTTGTTGTTATTGTCCTACCAGAATAGCTTTCCTGATGCAGAGGTACAATTACAGCTCGTTTTCCAGTTCCAGTCTCCTGCTTTTGTGCCATTAGGAGGTAATGTGGTACGAACCCGATCGTGTATTCAAATATACTGCTATACAAACATATGTTCTGTGCACTAATATCAACTGATAGCTACACAGAATGAGACCTGTTGTACCATCTTAGGTAAAGCCCCGACAGGATTCTTTGGATACTCATCAGCACCCCTCCGAGTGAACAGTGGTCAAACAAGCAGCTCGGGCGCCTACTCTTTATATGTTTACGCTTATTATCAGAATGGACATATAATGAAATATTAAAAACTAAATAACTGTTTTAACAACGAAACCATAGGTGTGATAGGTGGTCGCAAACTTTAGACCGGTAGTGTCGATGTCTGCAGGCCTGATACACACTGAAATCCACGCAACACAGTACCGAAGCACGCCGCCGCTAAAGGACCCAAAACAAAATATTGCAGCCCATTGCTAAATTGGAGTTGTTGTTGTTGTGGTCTTCAGTCCTGAGACTGGTTTGATGCAGCTCTCCATGCTACCCTATCCTGTGCAAGTTTCTTCATCTCCCAGTACCTACTGCAACCTACATCCTTCTGAATCTGCTTAGTGCATTCATCTCTTGGTCTCCCTCTACGATTTTTACCCTCCATGCTGCCCTCCAATGCTAAATTTGTGATCCCTTGATGCCTCAGAACATGTCCTACCAACCGGTCCCTTCTTTTTGTCAAGTTGTGCCACAAACTCCTCTTCTCCCCAATTCTATTCAATACGTCTTCATTAGTTATGTGATCAACCCATATAATCTTCAGCATTCTTCTGTAGCACAACATTTCGGAACCTTCTGTTCTCTTCCTGCCCATACTATTTATCGTCCATGTTTCACTTCCATACATGGCTACACTCCATACGAATACTTTCAGAAAAGACTTCCTGACACTTAAATCTATACTCGATGTTAACAAATTTCTCTTCCTCAGAAACGCTTTCCTTGCCATTGTCAGTCTACATTTTATATCTTCTCTACTTCGACCATCATCAGTTATTTTGCTCCCCCAATAGCATAACTCCTTTACTATTTTAAGTGTCTTATTTCCTAATCTAATTCCCTCAGCATCAACCGATTTAATTTGACCACATTCCGTTATCCTCGTTTTACTTTTGTTGATATTCATCTTGTATCCTCCTTTCAAGACACTGTCCATTCCGTTCAACTGTTCTTCCAAGTCTTTTCTGTCTCTGACAGAATTACAACGTCATCAGCTAACCTCAAAGTTTTTATTTCTTCTCCATTGATTTTAATACCTACTCCGAATTTTTCTTTTGTTTCCTTTACTGCTTGCTCAATATACTGATTGAATAACATCGGGGACAGGCTACAACCCTGTCTCACTCCCTTCCCAACCACTGCTTCCCTTTCATGCTCCTCGACTCTTACAATTGCCATCTGGTTTCTGTTCAAATTGTAAATAGCCTTTCGATCCCTGTATTTTACCCCTGACACCTTTAGAATTTGAAAGAGAGTATTCCAGGCAACATTGTCAAAAGCTTTCTCCAAGTCTACAAATGCTAGAAATGTAGGTTTGCCTTTCCTTAATCTTTCTTCTAAGATAAGTCGTTTGGTCTGTATTGCCTCACGTGTTCCAATATTTCTACCGAATCCAAACTGATCTTTCCCGATGTCGGCTTCTACCAGTTTTACCATTCGTCTGTAAAGAATTCGTGTTAGTATTTTGCAGCTGTGTCTTATTAAACTGATAGTTCGGTAATTTTCACAATTGTCAACACCTGCTTTCTTTGGAATTGAAATTATTATATTCTTCTTGAAGTCTGGGGGTACTTCGCCTGTCTCATACATCTTCCTCACCAGATGGTAGAGTTTTGTCAGGACTGGGTCTCCCAAGGCCGTCAGTAGTTCTAATGGAATGTTGTCTTCTCCCGGGGCCTTGTTTCGGCTCAGGTCTTTCAGTGATCTGTCAAACTCTCACGCAGTATCGTATCTCCCATTTCATCTTCATCTATATTCTCTTCCATTTCCATAATATTGTCCTCAAGTACATCGCCCTTGTATAGACGCTCTATATACTCCTTCCACCTTTCTGCTTTCCCTTCTTTAGTTAGAACTGGGTTTCCATCTGAGCTCTTGATATTCATACAAGTGATTCTCTTTTCTCCAGAGTGCAAATTCATTTTCTGAGTTTCGAGAGAAACAACGAAGCGTGAGTCCATGCTGAGTTGCTGGAGTTGTACGTAAACAATATACTATCATATGACACAATGGTTCGGCGGCGCAGAAGTATTCACTGTGGCCGTACATGTCTGAATGACGAATAATGAAGTGGCGGGCCACCTCTTTCTGAAGAATCAGGAATCACAAGAGAAGTGGAGGCGCTTGTGCTCAAAGACAAGCGTATTGCGATCGAGGCAGCACTGAAAAAACCAGAAATTAGCCGTGGATCTGTTTTCATGTTCTTCGACGTGTTTTACACGGTAGCGTGCTCAAAAGTAATGCATCCGAATTTTTACCCTGTTCTCAATATTGGCTGGGGTTTTGCATATCATGCGTATTAATCGGTCGACTTTCACGCTTGGATGAGTTAAGCTACAACCCTCAGCCGCTAGAGGGCTCTAAATTTTAGTGTATAACATGGCGGTGTGTGATGTAACAGTGTGCTGAAGTTGAGTTTATGAATGCAGAAAACGTGCGTCCAATTGAAATCCACAGAGGAATCAAAATTGTGTACGGTGATGGTTGTGTGAACATTAATAATATGCAATGTTGTATTATTCGTGCTCGTAGTAAATACACTACTACCCATTAAAGTTGCTACACCACGAAGATGACGTGTTACAGACGCGAAATTTAACTGACAGGAGGAAGATGCTGTGATATGCAAATGATTAGCTTTTCACCCCATTCACACAAGGTTGGCACCGGTGGCACACCTACAACCGATTTCTCATACAACTACAGCAGTTGACCAGCGTTGCCTGCTGAAACGTTGTTGTGATGCCTCGAGTAAGGAGGGGAAATGTGTACCATCACGTTTACGACTTTGATAAAGGTCGGATTATAGCCTATCGTAATAGCGGTTTATTGTATCACGACATTGCTGCTCGCGTTGGTCGAGATCCAATGACTGTTAGCAGAATATGTCATCGGTGGGTTGAGGAGGGTAATACGGAACGCCGTGCTGGATCCCAACGGCCTCGTATCACTAGCAGTCGAGATGATAGGCATCTTATCCGCAATTGGTGTAACGGATCGTGCAGCCACGTCTCGATCCCTTAGTCAACAGATGGGGATGTTTGAAAGACAACAACCATCTGCACGAACAGTTCGACGACGTTTGCAGCAACATGGCCTACCAGCTCGGAAACCATGGCTGCGGTTACCCTTGATGCTGCATCACAGACAGGAGCGCCTGCGATGGTGTACTCAACGACGAACGTGGGTGCACGAATGGCAAAACGTCATTTTTTCTGAAGAATCCAGGTTCTGTTTACAGCACCATGATGGTCGCATCGGTGTTTGGCGACATCGCGGTGAAGGCACATTGGAAGAATGTTTTCGTCTTCGCCATACTGGAGTATCACCCGGCGTGATGGTATGAGGTGGCATTGGTTACACGTCTCGGTCACCTCTTGTTCGTATTGACGGCGTTTTGAACAGTTAACGTCACATTTCAGATGTTTTACGACCAATGGCTCTACCGTTCATTCGATCCCTGCGAAACACTACATTTCAGCAAGATAATGCACGACCGCATGTTGCACGTCATGTACAGGCCTTTCTGGATACAGAAAATGTTCGAATGTTGCCCTGGTCAGCACATTCTCCAGATCTCTCACCAACTGAGAATGTCTGGTTAATGGTGGTCGAGCAACTGGCTCGTCGCAATACGCCAGTCAAATGGCTCAAATGGTTCAAATGGCTCATGAAACTGGGTGCATGGAAGGTGCCTCGAATGCTCACCCCCTTGACATGAAGGGATAAGCTATGGTGATGAATTGGCTCCGACAACAAAGTCAAACATTCCACTGTCATGGTGTCAACAAACCGGTTTCTCCTTGGAAGAAACGTGTTCCTCTTCAATGTGACTACGTTCAGAGATAAATATGTAGACCTTACGAATAAACATGTAGAATATTAATAACGTTTATTTTTAACAGTTTTCTCATAAAAAATTCGGAGGCATTACTTCTCAGCACGCCCTAGTGTAAGAAAGGTCCAGCTGGGTTCCGCAGACACTCAGACCCACTCAAAACGTCCGCTAAACCGAGGGAGCAGCATAAGCTTTGGAACCGACTAGTCACTACAGACGAATACTGGGAGCATCACTGTGGCCCAGAGACAAAGGAGGAGAGAAAGCAGTGGAAATATGTGGATTCACCACCAACGAAAAAGGCGAAGGGCTGCCCATGGCAGGGTAATTTGTTGTGTTTTTACGACTGCAGTGGTGTGGTGCTCAAAGGGGCAAACTGTCACAGGAACATAGTACTAAATAGGTGTATATCAGAGAAAAGTATTTAACTCGCAGCGATACTACTAGACTGCGTCTCATACCCTCGTCTGAACTGTTCTTCATGTACATTGATATACCGCAAGCAAATCTAATAGTGTGTGGCGCAGAGTACTTCTTGTACCACTAACTGATTCCCCACTTCACTGGTTCTCTCGCGAATGGCGCGTGAGAAAAATGATTGTCGGTAAGCGTCTGTATAAGCTCAAATTTTTCAACTTTTTTCGTCATGGTAATTTCGCGAGATGTACGTGTATGTCGGAAGAAGTAATATGTTGTCGTTATTCCTGGGAAACACCATCTCGAAATTGCAATAGCAAACCTTTTCCTGATGCACAACGCCTCTCTTGTAGCGTCTGCTACCGGGATTGGTTGAGCATCTCTGTAACTCTCTCGCGCCGGCTAAGCGATCCCGAGAGGTTGTAGGGGACATCAAAACAAATATTTTTCCCTAATGTCATTTTTTTCCTATGAAGAATGTTTAAACCGGTGGAGGCCGTATTACACTCTTCAGTTGTTAGAGGGCGTATTACGCTCTTCAGTTGTAGGCAACTGCTGTCCACCAGTATAGTAGTAGGGCATTGTCTCTGTTTACTAATGGAGCGACACACCTGGAGTGAGTACACTGACGTGCTTGGAGCATACTACGTAGCGCACCACAACGGGCGAGCCGCACAGCGCGTTTATCAGCAACAATATCGTAATCGCCGTATCTTGCATCATACGACGTTTGTTGCTGTGTACCAACGTCTGCGTGAGACCGGGTGATTTTGCAGATTACCCTGACAGGGACGCCGGTAAGAACGCTGCAATTTGAGGAAACTGTCTTGCAGCATGTGGAGCGGGATCCTTCAATCGGCACTCGTGCAACTGCACGCAACATGGGGAAAAATGTAAAAGCAGTCCTTCGAGAGCAATTATTACGTCCATTTCACTTACAGCTTATCCACAACCTGGAACCAGTTGATCATCCACCCAGAGCACAGTTTTCGCAGTGGTACCTGGGACACTGTGATTTGCATCCTATATTTCCATCCTCTGTGTTGTTTACCGATGAAGCAACGTTCGGGCGTGATGGAGTCTTCAACATGCACAATTCGCATGTTTGGAGTGAGAATAACCCACATGCCACAGTTACTAGCGCTCATCAAGTGCGGTTGTTCGTTAATGTGTGGGTCGGTGTTGTTGGGGTCTGTTTAACTGGGCCTTATCTGTTATCTAGGCCATTAAATGGAAGGCACTATTACAATTTTCTCACCAGAGCATTGCCAGATTTGCTGGAAAACGTCCTGCTCCCTGCAAGACAACGCATGTGGCTACAACATGACGGGGCGCCGGCACATTCCAGTCGTCGTGTGCCTCCATTCCTGGACCGACGGTTCCCAGAAACGTGGATTGGCAGAGATGGTCCTTTACCATGGCCTGCTCGATCCCCAGATATGTCCCCTCTGGACTTTTTTTGTTGGTTTAATTAATTTGTCGCCAGGGAAATCTTCCTCTACTAGTTTAAATACTACTAATAGGAAAAAATGACATTAGGGAAAAATATTTTTTTTTTGATGTCCCCTACAATCTCCCAGAGTTTGTGGGTTTAAATACTTTCCACCCTGTATACAACGGGGGTCCGGTTGGCGCCGTGTTCCTTCAGGAAGGCATTTGACACCGTCTCGTACTGCCGTGTAGTGAAGAAAGTAAGAGCTTACCGATTATTGAACCAGATTTACCACTACATTCAAGACTTATTTGCAGACAGAACTCAACAAATCTCTCTTACCGGAACAAAATGGACATGCAAAGGTAATTTCTGGAGTATCCCAAGGAAGTGTGATAGAACCGTTACTGTTTACAATGTATATAAATGATCTAATGAAAAGCGTCGAAAGCCCTCTACGACTGTTCGCAGATGATGGGGTTGACTATAAGACAGTAGCAACGCCAGAAGAGAGCGTCGATTTGCAGAATGACCTGCAGAGGGTTGATGAATGGTGCTCCCACAAGCCGTTTACCCTGAACGCAAATAAATGTAACATATTGCACTTACGAAGGAAAATAAATCCACTACTGTACAACTACACTGTTGACGAGAAATTGCTGGAAGCAGCATCTAGCGTAAAAATCTAGGAGTAACTATCGAGAGCAACTTTAATTGTAATGACCAACGAAAACAAACAGCAGGAAAAACAGGCACGAGACTGATATTCATAAAAAGGATTTTAAAAAAATGTAACTCATCCAAGAAATAAGTGGCTTACAAGACGTTTGTTCGACCGGTTCTTGATTGTCGTTTATCAGTGTTGTACCGTTACCAGGTAGGACTGATAGAAGAGGCAGAGAAGCTCCAACGATGAGCGGCGAGTTTCGTCTCGGGATCGTTTAGTCGGCGCGAGAGCGTTACAGAGATGCTCAACCAATTCCGGTAGCAGACGCTACAAGAGAGGCGTTGTGCATCAGGAAAAGGTTTGCTATTGCAATTTCGAGATGGTGTTTCCCAGGAAGAGCGGATCAACATATTACTTCTTCCGACATACTCGTACATCTCGCGAAATTACCACGACGAAAAAAGTTGAAAAATTTGAGCTGATACAGACGCTTACCAACAATCATTTTTCTCACGCGCCATTCGCGAGAGGACCAATGAAGTGGGGAATCAGTTAGTGGTACCAGAAGTACACTCCGCCACACACCATTAGATTTGCTTGCGGTGTATCGATGTACATGTAGAACAGTTCAGACGAGGGTATGAGACGCTGTCTAGAAGTATCGCTGGGAGTTATCCACTTTGCTCCACGACAACGCGACAACCCATTCTGCATGGGACACAGTCAGACTTCTTTGGATTATCAAAATTTTCCTCACCCCTCCATCCTCACCGCCCCCCCTCCCCCAATCCAGCAATCTCCGAATGATATGGCATCCAATGACATCTTCATCTTTCTTTGAAATAAAAAACAAAAACATAAAAAGAACAGAAAAATACGTTGCATGCATGGCAGGCATTTTCAGAATGAAAACGAGACCATTTCGAGCTGGAACGTCCAAACGGGCCAAAATGCAGACTTCTGCAACGAAGACCTCAGTCAAGGCGTCCTTAATTGGGAAAAGACTGCCACATGTCATTTTGTGGAGAAGAAATAACATCATCATGAAGCTTCACGGATGCAGCTTATTTTTTCGAGGCGCCGATTTAAAACTGTATGACTACCCTTCGTATAACCTTCGCAGCTTACCAGGTTGTATAGACTCTTCGTCAATGACGATATGTGCTCTCCAGCAGCGGCAGTATTCTTGCGGCGGCATTATTCACGTGAATGTGCGGTCTTACCAACAATTTTAACACAATTTTTTGTTTGTATATCATCCAGCCATCGCTAATATTTCAATGATGTAATATGTTAGGGAGCTGTATCTTGCTCAAATAAGGATCGTGTCTGATAAATACTTTTGTGATAGACGAAGGATTTAATGCTAAAACGAAGAGGACCTTTTCCAGTTCGAAGGCATCCAACGTCGGAAACTTCTCTTCTTTTTTACCTTGAACGCTTGTTCACTCACACAAGAAATCGTCGGCGTCGGATGACAAATGCGCCATCTTCCACAAGGGGTTTAAAAGAATATGACTATGATTTACAATTAATTTTCAGAGAGACGTGGTAACTAACCTGTTTCTACAGGTTATTACGTTAAGATTAGGGTCGCCACCGACTCTAACCATACAACTAATCAAAGGTTTGGACGAGTCGGAAAATAAATTAATTTGATCACAGACCAAAAACTCATAAAAATGCATACGTCGTGATATCGCTCATAGAGGATGCGATGTAATGAATGGTATTGCCCGTTCACTGTTCACGAGAATCAAACATTTAAAATAAAATAGAAAATGCATGAACAATGCGCATAAGATCAGCTCCCAGCAACACACCTTAAAATAAGACCTAATCTAAAGCATTAGGTTTAAAATAAAAGGGGAAATTAATCACTGGACATGTGCGTAAGGAAACGCGTCGGATGTGCTAACGGGAAAGCTATGAGGTGAGTGGCTTAGGTGCAAAAACGTAACCTCGGAGTACAAGAGAAAATTGTGGATAAAATCATATTTTCCTAAGATATGGATGTGAGGCATGTACACAATTCATGATAACATCAATCCCTAAAACATTAAAGAACAGCATAGATACATTCACCGTTATAATCTACACCTAAAAGCATTGGTGTGAATCGTTCATACAACTGCTGTTGCCTGATAACTGACCGCAATAACTCGTGAAGCGGTACACGTTTCGTAGTACACTCGTGTGCCCATGTGATTTGTGGAGACGCAATTTCTAGGTATCGTGGCCAAGTTTCAACAATATCACGCCACACAATCACGAATAGTTGACATTCTTTAAAACATACATGAGATCGGACAGTTAGTGGTGACGGTAGCCCAACAAATTCTAATGTGCAATCATGTGGTTGTTGGCTCCTCACGGACGAAAGATACATAAAGCAACGAAAATTTACGAGAAGGCAAAGCTATTAATATTTATAAAAATAAAAGCTTATACAGACACAGCTGAAGGCAAACAGACATTCATTCAGAAGCGAGTGCTCACTTCTTATCGACTCCTTTGTGTGGCGCTCTTCCGTTTATAGAAATTTACTAAAAGAAAAATCTGGCACAGTTTTGCATTCCTCGCTACGACAAGGCAAAGCAATCTTTCAGAGTTTAAAAGCTAGACCAAAAGCTAACAGCTCTCCTCTCACCAAGTAACAACGCGCCACGCGGTCAGTCTAACTCACCCTTCTTCGACTGGAGCACAGCTGTGGACGCTTCCCGTACCGGCGACTGACTGCTCCCTTTTTCTTCTCCAGCCTCTTCCACGCTCTTCGTAGCCCGGAAAACCCAAAGATGCCATTTCCGCCACCAATCTAACGCAGGTGGATTTCTCACAAGTAGCGCAAACCTCTTTGCCTACTTGACCACTACGAGAGTTGGCTATTCTGTACAACTGCTGCTGAATCTGTATGACTGTCGCAGACTTTCTGCAGCAGACTACGCCACCGTCTGACAACGTGACACACAACCATATTCATTCTATCACACCACTATGAGAGCTATGAAAAAAGAGAAACAAGGAAAAGAAAGAGAAATGCCAGTGAAAGTGGGGTACCGGACTAATGAAAGGTGGCTACAGGACCCTTTCAACGTAACCATACGCCAAAGTAAATTCCCTTGGTGTTTAATTTCACCCGAAAGAACCTGCTGAATTCTGTTGTTGTTGTTAATTATGATGTTAAGGACACACGGAAGCTCAGTCATTAGCGCCCGGAAACTAAGATTTACGAATTAAAATCAGCTGTTTGCAACAAATGAAAATTTGCGCCGTACCGCTACTCGAACCCGGATTTCACGCTCATCGCGAGCAGTTCCCCTAACCAATTCCACTATCCGACCACGCCTCCAGGAACGATCCAAGCTTCCGTACGTCACCGAGTCCACAACAACTACGCTCCCAGATTTCGTGATACACGCACAGGGAGAGAAATGTTTTATCGTCATTTTAGCCCGTCGAAGCATGGATACATTATTGATCGTTAAAATGTCTGTGTTCATACAGTGTATCTTCGCATTACAGAGTCCTTCATACATGGATGTGTGCCTGAAGGACATTGTCACGTGAAGATACAGAAACTATATAAACACAGATATTGTAACCGTCAATAATGTTTTGTCAGTTCAGCTTAGCAAAATCAAGCTTGCTGTTTAAAGCAGATAATACGACGAAATTCGATCAGCATAATATTTTAGCACTACAGTGGTTCGGCTGAAGCAAAATAAGTGAATAAATAAGTAAATGAATAGACAAAAACTATGGCGATTTCACTATAAATACATGTTATACATTTATTCCCACATTTTCAGTTTTTGAATGGGAATCCCTTGATACTTCATTTCCAACGTAATAGTCCAAACGATACATATTAGTACTCAATTTAAGACAACTGGAGCACATCACCAAAAATACCTGCGAACATACTATACTGTGTATTGTATGCGACCTGCGAATGCATCATTGCGATATTTAGAGACGAATAAGTTCAAATGGCTCTGAGCACTATGGGACTTAACATTTGAGGTCATCAGTCCCATAGAACTTAGAACTACTTAAACCTAACTAACCTAAGGACATCACACACATCCATGACCGAGGCAGGATTCGAACCCGCTACGCGGTTCCAGACTGAAGCGTCCATAACCGCTCGACCACACAGGCGAGCCTCGAATTAAGTGATTATCGCAATGGCTTGACAATGCTCACGAAAAAAGGATAGATAAAATTGAATGGTTTTGCAATGAAGCGATTACGTGTTGTTTACAAGAATAGCATGTGAACTATGCAGCCTCGTGAAATAACCATATTCAGAATAGTGTTGATATTACGAGAGCTGTTTTAACTTAATTTGCGTTTCCAATTCTCTTCGTGCCTAACTTTTGTATTGTGTTGAAATATTTCAGCGTTTCTACGAAAGGCAGCGTCACGGAGAAACTAGCAGCTTGTGGTGAAGTTTCTTGTAGGTTGTTTAGGACACGGTCGTTCAACAAACTTTCCAATCCTTCACCTGAGCAGCTTCGAGAAGAAGTGAAACAGGCAAGAGACTAAAATAATAGCAGCAGCGGAGGACTTCCCTTACATTCTTCCAGTCAGGCCTTTTACGCCCTCCTTTCTTAATAAACGCCTTATCCAGATTCTTTTCCTTCTTTTTACAATATTCAGTAACTTTTGTGCTCCTCACTGTTCTCAGCACCTCTTCAATTTTCACCCTAACCATCGTACTTTTTTCTATTCTACACCACTTTCACATCTCCGAATGCCTCAGCCTTGCTCTTTCTTCCTCATTATTCATATTCCAGCTCCATTCAGGAGGACAAGACATACAAAACACTTTTGCAGTCTTTTTCTTTATCTATATTGCTACTGTAAGCTATAAGTTCATTAAAAAAAGTCTTTTTCGGCTTAGCTGTCACGTTTTCTGTTTCTGCGTTGTGCTTCAAACTATTTTCTATTATACTTAGTAGGTACCTGAAGCTTTACCCATGTTGTAATGTATCTTCTGTCAGCATTAACTCTTTACCTTGAGAGTTGGCAATACTCTCTCAGGATTTAAAGGTTGACTACAGCGCGCATACACAAGCTCTGGAACCTAAGATGTTGTCGCATTCGCAGCGCACGAATTAACACTAGTGGCAGTTTTGAAGCCGGTGTAGGAGCCCGCCTGCTGTGGTGAGCACGTGTGTTGGGCGAGGGGTCGTCGCCGAGGTGCAGTACTGCTGTGTCCGCCAGCAGCGACACAGGATTTGGTATTGAGCTGATATTTTTTATAATTTGCAGCGCCCTTATTAATTTAAAGAAAAGGGTTTGTGTATGTCCGTAGGAGCAGATGGTAATTTTGATAATGACAGGAGTTGAATTCTTAAGGGAATCCATTGTTAGGCGAATAGATTAAGTATTGATTTTTGTCATGGATTTCTTTTGTAAATGTCAGGGAATAGTTTCACTACGTATTTAATTGAGAAGTATTTCAGTCTGTCTCAAGAGTTTGATTAATTTGTAATATTGCTTTAATGCCACTGGAGGCAGATTTACATACGGAGCGATTATTCAAAGAGCTTCTAGCGTTTTGTTAATTGAATTAGAAAGAATCGCTTTCAGAATATAGTTCTTGAAAAATATGATTCACTTGTTTGGGCTATCATTTATCGAGTTTAGATTTGACCAAACCATTTCTCTTGAATTACATGTAGTTGTAGTAAGCAGCAGCAGCCGCAACAACAGCAGGAGCCGCCATACAGAACATGCATTGCACTCAGCATGAATAATAGGTTTTTTTATGTTTTTGTTAAATGATGAAATGCAGCAGATCAAGCAGTGGCAGCAGAGAGACCAAGTAAGTAATCTGTTGCGCACGGCACCAATTAAAAAAAAATAAAGTTTAGGCGATCTTTGTAATAGTAAAGTTAACAAGAGTACAAGCACGAGATTTTCATTAGAAAACACGAGATAAGAAGATAGAGCTCGCGACTCTCACCTGCTGACATGCCTGCCAGGACACTTTTTTTTTTATTGAGTCGTTGTTAGATATGCTTCATCTTTCTACTGACAACTGCAAGCTTACGCAACAGTAATCATTAGTGAAAGCACAGCATTTTGATCGCTGGCGCACTGCTTCGTATTAACACAAAATTTTATTTCAGCAGTTTTGTCTTTTGAATTTGTTGGTGCATTGTGCAATAGTTAATTGAACAGTGGAATTTTTAGGATAGCGGTGTGTTTTAGTGACATGTTTTCGTTCGTATTACGACAATGATGACGCGAGCACAAAAGAAAATGGAAAATAGTGCAGATGCTACTGCAAACGCGAACGTAGATACGGTTGCGAACATGTACGTAGGTGCGGTTTCAAACGCGGTTCCCGAAAATTCGGAGCAGAGAGTAGAAAATTCTTTTGAGAATATTGAGATCCGAGAATACTGCGGAGAATCGGAATGCAGGCGATCATCTGCCAACAATGCGTGATGAACAACTGTGTGCTAGGACATGACAATACAGTGACGCAAACCGAACTCATTATGAGAAATTCCAGCGTTGCTTCCGTCTCAAAAGTACAGAGTAATTTTGTTTTCCCCACTTTCGGTGGAAATTCAGGTCTGGTTGCCACTCCGATAGAGCGGAGTAATTTTGCCTTTCCTTCTGTTAGTGGAAATGCAGGTACTGCTTGTGCTTTAACAGAGAAGAGTAACGTTGTACTCCCTGCCCCCAGTAATGTTGTTTTACAATTATTACTGAGTAAACTCACTGAATTTAATGACAGACAGGAGAGTAAACTCACTGATTTTAATGAGAGACAGGACAGTAAACTCACTGAATTTAACAACAATAATGCAAAGAATTTCAAATCGCTTCAGAACGAAATTAACGAGAATCTCACATTGTTTGGGGGCGAGGTGAATGACAATTTAAATTGTAAATTTGAGGAAATGACCAGTCATTTTAAAAGTCAGGTACATGAAGAATTCAAATCAGATATTAATAATCTTGTGTCCCGACTTGATCACGAACAAAATGTTGATATTGCTGGAGCGAAACGACAGACGTCACAACAAGAACTGCAAGTAGTGGAATTAGCGAAAAATGTTGAGTCATTGCAATTACAGATCACCAATGAAGTTTCAAAGATAGAAACTCAATTAACGACAGTAGCTAAACACGTAGATGAATTATACATGAAAGTGACGGAACTGAGTAGCGGATTAGATACGAGGTCAGATGACACTCAGCTGGTACCGATCGCGGATACCGAAGAATTTCAGTCTCTGCAAAGTTTTAAACCAGGGCGGATGACAATTAATCAGCAAAACAAACGTGACGTAAAAAATATACAGGAACAGCTGGCCAGCATCGAAGAAAAGATCGATCGCAGCAATGACACTGGTAGATCTGATAATTACCAAATTGGTAATGACAATCAGCGCGATAATTATGGAAATGTTGACCAGTTTTCTCGTGAATATGACAGGTTTTGCGAGACATAAAGAAGGAAACGTGAGCCATGCTGTAAAAGAAAACTCATCCGCTAAGAAAAATGATGAGTTTGACTATAAGCATTTTCTCTCAGTTAGAAAATTTAAAATTTTTCCGAATGCTAGTCACGAAATTCATCCTCGAGAGTGGTTACAACAATTTGACTATTCTTTACCACCAACATGGCCAATTGGCCATAAACTGGAGTTCATTTGCAGTTATCTTGAAGGAGAGCCTGCAACAAGAATGCGGTCAATAGTGCGTGAATGTCACACACATGGTGATTTTTATCACGCATTCTTATCTGCTTACTGGACAGAGACTATACAAGATCGTGTAAAACATTACATCATTATGATGGAAAGTTATGAGCAGTCGAAATTTTCCACTCCAGTGCAATATTTTGAAAACATGATGCGCATGATCAGATATTTAACGAATCCGGACAGTCAGTTGGAATTAGTTCGTATCTGTTTGACAAAACTGCCGATCAGATTACGCCACATAATTTTGGCAGATAGGTGAAAAGATGACTAGGAGGCATTCCAAGCTCTTTTGTGAGAATTAGATTTTGATAACTATACAAAAAACACACAAGGAGATAATAGTAATCAGTATTGGGAAAATAATAATCCGCGGCGTGACCGTAAACGCGTATGGAACTCGGACGAACCTCACGAGTACAGGGTGGAAGAAGATATTCGCGTTATGCGACATCAACCGTATAACACAGATCATAGACGCCAGAGAAATGATTTTTATAATCATAGGAACTTTCAATACAGTAATAGAGATCGCGGACCGCGAGAGCAAAGGCGTTATGGTTATGAAAATTATTTTAAAAGGAACGGTCGCGGTAGAGACAACCGAAATTGGCGCGGACACGCAAATTACACAGATCATAGACGCCAGAGAACTGACTTTTATGGTCATAGGAACTCTCAGTACAGTAATAGAGATCGCGGACCGCGAGAGCAAAGGCGTTATGGTTATGAAAATTATTTTAGAAGGAATGGTCGCGGTAGAGACAATCGAAATTGGTGCCGACACGCAAAGTACAATTCGGAACGCGGTGCTCATGCAGAGTACAGAGCATCGAGCCCACGTGATAATTATGGCCATAACAATTATGAGAACCAAAATAGTTATGATGAGGGGACAAATCAAAATTGGCACGATGACAGAAATTCCAATTTAGAGCGTGGCGACAATGTAGAAATCAGACCACGCAAGCCAAGCAACAATTTGCGGCAACACGAGCCGGCACAATAATGACTAGCAACAAGGACTACAAACGAACCGTTTGTAGCGGCGGAAGGCCGACACACAAATTATGTTAACTTTGTTGGACTGGAGGACATTAGAGATACATTATTACAAGAAAATGACAACAGCGAAATTATGTATACTCATCCAATTATAAAAATCTCGGTAGGAAATATTCTACTTTCAGCTGTACTTGATTCTGGCAGCCCTGTGAATGTAATTAGCGAGACAATGTTTAAGAAGTGTGAACAGGCATCTGTTTGTCCAACCTTGCCATTATTAAAGACAAAATTAAAGGGAGTCATTCAAGGAAAGAGTGTAGACGTACGCCATCAGACTTCTTTAGTTTTCAGGTGTCAAGGACACGAGTTTTCTGCAAATTTCTTAGTAGTCCCTCTTTTATCAACAGAAATGATTTTGGGTGTGGAATTCCGACGTGAATATAAAGCAATGTTAACCTTTTGTAATGCTGAAGTCATGTTACAAGTAAATCAAATGCTAGTAACGCTTAAATTTCAAGGATGGCTAACAACGGAGGATGAGGAAGTGAATTATCTGTGTTTTCTCTTTCCGCTTGAGACATAACAATCACTGAATCTGTGTAATAGTTGCACAGAAAACATCACTACATTTTACTGTGAAACAGAACAACCCATTATTACAAAACAATTAATTAAAAGGAAAGGTTACCGAGACGAAGTAGATCCTAATGCAGGCACTGATGAGTTATTTGAAATATTACAAACAAATTGTGAATTCTTTTCTTACAAGACAGGAACAATACGTAACTTTCTTTATGAATTCAAGGTCAAGGAACATAATAAATTTTTTGTACCACCATACGTCATCCCATTGACATACAGAGACAAATTCAAACAGGAAATACAATCCATGTTAGGGCAGGGAATCATCGAACCTGCTGTGATTTCATATAACAGCCCATTACACGTGGTTAAGAAAAGGGATAATTCTATTAGAATGGTTCTTGATTCCAGACAAATTTACATAGTAATCCAACCTGAAACCGATAGACCATAGACACTAGATGAACTATTGCAAAAATTCCATGGAGTGAAGGTGATGTGATCTTTGGACTTGCAAAGTAGTTTTTGGCAAATAGAATTAAATCTGAGGTGTAGGAAATACACAGCTTTCCTCTGTTTTGGAAACTGTTACCAATTTCGAAAACTGCCATTTGGTCTCAACGTTTCGTCTGCTTGCATTTATCCGTGGTCTGAATACAATATTACCGACACACTTAAAAGACAGGATCTCCACTTATGTTGACGACATTTTGATTGCAGAAAATTCATGGACAAAACACAACCAAGTATTAAGTGAATTATTACAGACACTATGGGAACATTGCATTACAGTCAATTTAGAAAAATTGGACTTTGGTAGAACACAAGTCATATTTCTTGGCTACATTGTTACACAAAAGGCATTCTACCTGATCCAGAAAAATTAAATGCAATCAAAGAAATGCCCCTACCAACAAACAAGCGACAATTAAAAGGATTTTTGGGACTAATAATTTTTTATTGTCGTTTTATTAGCCTACAAAGCTTCTCAACACCTAGATTATGTCAACTAACAGGTAAGAATACAGTTTGGGATTGGGATCATGTTGCTCAAACAGAGTACCACGATTTGAAAACTGCATTACTGACTGCACCTATATTGTCACATCCTGATATGTTCCTTGATTTTTGCCTTGCGACATATAGCTCAAGATCTGGGCTTGGTGTCCATTTGTTCCAAGAAGTTGTGGAAAATGGAATTCTTACTGAGAAAAGTATAGCTTTACCAAGTCGATTATTAACAAAACCAGGCCGCAACTATTCAGTCACAGAGCTGGAAGCATTAATCATAATACGGGCGTTTGATAAATTTCGTTACTATCTCCAAAGAAAGCACACAAAAGTATACACCGACCATGGGCGTTACAATTTCTCATGTCAGCCAAATTAAATCACGACCGTTTAAAACGTTGGGCTTTGTTTCTTCAGGAATTTAATTTCACTGTTATATACACTCCTGGAAATGGAAAAAAGAACACATTGACACCGGTGTGTCAGACCCACCATACTTGCTCCGGACACTGCGAGAGGGCTGTGCAAGCCATGATCACACGCACGGCACAGCGGACACACCAGGAACCGCGGTGTTGGCCGTCGAATGGCGCTAGCTGCGCCGCATTTGTGCACCGCCGCCATCAGTGTCAGCCAGTTTGCCGTGGCATACGGAGCTCCATCGCAGTCTTTAACACTGGTAGCATGCCGCGACAGCGTGGACGTGAACCGTATGTACAGTTGACGGACTTTGAGCGAGGGCATATAGTCGGCATGCGGGAGGCCGGGTGGACGTACCGCCGAATTGCTCAACACGTGGGGCGTGAGGTCTCCACAGTACATCGATGTTGTCGCCAGTGGTCGGCGGAAGGTGCACGTGCCCGTCGACCTGGGACCGGACGGCAGCGACGCACGGATGCACGCCAAGACCGTAGGATCCTACGCAGTGCCGTAGGGGACCGCACCGTCACTTCCCAGCAAATTAGGGACACTGTTGCTCCTGGGGTATCGGCGAGGACCATTCGCAACCGTCTCCATGAAGCTGGGCTACGGTCCCGCACACCGTTAGGCCGTCTTCCGCTCACGCCCCAACATCGTGCAGCCCGCCTCCAGTGGTGTCGCGACAGGCGTGAATGGAGGGACGAATGGAGTCGTGTCGTCTTCAGCGATGAGAGTCGCTTCTGCCTTGGTGCCAATGATGGTCGTATGCGTGTTTGGCGCCGTGCAGGTGAGCGCCACAATCAGGACTGCATACGACCGAGGCACACAGGGCCAACACCCGGCATCATGGTGTGGGGAGCGATCTTCTACACTGGCCGTACACCTCTGGTGATCGTCGAGGGGACACTGAGTAGTGCACGGTACATCCAAACCGTCATCGAACCCATCGTTCTACCATTTCTAGACCGGCAAGGGAACTTGCTGTTCCAACAGAACAATGCACGTCCACATGTATCCCGTGCCACCCAACGTGCCCTAGAAGGTGTAAGTCAACTACCCTGGCCAGCAAGATCTCCGGATCTGTCCCCCATTGAGCATGTTTGGGACTGGATGAATCGTCGTCTCACGCGGTCTGCACGTCTAGCACGAACGCTGGTCCAACTGAGGCGCCAGGTGGAAATGGCATGGCAAGCCGTTCCACAGGACTACATCCAGCATCTCTACGATCGTCTCCATGGGAGAATAGCAGCCTGCATTGCTGCGAAAGGTGGATATACACTGTACTAGTGTCGACATTGTGCATGCTCTGTTGCCTGTGTCTATGTGCCTGTGGTTCTGTCAGTGTGATCATGTGATGTATCTGACCCCAGGAATGTGTCAATAAAGTTTCCCCTTCCTGGGACAATGAATTCACGGTGTTCTTATTTCAATTTGCAGGAGTGTATATTCCAGGTTCACAAAATATCATTGCCGATGCGCTTTCACGAGCACCTGTTGGTTCAGCTCAAAGTAATTAGGAAGATTGCCTAGAAAATAATTACAGCTTACTCTACATGCAGAAGGTTGCTTTTTAAAACTTCATTTCATCCTCAATAAATGACATTGCTCGTGAACAAGAAAAGGATTCGATTTGGAAGGATATAAAAAGAAAGTGGGAGAATAATCACATCCTGCTATAAGACAGTTTTATATCATATGTGATAACGTCTTATTCAGACGCAGACGTCCTGACAGTCCTTCTTGGATTTTATGCATACCAGACGAACTTGTAAATAAACTCATTTGGTATACACATCTCAGTTATGCCCACTTAGGTGCGAAGAAATGTTTTAAAAAATTACGATACACATGTTATTTTAACAATATGGAAAAGAGAATCCGTAAAGTCCTGGCAATATGCAAGTTACGTCAGAAAGCAAAACCACCAACAGCGACACACAGAAGACCACGATTTCCAATCATTCCAGTCAAATTAAAAGAGATGGCTGCCGTGGACATCTTCGGACCAATAATAAGATCTAGACAAGGCCTTTCATATGTTTTCGTAGGTGCTGAGCTTACTTCGAAATTTGTCTCATTCACACCTTTACTAAAAGCTACAGCAAAATCAGTTTCTACAACATTCGTCAAGAATTTCTTGAAGGAAGTAGGGCACGTTGACAAGGTGATTTCTGACACTGGCCCACAATTCCGCTCCAACAGTTGGCTGAAAACCTTGCGACGCAGGAAAATTAAACCAGTATTTATATCAGAGCGCAACTATTCAGTCAAGGAGCCATCATGTAACCCATCAGAAAGTATCATGAAGGAGTTAGGTAAACTTTGCAGATTGTGCTGCCATCGCCAACATAGAAACTGGGACGTACATTTATCAGATTTCCTAGACATTATTAATGAACTACCTAATGATTCCACTACCCTGCCTCCACTGCTTGTGTTGAAAAATAAACAACCACCAGTTAAAATAAAACAATTAGTAGCCTTCCCTGTACAGCGACGTTTAAGACACCATGAATTGGTAAGTATAGCATTACAGAAGATCAAGAAAGCTGCAGACAGAATAAAGAAGCTGCATAATCCACGAGTCAAAGTCAAGAATTTACAGGGAGGTCAAAAAGTATTGCTTAGATCACATCGACTATCTCATAAGGGAAAATATTTGAGTAGGAAGTTCTTCTTGGTGTATGAAGCACTCTTACATATATGACGCATTTCACACACAAACGCTGTAGAACTTGAGACAATACGAACACATAAATCACGAGGTCTTCATCACTTATCACACATTAAAATTTTCAAGGAATAAGGCCCTAGGGGGTTTCCTGAGCTTTAGTAAATATATGTTTGGCGAGCATAGGTGCCCCAGCCGTTACAGTATATTCTTTCGATTTTAATTTTCAGTACTCATCATAATCTTTGACTAACCTGTTTATCTATTAATCTTTTACTATCAATCTATCCTGTATGAAAGACCAAGAATGAATGATTATGAATAATTTGTGTTGTTTGAGAGAATGAGAACTTTGCAAAGGGACATTTCTGACGAGAGGATTGTACCAGCTGTTGACATCTTGCGGCTGTTCACTGAAACAATGAAATTTTCGTGACCTATTTGAAGGAAAATGCAAGAAATAACTATGTACGTTTTTTAGGGAGAAATAACATGAAATTACAGAAACTGCTGACATTATTTTCAGGTAAAATATAGTGTTTGAGTGGTTCTGAATTGAGAAGGTATTTTTGATGGGCAATAGTATAATTAGGAAACTTTCGAACTCACACTTATTCTAATTTATGAGGTAGTTTGAAGAGTGATGATTTATGTGGATTTTTCGTGTTTATTAGTTTGCCAGGTAAGGCGTATTAGGATTTATGGACCACTCATGAATAGTGTGACACAATGAGGAAGCACTTTGCAGACATTTATAGAACAAGAGAAGGTAAGAAAGATACACTTCTAAACGAAGAAAACCACAACGGTATTCTATGAAGGAAGATATAGCTTATAAACATTTGCGTAAAATTTAAGTCACAGTAATGTTAAGGTAGAGTACACACTTACTTAAAATCTAAGTCACAGTAAAGTTAAGACATAGCTATGAGTCACGAAAGCAGTTATGATACAAATACACAACAAAGTGTTGAATTATGTGATGAATGAGTGCCAAGAATATTTTTGCTACGTGAAACTGTGGAATGGTAAGAATGATATTGTTGTTTCTCTTCTTATTGTTGTTAAGGTTGACTTTATTGCATTTCTTACAGGAAACATGATCGCAATGGAAATTTTCTCCATTGGAGAAACGAAAGCGCTTAATGTGAGGTAATTTTGTGTAGTAAACGATATATTTTCAGATCGGAGCTTAGCACGCTTACTGTTAAGGGTCGCGAGAAGAAAGACGTTCCAGAAACAGTCAGCAGTGACAAAAAAAAAAAAAAAAAAAAAAAAAAAACTGAGCTATGACCTAGATAATTATGTCGTGCATTAATCGATTTCTTTTCTCTTTCCAGAGTGAAATGACTCTTACACCAAGAGCCGAGAGTATCTGCCATATTTTATGAATGTGTAAATAGTAGTGTAAAATAAGTCAATTTAATATTTATCTTGTGTTTTTCTGTTTCATGATTGTCATTTAGTGATGCAGTGCCGATTCCAGCACGAGGTTAATTGGAAAGTGATGATTTTTCTCCTGTCATGTCATAAATTTATTTCTTATCACCTTGATGAATAAACCATTTCTTTCAGTTTCTACTGGACGGATGGAGGGGTTTTGTGTGTTGTATATTATGAATAATCTATTTTTTATTATGTGCTTTGTAGGTTGTTTCTTTTTCTTGTTCTTTGTGACCATCCAAGGTATGGCCACACAGATTCATACAAATACTAGGGGGGCCTCCAAACAGAGACAACGAAGACTCCACATAAAAACGATTGAGACGCTATACCACTGACATTGACGTTTGACATCAGAAATATTGACAGCCATTACAGACTGATAATTATAAATTTGGTATAACTTAGTAATTAGAGTGTAAAAATTCTGACGCAAAGTCACGTAATTATTTACTAAATTTTGTACATATTCATGAATTTATGTGGGAAGCTGTTGTCTAGATTTCTTCTAAAAAATTCTGTAACTTTTATTACATATAATAGCATCACTATGGAATTACTTTTCTATTTGTAGGATTATTTAAATATTTTGTAACCAAAATGTACATAACAATTATTGTAACAAATATTGTAACATTCTTTTTCAGCGTCACTAATAATGTAAAAATAGTAGGTAATTAGAATTCGATGGCACAGGATTTCTGCCATAAAATTAAAATAATATTTTTTGTGTGTTGCCACATTTGTAAGGTCACAATGAAACCTTTGCTACTGTTATTGGACAAACTAATCGTAAGAAAATTAACTTGCCACCATGTGGTGAGCCTCATATTATGACTGAATTGAAAAATACATGCCACAAATCTGTGATTGCTATGGCGAGAAATTGAAAGAAAATTGACTTTGCCACCGTGTGGTGAGTCTCACATTATTGATGACTTGAGATATATGCCACAAATCTGTAATTGCTGTGGCAGTAGAGTTAAAGAAAACATTTAAATGAGCTCAGAGTTCACATGCCTGTTTTTATGATATAATATTATTCCTTGCTTAATTTCTGTAATTAGGTTAGAGATATCGTATTTTAAAGGGGGAATCTATTTTCTATAAAATAAGACATTTCCAGTATACAGAAATACTCGACCGAGACTTGTACTACATAAATTTGATGAGGTACTTATGCAATAACGTAGTGATGTGTAGTTGTCAGTGAACACGAAGTCCCTGAGTCTGCCAACACTGTGAAACTGTATCATCCTGGGAGAATGGACGTTACGTATGGTTCTCAGTGGACACAAGGTTCCTGAGTCTGCCTACGTTGTCAAACTGTCTCACCAGAGGAAAATTTGACTTCAGGTGTGGTTGTCGGTGGACATGAAATCCTTGAGTCTGCCTACACCTTCAGTTAACTGATGATGGAAAAAATGTGTGGTTGTCAGTAGATTCGAAGTCCCTGAATCTGCTTACACCGTAAATTAACTGATGTTGGAATGTTAGTGTGGTTGTCAGTGGATATGAAGTCCCTGAGTCTGCTGCACTTAAAACATGTAGACCTGGTTTCTTTTGACCAGAGGGAATTGCGAGCATAAAAACATAAAATGTCATGTAGTCAGACCACTACTGATTAATGTCATGAAAAAGTAAGTGCCCAAATGCAAAAAAATAAAATATTATACTTTACTGGTTATTAGGTTACGTTAGCTTATTGAAGACTATTCAATGCTTAAGTAGTTACTGTAACACATCTGTTAAAACTTATATGATCTTTTTTATCTACTTATGTAAGAAACTTGTTATAATTCCTTTGATTTTGTCTTATTACATACATACTAGGCTAGCAACATTTTCATATTATTTTTGTTAAAGGAGCCATGTTTTCTCCTTTCCAATCGATTAGGCAAGCAACATTTCTGCCATTTTGTATAAATTTTTAACCTTTTTTCTCTTGCCTATATGTCATGCAAGACAATTTTCGTCGTTTTGTAAAAAAAAAAATTACTTAGATGGAAAGCAAAAAATACTTTTCATCATTGGATATAAATTGTAACATTTTTTTCTCTTTGCCTAATTTTACTGTTTGTTCCTTGCCAATATGTTAGCCAAGAATCACCCTGCAAAATTTTCAAAAATGAAGCTGGGGGTTATGAGAGTTGGCAGTACTCTATTAGGATTTAAAGGTTGGCTACAGCACGCATACACAAGCTCTGGAATCTAAGATATTGTTGTCGCGCTTTGCAGCGCACTGATTAACTAGTGGCAGTTTTGAAGCCAGTGTAGGAGCCCGCCTGCTGTGTTGCGCACGTGTGTTGGGCGAGGGATCGTCGCCGAGCTGCCGTACTGCTGTGTCCGCCAGCAGCGACACAGGATTTGGTAGTGAGCTGATATTATTTATAATGTGCAGCGCGCTTATTAATTTAAAGAAAAGGTTTTGTGTATGTGTGTAGCAGCAGACGGTAATTTTTAATGATAGGAGTTGAATTCTTAAGGGAATCCATTGTTAGGCGAATAGATTAAGTATTGATTTTTGTCATGGATTTCTTTTGTAAATGTCAGGGAATTGTTTCACTACGTATTTAATTGAGAAGTATTTCAGTCTGTCTCAAGAGTTTGATTAATTTGTAATATTGCTTTAATGCCACTGGAGGCAGATTTACATACGGAGCGATTATTCAAAGAGCTTCTAGCGTTTTGTTAATTGAATGAGAAAGAATCGCTTTCAGAATATAGTTCTTGAAAAATATGATTCACTTGTTTGGGCTATCATTTATCGAGTTTAGATTTGACCAAACCATTTCTCTTGAATTACATGTAGTTGTAGTAAGCAGCAGCAGCCGCAGCAACAGCCGGAGCCGCAATACAGAACATGCATTGCACTCAGCATGAATAATAGGTTTTTTTATGTTTTTGTTAAATGATGGAATGCAGCAGATCAAGCAGTGGCAGCAGAGAGACCAAGTAAGTTATCTGTTGCGCACAGCACCAATTAAAAAAAATAAAGTTTAGGCGATCTTTGTAATAGTAAAGTTAACAAGAGTACAAGCACGAGATTTTCATTAGAAAACACGAGATAAAAAGATAGAGCTCGCGACTTTCAACGTAGCTTACAATAATGTAACTCATATGGATTTTTTCTTCTGCGCAAAGGTTTCGTCTGAATGAGTGAATGAGGGAGAAGGAGAGAGAGAGAGAGAGAGAGAGTTAAAACTCTAAAAAAAAAAGGGGAATCCAGAAGTTGTTAAATTCTGGTGTACAGTGCACGCTCAGCAACATACTGGGAGAATTCAGGTCTCAATCCTATTACGACGGTCCGGGAAGACAATCAATGGTGCCGCAGCATCTCAGAGTATGTAGCTTAGACGTAACACTGGACTAAATATCAGATACCGGTGGTCAGTTCTTCAGACACAGCTGTACATTGTCAGTGATTATCTCTACTGGATGTTTAAGTCATCTTTACCACCTGCAAGCTAAATAGGTTGTGGGTTACTGCGTTTTTTGCGGTGTTCATGTGTAAGCGAAATCGACACACGACTCACAACACGCCCGTTGTTTCCAATGCATCAGTGCTTACGTCCTTTGTAACCGATGACACCGAGGTCAGTCGCTAAATATCATGCGACAATATGGAATCCTATTCCAGGTCGGGAGGTTGGAAGTATAGCTTTTATCAGTTGTACGGGGAATTCTTTCACAAACCTTGATTATTGGAGTCAGAACAAACATAGAAAACTAAGAAACATAGTAGGTAAATTCTCGACCCCGTCAAATTAATGTGACCGCCGTCTATGTTCGACGTCAGCGCTCAATAACAATTCACACAGAGTAGGTGGCAGCATGAGCGGTGTAAATATATAAAGCGTGTCGGAGGAACGCCGACTCTATCCACTGCTAAACCCGCAGTCGTCATTGCCGCCGCAACACGGCATCACGCTGTACCTAACAGTGGTTCGCCCACTGTTAGAGTATGCGGCTGTGATCTGGGGGAAAGCCGCAGATGCTCACATTGTGACTCTGCAACGGATACACAACCGCGCCCTGAAGACTGGTTTGCATCTCCCGAGGCGCTTCTCGACGCGCCAACTCCACGAGGACACCGGGATCCTGCCTCTCCGAGAAAGGTTCCGCGCCATCGCCAGGAAGTTCTACGAGAGGACGGAACACTCCCGCAACCGGCTCATCCGTGGACTGGGCCAACAACCACATCACAGGCCAACCACGCGTTGGCCTGACCTGCCGAGGGATTAAATTTTACTAATCCCTCAACAGAGTGTGTCTTTATCTTTTTCAGGTAAAACCAGACAGGACCATTCGACTAGACTGTTAATATATATTTCTCTCCCCTACAGGAATTGCAGGAACGACATATGTATGTCTATACTGCACCACCTCGAGCCAAGGACAGGCTCGTCATTCCAGCGTCAGCGTCAGCGCCAACGCGGACTACAGTGTAGTCACTGCCGTAATGCGGAAACGCAGCAATGTATCTTGTGTCCACAATGGCGTGATCATTGGCTTTCGGACCAAGGGTGGAAGCATTACGAAATGGGAAAGTTTGTAAGTTGGTCTCATGCTACCGTGGGTAAAGTACACAGTGCGTGGCAAAATGTATCTATCCAAAACCGGCACCGATACAACTGCACTACTGGCCGTTAAAATTGCTACACCAAGAAGAAATGAGGTTGATAAACGGATATTCATTGGACAGTAGAACTGACATGTGATTACACTTTGCAATTTGGGTGCATAGATCCTGAGAAATCAGTAGCCAGAACAACCACCTCTGGCCGTAATAACGGCCTTGATACTCCTGGGCGTTGAGTTAAACAGAGCTTGGATGGCGTGTACAGGTACAGCTGCCCATGCAGCTTCAACACGCTAGCACAGTTCATCAAGAGTAGTGAATGGCGTATTGTGACGAGCCAGCTGTTCGGCCACCATTGACCAGACGTTTTCAATTGGTGAGAGATCTGGAGAATGTGCTGCTAACAGTCGAACATTTTCTGTATCCAGAAAGGCCCGTACAGGACATGCAACATGCGGTCGTGCATTATCCTTTTGAAATTTAGGGTTTCGCAGGGATCGAATGAAGTGTAGAGTCGCGAGTCATAAAATATATGAAATGTAACGTCCACTGTTCAAAACGCCGTCAATGCGAACAAGAGGTGACTGAGACGTGTAACCAATGGCACCCCATACTCTCACGCCGGGTGAGTATGGCGATGATGAATACACGCTTCCAATGTGCGTCCACCGCGATGTCACCAAAAACGGATGCGACCATCATGATGCTAATAGACAGAACCTGGATTCATCCGAAAAAATTACATTTTGCCATTCGTGCACCTAGGTTCGTCGTTGAGTACACCATCGCAGGCGCTCCTGTCTGTGATGCAACGTCATGCGTAACCGCAGCCATGGTTTCCGAACTGATAGGCCATGTTGCTGCAAACTTCGTCTAACTGTTCGTGCAGATGTTTGTTGTCTTGCAAATATCCCCATCAGTTGACTCAGGGATCGAGACGTGGCTGCACGATCCGTTACAGCCATGCTAATAAGATGCCTGTCATCTCGAATGTTAGTGATACGAGGCCGTTGTAATCCATCACGGCGTTACGTAATACCCTCCTGGACCCACCGATTCCACATTCTGCTAATAGTCAGTGGATCTCAACCAACGCGAGCAGCAATGTCGCGATACGATAAACCGCAATCGCGATAGTCTTCAATCCGACCTTTATCAAAGTCGGAAACGGGTTGATACGCATTTCTTCTCCTTACACGTGGCATCACAACAACGTTTCACCAGGCAACGCGCTGAACTGCTGTTTGTGAATGAGAAATTTGTCGGAAACTTTCCTCGTGTCAGCACGTTGTAGGTGCCGCCATCGGCGCCAACCTAGTGTGAATGCTCTGAAAAGCTAATCATTTGCATATCACAGCATGTTCTTCCTGTCTGTTAAATTTCGCATCTTCGTGGTGTAGCAATTTTATTGGCCAGTTGTGTATGTTGCGCCGTGAGTCATATATGAAAAGGGTGAATGACCGCTGTGGACATGTGTACGAGTGAATATAAATGCCACTATTGAGCAACTGAGCGTCAAGATGAAGCAAGGGGGACAACCAACAGCGCCCCCCCCCCCCCCCGCCCCCCGGCGGTTCAGCGAACGTTGCTGTGTACGGGTCTGCACAACAGGAGCCTGGTTGTTGCACCCATACTGACTGCTGTCCATCGAGACGAAGGCTGGAATATGCACGCCAATGCCGCAACTGGACGTCCAATGAGTGGCTACTTTTTACGCTCAATCAGACACTTGGCCGCTGGCGTGTACGGCGTGAAAAGTCTGAAAGCGAACTACGAGGGTGCACTATGGTCTGGGAAAAGTTTTCGTGGCATTGTATGGGTAATTCGTCATTCTGGAAGAAACAACGGTCTGACACAAGTACACATCTATCCTTGGAGACCATGTTCTCCCCTACATGCAGTTTGTTTATACTCGACACGATGGCATCTACTAGCGAGAAAATTCAACGTATTACACAGCTCGAAGTGTACATAAGTGGTCGAAAAGCACCAGGATGAATTTGCCGTACTTCTGTGGCCTTTAAACTTCCCTGATTAAACCCCAATCGAGAATTTGTGAGACCACCGCCATTGGGCTGTTCGCGCGATGGGGGCTCAGCTGAGAAACCTAGAGCGGCTCGCCACATCACTGGAGTTGACATGGCTTCACATCCCTTCGGTACTATTCAGAAAATGTCTTCCTGCACGTCTTGCTGTGGTCTTTGCTGCAAAAGGTGGTAAATGAAAATGAGCGTTTGGCGTCATTGCCCGGGAGACCCCTTACGGGGCAGGTCTGGCCGCCTTGGTGCAGGTCTCATTACACACTTGGCGATCTGCGCGCAGGATGGAGCATGAAATGATTATGAAGACAACACAACACCCAGTCCCTGAGCGGACAAAATCCCCGACCCAGCCGGGAATCGAACCCGGACCTGTAGGACGGCAATCCGTCATGCTGACCACTTCTAATTTTTTAACTTTTTTAACTTTTCTTTGACGCCACTTTTTTGTCAGGAGTGAGGGGTTTTGTATTATTATTGTCTTATTAAGGAAGGTAGGAGAAACAACAACCTTTATTATTCACCAAATAATCATAGTACGTCCTGACACATGATAACTGTCCTGAAAAAACCTCACTGCCGTCCTACCATGCAGCATGAAATAACAACAGAATCAAAGTGGAGCCACCTTCGGCACCCTAAAGAAAAGTATTTATAGATACGAAAACAAAATTTGAAGTATTTTGTAAATGGCTCTGAGCACTATGGAACTTAGCTTCTGAGGACATCAGTCCCCTACCACTTAGAACTACTCAAACCCAACTAACTTAAGGACATCAAGCACATCCTTGCCCGAGGCAGGATTTGAACCTGCGACCGTAGCGGTCGCGCGGTTCCAGACTGTAGCGGCTAGAACCGCTCGGCCACACAGGCCGGCCCACTCAGCTATCGGGGCGTACTGCAAAATGTGGTTATTCAGGCTTTTGATAGGTGATTGCATTAATGTGACTGGACAGTGTATTTAACACTGTTTGGATGAAGTGAACTTCGATAAATAAAAAGGAAGGGAGATTAAGGTTTAACGTATCGTTACTGACTATATCATTATAGGGACTATTGAACGTATACAAATGGGGTAGTACCAATGTTCACGAAGGGGGCAGCACGAACGGTCACAGCTTTGTCTGGCGCATGGAAGGGCGTCACGAAGATGGTGATAAACCTAAAGTGGCAGACAACTGATGACAGACGTCAGCTATCACACAAAAGCCTGCTTACAAAGGCCAAGAACCAGCTTTGAGTGGAGAATCTAAACGTGTACTGGAACCTCCTGAATATCGCTCGCTCAGGGACTACGAAGACCAGATGGTACCAGTTACAGCAAACGCAGAGAAATTTAGGTAACCATTGTTCCAGAGCCCCATACGAGAATGGAAGGGAAAGAACCCCTAATAACTGGTACAATGTGAAGTACCCTCTACCGTGCACTTCAAAGTGTTTTGCAGCGTATAGATATGGAAGTACAAACGGAGCTATAGCATAGATTAAAGGAGGATGGGGAAAGAACTAGGTGCTGTCCTCATTAGAAGAACCGCGCCAGGTGGTAAAATGTGAAAATCTTAATTAAATGTGAGCAAACGGATCTGAAGTCCTTCCTTCTAAACAAAGAGTCCAATGTCTCGCCAATGAATTTAGAAAAGTTCATAAATTCTATAGGGATGATGAGGAAATATCAGACACTAGAGAAAAACGCCTTTGAAGTTTTCAGTGTCCATAAATTATCTGTATGCCTTAAGACAAATATTTTTAAAACTGTGCTAGAAATTAAGAAATGGTTTTCAAGACGTGCTAAGATAACTCAAAGTTATTTTACCTTCCAAGTGACGCAATTTTGACGCAAAACTGAACTTCAAAATCCGATAACACGTGGACACCACATTAGACAGCTCAGTGTGTGGCCTGGTTCATACAGACGACGTCCGATATCTAATTTTACCGAAACTTTGGAACACGTTATGGAAGGCAATCACTTTCCCTACCAACTATTCGGGCTTTGCATACGTCATTTATGGAAACAACGGGTGGTGTCCACAAAAAGGGGGTCGCCCATCTGTTTCAGACGCCAACGTGTACGATATACACCAGTCGTTTGCAGGGAGTTCGACAGAATCGGTGCGTGTGGCGGCCAGAGAGTTGGAAATCAGACGATCAACAACACATAATATCTTGCATAAAAGGTTACTGCTATATCCTTACAAGCAGCAGCTACTTCAGGCAGTAAAGACTACAGACAAACCTCAGCGCGAAAAGTTTGGAGCGGAAATGCTAGACAAGACTGAAGTAAACAATGACATTTTGGAAAAGATTTGGTTCTCCGATGAGGCAACGTTTGATGTATCCGGCGTTCTGAAGCATCATAATGTTCGTATATGGGGTTCACAGCATCCTCACGTTAAACTTGAAATGGAAAGAGAGAGTCCTAAGATCAGTGTTTGGTGCGGACTAATGCATAATTACACCACTTGCCCATTATTTTTCATCGAGTCTGCCGTCAACGGTGGTGTTTACCTGGACATGTTACAAGAATTTGCTGCGTCACAGTTGGAACATTGGCAAATTCCAGCAGGATGGGGTATCACGCCACTGGTGCCAAATGTTCATCAAATTCAAAATGAAAAGTTTCCAGGTAGGTGGATTAAACGAGATGGCCCAGTTCGATGGCCGCCACTATCGCCACTGTGGAGATCTTGAGTCGTACATAGAGAGAAATGCAATTCTGACTACACATTATTCGTGCCATTAAGGGTGCACACACTGACGTGTATGGATCAGGAAACTTATCACATGTTGAAAACCATGTGTTAATATCTAGTATAATGTTTAAGACATTGAGGTCTTATTTGCAAAGACAGTTTATGGAAAACTGTCCATAAGAATTTTTTGATTTGCGCTCTCAGTGAAAGTTAGGAGCAGGTGTCTGCTTGAGGTAGCGAAAGACACATTCAAGTCGTGTCACAGAAAATACTGTAATTTTAAAATATTCGTCGACAACAATCATTTTTGAAGAAAACACCATCACTCACCGG
The DNA here is from genome assembly GCF_023897955.1 of Schistocerca gregaria. Classification (NCBI taxonomy): domain Eukaryota; kingdom Metazoa; phylum Arthropoda; class Insecta; order Orthoptera; family Acrididae; genus Schistocerca; species Schistocerca gregaria. The sequence continues at coordinate 214,539,315 of NC_064926.1, read as the reverse complement.
TTAGGCCTTTGGTCTGTTCCAGCTGGCCGACTGCTGCCCACAAGGCAGTACGAGGAGCGATCTGTGATCGTGGGATGTGTGACTGGCATATCTCCAGTCCCTCCAGCCGCTACTGCCAGTAGAATAATCCTGGTGACGGCGATGTTTCTTTACTCAAACAATTGCTCATCTGGCTTCAGGAGGCTGAGTGCACCCGCTCCAAACCTCCCTAGCTAGGAAAAATTCGATAAGGTTTTAGGAATCGAACCCGAATTCTTTCACATCAAAGGCAGCTGCTTAAACCATTCGGGAACGGCACTAGGACGCGAAACAAAATTTCTAAACTGCGCTACCGGCAACTTGGCATGCGTTGAAAGCGTTTTCTAAGTAGCTTTCTAAGCTAAACGATTTCGGATTGTTCTAAGTTTGGCGACACGTAACTATCAGTAGCGTGTGGTTTGAGACGGCGCATCGTGTCAACGAAGTTACATATGAGGTAAGGATCAGGGCATATTGTTCGCTTCTTGGACATATATGTTATGCATAGGCGTTTGTGTGATATCACTGATGCTTACGACAGAAACAGGCAGTGACGTGCGGGAGCACGTGACGCCGTCCTACCCGACCCGAATGTGGATGACTGACGATGTATGATCCGAGAACAAAGGTCAACCCATTAGAAACACACAGACAAATGAAATACAAGAAAGCAACACAACTGGCTGGGGCACACACGACGTCAGCAGGATAGGGAAAATGAATGTGGCTCGGAGAACAGAGTTCCAGAGTACAAAATAGCACAGAGGAAAGGAAATACAGTAATAACACGACTATAGCAGATGTTGACCACCATTCATCTCTTGACGGTTTTGTGCTCTGGTCAGCAAATTGCTGAAGGCGGATAGAAACTGGACTGCTGGAATTGCTTCAGTCTCATCCAAAATGTTCTGCTGCAGTTCTTGAAGACAGTGGGGGTTGTTAAGATACACTTTACACTTGATGGCTCCTCATACAAAGTAAGCGCACACTTACATATGAGGTGACCTGGGTGGCCAGCTAGCGCTGTGCCTCTGCCAACAAGTCTGTTGAGTGTGAACATTGTGTAAATGTGCTCCAAGGATAGATTGCTCCAAGGTTCAAGCGGCTCTATGGGTAATTGTTCCATCCTGTTGGAAGTAAGTGTAGCTCTCTTCCTCCATTAATGCTGCCACAAATTCACGTCCACTCGTATCCAGTCGCCTGGACCAATTTCATTGACGCCACCCCGTGTAAGGCAAATATCCCATAGCTCGAGATGGCGGATTCTGTTTTTAAGACGTTTGTCTATAGAACAGAAAACTACATAAATTTGGTAAGCTGGATTTTGTTACTCAGTATTCATTCATTTTTCTGGCGTCACAGTGGTAGTGGTGCATCGTATTCATATATTGTACACACTTAAAAAAAAAGTAATGTGATCTGTAGGTTCAGTTCGGGTGACACTGCTTGTCCCATTATTGTATCTTTTATCTTTCTTTCTTATCGCACCATTAACTCTGTTAAAAAGAAACGCAAAACTGGTATGTTAATATTCTAATATGGTTAAAATACATTATCGAGTCTTCCACATTACTGTCTTTCAGGAAGGTCGTTGAGCAACGGAGCTGAAATCATTTTTCAATCCAGTCACGAATCCAAGCACGTCCCTTATTTCTTTTCTTGTGCGACGATTCCACGCAGACATGCATTAAGTCCGTCACTACTCGTATAACTGCCAAAATTTTCATTTCAGACGCAACTTCGGCAAGCACAAAACGACAAAACTTAAGTGTACACTGGTGTCGTAGTGTCTACAGTCATCTGTGAGATAATTTTCGCGGGAACTGGTTTCACAAAAACGTTCTTAGCCCCCTAATTTCGTGCTGTATACTACCCTTTGTTCAGCCAATGGGCTTGGACTAACGAAAACAAGATATATCACACAGAAAATGTGAAGAATTTACGTGACCTGAGGAAAGGGAAGGCATCAGTTAACTGACTTCAGTCGTGCTTCTCATTCGCGTGTTACAAAGTAAAAAATAGATGTAATGCTTCAGACCTCCTTAAGGGAAAGTAGGCCTCCATTGGCTATTGCCTTCAGACGGTACGTGGCTTTCTTTCAGGTATCTGTAGAGTAGTCGTACTGATTTTCATGTTTACGGGCTTGTGTGTATGTGACCCAAGTTTTGCAAGCTTAACCTAAACGCTTACTCCCTGCTCTTATCTGCCGTCGTGTTTACGCGGCAAGTGTCTTATCAGCATTCTCGTAGAGTATTTCAGCTGTAAATAACATTTTTGCTATTCTTCAGTAATCGTAAGTGATTAGCGATTGGTAATTAAGAAATAACTTTTTCTCTCACATAGCTTACGATCTCAAAAATTTCATTTGCGCGTTTGTAAATGCCAGACCGTGTTCACGAGATATGAATTAAACCCTGTGAGTTAAACCCCACCTAATATTATCGCTTACGTGATTTCGGTGGTTGTGTTTATTTACTTACTTATCATATGGCAACTGAAGTGCAGCTAATATACAGTACATTCAGTGCATATGTTTACAAAATAAACAGAACTAAAAAACATTAAAACCTACAAATTAAACTTTTTATTCATTCAAGGTCTGCCTATGCCACTTCAATGAAATCTTCTAGCTTTCCAGGGTAGGCTAGTATGCTGCAGTTTGCAACAATGTGGTTAATAGACAGATGTTCATTATAACAGTCACACTGAGAAGATGAAACCTATCCCCATCATTTCGGGATTTGTGTACAGATACCGTGACCTGTACGAATCTCGTTAATTATCTTCCAAGCACTTCGCAAAATTCCGTGCCGGCTGGTCTTGTACCAGGTCTTATGAGGTTCTGATATTCCTCATGGTGCTGCCGGTCCACGTTTCTGACCACTTCCTGCTCATGCTGAAATCCACTGCTTGCAGCGATTCTGCCAATATGATAGGCGACTGTCTGGACTTTAATAAGCTCATTCCCAGTGCAGGCACACCAGAGTGGATAAGGAATTGGCGCATTGTTGTCCTGGCACAGGAAGGGGAACAAGTGTTGATCTGAATCTGGTGGTTTGGTGAAAGGGCCAGCCTGACATGCGGTTTTAGGTGGTTTTTCACACTTGGCTAAGCGCAAATTGGACTTGTTCCCCATATATTTTACAGATAAAATACAAAAACCTTTAAAGTGCGAATGCAGCACATACAGCATCACGTTTACGGGAGTCACAGAGTGTCTTCTTCCCAAACGGTGACTGACCTTTGGGGTTACTGGAGACCATCCGGTTACTCTACTGCATTTAAATAACGGACAAATCGCAGGCGCCCGACTGCTCATTGTTAGCTGACTCTACCACAGACTTGTCAAACTCTGAAGAAGAAGATTGCAGGAGATCATACGGAGGCCTCTCCAAAGAATACATTATGTATTTTCTACCCACATTCTTCAAACAAAGTTATGTTCATTCTCTGTTTATCTCGATATAGATTCGATACTAATTTCGAAAAACAAAATCTGTCCGTGCAGTTTTGAGCTTTTCCCTCTTAATTCAAGTATACCAAAGCTAATATTTCTACATACTGCTTAGAGGACTAAGCTGTCATACTCATACATCATTTCACACAGTTACTTACAGAGCGTAATAAATATTGGAGGGTCACAACACTTTTTACAAATTTTTTCATGCAATGGAAACTTTTCTCAATATGTTCACTACTCCAATGAAAGTATTATACTTACGTGTGGAATTCGTCTACGCACTGTTTCTATTTAAAGAAACGGGCACACTGACAGAAGTTTCAAAATACATTTATCCTCGTATGAACTTTGTTATGATTAATCGATTATAGATTTAGTTCTGGACACAGGATTTAGTTTTAGCGTCTCGATGATATTTTTGTTATTGATTAAAAAATTATCAGTTCATGAGTAGTGAAAAGCACTTTCTACATAAAAATTTAAAATTAAAAAAATGGGTCCATGAAATACCATTAAACTTTATTTCCTCTAAAAGAAGATTATTCATGCACTGGCAGCAAAATTACTATTCACACGCAAAATTAAGATCATTTATTTTCCTATCGTGGTGCTTTAATGTGTACCAATTCTCAGGAAGGTGTTCACATTGATCTTTTTAGCTTCTAGCTGCGCTCTTTTCCAATACAGGCTCCTCTAAATTGTATGCAAACGCAGGTGGCCTCCTGTTTCAGCAAGACTGTTCCGATTGTTAGGTGGTTCAAAATGTGTTACATTGACTGGAGGAAGTAACAGAAAATCTATGTTTTCTCTCAGGATCTACAGGGTCCGTGGTAACGGTTCCCTCTCGGTCTCCTGCACTGAAGAAGATCAACAGATGGAATCTTCCTGCCGCGGTACGTTAATTCATCTGAATTTGCTAACACCGTAAGTTATCCCTTTCAAGAAGTAGCATATGGAACTTTACGTTCCATAAATTGCAAGAGCAAATCCTATTAGTCTGCACTAGGTGGTCTGTTGATGGTTGAAGAACAGATCTACTTACTTCTTATTCCCATTATAACACTTTTCTAATGGTCGCGCCTCGAAACCCTGCAATTTTTAGCTGTGTAATTCGGCGTGGCTTTTGTGACTGCTGCTACTGTGAATATAATAACATTCCTCTTTCTTCAGTTTAAGAAAAGTGGATGCCACCTCCTTTATTTGTCCAAGTGAAATAAGGGAACACATGTATCTGGTGACATCACAAAATCAATGCTACATGAGAGACAGTTGAAATCCATAAATCAGTGTAACAATCGCGAAGTGTGATGACATATATTATCTCAAATACCTCGAGTATTTTTACTATCAGCTCAATGTTACCAGGACCAAGCTGGCCACTAAAATATCGCTTTCATTGACAGTAACGTAACGGATCCATTTGATCGGTTACATGTTCTGATCATGGAACTAGAGTACTTACATGTTCACATCGCAATACACCAACGAGATATTCATTAATCTACTTCAACTGTTACCTTTTGCTTCTTAATGTTCGATAAATGATATTACAATTACAAACTGTCAGCTTCAATGTTTTGTGTAAGTCAGGTATTAAATGTAATTACTGGGACTGTGCATGTTAACGTCAATTTTGAGGCAGGAGCTGCTTCTTAGCTCAAGGACAAATTCTTCTACCGTCAGGGCTTTCCCACACTCCGTGTACAGGTGGCGTGACACTATGTCATTAGGGGAGTGGGTAACCTGTCTCTCTACCGGCACGCACAGCAGACCTATGTGGCTACCAGATCATGACCCCCAGCGTGGCACGAATGCCACTCTGTGATCACTCAGATGAATATTCTTAACTACTTGAGTACTTTGCTCAATAGTTTATATATCCTGACGTATATCGTACTCTCAAAAATATGTCAGGCAGATTATTTTTTCAGAGAAAATTTACGAATCTGTACGTCAGCCACGTACTGAGTCGAAATCGCTTGTACTGTTGGGGTTCAGAATCGTCTCTCGAGTTGGTGGAGTGCACTAGAGGTAGCTCAAAGGCTCGTGTAGTGTCCAAAGACTTTAGATGCCAGAACTGTCAGAGGATGAAATCATTAGCTGTTTCTTAAAGATCTTCTGCTTACGATCCCCAACTGTAGTTCGTTCATCATAAGAATAAACCCGATACAAACAAATACAAACGCGATACGACGCTTCCTGATAGATAAAAACTGTGTGCCGGACCGAGACTCGAACTCGGGACCTTTGCCCTAAGCGGGCAAGCGCTCTAACAAGCATGACTCACGACCCGTCCTCACAGCTTCAGTTCCGTCAGTACCTTGTCTCCTACCTTCCAAACTCCGCAGAATCGTCTCTCTCAACCAAGTCCGCGAAAGGCAAAGGTCCAGACTTCGAGTCTCGGTCCGTCACACGGTTTTAATCTGTCCGGAAGAATCATATCAGCTATAAGTAGGCTGTTTAGGTTTTTATGTTGGTAACGCCACGTAGCGCTCTGTATGAAAACCACTGACTGTGCTGTATGCAGTCTGTGGCCTGGTTTGCATTGTTGGAATTTTTGCTCTTGTAGTGTTGATCAGTTGGATGTCAACAGCGCGTAGCGTTGCGCAGTTGGAGGTGAGCCGCTAGCAGTGGTGGTTGTGGGGAGAGAGATGGCTGAATTTTGAGAGCGGACGATCTGGACGTGTGACCAGTATGACTTGTGAATATTATTAAGGTAAATACATTGCTTGTTCTCTATCAAAATCTTTCATTTGCTAACTATGCCTATCAGTAGTTAGTGCCTTCAGTAGTTAGAATCTTTTATTTAGCTGGCAGTATTGACGCTCACTGTATTGCAGTTCGAGTAACGAAGAATTTTGTGAGGTAAGTGATTCATGAAAGGTGTGGGTTATTGTTAGTCAGGGCCATTCTTTTGTAGAGATTATTGAAAGTCAGATTGCGTTGTGCTAAAAATATTGTGTGTCAGTTTAGGGTTGATCAGAATAAGTAAAGAGCGAAATATCTGAGTACGTTCAGTTCTGCTCAGCTGTTTGAAAATCAAATAACGTAAACGGTTTACAGCTCAGTAATTCATTAATTTTTCAAAGGGGACGTTTCACAGCGCACACTCTGCTGCATAGTGAAAATTTCATTCTGCAAACGCGATGATTGGTTAGAAGCCGCAGCACAAGAACGCTGATGTTGATTTCTTGGATGTATGTCCTACTCATGTATTAGATGTATTGTTACTAAGTTACGTTAAATGAAACTTTGAATATCTTAATGGTATTAACAACCGTCAATGTTTTTCTTAATCACGCTTTAGCTATGTAGTTTTTATTTTAAAAAATCGTGTAGTCATAACCGCTGCACTGTTGTGCTCTGACTGTCGCGCTGTTAATACGCAGTACGAAAATGGCTGAGGCTACTTTCTGTTCCGTAGTGAAACACACGTGTGGAACACTGAACAAAGTACCAATTAACAGATTGTTTTTAATGTTTTTTCATAAATTTACAGAAATAATCGACTTCGAAGTTTTCAGAGGTAATGTATTAGATATAGTTTAAACACAGATACATATTGGATGTATGGCGGAATCGGTACCGTAGTAGATTGGGGTAAGATACTATAGCTCACGGTTCGCTGATACAAGTCTCGTCTCAGTCATTTTTTTCTCGTTCAATTTGAAATACCTACATCTCGTAATTGTAAAATTAATCATACTTTTTTGTGACTGATACACACCTTCATGTTTGTAATTACTCATTGCACTCGAAATTCCTGTTTTCATTTCAAACATAAGTTCCTGATTATCGATGATTTATGAAAAACTGTTAATAAAGGTTGCTTAAATTAAGAAAACATAACAATTTAATTTTTAATGCAAAAATGAAAAACCAGATTCTCTTTATTTGGACTGTGTGAATTGTTTTAATCACAGATGTGGATCATTTTCACAACATCGAGCACACCATACAATCATTGCATTTTTACATTTTCCACTGTATCATTGCAGTATGAACCCAACAGAACTGATCTGGAGTCAAGTTAAGGGATTCGGTCCGAGAAATAACAAGACTGTTAAGCTGCCATATGTACTGGAACTAACGCACTTAGCTCTTTCACATAGCGGGAAATGTGAAACGGCACTTCATAAAAGAAGAGGAGAAAATGCGTCGCCTGGGTGGTTTCGTAAATTCTGTTGTTGATCGACTCGTTATTGACACAGCAAGTGACAGTTCCAGAGCTGGAATGTATTTCTCGGATTCCGATAAGGATGGAGCTGAGAGATTACCAGACGACTGACTGTTATTAATACCTTTAGTGGCTTCAGTGTCCAACACTACGATGAAATCCTTGCAGTATGCTTTTGCATCACACATAGCTCGCTCAGAAAAACTACCCTGTGTTTAATGTGGGAATTTTCATTACTCTTGTTTGTAATTAGAATACTGTGCCAGGTAAGAACGAAAGCGTTTTATGCTTTCCGTCTGGTCACCTAAGAAGCGTGCGGTAGTGTTGAAGATTTGCCGAATATTATTTCATCCCCTTCAAAAATTAAATCACATTCGAAGCTATATTGTTTCTTTGCTTGTCTCTTTTTTACGTCCAAACTACAACTACTCACATCATTGCAGGTTAATTGGACCACTGGCTGGCCAGTGCTGTCCACGTTTCACGTGCCGGTAAAGCTGTAGTCTCGCATGATCGCTGCGTCTATGAGCGTGTAACACAGCATAAAACGTATTCTTATGGTTGTACTTGTCTGTACTGGCGACAATTTGGCTTCCAAGAAATGAAATCCATGAGATTCAAGCAAGCGGGAAAGGGGACACGTCGTAATCAGGTTTATTCTATTCTGTTATGATGAACAGAGTATAGTGACATAAAGCAATCAGATATTCCCAATAAACAGCAGAGTACTGTTCATGGGTCTGGCTTAATAATCCATACGTGGAAAGAAATAGATACAGTACTTGACGAATCCCAGCGTACTGGTTACCTAGCCACCTTCTGATATCAGACTGAAGACAGTGAAAAAAACTGCTCTGAGCACCATGGGAATTAACTTCTAAGTTCCCCTAGAACTTAGAACTACTTAAAAGCAAATTAACCTAAGTAAATCACACACATCCATGCCCGAGGCAGGATTTGAACCTGCGACCGTAGCGGTCGCGCCGTTCCAGACTGTAGCGAGTAGAACCGCTCTGCCATCCAGGCCGGCAAAGAAAGCGCAACTACGCTAATATCGGGAGATAACTGGTAACACTGAACTTCCAGGGTTGAATGGTGTTTTCACTGTCGTGCGAAAAAGAAAGACATCCAACTGTTATCACATCCAGGATTCTTGCTGAAGATGAATTCAGTGCCATCGATGAATAGAAACGCTGCTATCAACAAAACTGTGCCCCACGGTTGTTGAAACTACCCTTCATCCAGGAGAAATTTCCTAGGTTTGACCAGCCTCAGGCAATTTGGACTACTCCAAATTGCATCCAAACAGCTCATGGACCATATGCAGACACTCTCCATAAGTGGGAGAAAATCTTGATCGGCATCTTCTGACTGTGGTGTGGAACGACAGACATCTGCTCGTGTTGTATCAACATGCCTTGCCCGTGCCTACAGCCGTTCTTTCAAACATTTCGTGACAGTGACAAATAAAGAGATGAACTAAATAGGGTGTTACAAAAAAGTACGGCCAAACTTTCAGGAAACATTCCTCACACACAAATAAAGAAAAGATGTTATGTGGACATGTGTCCGGAAACGCTTAATTTCCATGTTAGAGCTCATTTTAGTTTCGTCAGTATGTACTGTACTTCCTCGATTCTGATAATCAAATTGTAAATTTTCACAGTCAACATGTGTGGGTTGACGAGAATCCGCACGCAATTGTGCAATCACGTCATCAACACAGATACTCTACCTGTGCTGCTACAACATGTGCCTTTACAAGTACGACACAAAGTGTGGTTCATGCACGATGGAGCTCCTGCACATTTCAATCGAAGTGTTCGTACGCTTCTCAACAACAGATTCGGTGACCGATGGATTGGTAGAGGCGGACCAATTCCATGGCCTCCATGCTCTCCTGACCTCAACCCTCTTGACTTTCATTTATGGGGGCATTTGAAAGTTCTTGTCTGCGCAACCCCGGTACCAAATGTAGAGACTCTTCGTGCTCGTATTGTGGACGGCTGTGATACAATACGCCATTCTCCAGGGCTGCATCAGCGCATTAGGGGTTCCATGCGACGGAGGGTGGATGCATGTGTCCTCGATAACGGAGGACATTCTGAACATTTCCTGTAACAAAGTGCTTGAAGCCATTCTGGTACGTTCTGTTGCTGTGTGTTTACATTCCATGATCAACGTGATTTGAAATGAAGTAATAAGATGAGCTCTAACATGGAAATTAAGCATTTCCGGACACATGTCCACATAACATATTTTCTTTCTTTGTGTGTGATTTTCGAATGTAGCTGTTGCCATTTGTATTGTACACGGTTCCAATCACATTAATTTGACCTCCTACCAGCAAACTGAAAAACAACCTTGTGCATGGTGGACTGCTGCGAGACGTGCGAGTTTCAGTGAGATTCTAGAAGGTACCGACAGACATGTGCCAGGCCGACTGCAGTGTCATGGCCAGCTGCACAAAGTTTCTCGGTTGAGGGTCCGTGGTGCGAACAGCCCGATCAAAGCGGTCCTAGAGGTTCTCGATTGGGTTTAAATGCGGGGCGTTTGGAGGTCAGGACAGTACGGTAAATTCAGCCTGGTGCTCATCGAACCACGCATGTACACTACGAGCAGTTTGACATGTTGTGTTGCCGTGCTGGTAGATTCCGTCGTGACGAGGATGGCTCCCAAGGATAGATGCATGTTTATGTTGATCCACTGTGACCTAGTCAATATCGAGATCACCCAAGAAGTGCCAAGAAAACATTCTCCAGACCATAGTGCTCCGTCCTTGTTTGCTTTCAAACATTTCACATCGTATACGCCAAAGGCCATCTGTATCATGGAGAACAAAACGTGATTCATGTGAAGAGGTCATCTGTCACCGCTTTGTGGAAGTCGTGCAAATTCCTGCCTTTGTCGCCGATGAAAAGCAGTCAACATGTGTGCATGAACCAGGCACTTGCTTGCGAAAGCCTTTACGCTGTAACGCTCGCTGAAAAGTCGTTGAGGAGACACTGTTGGCAGCCCCTTGATTCATCCGTACGGTCACTTGCTCAACATTTGAATGTCTATTCGCTCGTGCACGTTTCCGCAGCCGTCGTTTACCTCCATCCATGGCGCGTGGTGCGCTACAGTTGCTTCGTTGCCGGTTTTGCCATGAACGATATACTTTAACCAGTGACGCACGTGACAGTTTACGTACTTAGTCGTTTCGGAAATGTTTCCATCCTTGGCCCGAAAGCCAATGACCATACCCTTTTGGACGTCAGATATACCCGCCACTGCTAGTGTGTTGCCACCTGTCGTCTGTGACTGTTTGTTGCACGTTGGTATCGATAATAGGCGATGGTCACTTTAATGTGACTAGAGCGCATATTATGCTGAGGAGCCCTTAATATGTGCCTTACGATAAATAATAATAACAGTAATAATAAATGTTAAATGTAAAATTTCATGTCCGGAAACGTCACAATTAATAAAAAGCCAGAGACATATTAGTTAGCTTTCATGTGGTGTCGCTATTCACAATAGAGCCGTGGTAAAAACTGCTGTTTTGAAGAGCGCGCCACAGCGCGTTCTGTGAAGCAGTAGCCCTCCGTTTCTGGAGGAGGCGCTGCTGTGGCAATCGCAGCTTTGGTGTCTCCCCCTGGTGGGAAAGTGGAAAGGTTGCCTGTTCACGTGCATTTAAGGGGCGCTATGAGCTCGCCAGGAATCAATAAAGGAAAGGAGAAAAAAAAAAAAAAAACTAACCAGGGAGTCAGTCTGGGTCAGTGTATCGTCCCCAGCTTGCTAGTCTGTCTCTCGTTCGCATTTGTTAGGCAGTTAGTGTCTGTCTGTCGTTCGGATCAACCTTTAAAGCCGGCAAAATGAGTCTTTCGACTCCGCCAGTAAGAGAACTCAGCTAGTGGTCGCCCGGTCGGGGCTTTGTTCCTGTATCTGAGTCTGCACGTTAGGCCGCCAGTCTGCTCGATTTACTCAGGCAGTGGTCATTGGCGGTTGGATCGATCGGTTGGTCGGTCGCGCACTCAGACACGACTTGTCCGTCTTGAGCGTCGGCGCATGTGAGGTCGCCACGTGAGTCCAGTGGGCTACAGCGTATAGCGAGGGGTAGTGGCTTCGCGATCGACATGAGAGCAACAGGAGTCAACCCACGACATCAGTCTGGCCGGTGCGAGCTGCGACGCCGTGAGACGGGAGATCGGCGCGCCTTCCTGCGTCCGTTGAAGCGGCTGGCAGCGGACGGTTCGGGAGAGCGATAGGGGGTGCTGCGCCAGCCCTTGTCGAGAAATCACAGTTTATTAGAAGTTAAGTGATTAGTGACATTTGTTTGATTTACTCTTGTTAAATTCTACTTGTTTTCTTGGTGAGGTCACCAGCCATTTTGCTTTGGGGTCGTCCCTCCATTCTTCTCCGTTTGCCCACACGCAGGAAGGTGGTTGTTTATAAATATAAATTGTGTGGTCCGTTTTTCCTTGTGGAGCAGGGGCGGGTTAGGGCAACCTGTGGTTCGGGTTGTCCGGTAATCTCCCTATCAATCTACCGTACGTTAGTAGCTGCCTCTGTCATGTTCGTTGGATTTAGTGTGTTAATGAATTTATTGCTTAGAGTGTAACGGCCTAATACCTGAAATACGTTTTGATCTTTGGAAACTTTGATATTATTGCCCATGATCTTGAGAGGTGGTATCTATGTACTGTAGACCATCTTGCCTATTGCTTGGCCAACTTTGTAGAATTTCATATAAGATTGCATTTCATGGGCTTTTATTTAAATGATCATTTTTGTATATAAAGTTGCCACCCTTTCACCGTAAGACTTTTCTTTGGCGTTAACATCAAGTTACACCTTCGGTGGCAAGGTTAATATTTTAATTATTAGTGTTTTGTACCATTTACATCCCTCCTATGGATGGGGGGGGGGGGGGGGGGTGCATAGATTGTGTGCTTGTGTAAACTGTTAAAACACTCAGTTTAAAGTTATCTGGTGTGTTGCAGATTTTCACCAGTGTAGTCTTTCAGAGGCTGTTGTGAGCGGTCGTAACTACGGCCGTGTCAAAAGGGAGCGGCAAGGTTCTCAGCCCGAATGCTCGTACAGCCAAAACTTATTTCTTTCTACCTCTGAATAAATTGTAACTTTGATATTTAGAGGGTGCTGTCTGATTATAATTTTAAATCTGTTTCTTTTAAAAAAGTTTTTAGGCACTATTAAAGTGAATAAAATTCCAATTGTTAAAAGTAATTTTGTTATGATTTCATCAGTTACTCCCTGGCATCTACTTCTATGCTTACATAGTGTGATTAAATGAGTTAATGTTATTGATAAATCGCTAGTAAATAAAATAAATTCTGAAGAAAATTCTTTGAAAATAAATCACGGTTCAACAATGGTTTCACTATTTTTCCTCCCATTGTTGTAGAATTGTTTAAACATTGCCTCAGAACCACATATTTCAAATGGAACGAAGAGTTCCATGAACGCTATGGAGATTCCCTTAAGGCGGGTTATAGCGAGCTTCTTCACGGAAAAATTCTAGGAGCAGGCATTGGAAACTGCGAACAAGAATTCGAATATTTGGTTCCGATATGTGGATGTGGTGGCGTGGCAAGGAGGACTGGATTATTTTCACAAAAATCTGAACGGGATCAATGCGAAGATTCAATTTACCAAGAAGGAGGAGGCAGGCTGAAGATTAAATTTCCTTCATGTGCTAATTTTTAAGAAAGAAGATGGTAACTTGGGCAACACGTTTTACCAAAACCCACGCACACATACCGTTGCCTGAAACGGGATTCGAACCACCACCCACAACAAAATCGAGACATCATAAAAACGTTGGCGAATAGAACAAGGAAGATTTGCGAACCAGAGCTGCTTGACGTAGAATTAAAACATCTGACCAGTGTTTTGCTCAAGGATGGTTACTCGTTCGCTGAGGTGGAAAGACCGTAAAGACCACCGCGTAGAAATCATAGTGTTGTTCAAGCGCAGGTGAAATCGAAAATTTTCTTGCCATTCATTAATGAAAATTTTTGAAAAAGCGGAACGTCACTGTAATCTACACACCGTCACGGAAGATAAAAGATCACCTAAAATCGGCTAAGGGTGTTCACCAACCGCTGGCAAATGGTGGAATTTATAGGATTCCGTGTAGTTGTGGGTAGGTGTTCGTACTTTTTGTCTGCAATTCCAGGAAAGCATATCAACCGGTCCCCTAATTCGAATTGTTCCTGGAGAACAATTCCCTGGTTCTTCTCGGCGAGGAAAGCCGATCTGGCTGAGCTGGATACGCTGCGTTCGGGAGCCGGCTCACGTTGTTCGTCAGCTTTTTCGGCGAATATGTTTGCATGCAAACTGCAATATAAATCATTTTGTGAACGTGCGTCAAGGCACGACAAGCTATTTCGAATAATGGGCTGTATAAACTTTTATAACGCACGGACGAAAAACGTTTTTCGTCCCAACATTCTAGACACACACCCTTAAAAAAGTATAATAACAAATCGAATTTTCGAGCATTTCGAATGAGAACTTGGCCTTAAGCTTTCGGGCCGCGTCGTCACAGCGCCACAGCAACTCTCTTAGTTCAGTAGTCAAAATTATAGCGTGCACGTCTTAATGCTTATGATGTAACGCATCGGTATGAATAGCACCCCTTTCCCGACCCGCTACGCAGATAAATTATGCCTGAAAACTTGTGTATTTGGGGAAACGTTCAGTTTAGGTTCACTCGGAGTTTCTTCCCTGACGCCGGCCGGAGTGGCCGAGCGGTTCTAGGCGCTACAGTCTGGAACCGCGCGACCGCTACGGTCGCAGGTTCGAATCCTGCCTCGGGCAGGGATGTGTGTGATGTCCTTAGGTTAGTTAGGTTTAAGTAGTTCTAAGTTCTAGGGGACTGATGACCTCAGAAGTTAAGTCCCATAGTGCTCAGAGCCATTTGAGCCTTCCCTGGCGCGCGAATTGTCGGTTGCACACCCGTTTGGTAGATTGTTCTAAACAGAAGACAAGGAACTAATACTAGGTAACTGATATCTAGCTTTTGAGGATATATACACGTTACACTTCATCTCAACAACTTCAACTCATAGCTTATGTTTAAATACGACGCAAGCATTACTTCACAGTCCATCATCAGAACTGAAAACAACGTCATTTGGATCCATTGATAGTTTATGAGTGCAATTGATGCTATTCCAGTAATCAGAACACAATATTCTTCTAAGTGTGAATTTCTCGGAATAGTTGATGGATGATTACTGATGTATCATCTCCCACACTGTGCAAAAGCATCTCGTCAAATTCTCTCCGTAGCCTCTAACGACACAACTTCTCGTAAGCCGCTCTCCATGGTGATAAATTTCTTGCAATGAAGGTGCTGCCTGCTACGATTTGATATGCAGGTTCCTGAAAAGAGTCTCTCTTCATCTGTGACAACCAATCAGGAACTACTGGACAGTAGTACAATCCATCGTGGACACATCATTGACGATTGTGTATCGTTTATAAAATGGTTCAAATGGCTCTGAGCGCTATGGTACGTAACTGCTGAGGTCATCAGTCCCCTAGAACTTAGAACTACTTAAACCTAACTAACCTAAGCACAACACACACATCCATGACCGAGGCAGGATCGAAACTGCGCCGTAGCGGTCGCGCGGTTCCCGACTATAGCGCCTAGAACCGCTTGGCCACTCCGGCGGGCTATCGTTTATAATTTTAACGCTTTTAACGACGATGCAACATAAAATTGTTTGCTATGAAACATGAGCAATTTACAAAGCGCATCACTTGCATTGGTTTTTTTATGTCAAAATAATCAGTTTAGAATTCTCTACTACCTGTGTAATTTTGATCCTAATGTTGTGAGACATCCTGGAAGGGGAAGTGAGAAATCATGTGCAACGGATAATTGTACGCATTCAGTATTTGACACTTCACGACTTCCGACTGCTGGCGCCTCCTTCTGAATCCTATAATTAACCGGAAGACAAGGAGCTATTTGAACTGCGGAAGGCGTGAGTGTCAAGCGAACAAAACACGCCTTTCTGTTATTATTTTCAGCATACCTGTACAGGAAATAAGAAGGTAAGCTTACAGCTATTATTGATTTACTTTTATCTACGTAATTAAAACTTCATAGTATCATTGCATTGAGTTACTTTCTCAGTACAATGAAGATCCAAAGAAACTGATATACCTCCCTTGTATCGTACAAGGCTCCCGCGAGCTCGCAGAAGTGTCGCAACACGACGTGGCGTGGAATCGAATAATATCTGAAGTAGTGCTGGAGGGAACTGACACCATGAATCCTATAGGGCTGTCCATAAATTCGTAAGAGTACGAGGGGGTGGAGTATCTTCTGAACAGCACGTTGCAAGGCATCCCCGATATGCTCAATACTGTTGATGTCTGGGGAGTTCGGTGACCAGCGGAAGTGTTTAAACTCAGAAGAGTGTTCCTGGACCCACTCTGTAGCAGTTCTGTTCGTTACGGTTGTCGCATTGTCCTGCTGTAATTTCCCAAGTGCGTCGGAATGCATAATGGACCAGAATGATTGCAGGTGATCAGGCAGGATGCTTACGTATGTGTCACCTGTCAGAGTCTGGTCTAGACGTATCAGGGGTCCCATATCACTCCAACTGCACACGCCGCACACCATTACATAGCCTCCACCAGCTTGATCAGTCGCCTGCTGATATGCAGGGTCTATGGATTCATGAGATTGTCGCCATACCCGTACACGTCCATGTGCTCGATGCAATTTGAAACGAGACTCGTCAGACCAAGAAACATGTTTCCAGTCATCAACAATCCACTGTCTGGCTCCGAAAGCCCATATCGGTTATATTTCGTAGACTGGTTCGCATGCTGACTCTTGTTGATGGGCCAGCATTGAAATATACAGCAATTTGCGGAAGGGTTGTGTTGTAGTTGGCAGGAGAGCCAACCGTATGGTTAAAGGAGGCCGAAATGCACGCGTTTTAGCTCACGCAGGCTGGCGTGAGGTCTGGAACATGACAAGGGAATTAGAATTGAGAAAAACGGACGTAGCTGGTGGAATACTTAACTTTAATCCATTAACGGAGGACGTCGCTCTTTATGGTACATGATTCACAATATCAATAGTACGGATACTGGCGCCTTGCTAGGTCGTAATAAATAACGTAGCTGAAGGCTATGCTAACTATCGTCTCGGCAAATGAGAGCGTAGAAGTCAGTGAACCATCGATAGCAAAGTCGGCTGTACAACTGGGGACGAGTGCTAGGAAGTCTCTCTAGACCTGCCGTGGGGCGGCGCTCGGTCTGCAATCACTGATAGTGGCGATACGCGGGTCCGACGTATACTACCGGACCGCGGCCGATTTAAAGGCTACCACCTAGCAAGTGTGGTGTCTGGCGGTGACACCACAGGTTGCTCTTCTGTCACGTTGAACGATTCTCTTCAATCGTCGTTGGTTCCGTTCTTGCAGGATCTTTGTCCGGTCGCAGTTATGTCAGAGATTTGATATTTTACCCGATTCATGATATTCACTGTACTTCATCGCTACCTCGGAGATGCCGCGTCCCATCGCTCGTGCGCTGACTATAACAGCACGTTCAGACTCACTTAAATCTTGATAACCTACCATTGTAGCAGCAGTAATCCATCTAACAACTACGCCGGACACTTGTTGTGACATACAGGCGTTTCCAACCGCTGTGCCGTATTCTGCCAGCTGCCTGTACTAGTTTATTTGGCGCTTCAGTGTATAACAGTTTGACACACAGAATATAATCGCGTTAGTGGGTAATAACAGATCGAGATGATTGTACCCTGAAAGAGAACACGTTCGCATCCTCGTAGAAAAGAGACCGGGACAAGCTGAAATAAAGAAGATAGTAAGGAATGAAATGAAGCAAGAGACAAGGTTGAAGAACACGAATGGAAAAGCTGTACGTGATTGCATTACAAAGCAGTCAGAGAAGTAGTTGCAGAAAACCACAGGTAAGGTGGAAAGATCAGATAACTTTGCCTGAGCTATCGGATATTTCCGGCATGTCTATGACGCTGATTCCAGCTACCAGTTTACTGACGCATTGAAATCACTACCTACCTCGTAGAGAAGCTACCGAGTTATTTTACATCCGTGGAGAATCGTGTGAAGGCGAAGAACTGTGGTACAGGTGAACTGGGTGCTCTGTTTGGAATCGTGCAGCATGTGCTAGAGAAGAGACACCCGAGAAGACTATGCACGTGACGACTGCTTATGCAAGAAATGAACATTAGAAAGTGCTGATATTTCAAAATGAAAGTCGATGCAGATTAATTGTCACTGTTCAAAAATCATTTCAATATTCTGCTGTCTTAAGAGAAATTTTGAGACAGTTTGAGTTACGATTATTTCCACTCATGAGCTTCCCTGTGAGTAATCAGCTCATGGATTCGAGAATCATGTGCAATCGCATCTTTGTTATATTTGAGCTTTAAATTTCATTGTAGTATTTTTCATTTAAATACATTTAGTGCAAAGAAGTAGAGAGAATACAAAGATCTTAAACACACTTGGTTTTAAGTTATTGTCATGGAAGTATCAAAATAATAATTTTTACTTAAGTGTGCACTTTTCCCCACTTCCCCTTTTTATGAGAAAAAGGTTTTAGTCTGTCGTTCAGGAAAAAATAGAACATAAAAAAGGTTAAAGTCTGCTACAGCTCGCCATGTGTTTCAACGAGCAGGAAATGATTTTATGTTTAACGTAAAAAAAGAAGAAAAAACGTGATCAGTGGATTACTTGTCGAACAAGTTACGCATGAGCTCAATAAATCAAGTTCTGCATGACTACAAATACTGTAAAACGACGTACGCTGCGAGTTCAAGTAACCAGCTACTTAAGTTCCTTCTTTTTACTGCGATAACATTTCGCTGGCGCGTTGTTATACGTGCTTTGGTAGTTCTGTGTCTTTGACACCGGACGTAGGGCAGAAGAGAAGAATTGGGGTTCAGTGCGGGGCGTGATAAAATAATAACCCAGTTAAACGGATTCAGTGGGTGGCTGGGGACGACCGTAGTCGTGGCGTACGACCGGGCAACGAACCCGGTACTCGTGTTCTGCACGAACCGACCCGCGCCTGGCAAGTGGGACGCGCAGAAACAGGCGAGTTACCCGTGCCGTGTTATCCTGACCGTTGAGTCCCGCGGCGAGGGCTCCGTAGCGCGGCCGAACCGCTTAGATCAGACGAGTCAGCGTCGTAAAAGCGTCGTTGTTAACGGGACGACATTGTCGGATGTAACAGTGTTGTCAGGTGTAACCGAAGGGCTATTATTGTTCTTGACTTACCAGTGTATCAAAAGCAAACTCACCTGCTAGGACTAACAGGAGAGATGGAGAAAATCCAACGAAGAGCAGGGCACGCCGTCGCGGGATCGTTTAGTCGGTGTGAGAACGTTACAGGGGTGTCCAACAAACTCCTGTGGCAGACGGTACAAGAGATGCGTTTTGCATCACGGAGGGGCTTAGCTTTGAAATTCTGAAAGAGTACGTTCTGGGAAGAGTGGGCAACATATTGCTTTCTCCCACACGCGTCTCGCGAAATGACCAGAAAGAGTTGTTATTTGTGTAAGCAATCACTTGTCACAGCAACATTCGCGGACTGGATTAAAAATGCTGAAGTTATACCTCTCCACAAGAAAGGAGACAAAGAAATGCCGTCAAATTACCGACCGATCTCACTTTTGCCAGCTTTTTCAAAAATCTTTCAAAAGGTTATGTACAGGCGTCTACTTAAGCACCTTAGTGAAAATAACATACTGCCAAAGTCACAGTTTGGGTTTCTTAAGGATTCTGATACTGAGAAAGCTAATTACACTTACAGCGAATATGTCCTTAATTCATTGGACAACAAATTAGAGGCAACTGGCATATTCTGTCAACTGTCAAAGGCGTTTGGCTATGTGAATCACAGCATTCTTTTAAGTAAATTAAAATATTATGGCGTCACTGGTAGTGCTGTAAAGTGGTTTCACTCATATCTTAGTAATAGAAAACAAAGGGTGTCATTACGTAACACTTCAGCAGTAGGCAATCAGACATCATCTGACTGGGAAGAAATTACATGTGGTGTTCCCCAAGGTTCCATACTAGCCCCACTATTGTTTCTTGTGTATATTAATGACCTGTCATCTCTTACATTACCAGATGCCAAGTTGGCTCATTTGCAGATGATACAAACATTGAAATAAATAGTAAATCAGATATAAATTTAAAAAGAGCTAATAAAATTTTTACTGACATTAATAAGTGGTTCATACCCAATTCAGTGTCATTAAACTTTGAAAAGACCCACCATATGCAGTTCAGAACTTCCAATAGATTTCCTTCTGGTGTGTCTATAAAATATGATGACATGGGAATAGGAGAAGTTGAGAGTGTAAAATTCTTGGTATTACAACTTGATAATAAATTTAGAGGGGAGCAACATACTAACGAACTGCTAAAGCACCTGAACAAGTCTGTGTTTGCAATGCAAATGATGTCAGACATAGGAAATATAAATATAAAGAAACTGGCATATTTTGCTTACTTTCACTCCATTATGTCATATGGTATCATATTTTGGAGTAACTCCACAAACAGAGAAAAAATTTTTATAGTACAGAAGCGTATACTAAGAGTAATGAGTAGTGTAACATCATATCGAAACCTATTCAACGAATTGGGCATATTAACCACAGCTTCTCAGTATATTTGTTCCTTAATGATGTTTGTTGTAAATAATACATCTCTTTTTCCAAATAAGTGCTTAGTACACAGTATCAATACTAGGAATAAGAACAATACACATAAAGATTTAAAATCACTTACTCTTGCCCAGAAAGGAGTTTAGTATTCAGCAACGCTTATTTTCAATAAGTTACCAGCAACCATTAAGAATTTGGTTTCAGACAAGGCACAATTTAAACATAATTTAAAAGAATTTTTGGTGGCCAACTCCTTCTATTCCATCCATGAGTTTCTCAATAAGAGCAGTAGACCATTTTAATGTAAATTTATTACTTTAATTTTTGACAGTACTTTGTTATAACATCCAAGTAACTACCTACTGTGTGAATGATGGATGTATGGAAAGCAGGTGTAAGTCTTAAGTCTGTAAATAGTCGAAGTTTAATATTGAATCTTGCATATAATCTGACTGTTCTTAACTGAGGGTCACTGAAATGCATAATTTACTTTAATTTTTGACAATACTTGGTAGTAATAGCCAAGAAACTAGCAAATGTCTGAATCATGGATTTAATGAAAGCAGCTGTAAGTATTAAACCTGTAAATATTAGAAGTTTAAATTTAATTCATGTACATAATTTTACTGTTTATTGACTGAGGATCATTAAAATTAATGAAACTCAAATTTTTCTAATTACATTTTTGTATTGTGTTCATCTGACACGTTCCACACCCAGGAGGATTCCCTCTTTTATGGGTCTATGGAATGAATAATTAATCTAATCTAATCAAAGAGAAAACCCGAGACATTAGAGCTGATACGGAGGTTTACCGACATGGAACTGAAACGGGGACACCATTTTGTGATACCTGAAGTATCCTCTGCCACACACTGTCTCGCGACTTGCTGAGTCTTGATGTACATGTAAAATTGACATGGGTGAAAGTATTCGATAACAGAAGGAAAAACGTGTTATTGAACACGGAGCAGTAAACGAGTGGTATGCGAGGTAATTGGGGAAATGTGATTTCGAACTATCACTGACTTCAATGTGACATATTGTAATAATTACTGCAGATGTGTTGGAAACGAAGTCCCAGCCAATTCGCCTACGTCGATAAAAGATAAAAAACTGCTTCAGCATGTTACGTTGTAAAATTACGGTACACTTGTGCCAGTTAAAGGAGGCTTTCCAATTATGATCCTTGCATTCTGATATAATACTGTAGTCGTATCTGCAGGTAAGCTACGAATTATTTCAAACACCTCTGGACCATGTCGTTAATCTTGACAAGACTGTACAGTTCGCTGTTCTACTTCTGCTACCGCATCAACGGAAATTTTGTATTTCTCTCTTTTGTGATGATCTCAGACAGAAAAATCCAAATCACTGAGGCCAGGTGATCTTGGAGGCCAAGGAACAGATTTAATTCGACCTATCCATCTTGGACCACATTGGCATTACCAGCAAAATGTGCCAGCGCTCCTTCTCGCATATACCACACTTCCAATCACAAGTCACGCGTTGTAAGTGGGCTGCTTCTGTGTTGGCAGCGCTATGTAGCGCTTTGCATTGGATCTCTGACTGCGCTTTCTTTGTAAGAGAGCATGTGGCTGGTTGGACTCGTTGTTGGAAGTTAATCGTCAG
This sequence comes from Schistocerca gregaria, assembly GCF_023897955.1. Lineage (NCBI taxonomy): Eukaryota > Metazoa > Arthropoda > Insecta > Orthoptera > Acrididae > Schistocerca > Schistocerca gregaria. Next base: position 214,517,322 of record NC_064926.1, on the reverse strand, counting down.
TAGTGTTGGGCTGTTGGGTGTTAGTCGCCAGCAGTGATGGAAGTATTCTTGGGCAGTTGGAGGTGAATGATCAGCATTTATGGATGTTAGATGTGAGAAGTTAGCATTGATGGAGGGTAGAGGTCTGAAGGCTAACGATCTGTGCATGTTCGACATGGAGATTGAATATTATTCATGATTATATACCTTTGTGCTAGATGTCAAAGACGATTTATGTTTATGTCTGAAATGGATGTCACATTATTGCAGTAATCCGCGTAATGAATATTTATGTGAGCTAGAATATTGTGGGTCAGTATTAACGAGAAAACAATAAGTAAAGAGAAAGTAGGTTCACTTGCATTCAATTACACTCAGCAGTTTAAGTAAAATATTTAGTAACAAAGTTTCATCTTCTCAGCCATTCTGCAATTTAAGTACAGATTCACACATTTAAATAAAAAAGTTTCAGAGTGACAATGGAGTCTCGTTAGATGGGACCTACTCGAAAAGTTTACATTTTAAATTCTTTTGTCCTAACTAGGACGAGGCTTCATACTCAGGTCACTGGCACCTTGTAACTATGTGTTCGATATTTAGTGGAACGTTTTTGCTTCTGTTACTGTAAACTTTCAATTTTTCGTTTCAGTTACGATACGCCCTGTACATAAAGGTCCGGTAGACAACGTTGGAGTCTCGTGAGGTTGTTTGCGAATGGTACTGTCGTTTATGGGAAAGTCATAACGCACAGAAGTATAGAGTGACAATTATTGAACTACATGAAATAAAATCCTCATAACTTCAGAACGGTTTGCTTCAGGACGTTCAAACTGCACGGTTGGCCGCGGGGCTTGACGGGAATTAGTATGCGCTGTATGGTTTGGTTGAGGGACGAAGCCCACTTTCATTTGGATGGAATTGTCAATAAGCAAAAATGGCGCATTCGGCAGACTGAGAACCCGCATTTCGCGGTCGAGAAGTTACTTCGCCCTCAACGGGTGACTGTGTGGCGTGCAATGTCTAATCACGGAATAATCAGTGCGTTATTCCTTGGTGGCAAGGTGACTACCGAACTTGTGTGTTGCAGTTATATGTGAGGATGCACTTTGGCAGTGATGGCACAATCGGTGCTTCAAAATCATATTGGAAAGTCTTTGTATCCTTTAAGTTAATTAAGAAATCAACAAGACTCCCTGAAGATATTTCATTTTTGTGATTAATAGAAAAACCAAATGTAGCAGCAGCAAAGTTGAGGGACATGCAAGACCTGTTGCGTTCTCTTCCTGATACAGTATATCCTGGTATGAAGAATTTCTAGACGGAGTAAACAGTGAAGAAGCTACTGATCCTGAATAGGAACATGAGTTATAATGGCCATGAACATATATTTTTTGTTAATGTACAGTTTAACTGGATAGTAAAATAATACAAGCAATTTTCAGCTCAGTTTTCATGATATTTTGTAGAGGTATCATAGTGTGATGGAAAAAGGGCGTAAACCATGCATCATATTTTGGACAATACATCACAAATGGAAGTAATATCTTCAGTTGTAAGGAATGATTCTGTATGTTAAAAGTATGGTTTAAGACACAATTATCAGATCATTGAAATATAACTGTTTATCAATAAGATATAAACATCCAAATCTTCAACTCACTTTTACCAGAAATGCTGTTTTAGGACTTACGCGCATAGTACATCAAACTCCTGAATTTAAACCCACGTCCGAAGCTAACCACAACGTTGTGATGTGCAGTGTAGCCGAGAAAACGGCGATCAACAATCTGCAGCAGAACTAAAATCACGACCGCTTTGTTCACGACAATTGAAGTTAACCTCTGCGAGCAAGCTCAAGACAGAAAAAAACAAAACAGTTTAAATCTCCTACTACCAGAATTTTTTTGTTACACTCAGTACCGCTGGGGTCAATGTGATCTCAAGTAATTAATACGGATATATTGGCAGTATTTTATTTCTTTTAATAAAATGGCATAAAAGCATACATTACTGATTGAAACCAGGTAAACTATGTGTATAAGCACTTACAGGTCTTTTGTTAATCCTTGATCTTATAGATTCTTGCATTTAAAACAAAGCAACTCTTTACATTTGAAACAAAAGAATCTCTGAATGTTGTTTACAGACAAAAGAAAAGCATCTTCTGCACGTTTCTGATTGTTTTCCATCCACTGAACGTCCGCGTAGGGAGTACCGGCCACGTCTTGCCCCTGTCTGCTCTTCTGCTGAAGGAGGAGGACAAGGAAGAGAAGCTAGGCTTGTACTCAGTTCCAGAAGAAATTCTCTTCTTTTGTAGTTGTCTTTTTTATTCCAGTCAGGATTTAAATCCAGACAAATTATAAGAGCATTTAGGGCACTAATATCCAAAATAGTATAAAAAATATCCATGGGCCCTCTTCTTGTCATAGTTTTGTGTTGTAGATCCTGACTAACTAGCTCATTGATCTACACCTGATTAAGGTGCATTAGAGTCTAGGATTATAATAGGTTTTGGTGCTTCGCCGTCAGCTACTTCCTCTCTGAAATGCACGGTTCTAAGTAACCCTTTCTTGGGCAACAGGAGACTATTGTAGCTGTTTCGTGGCATCCGAAGAGACATGAAGCTGCGGTTCTTCAATAAATTCTGTAGGTAGTTCACGACGACTTTTTCTTAGTGTTCCTAGAGGAGTCATTTGTTTTCGTTCTAGTTCCATTGCCAACTCCAATCTCGTAAAGTAATTATCTGTTGTGAAATTTCCACCACTTCCGGATAAATGTTCTGTCAATTGTAACACTACTTTTTTCCCTCATTTATTTCTCTAGGCTGGCCTTCGGCCTTTCCTGTGTACACCTGCAGGTGTGTGACATAGTAATTAGTGCTGTCACATGTAGCCCATATCTTTATACCAAACTTTCCAGGTCTTGAGGGGATGTACTGGCGAAATGGACACCTACCCCTAGAAGTTACCAGTTGTTCATCAATTGTAATATTCTAGTGTGGTTCGTATGCATCACGTACTTTGCTTGCCGACGGTTCAAATAAATCCCTTAAAGGAGCCAGTTCATCAGGGCTACGATTCTGTTGCCAGTGCTGAGCATCATCAAACCGAATACAGTGTGGTATTTCTGTAGAGCGGTTTCTAGCTATATAACTATTGAAAATAGGTCGGCTATGCTCTTCGCTCCATACATTCACTATGCCCTCATTGTGACCTTCGTACACTCCCACAAGAATAAGCAGGTCAAGAAAGCATTCAAATTCTTCTCTGTCAAGATCTGTCCATTTGTTACCGAAAGTCATGTTACCTTCTTTGTTGGTCTACTTCAAAATAATCTGGAAAATGTTGGACTTCATAAATAATTCAGATGCTGACTGCATAGTATTTACGTTCCTCACAGTATGCACGTATGCACTAGTGGAACCTGGAGCCGTCTTCAATGCATTTCGTGCTGGCTGTCTCCCATATAATCTAACAGGATTTTTTCCCCATGTTTCATTTCCATTTCTCGACCTGAAAAAATGGGATTACTACACTCCTGGAAATGGAAAAAAGAACACATTGACACCGGTGTGTCAGACCCACCATACTTGCTCCGGACACTGCGAGAGGGCTGTACAAGCAATGATCTCACGCACGGCACAGCGGACACACCAGGAACCGCGGTGTTGGCCGTCGAATGGCGGTAGCTGCGCAGCATTTGTGCACCGCCGTCGTCAGTGTCAGCCAGTTTGCCGTGGAATACGGAGCTCTATCGCAGTCTTTAACACTAGTAGCATGCCGCGACAGCGTGGACGTGAACCGTATGTGCAGTTGACGGACTTTGAGCGAGGGCGTATAGTGGGCATGCGGGAGGCCGGGTGGACGTACCGCCGAATTGCTCAACACGTGGGGCGTGAGGTCTCCACAGTACATCGATGTTGTCGCCAGTGGTCGGCGGAGGGTGCACGTGCCCGTCGACCTGGGACCGGATCGCAGCGACGCACGGATGCACGCCAAGACCGTACGATCCTACGCAGTGCCGTAGGGGACCGCACCGCCACTTCCCAGCGAGGACCATTCGCAACCGTCTCCATGAAGCTGGGCTACCGTCCCGCACACCGTTAGGCCGTCTTCCGCTCACGCCCCAACATCGTGCAGCCCGTCTCCAGTGGTGTCGCGACAGGCGCGAATGGAGGGACGAATGGAGACGTGTCGTCTTCAGCGATGAGAGTCGCTTCTGCCTTGGTGCCAATGATGGTCGTATACATGTTTGGCGCCGTGCAGGTGAGCGCCACAATCAAGACAGCATACGACCGAGGCACACAGGGCCAACACCCGGCATCATGGTGCGGTGAGCGATCTCCTACACTGGCCGTACACCTCTGGTGATCGTCGAGGGGACACTGAATAGTGCACGGTACATCCAAACCGTCATCGAACCCATCGTTCTACCATTCCTAGACCGGCAAGGGAACTTGCTGTTCCAACAGGAAAATGCACGTCCGCATGTATCCCGTGCCACCCAACGTGCTCTAGAAGGTGTAAGTCAACTACCCTGGCCAGCAAGATCTCCGGATCTGTCCCCCATTGAGCATGTTTGGGACTGGATGAAGTGTCGTCTCACGCGGTCTGCACGTCCAGCACGAACGCTGGTCCAACTGAGGCGCCAGGTGGAAATGGTATGGAAAGCCGTTCCATAGGACTACATCCAGAATCTCTACGATCGTCTCCATGGGAGAAAAGCAGCGTGCATTGCTGCGAAAGGTGGATATACACTGTACTAGTGCCGACATTGTGCATGCTCTGTTGCCTGTGTCTATGTGCCTGTTGTTCTGTCAGTATGATCATGTGATGTATCTGACCCCAGGAATGTGTCAATAAAGTTTCCCCTTCCTGAGACAATGAATTCACGGTGTTCTTATTTCAATTTCCAGGAGTGTATTTTACATATGTATTTACATATTATTATTAGTACTATCTTTAAAGTTTTTGCAATATACAGGGTGAGTCACCTAACGTTAGCCGGCCGCGGTGATCTAGCGATTGAGGCGCTCAGTCCGGAACCGCGGAACTGCTACGGTCGCAGGTTCGAATCCTGCCTCGGGCATGGATGTGTGTCATGTCCTTAGGTTAGTTAGGTTTAAGCAGTTCTAATTTCTAGGGGACTGATGACCACAGATGTTAAGTCCCATAGTGCTCAGAGCCATTTGAACCATTTGAACCTAACGTTACCGATGGGATATTTTTCGTAAACCACATCAAATACTGACGAACTGATTCCACAGACCGAACGTGAGGAGAGGGGCTAGTGTAATTGTTTAAAACAAACCATACAAAAAGTATGTTTTTTTACACAAGCCTACGTTTTTTTGGAAATGGAACCACGTTAGATTTGTTAGCACATCTGAACATATAAACAAATACGTAATCAGTGCCGTTTGCTGCATTGTAAAATGTTAATTACATCCGGAGATATTGTAACCTAAAGTTGGCGCTTGAGACCTCCGACGTTCAGTTGCGTGTTGTAACAAACAGGGGCGAGCAGCATCTGCAGGGTCATGTTTACGATAACGACCGTGTTAGCGAGTGTGGCTGTAGTGCACTGTTGTGGTTTGGTCTAGCTGTCGCAGTGTCCGCATGTAGCGCTTGCTGCTATTGTTATTCTGCATTCGTCTCCGCACGCAGACCAACTGTAGTACATCGTGTTACCAGACGTCTGTGATAGTGTAGTGTTGTAGGAACTGAGACCATGGTGTATTCGAACTCTGAAAAGGCGAAGATGATACTCATCTATGGCGAGTGTCGACGAAATGCAGCTGAAGCCTGCAGGGTGTTTGCAGAACGGTACCCGGACAGAGAGCATCCAACGTGCCGCACATTGCAAAACATCTACCGCCAACTGTATGCAACTGGTATTGTCGTAACACGCAAACGGGTCCGTAACAGGCCCGTCACAGGAGAAGCGGGTGCAGTTGGTGTGTTAGCTGTTGTTGCCATGAACCCACACATGAGTACACGGGACATTGCGAGAGCCGGTGGATTGAGTCAAAGTAGTGTCATGCTCATATTGCATCGTCACCACTTTCACCCGTTTCATGTGTCGCTACATCAGCAATTTCATGGTGATGACTTTAATCATCGAGTGAAATTCTGTCAATGGGCATTAACAGAGAATGCGTTGCAGTTCTACCTGTTTACCGATGAAGCGGGTTTCACAAACCACGGGGCAGTGAATCTACGGAACATGCATTACTGGTCCGTGGACAATCCTCACTGGCTCAGACAGGTAGAGCGACAGCGACCGTGGACTGTAAATGTATGGTGCGGAACCATTGGCAACCACCTCATTGGTCCTCACTTCATGGCAGGGGCCCAAACAGCTGCAACATACATCGCGTTTCTACAGAATGATCTGCCAACGTTGCTCGAAAATGTCCCACTGGAAACGTGTCGACGTATGTGGTATGAGCATGATGGTGCACCTGCATATTCCGCAATTAACACTAGGCTGACCCTTGGCAGAATGTTCGACGGGCGTTTCATAGGACGTGGAGGACGCATAAATTGGCCAGCCCGTTCTCCCGATCTTACACCTCTGGACTTCTTTCTGTGGGGTACGTTAAAGGAGAATGTGTACCGTGATGTGCCTACAACCCCAGAGGATATGAAACAACGTATTGTGGCAGCCTGCGGTGACATTACACCAGATGTACTGCGGCGTGTACGACATTCATTACGCCAGAGATTGCAATAGTGTGCAGCAAATGATGGCTACCACCTTGAACATCTATTGGCCTGACATGTCGGGACACACTCTATTCCACTCCGTAATTGAAAACGGAAACCACGTGTGTACTTTTACCTCACCCCTCATGGTAATGTACATGTGCGTCAGTGAAAAAGACCAATAAAAAGGTGTTAGCATGTCGACGTAATGTGCTGTTCCAGTATCTTCTGTACCTAAGGTCCATCACCGTTCCCTTTGTATCCCTACGTAATTCGGTGCTCTCCGATACACACGATCGAACAGCGGAGGAGTTGTACTCAAGCGTCAACTTTAGGTTACAATATCTCCGGATGTAATTAACATTTTACGATGCAACAAACGGCACTGATTAGGTATTTGTTTATATGTTCAGGTGTGCTAACAAAACTTACGGAGTTCCATTAAAAAATACGTAGGTTTGTGTTAAAAAACATACTTCCGTGCATTTTTTTATGGTTTGTATTAACCAATTACACTAGCCCCTCTCCTCACGTTCGGTCTGTGGAATCGAGTCGACAGTATTTGATGTGGTTTACGAAATATATCCAGCGGTAATGATAGGTGACTCACCCTAAAACATTCTGATTTGAGATGTCAGCAACTTCAGGAAGTAGGTTTGCAAATCTCCAACATCGTCATCAGGATTTTCCTATGATTCACTACTTCCAGAAATAATAGCAACAATCAATTCATTGTCATCAGACGATATATCTCCTAATTCCTCTTCTTCATTTAAAATTTCTTGTATTTCAGCACTACTCAAACGTTTACTAGTCATAATGTAGTTCTTGCACACGCTGAGGCAAAACACTAGCAGCACACAACAATGGCTGAGGCTAGAAACGGCAACAATGGGTATACATTATAAATGGGAAAAGTTAGTTTCATTGCTGCAGGTGTTTCGCAAAACATCTGTTCAACGTAACAATCGTTATCCTGTTTTCATAACGTGACATCCAAGAAACAAAACAAAACTTAGGATTTGGGCTATGCTGACCCCAGTGGTACTCAGTGCATAACCCATGAATAAATTTTAATACGTTGTAAACGTAAAACTGAACAATATGTATTGGAATACAAGAAACTTAGAGAGACAAAGTCATAAGTTTTGAAAATAATCGTTTCGATAGGACACACAGGCAGATTCCAAATAAAAGCAGAATGATAGGGAGAAAAATGAGAGAAGGTAAGAAAAGCAGTACGATGGTGCAATGTGATGCAGCAAATAATTATAAAAATGCATTGAAACCATTTGATTGAACAAAAATAATAATTATAGTCCTTAGGTTAGATTTAGAAATAAAAAATACTTCGCTACATTTGATGCGATTCGAATCTACAACCTCCTACACTGGAGGTTAATGCGCCAACCATTGCACTACACCAGACTGTTGGGTAACATCGTTGCGTTTATGATTGTGGTGACATAGCCGCAACAGTGTGTTGCAGCCTTAAAAATTTGGCTTCATGTAATGCTGATTGACGTTTATCTAATGTACGACAGTCTCCGTGATTATGATAATGTATATTTGACGCTGAATGGCGTCTTGTGCGGAAATATCCAGCATTGTTTGATGGTGCTGTGTGGTGTGCTCATAAGCATCGTTCTGTGTGTATGTTTTGTTTTTGGTGTAGTTATCATATGCGATGAAATACAAACTAAAGTGACAGACTCATGATTCGGGATCCAAAAACATGAAGAAAGAAGGCCAGACAAAGAATTCGGAAGTGAACTGACCAAATGCTGTGGCAGTTTGGCAACAGCGAAAGGTTCGGTGGTAACGTGTTACGCAGTGGTTCGAGAAAACCAGCTACGACGCATGAAGTGTCGACTATCAAGTAATTTTAATCAGACTATAGCTGTAGCATAAATGATTCTTTAACGCCGAAAGCAACACAATATACAGGGGTAGTAAGGATTTCCGGGCGAGTGCAGGATTTTGTTTCCTTTTTTGGCTTTTTCTCATCACGAAAATGTCTCTTTTTGGTATCGAGCTTAATCACATTCACACTGAAAGGATGTAACGATAATTTTAATTGCTCCTAAAGTGCTACATCCCGAATATGAAAGAATTATTGTTTCACCGTTACTCCCATAAACAGAGTTTATTGTTAGGTTACACCTATGGAAATAAAGGAAAAATAAAGTTCCACACAAATCAGACTATTTTAAGCATATTGCATTAAAAAGGCGTCGTAAACAATGCCAGATGAACACTATCTCTCGAAAATGTAGCCTGTCTTGAAACAAGTTTTAAAAACCATTAATCATGCCACTGGTTTTTGTATGGCTTTGGACGGATTAATGTCGTAGACATTGTCTACCGCCATTGTTTTCCTCTTGTCAAGTCTCTAGAGAGTTTGGGCACTTTCATTTTCTTTCCATTGACAGAACACATGGGGCGAATGTTCTGTCTCGTTATACACATTCCATCATTAATGTTCTCGACATATTTCTTCCTTCCTATTGCAGTTCTGTACGGAACTGTGAATATGAACAGTACTTACCCCAAAATCCTCCAAGCCTTAATGACATTAGATAAAATTTATATGTTGAAGTATGTGGGCAACTTTTGTTTAGCACTAAATAATACTGAAGAAAGTCGTGATCAGAATCTATTTTTATTCCGTAGACATGCTGCTTTTTAGTAATGACTCCCAGATGTGTTTTAAACAAAGGGCATGTAACAGGCACGTGTTGAATAAAATGTGAAGTTAAACAATAGAAGAATAAGTAAAATAACAAAGTACTTACAGTCATAAAAATCGATTTAGGAGTTCAAAACACGTGCAACTGAGCAGTTACAGATAGGGTGCTAGCTGAAAATGGGAACTGAAAGACTTTCTGTAACTGCCCGATTTCGTGAAAGTAAGTACTTTTCTGTCTTACATATTCATATATCGCTTTTATGTTGTGATAAACACTTGACTGTTACTTGTACAATGTGATATAATTCTACTGACCTCGCCGCTATTTTCATAGTTCCGAAATCGATTGCTACCACTGTATCCATTCCAAATCGATTGCTTCAGATAACAACTTCTTTGTAAATTATGACCTACACTGAACATGGTGTAAGTTGGATCTGATGTAACATGACAAAAACTGCCGCCAGTACATAAAATTTCTTGAAATAATCCGTTATTTTAGTATCATTATTTTCACTCGTATTTACTTTATCAGCATTCCCCATTTAAACTTTTCGTGTTTGATTCACACATGTTGCTGGGGCGATCTTACGTTGTAATTTCTAGTGTTAAAAGCCAAGATCACCTGATGTGAAATAGTTTGCTCAAGACCAGTTTCGGCAGGAGCTAGCTGTCACCTCACGTATAGCCAAATCTCCAACAAATATAATTACTCTTCAGTCTAGTCGACGTACACCTGAGCTATCATTGACACATTATCATTACTGATATGCCAGTTTTTGCTCCTAAACTCCTTACTGGTGCTATGGATATTTTATTTAGCAAGTTTTGTATATTTAACAGATTACTGTGGAACTGTATAATTGTAATTAGAACATGTTCTCAGTACGTCGACGGGACTGATATTTCTGGGAGATCTAAGAATCTGAAATGACAGCTAGATACTGTCGCCACTGGTCATGAAATAAACTATTACACTTCAAGCGATCTTGGCTTCTATGTTACAAATTTCCATTTTTTATTCCTCTTTTACAAACCATCTCCAGCATTACTAACATGTATCTGAAGTCAGAACCACGTTTTATTCTCACTGACGAAATACCTTTAACGGGGGATGCTTGCATCCGCTAATCCTGCAAACCCTGATACTTTTTTAGTAAAAGCTTTTGAAGCAATTAACGTATTTCAGTCGGAGCACGAGGTCAAAATACCTCGATTCTGATAAGTAGTTTTACTTAAAAGACAATCACCAACAATGTTTCCACACGGAACCGTTGTGCACACAGACTGTATTTAATTATAAGGAAGGATAGGAATACAACAATTAGTCGCAGTCCCATTGGTTTCTTATCATTCTTGCATATCCAGATTTCCGCTATAAATATCTATCTCCAGTGCATTTGAGTGAGTTATAATCGAACAAACTCACGGTAGTGTTGGATTATAACTCACTCAAAAGCATTGAAGATGGCTATTTATAGCTGAAATTTGGATATGCAAGAATGATTAAAAAAACAATGGGTTTGCATCTGCAGTATTCCTATCCTTCCTTTTATTAAAATTCAATGTTTTAATTAAACAGAGACGGTCCATAACACTCTAACATTACAGTCCCAACACTCTGTCTCGTTTCTGTTACATACAGCAACAGCAGCGCCGCAAGCGGCCAGCAAGCGACACTTCTGAGTACGATATCGTATGGATGCGAATACCAACGTTTTATTGATTTGTAGCATATGTTTTACAATAGTCAGTGTATAAAGTGAAATAAAAATCGACCCCATTTGTCATTCTTCAATTTCCTAAGGACCCAGGGAGGTACGAAATGATACATTATAGGACAGTTTATTTAAGATTCTCTTGTAACGTACAGATATTTACAGAATAATACCGTTTTCCTTAAATAACAAAAATAGCTGATGAACACCAGAAGACCTGTCCTTATGCAGAAAGACGTCGCGTATCTATCCAACAAAGCTAGTTTTGTTCGCTACACTTTGAACCAAATCAGTGAATGCGGAGCGTAGGAAACCTACATGGAATGTAATACCTATATTATTTAACGCACTAAATAAGCCACCACACCTGTAGCTTAATGTAAAAACCACACAGGTATGACAATAAAACATCAAAAGCAACAAAACCGTTTCCCAACATAGAACAAACCAATTCCACACTTGTTGTTAAATGTGAATCACAAACGGCGAGAATCTTCAACTTATTCGCTTTTGGAGCAAACGAAAGTTAGATTTACAAAAATATTCGTGAATTAGGAAGTCTACTGAAGTGCAAAAATGGGCTAAACATAAGACTCCATAAAAAATTGTAAGTTCCAACAAACAACAGAAATACATGCTTCTCATGGATGAAATACGTGCTTAGAGCACCTCGCTTTCAGCAGAGTAATCTGCAAATACACACATATTCGAAAGAATTACTTCATGAGTAAGTTGTAGCTTATGTCATTGTTGTTGTTGTTGTCTTCAGTCCTGAGACTGGATTGATGCAGCTCTCCATGCTACTCTATTCTGTGCAAGCTTCTTCATCTCCCAGTACTTACTGCAACCTACATCCTTCTGTATCTGCTTAGTGTATTCATCTCTTGGTCTCCATCTACGATTTTTACCCTCCACGCTGCCCTCCAATGCTAAATTTGTGATCCCTTGATGCCTCAGAACATGTCCTACCAACCGGTCCCTTCTTCTTGTCAAGTTGTGCCACGAACTCCTCTTCTCCCCAATTCTATTCAATACCTCCTCATTAGTTATGTGATCTACCCATCTTATCTTCAGCATTCTTCTGTAGCACCACATTTCTAAAGCTTCTGTTCTCTTCTTGTCCAAACTATTTATCGTCCATGTTTCACTTCCATACATGGCTACACTCCATACAAATACTCTCAGAAACGACTTCCTGACACTTAAATCTATACTTGATGTTAACAAATTTCTCTTCATCAGAAGCGCTTTCCTTGCCATTGCCAGTATAAATTTTATATCCTCTCTACTTAGACCATCATCAGCTTTTTTTGCTCCCCAAATAGCAAAACTCCGTTACTACCTTAAGTGTATCGTTTCCTAATCTAATTCTCTCAGCATCACCCGACTTAATTCGACTACATTCCATTATCCTCGTTTTGCTTTTGTTGACGTTCGTCTTATATCCTCCTTTAAAGACACTATCCATTCCGTTCAACTGCTCTTCCAAGTCCTTTGCTCTCTCTGACAGAATTACAATGTCAACGGCGAACCTCGATGTTTTTATTTCTTCTCCATGGACTTTAATACCTACTCCGATTTTACCTTTTGTTTCCTTTACTGCTTGCTCAATATATAGATTCAATAACATCGGGGACAGGCTACAACCCTGTCTCACTCCCTTCCCAACCGCTGCTTCCCTTTCATGCCCCTCGACTCTTTTAACTGCCATCTGGTTTATGTACAAATTGTAAATAGCCTTTCGCTCCCTGTATTTTACCCCTGCCACCGTTAGAATTTGTAAGAGAGTATTCCAGTCAACATTGTCAAAAGCTTTCTCTAAGTCTACAAATGCTAGAAACGTAGATTTGCCTTTCCTTAATCTATTTTCTAAGATAAGTCGTAGGGCCAGTATAGCCTCACGTGTTCCAACATTTCTACGGAATCCAAACTGATATTCGCCGAGGTCGGCTTCTACCAGTTTTTCCATTCGTCTGTAAAGAATTCACGATAGTATTTTGCATCTGTGACTTATTAAACTGATAGTTCGGCAATTTTCACATCTGTCAATACCTGCTTTCTTTGGGATTGTAATTATTATATTCTTCTTGAAGTCTGAGGGTATTTCGCCTGTCTCATACATCTTGCTCACCAGGTGGTAGAGTTTTGTCAGGACTGGCTCTCCCAAGGCTGTCAGTAGTTCTAATGGAATGTGGTCTACTCCCGGCGCCTTGTTTCGACTCAGGTCTTTCAGTGCTCTGTCAAACTCTTCACGCAGTATCGTATCTCCCATTTCATCTTCACCTACGTCCTCTTCCATTTCCATAATATTGTCCTCAAGTACATCGCCCTTCTATAGACCCTCTATATACTCCTTCCACCTTCCTGCTTTCCCTTCTTTGCTTAGAACTGGGTTTCCATCTTTATGTAAAGTTGGTCTTTAAGGTTCTGCTACTTATGAAAATATTTTGTTTATTCTAATTATAGCCACTTTGTCACAGTCTTGAGTTCGAGCTGCGTTCTGCAGTTGTGAAATAATTATGTTTGTTGTTACATGTATGTTCGTTTCTAATTTTAGAAGTTTTCTGTACTGACCTGTAACCAGAGTGTTCTTGACACGGCACGTGGACCAGCTGTTGTTGTAATGTGGGGTCAGGGGGCGTATTGGCCCTGGTCTAAAAGCCCTCCTAGTTAACAATTCTTTATTTGATTTAAAATGTTTTGTTAAGTGATGTGAATTTAAAATTGTTGACTCTGTGATATATTCGTAGGCCTGTTCTTGGGCTGTATTTAACGTGTTTCAAATTTAATGTTATGGGAATTGTCACATTTTCATTTTCTATTTTGTAGCAGTTCAAAAATATCGATAAAGATAAATCGATTACTCTCGTAATGCTCTGCATAGATATAACCCAATTTCAGTTTCACAATTGTCCGAGCAAACGGAAGCGTTTGATGTAAATCACAACGACATTATATTTCATTGTTATTGTGAGATTTTCCCTACGATGTTTGTTTTGTTATGCTTGTTGCGCTTTCACTCCCTTTTAAAGCCGGTTCAATAAATGTGTTATAAACACAATCTGCATCCGAAGAGAACTTGAAGTTTGTAAGGAACTCCGAATCTCACTTACAATTAGGTGCACGGAATTAGTGGTATAATTAACCTTTAGCACAAATTAAAGTTATGTGATACTTTATTTGGATCATAAGACACGTTGTAATTCCGACGCACGGCTTGTCTGACGTCACAAACCACGTGAACAGAAGTAGCAGTCCCAGGCAAAGATACGAAGTTGTGTGAAGAGTTTTTTGGAGTGTTAAGTTAGTCTGGCCATTAATTCTGATTTTTCGACCTAATTAAATAATATATTTATAGTAGCAAATCAGGTGCAAAAGTCATTGTTTTTGTACTGAAAAATAATAAACAAACAATTCTCGTAGATACTGTTTGTTTTTATAAAATCAAAAGCACTTCAACGAAAAAATGAATACCTGGATCTGAAACACAGGACAGCCACCGACAGTAAGGTAAGTATATCCACTGCTGTTGGAGATTTGAGATCTTACTCATACAGGCTTGCTTTTGTAAACAAAAAAACTGAATATGGGTAGACCTCAACATGTATCCTGTTTATACGACAGAATCTGGAGACGATAATTGATTAGAAAGGGAAAAAATGACTCGAATGAAAACCAGCCCACAGTTGTACTGAATTATGTTTATTTTAAACCTTGACCATATTTTCTGCTATGATAATATAGCCTTCTTCAGAAGTCATACACACTAATAAATGAAAAATGTCTTAGCCCAGCGGCTGCGTCAAGACCAATAAAATAACTTCAACAGACATAAGTCTGTTTCGAGCATAAGTAAAATTACATATGATGCCATATGTAATTTTACTTATGTTCGAAACAGGCTTATGTCTGTTGAAGTTATAAATCAGAGGTAGTGGCGGAGAACATACGGTGCCATATCTAATTTTATTTAAGTTCAAAACAGGCTTATGCCTGTTGAAATTATTTTGTCGGTCTTGACACAGCCGCTAGGCTGAGACATTTTTCATTTATTAGTGTGGATGACTTCTGAAGAAGGCTATATTATTAAACATAATTTAGTGCAACTGTGGGCTGTTTTTCATTCCAGACAATTTCGTAACGGTTGCTGTTGTCGCTGCCATGATGAAAATAATGAAGGGAAAAAAGGAGTTGCGAACGATACTTGTACGGGTAAAATTGTACAATACACCAAACCTACCACAATTAAAACTAAACAATACTGCACTTATTCACATATCATCACACGTATTTGTAGTATGATCGGCTTTTGGGAATCAACGATATGAAATTCTGTCGTCATCGAGAAGATGTGGGTAATGCTCATGGAGGGTATATGTCTGACAGTTTGAGAAATTATTGATGCCTTCGGGACTGGTGTTGTTCCTACACGCAGCGTTGTGACTAACATTTTGTTCACGCGCACTGTGACACCAGATTTGGTATTTGGTCCGATAAATACAGGCTATGTGCGGATGTTACGACTCATCGACAGCGCAGTCATTACAGACGGAGCTCTGTCTCGGCTGGATGACGATGACGAAGCTACCCAACTGCTGCCTTTCAAAGGAATCTTCCTAAAATTTGCCATTTCGTGCAAATGACATGAACTGTAAAGGATAACGGGTAAGGCCAAATGTATCAAGCTGATGTAAGGAACACTGGTCCAGAAATGACTGATAAGAAAAGTACGAAGCCAAACGTCTTATGAGATTACTCTGAGGTCAATGGAACACGTGACCCTTCGAATCTTTCTTTATACGAGGCAGTTAAATAATTTAAAATGCACTTAGTTGCTAACAGTGGGTGGCAGGCACATGAAGTACACTATTGTTGCAAGTATCTGCACACTCCTATTTAATGCGGAGTTGACTAGTAGGTGTCACAAGAAGCGAATCCGCAAGTATAAAATTGCGTTGTTAGTAGAGGAGCAGAAACAGCAGAAGCCTGTCAATAGAGCTCACTGACTTTGAATGCGGTCTAATCACTGTTGGTGCAACGACTGAAGTGGAAACGTCCAAGATTAACCATACCCAATCCGCGTGCAGGCAGGTCTCGTGTTCTGACGGACAAGAACTGTAGAACATTCTTGAGTAGTTGTAAAAAATCGCATGAAATCAGAGAAAAAAAATCACTCTTGAGTACCAAAGGGCTACCAGAGGTCCATCTACACCACAGAAGTGCCGCACACAGAAGTGCCGCAACACGTCGTGGCACGGACTCAACTAATGCGTCAAGTAGTGCTGGAGAGAATTGGCACCATGAATCCTGCAGGGCTGTCCATAAATCCGTAAGAGTACGACGGGGTGGAGATCTCTTCTGAACAGCACGCTGCAAGGCGTCCCAGATATGCTCAGTCTGGGAAGTTTGGTGGCCAGCGGAACTGTTTTAACTCAGAAGAGTCTTCCTGGAGCCACTCTGTAGCAGTTCTGTACGTGTAGGGTGTCGCATTGTCTTGCTGGAATTGCCCAAGTCCGTCGGAATGCACAATGGACATGAATGGGTGCAAGCGATCAGACAGAACGCCTACATACGTGACACCTGTGAGAGTCGTATCCAGACGTATCACGGGTCCCATATCACTCCAACTGCACACGCCTCACACTATTACAAAGCCTCCACCAACTTGAACAGTCCTCTGCTGGCCTGTGCGGTCCACGGATTCATGAAAGGACAATGGATGTACACGTCCATCCGCTTGATACAATTTGAAACGGGACAGGACACTTACCTACGTATCACCTGTCAGAGTCGTTTCTAGACGAATCAGGAGTCCCATATCACTCCAACTGCACACGCCCCACACCGTAACAGAGCCTCCACCAGCTTGAACAGTCCCCCGCTGACATGCAGCGTCAGGGCTTCAAAGGGTTGTCTCCATACCCGTACACGCCCATAGGCTCGATACAATTTGAAATGAGACTTGTCCGACCAGGCAACACGTTTCCTGTCATCAGCTGTCCACTGTCGGTGTTGACGGACCCTGGCGAGGCGTAAAGCTTTGTGTCGTGCAGTCATCCAGGGTACACGAGTCGGCCTTCGGCTCCGAAAGCCCTTATCAGTGATGCTGCATTGAATGGTTCGCTCGCTGATACTTGTTGAAAGCCCAACATTGAAATCCGCAGCAACTGGCGGAAGGGTTGCACTTCTGTCACGTTGAATGATTCTCTTCAGACGTCGTCAGTCCCGTTCTTGCAGGATCTTTTCCCGGCGGCAGCGATGTCGGAGATTTGTTTGCCGGATTCTTGATATTCGAGGTACACTCTTGGAATGGTCGTGTGGGAAAATCACCACTTTATAGTAACTCGGAGATGCCGCGACCCATCGCTCGTGCGCCGACTATAACACCTCGTTCCAAGTCACTTCAATCTTGATAACATGCCATTGTAGCAGCAGTAACCGGTCTAACAAGTGCGGCAGACACATGTTGTTTCATACAGGCGTTGCCGATCGCAGCGCCGTATTCTGCCTGTTTACGCATCTGTGTATTTGAATACGCATGCGTACACGTTTCTTTGGCGCTTCAGTGTAGCACAGTGACTGTGCGTAGGAACTTAAAAAGGAGGAGGGAGAGGGGGGGGGGGTGCTTCACTGGTCGAGCAGCTCCTCATGAGAGACACATTTCTGTAGAGAATGCAATGCCAACCAGTGCTTAGTGTAAGCAGGACGCCACAACGCAGTGGATGACGGGTAAAGTCTAATCAGCCAGTGGCAATAGTATGAGAGGGTTTGGGTTTGGCGAATAGCAGGAGAACACCACGTGCCGCAGTGTGCTGCGTCACCAGTGTAGTTCAGGGGAGGTGGTGTTTAGGTATGAGACTGTTCTTCGTGGTTAGTATGTTGTCCCGTTATTAAGTAACGCTAAATGCAGAACTATTTGAAGACATTTTACAGCGTTTTGTTCTGTGTACAACACAGGGACATTTCGGAGACGATTATTTTTTACATCAGCTCTGAAATGTCAGTCGAACAACTAAATTGGCATGGGAGATGTGCAGGCCATTTATCACAAGTCATTTGTTACTTTACAAGAGTCCAACAATCTTTTATTGTACAGATACCAAAAACACTAATAAAATACAAATGATAATAACTGCTTGCAATGAATGTTATTAACAAGGCGCAATTAAGGAATGACAATAATTAGCTCCAGCAGCAGGTTTAAAGCCGGCCGCGGTGGTCGAGCGGTTCTAGGCGCTTCAGTCCAGCACCACTCGACTGCTACGGTTGCAGGTTCGAATCCTGTCTCGGGCATGAATGTGTGTGATATCCTTAGGTTAGTTAGGTTAAAGTA
Source organism: Schistocerca gregaria (assembly GCF_023897955.1). Lineage (NCBI taxonomy): Eukaryota > Metazoa > Arthropoda > Insecta > Orthoptera > Acrididae > Schistocerca > Schistocerca gregaria. The sequence goes on along the minus strand of NC_064926.1, from coordinate 214,498,896 downwards.
GTTCTAAGTTCTAGGGGGCTGATGACCTCAGATGTTAAGTCCCATAGTGCTCAGAGCCATTTGAACAGATTTAAAATATGAATACCAGCTCAAATGTCAGCGGAAAATCAGATAAAATAATTAAGCAAAGCATTCAGACGGTTACTCAAAAATTTATTCAGTCAGACCAATTGATGATTAATTAGTTAATTTAAACTAACGAGATGCAGCAATTTAGGAAGGATTAACAAGGAAGTAGACAGTCAAATGTAACTAATACGCGTTTAGCGCTGGGCAAACAATAACAGCAGTGATGCTAAAGATTCCAATTCCAATGTTTGGCTGGTTGAAGGGGGTGCTTGACATTAATGGATGTAACTTACAAGAAGTTCAGTAACATGAAATTTTACAAGTCTGATATTTGACGAGCTGAGGTCCGTTAAGTACTAATGTTCTATGCAACGACCACAGGAACAATTCTCAGGGCATATATGCCATATCTGATCAATCAGAGAAGCCGTTTTGTCATAATCAAGATACTGACGTGAAAAAATAATAAAATACTATTTAAAAAATTGAATATTACACCAATATTAAAACTATTACGTTAAAACCAAAGTTAAAGCAGGGAAAACATGGAAGTGGGAGGTACGGCCGGCCATGTCTGAGTAAAATGACTACAGCAACGGGCACTTCAGGTTAAATTAACGCCAGATTGCTACGAGATAGAAACGCACCTTATGAGGGATGCCGTAGCAAGCCAGGAGGCCGCAACGTCTCAGAGGCTGCGGTGAGACGGGAAGCGACGCGCCGACCGTGCACACGCACACAGGCGACGCAGACAGCCTACGCCCAATGAACCGCTGGGTAACGCACAACACCACGGGCAGCATCTCCAGACGCTACGAACAGCTCGAAAAGCCGAGAGCAAACAAGCAGACGTATAATTTATGCATAATAATCAAAGAACATACGAAAACGCTCAAGCCAAGACAAAGAACTCAAAGTGGACATGGCGCCAAGCCCCAACTATGACTTACGTATTAGAGCAAGAATATTACAAAAAGAATTACTAAGAGGATTAACCGGTTAATCTTACAATAAAATATAACAAGAAGTTAGTGTAATAATCAAGAAATCACAAGGCTATTCAAACACTTTAACTTCAGTGACTTTAAAGGTAACAGGCAAGTCTTGAGGGCTAACACTCAAACACTATAATATTTAGAACAATGAATATTAACTTTTTTGAAGGGGCGAAATCTCACCAGAGTTAGGGACATTAATTACCCAAATGAGCTAAGATTCACTGGTCCGCTAGCCTTTGCTTATCACGGCCGTAGGCAACTTTACAGTCGTTACATCAGTCAGGGAAGCAAAAACTTCCTATACAAATAAGATTCAGTTTCGACCTCATTGGTCACTAATGCACGTGGCGGCCTAGAACATACGACGCAATTAATTTCAGGCCCCAATAACAAGATAAGCTGAAACTGAACAAATGGCAATTAAAAGAAATTTTAAAACAAATCAAATACGGCACTCAGATAATTTTAGAGGCACAAGAAAGTAAATACTTGAGACAGAGTGACGAAGAATCACAGGCACTCCAGCGTAGCGGGAGCAGCTTAAACACAAGAGTACATGCGTCGATCAAGTAAAGAGTTCTGCACGTGGTAGCCGCGTGGTTTGAGGCGCCTTGCGACGGTTCGCGTGGCTCCCCGCCCCCGTCAGAGGTTCGAGTTCTCCCTCGGGTATGGCAGTGTGTTGTCCTTAGCGTCAGTTGGTGTAAGTCAGATTAAGTAGTGCGTAAGCCAAGGGACCGATGACCTCAGCAGTTTTTTCCCATAGGAACTTACCATCGCCACCGCCACCACGAAGTAACGAGTACCTTACCCCCAAAGGGCAGAACAGACGGCACCAGAAAAATGAACAGCACTACAACACCTACATCGGCAACTAAGCCTCTTTAATCCAGGGTAAACGGGCTGCGTCGACATTAGGCTCAAGTATTGCCAACCAACACAACTCTGAAGGCACTGGCCGCGTAGACAATCGTGGTCCATAATCTCCGTTAACAGCTCACTGTACGTCACATGTGCCTCTTGTCTCACTCTCTCTCTGACAGCCACCGACTGCCTGCCCATGTGGTCGAAAACACGCTCCAAGAAACTACAACCAAAGTGTCAACTAACAGGCTGAAGCATGACAATGCGCCCTGTCATAAAGCAGCAACTTTGAGACACTTTTTTTGTGGAGAATATCATTCCCTAAACGGACTGTACTGCCGGAGTCACGACCTGAACCTGCTGGAACACCTCTGGAATGAGTCTGGAAGTCGGCTTTACTCCAGACCCCAGTGTCCAACATCACTACCCTTTCTTGTTTCGCTTTTTGGTCAAGAATGGGCTGCCATTGCTCCAAGGACATTCAGAAGCGTAATTGACAGTGTCCCAAGCAGAATTTAAGCCGCTGTAAAGGTGAAGGGTGGAAACATCATATACTAGTATCTGCTAAGGAGTGTCTGGATACTTCTGATCCGATAGTGTATCTTCGCAAAACACTATGCCTCATTCTGCCTCTGATGATGATGATGAGGTCCCATTCTCTGAGGAGCGTAGGGGACGTTGCAGGAGACCTGCACCGCTGACTAGGCAAGGCCTAGCGGAGGTGGCTTACATTGCCTTCCTCCGACCGTAATGGGGATGAATGATGATGATGATGACACAACTACACTCAGTCATCTCGAGGCAGAGAAAAGCCCTCACCCCACCGGGAATCGAACCTTGGACCCCGTGCGCGGAAAGCGAGAACGCTACAGCAAGACCACGAGCTGCGGACCTCTCTTTGCCTCTACGGCCTCTTTATTTTGTTTTTGTAAGAGCAAAATTTGTAAGAACTAAGATGTGAGTTGTGAACTCAAAAGTGTTGCAACAGAAACGGTGGTTGATATAACCGCTTCACTCCCTAGGTTAAAAAAGGAAAATCACAGGAAATTTTTCTTTTCATATTTTCCAACGAACCAGTTCAGAAGAATGACACAAAAGCAGTAGTTCTTTTATGATGACGATTCACTAAGGTATAGATGAAAGCCCACGTGAGTGGATCTCCTGTCTCACCCATAGTGAAAACATACTAGCCTTTGCTTTCTATATTTTATCCTATTACAGTAAAATATTTATTTTATTTGAAACAGTCAGATACTTAAGCTATTGTACACAGAAATTAGGTTTCTTAATATTAATGTATTAATGTTTGCGAAATGTATGATTTCCAATACAGATTTTTGTTGGGGCGCGGTTCCAGTCGCGAGGTTCCAGTCCTCCCTCGGGCATGGTGTGAGTGTTCTGAAACTTCCCCTTTGTGTATAAAGAATGACAGTGCTGTAAATCTTACGTTATTTGATTTTCAAACAGCTGAGCAAACCTCAACGTACACAGACAGTTTTCTCTTTACTTATTCTGATCGTCACCAAACTGGCACACAGTATTTTAGCACAACGCAATCTGACTTTCAATAATCCCTACAAAAGAATGGCCCTGATTAACAATAACTTATGCCTTTCATGAATCACTTACCTCACAAAAATCTTCGTGACTCGAACTACTGCAATACAGCCAGTGCCAATACTGCCAGCTAAATAAAAATTTCCAACTACTGAAGGCACTAACTATTGATAGGCATAGTTAGCAAATGAAAGATTTTGATACAGAGCAAACAATGTATTTATCTTAATAGCGTTCAAAAGTCATTATATATAATTTTGTGACATCCAATTAAAAAAATTTCCTTTTTCTGTCGGTCACAAGTCCAGATCCTCCGCTCTCAAAACCCTGGAATCTCTCCCCCCACATCCACCACTGCTGACGGCTCGCCTCCAACTGCCCAACGCTATACTAGCGAATATTCCAACAATGAGTCCAACCACGTGGCGTTACCAACATAAAAACCTAAACAGCGTACTTAAAGTTGTCCTTAGCGTAAGCTGGTTTAAGTTAGATTAAGTAGTGTGCAAGTCTAGGGACCGATGACCTCAGCAGTTTGGTCCTATAGAAACTTACCAACCACCACCATCACCACCACCACCATAAATGCAAGGAAATATGAATCATTAAATAATTTCTACAAAGTAATAATTTGCCACTACCAGTAAAAAAAAATCTTAAATTTTTAGTACAAGATTCAAAATAATGATTTCCATAATACATAAATAAATTTCACATTGATGTATGTGATTGTTGTCTTGGAACTGCAGCTAGGTTTCCTGTATTGTAAAACATTCTTTGCGCCAAGAAATTTTTGGTAGATGGTCAAAATTTTCAAACCTAACTTCTGCAGTTGGTTGTAAAATAGCTCTTGTTGGATATTTATTCAGATTGTCTACATCATCTAAATCTTCAGTGTCAGAGAAATTCACTGCCCGAGAATGAACTCTTTTTCTATCATCTAGCGTGATATATCTGTAATTAATTCGAACTTGGCCAACATGAATTTTGTAGCCACTCACTGACAACGTTTTCTGTTTAGGTATTTGATTGACTGAACACAGTCTATGATACATTATCCCACAATTAGCAATCACATGCTCTGTAAAATGATTAAAAATCCATACAGTCTATTTCCATGCGTGAATATGACATCTATATAATTACACAATTCTCTCACAAACATGAACGTCTCAAATGTTTTCAGAGTTTCATCATCTCTGGTTGTGGAACATGTAACTTCCTTTTCTCTTATCTGCATTATGACCCGAGGTCAACCTACGACGACACTCAGAAAGTGTGTTATATCACAATAACGAATTAAATTTATGCGTATCTGAACTAATTCTCACCATATATAATAGCGAACTTTAGATAAAAAGCACAGATTCTCAGTCTAATATATAGTCATAATAATTATTTATAAATGTTTCCGGTTAGTAGAAGCAGCTATTTCCAGTATACAATCAACTCTACACAAGCACACGAATCGTTCTCTGCAAGATACTGCGTTGTAGTGTTAAAATGAAGAACTGTGGACCATCATTCCATAAGCGGAAAAATCCACGTATTTCTGGAGAGTAATGAACGAAGGTCCACATTTTTGGATCGAGAGAACGAAGAGGTCATTAAAATTGCATGCTACAGGATAGACATCTTAGGACGATTACTGTGGCATCTCGTTGTTAAGCCATCCATTTTTAAAAACTTTTCCTGCACTATAAATGTAAAACAGTTTTTGGCTGAGATGAAAGACACCATGTGATTTGATCGTTTATCATAGGTATCGGAGAACAAAACAGTATGTCTTGTTTTCACCACATACCTTTTTTAAAAAGTTATTTAACAGTTGTGTTAAGATACCTTCTCCATTTACCGCAGAACACAGTAAACCTACCAATATTCATGTTAAACCAGGTACCTCACAGCAGAGGAATCACACAGCCAACCGGTTGCAGCGAACTGTTTGGAACATTGACCTAGCTATCTACACATCCGATGATGCCTTCATCAGAATGAAATTTTAAGAAACAGTAAAGTTACATTATGAGAAGGCAGTGGACAAAGTTTATAGCAAACTGGACACGTTGCAGCCTTTAGAATGGATCGTGTTCAATTTTTAGTTTTTTACGTAAACATATGTGCTCGAAACTATGACCATTGCCTTCTCGCGATGTAACTTTAAGATTTCTAACAATTTGATTGTGATAGGCGTCGAAACCTAGGTCAATGTACCAAACAGTTGCTTTCAACCGGTTGGCTGCGAGATTCCTCTGTTGAAACTTATTTACGGTAGCTAAGAGACAGCCAAGTTTGAAACTGTTAAAGTAGGTATTATACCAGGGCGGGGAAACTTCCGTCATCTTTATTAGCAACCGTACAGATTGGGCGTTTTGCCCCTTTCTGTCTGTAGTCTGCTGTCTAAGATCAGCAGTTCAGTGTGTCAGTGTCCACGAAGGAGTTGGGAAGACGCCATGTGCCCGCCTTTCCACGCCAGTCTTCCTTTCGCCTTCGACCGTCCTAACCACTACGATAGTCCAGAGCTTATCGTATCGCCGTTAACTTCAAGAGACTGAGAAGCACCATTTCGGACAAAGAACTCGAGCAAGACCCAGCGAGTACTGGACACGTACCCGTGTCCTTCGGACGGCGTTCGAAAGCTCTTAATCCAGCAGTGGACTGACAGGATCACGCATGTCTGTCGTGCACAAATCATTCCTCGTAAGAATTATACTGACGCAGGCGTTCCTGGCGCTGTTCGTTAATGACAACAGTAGACTCTAAGTCCGGGTCAGTTGACCATCGTCTGCTCCACGGCATTTTTCGCGCCTTGGCGACCTTTTGATACTACGACGCTTGCCTATCTTTTTGCGCAAGATTATGTTTTTAGACGGGTACATTATCGTTTCCTACGCTACAAAACTAAAGCGATTATCTTTGAAAGTGGTTGTTTTCCTATACTCTTTCATCTGGCTTTCCTTTCAGGTCACATCAGCTGTGCGACGTGTGCACTTATTACTGGCAATACAAACACTGCTTCTTGCGAAAGCGTTTATATCGTTAAGTAATTGTCATAGAAATAAATCGCGCGGCGTCCGAAGCACTGATGGACTGCCGCGTCTCTGTTTAGCAACATGTACTCTTTTTTTTCAAGACTTGTTATTTTCCATATAATATGTGAAATGAACGTCTAATATAATGCAATTTCACTATTTTACGCACTAACGGTCGCAATTCACCTTCAATTATTATCCGAGCAATGTAATGAGGATTACAAGCGACTATTTCAACGCTGTTTGATACCAACAAGGCTTTTGATACTGTTAATTTCAATATAATTACCTATTAAAAAGAAATAGCTGAATTTCTCAAACAGTTCAATACTGTGATTCGACAGGTACCTCAAAACAGATGTCAACGATTTGTGGGTCGGAGAAATCGTCATTGACACGTGTGATAAAGAGCATGATCTAGTCCTCGGTCCACGGTCCACTGCTTCTCTCACTGTATGTTAACGGTATTTCATCTTTGCTTCACTGTTGTTAACTACCACCTATGTGCTGACGTTGCCTAGTTGTACCGAAGCACCAAACCTACGAACGTTGCTGATAGCGTATCAGAAGTGAATGACTATCTTTGTTCCCCACCACTATGGGCACGAAAGCGGATCTTAAACAACAGGATATCTTTGTTCTCTTCATATATGCCGAAAGTTAACCAGCGGACTTTTCGTGAAACAGTTCTCGAACACGTAGGTCGAATCTTGGAAGGGCATCTAAATTAGATAGAACAAACTGTTGCAGCCTGCACGAAATCAGTCTTCTGTCTATATGGAACACAAGAACTTAGGAATATATCTCACCTAAAATCAAATAAATATTAGTCGAGTGTTTAATCTTGCCAGAACTGCAATCTAAAAGGGGGTTCTAAATTAGTTATACAAAAGTAATCTTTCATTTTGAAAAAGGTAAATAACTTACAGAACTGTTTGCTACAGGACTGAATGCAGTGTATCTTCAATTTTTGTACACAAATATTTAATGTGGCTACGTGTTGTAATACGACAAATGTCCCATCAACTTCCTGATAAACAGTACGAAGCAAGTCTTGAGATCAAGACGGTCGTGTTATCCGTAGCCGCCACGCGTTGACGTTTCCCAGAAGGGGTGCAACAAACACTATGACTTTAATGCAGCCCCACACACAGAAGTCCATTGGTGTTAAATGGCGTGATCGTGGTGATCAGCATATTGTTACACAGCGTCCACTCCAAAGCGGCGCATTCCTACAGGCATATGCGACAGTTAGACGATGATAATATGGTGGCACCGTCTTGCTGGAAAATGACGTTTGTGTCCATATCCTGTTGTAAGCTAAACAATGGATAATGTTCAAACATGTACATTTAGCCAGTTACAGCTGACTCCGCAAAAAGAAAGGATCGTAAATCTTATTACAACTTACAGAGAAAGTGTAAGTAGGCTGTTTAGGTTCTTATAATGGTAACGCCACCGCCACGAAGCACTCTGTATGAAAATCGCTTGCTGTGCTGCATGCAGTCTGTGGCTGGTTAGCATTGTTGTTAGTTATTGTAGTGTTGGGCAGCTTGATGTTAACAGCGCGTAGCGTTGCGCAGTTGGAGGTCAGCCGCCAGCAGTGGTGGATGTGGGGAGAGAAATGGCGGAATTTTGAGAGCGGATGATCTGCACGTGTGTCTATCAGAAACATGTAACGTTCCCTCTTTCTGTTTATTTAGGTTTGATTTGTTTGATTGTTATTCTTTATTTCTATTATTCGGAATCTTTCTTTTTTTTAAATTAAATTGAGCCTGAAACTTACGTAATAAATACTTCGCGTGAAGTACGATTTGCAGCATAAACAAAAATTAATTTCGGAAATGTAATCCACTGAATATTAAAAGTAAAGCTTTTGAACAACGCGCGTGACTGACTAGATACATTCAGAGGGTACGTACATTCGCGTGCGAGTGGTTGCGGTCTGATGAGAAATTTTCATTGTGAAATAATTTCGTCGTAACACACTCGGAAATTGCGAACGTACATTCAGAGTAGAGGCACGTACGTTCTATCATTCCCCGTGGCCTGGGTAAAAGAATGGCAATTATTTAAATCTAAGAGTATTTCTTTTGCATCGGACTAGTATTTTTATAAGAAAAAGAAGATTGCACGTTCTGAATGTCTCGGCAAAACGAATCGGAAGTAATTTTAGCGGCCACGAAAGGAAAGTAGAGAGCACAATCACGTACCTCTATTGTTGAGCAGCGCCGTTTTGAAGATCTTCGGTTCCATCTAAAACTCGCCTTCTCTGCTTAACATAAATACTCCATAGGCATGGGAATAAGGCTTGTTGTGCGATGAAAATAATATAAAACACATCTTGCGTCTTTTAACTCATTCATTTACCACACACACATACACTAGTAATTAGACAGTACGACATCCCACCAGCCCATCAGAACAAAAAAGTAGTCGTTCATACAAGAAATAAAAAACGAAGGGCGAAATTGTTCCTATGTCTCTCAAAGATAAAAAGTTTACCAGATATTTCTCTGGTGTGTCACTGGAACAATTTTTCAGCACCTCTGCGATTAAATCACAATATTTTTAGTTCCTTTACAAACAGTACATTTGTAAGAATGGATGACATGAACTGCTATATATATTATGACTTTTGAACACTATTAGGGTAAATACATTGTTTGTTCTCCATCAAAATCTTTCATTTGCTAACTATGCCTATCAGTAGTTAGTGCCTTCAGTAGTTTGAATCTATTATTTAGCTGGCAGTAGTGGCGCTCGCAGTATTCCAGTAGTAACGAAGATTTTTGTAAGGTAAGCGATTTGTGAAATGCATAGGTTAATTTAGTCAGGGCCATTCTCTTGTAGAGATTATTGAAAGTCAGACTGCATTGCGCTAAAAATATTGTGTGTCAGTTTAGTGTTGATCAGAATAGGTAATGAGCGAAATGTCTGTGTACGTTCAGTTCTGCGCAGCTGTTTGAAAAGCAAATAACGTAGGGGGATTATCAGCACAGACATTCAATAAGTTTTCTAAGGGGACGTTTCATATGTCGACCCTTAGCGGAGGATACCTTACTGGAATCTTCTGATTTTTTCTTGCAGTTTGTGTAATTAGTGTACAGTCTTTCATTGTTGTACAGTAAAACAGTTGTGGCATGCATGTAGTATTGCACAAAGTATTACGCAGCTTCGCTTGCAATTAACTAGATATTATTTTCAGTGCTCTTATTTTTGCTCTACAAATTGTGCTTTTCTGTGTTATCGTGTGAAATATTGTGACAATAATGGCGTGTGAAAAACGTAACACTAGGCTCCAAAGTAAACTGAGAAATAATAGTGACCACGAGCGTAGCTTATCAGCACCGCTGTGTAATGAATTAACAGACATTCAAAGTAGTAATTTGGTAATTGTGGGTAGGGAAATGGAGCGGGCGGCAAATAATGGTGTAGACAGTGAATAGACAGACAGTGAATAGGGAAGCATTATCGATCGATCGTTCGGCAACAGCTCGCCTCAGGAATCCGAAATGACAGAACACAATATTGCAAATACTCAAGACTCAGGTTTTGGGTCCTCACCGTTTTCTCAAATGAGTCAAGACACATTTTCTGCTTGTCAAAATGTGAATGTTGCCGGTGAAAATGCACTGCTAAAAAGCATAGAGAAACAGATTCCAGGCACTAATACATTATTTTTGCAATTAATGCAACAAATGGAACAAAATCAGAGACAAACACAGCAAAAGCTTCAAAAGTTAGACACAATGGAACAAAATGAGAGACAAACGCAGCAAAAGCTTCAAAAGTTAGACACAATGGAACAAAATCTTCGGAAGTTAGACACCACACTTGAACAAACACGTGAAGATTTAACTACTGAGTTACATAACATTGAATCGAAATGTCAAAAAGTCTGTAATGACATAAAAACACAAATTTGTGAGCATTTTCAACCTATTTTTTCGCGGCATCAAAATGCATTACAGAATCACGAAACAGCCATAAAAGAACTGCAAGCTATTGTTCATGAAGATCATGACACCTTGCAAGCTAAAATTGATTCAGTTGCATTTACCGATTCGGTTACGCAACTTGCAAAAACTCAGAAAAACTTAAAGGACACAGAAGATACTCTGAAAATTGGTTCAGAAAGACACATGGAGAGAATTAGTTCATTATCAGAGAAAGTAGTTGAACTTTCGGATCAGCTAAATAATTTATCTACGAAGGTAGATGATAATTTGAATGACACAAAACCGGTAGTCTTTAATGTTACAGAAGAGTGCGAACAAATTAGGAAATTCCAACAAAATCAGAATCAAATTAACACGCAACACCAAAGAGAAATCCGGGAAGTACAAGATCAGCTGACACAGGTAATACAAGAATTACGTATTTCTGAGGACACTCGCGCTCCAATATGGGAAGAGGGACATAGAAATACGGAACAACCACAAAATAATAACACAGGGCACTTCGGAAATTAAGAAAGAAATTGGCAAGGTACACCGAATTTTGAGATGGAACCGTCGAAACGAAGTACCAAGACCGATATGCGACTCGCCGACACGATGATTTTGACTGTAAGCTGTTCATTACTACACGTAAATTCAAAACATTTAAGAATTCCAGCAACGACATTCATCCACAAGCGTGGCTTCATCAATTCTATCATTGTTTTCCTCCCAACTGGTCATTAGAGCACAGGTTAGAATTTATGTGTGGCTACTTAGAGAATGAACCAGCTGTAAGAATGTGATCGGTCATTCATGATTGTCACAGTGAAGGAGAATTTTATCATGCCTTCCTCTAAGCTTATTGGTCTCAAGCTGCACAAGACCGTGTAAAACATAGCATCATAATGATGAAACATTTCGAACAATCGGAATTTTCTAGTCTCGTCAAACATTTTGAAGACATGTTACATAAGAATCAGTATCTTTCAAACCCATACAGCTCCTCATAACTCATCCGCATTTGCTTAATCAAATTGCCTGAACATTTACGACATATTATTTTGGCAGGACGTTGCAAAGACGACACTGAAGCTATCCAGGGACTCTTGCAAGAATTGGAAATTGACACTGACAATCGCGGAACGCGAAAACAGGAGCACAACAACTGCAGGTCACATCCGACACAATTCTTCGATGACAGAAATAATAACTGGACACGACATAGCTATTCTTGCAACGTGAATCTTGACCAAAACAGACACCATCCGTATGACAATCGTTGGCAGAATAGTAGTTACAGAGAAAGATCGCATTTCTGTAGTAATGACAGAGACTATCATAGAAACAGACAATATGGCAACCAGAACTATTATTATCACGGGAGACAGAATAATTTCAGACGCAACGGTCCACCGTGTAGTGATAATTCAGGGAGAAATTCTCCACCACTTAACCGACAAGAAAGAAACTACAGGAACTACCGACATGACGACAGACCATATAATCATAATGACAGACCTGAATATCATCAGAAATGGCGGGATTCAAACAAGGCTGGGCCCTCTCGGCAAGGTGAATTTGTAGAAGTTAGGTCTTCTAATCCAAATGACGACACCTGGCAACAAAGAGATAGACAATAACTCGCACCCCAGGTAGCAACGTGCGCTGGCTGGGTCAGAGAAAAGTAACATAGACGCTAACCTTGATAAAAATTTTGGCATTCTTTACCGACGTATACCGCATGATAATTGCGTTCAAGTTAACTCTGAGCACTAGGAAGAGTAAAGGATTGCGCCACATTTTACATGTAAAACCGTTACTAGTATGCTTTGTCACACTTAGAAACTGTTAACATGCAGCTATGTTTTAAAGTTAAATATCCAGTCAAGAACCTATGGAACATCTTTAGACAAGCAATTACAAATGCATTGTTATAGTGAACAGGCGACACAGTGTTATTGTGTGTGTACATTCTTGCTTGTTAGTTGCACGATTACTTAACGACTATAAGGCTCAATACTTAGAACATGTACCGGTACTGCTAATGGGATTTACATGCACATTTTGATTTACTTGAAAATACATTATGGATTTAAAGCATTTTCTGAGAGATACCAGATGACACGGTGGTTAGTTTATTTGACAGCTACTAATGAGTGACACAATTTATATTATTGCTTTTGCGCTGTATATGTTTTATATCTGCACACTTTTTCTGAATTCTTCTGGAAAGGAAAACATGTTTTAGTAGTAACTTTTGTGGTACAGCTACAATGAGACAGCCTTTTCCGGAGCACAACAATACTTTACAGCACAGTACTTTCTTCATCACGGCAATAAGCGTAATAACTAAGATATCTATACGCAAAGCATTTCACTTTTGTTTATGAGGAGGTGAGTACATTGACTTCAGCAGAACTTTGCTTACAGAGGACGATAACTACGACAGTTCCACAGAATTATCTTACAGCAAGACGCACATTTAGCGCTACAGAACACGCATTTGAGTGATCAATTTTGTTCTTAAAACATTTATTTTTAAAGATTTTTGAATTACAATGATACAAAGGTTTTCCGTGATACATTTCATTCCATTGCTGTAATCTATAACATCTGAGGTTATAATTACATTAATCCTCAGGGGCGTACACGCTTACTTTGTGTACCATGTGTTCGGCAAACACAAGGAGCCCTAGCTAATACGGTATTTGCTTAGACGACTTTACACATCGGTACCATATTTCTCTAACACATAAATTACACAGCTATCTCATCATTTAACTGAGAGAGGTAAACACTTTTTTTTCCTACATCAGTGATAGATGTTAACGCAATTACACAGTTGGATAACTTCACACTTACGAAAATTATATTTTGTACGTACTTTGTGAACTGTTCATATTTTTCGGAACCATTGTGATACTATGAGAGCTTTGAATGATGTATTTGGTAAGGGATCATGATTTTTGAAGTACATTTGAGGTAGATGACGTTATTGAAGGTCTTGAAATTATTGAAAGAAGCTGTGAGGATTCTGAGATGTGATTGATCTGTTTGTTGTTGTTGTGGTCTTCAGTCCTGAGACTGGTTTGATGCAGCTCTCCATGCTACTCTATCCTGTGCAAGCTTCTTCATCTTCCAGTACCCACCGCAACCTACATCCTTCTGAGTCTGCGTAGTGTAGTCATCTCTTTGTCTCCCTCTACGATTTTTACCCTCCACGCTGCCCTCCAATACTAAATTGGTGATCCCTTGATGCCTCAGAACATGTCCTACCAACCGATCCCTTCTTCTGGTCAAGTTGTGCCACAAACGTCTCTTCTTCCCAATCCTGTTCAATACTTACTCATTAGTTATGTGATCTCCCCATCTAATCTTTAGCATTCTTCTGTAGCACCACATTTCTAAAGCTTCTATTCTCTTCTTGTCCAAACTATTTATCGTCCATACAAATACTTTCAGAAATGTCTTCCTAACACTTAAATCTATACTCGATGTTAACAAATTTCTCTTCATCAGAAACGCTTTCCTTGCCATTGCCAGCCTACATTTTATATCCTCTCTACTTCGACCATCATCAGTTATTTTGCTCCCCAAATAGCAAAACTCCTTCACTACTTTAAGTGTCTCACTTCGTAATCTAATTCCTTCAGCATCACCCGACTTAATTCGACTACATTCCATTATCCTCGTTTTGCTTTTGTTGACGTTCATCTTATATCCTCCTTTCAAGACACTATTCATTCCGTTCAACTGCTCTTCCAAGTCCTTTGCTGTCTCTGACAGAATTACAATGTCATGGGTGAACCTCAAACTTTTTTATTTCTTCTCCATGGATTTTAATACCTACTCCGAACTTTTCTTTTGTTTCCTTCACTGCTTGCTCAATATACAGATTGAATAACATCGGGGACAGGCTACAACCTTGTCTCACTCCCTTCCCAACCACTGCTTCCTTTCATGTCCCTCGACTCTTATAACTGCCATCTGCTTTCTGTACAAATTGTAAATAGCATTTCGCTCCCTGTATTTTACCCCTGCCACCTTCAGAATTTGAAAGAGAGTATTCCAGTCAACATTGTCAAAAGCTTCCTGTAAGCCTACAAATGCTAGAAACGAAGGTTTTCCCTTCCTTAATCTATCTTCTGAGATAAGTCGTAGGTTCAGTATTGCCTCACGTGTTGCAATATTTCTACGGAATCCAAACTGATCTTCCCCGAGGTCGGATTCTACTAGTTTTTCCATTCGTCTGTAAAGAATTCGCGTTAGTATTTTGCAGCTGTGATATATTAAACTGATAGTTCGGTAATTTTCACATCTGTCAACACCTGCTTTCTTTGGGATTGTAATTATTATATTTTTATTGAAGTCTGAGGGTATTTCACCTGTCTCATACATCTTGCTCACCAGATGGTAAAGTTTTGTCAGGACTGACCCTCCCAAGGCTGTCAGTAGTTCCAATGGAATGTTGTCTACTTCGGGGGCCTTGTTTCGACTTAGGTGTTTCAGTGCTCTGTCAAACTCTTCACGCAGTATCGTATCTCCCATTTCATCTTCATCTATATCCTCTTCCATTTCCATAATATTGTCCTCAAGTACATCGCCCTTGTATAGACGCTCTATATACTCCTTCCATCTTTCTGCTTTCCCTTCTTTGCTTAGAACTGGGTTTCCATCTGAGCTCTTGATGTTCATACAAGTGGTTCTCTCTTCTCCAAAGGTCTCTTTAATTTTCCTCTTGGCAGTATCTATCTTACCCCTAGTGAGATAAGCCTCTACATCCTTACTTTTGTCCTCTAGCCATCCCTGCTTAGCCATTTTGCACTTCCTGTCGATATCAATTTTGAGACGTCTGTATTCCTTTTTGCCTGCTTCATTAACTGCATTTTTATATTTTCTCCTTTCTTCAATTACATTCAATATTTCTTCTGTTACCCAAGGATTTCTATTAGCCCTCGTCTTTTTACCTACTTGATCCTCTGCTGCCTTCACTACTTCATCCCTCAAAGCTAGCCATTCTTCTTCTACTGTATTTCTTTCCCCCATTCCTGTCAGTTGCTCCCTTATGCTTTTCCTGAAACTCTGTACAACCTCTGGTTCTTTCAGTTTATCCAGGTCCCACCTTCTTAAATTCACACCTTTTTGCAGTTTCTTCAGTTTTATTCTACAGCTCATAACCAATAGATTGTGGCCAGAGTCCACATCTGCCCCTGGAAATGCCATACAATTTAAAACCTGGTTTCTAAATCTCTGTCTTACCATTATATAATCTATCTGAAACCTGTCAGTATCTCCAGGCTTCTTCCATGTATACAGCTTTCTTTTATGATTCTTGAACCAAGTGTTAGCTATGATTAAGTTATGCTCTGTGCAAAATTCTACCAGACGGCTCCCTCTTTCATTTCTTAGCCCCAATCGACATTTATCCACTATGTTTCCTTCTCTCCCTTTTCCTACTACCGAATTCCAGTCACCCATGACTATTAAATTTTCATCTCCCATCACTATCTGAATAATTTCTTTCATTTGATCATACATTTCATCAATTTCTTCGTCATCTGCAGAGCTAGTAGCATATAAACTTGTACTACTGTAGTAGGTGTGGGCTTCGTATCTATCTTGGCCACAATAATGCGTTCACTATGCTGTTTGTAGTAGCTTATCCGTATTCCTATTTTCCTATTCATTATTAAACCTACTCCTGTATTACCCCTATTTGATTTTGTGTCTATAACCCTGTAGTCACCTGACCAGAAGTCTTGTTCCTCCTGCCACCGAACTTCACTAATTCCCACTATATCTAACTTATCCTATCCATTTCCCTTTTTAAATTTTCTAACCTACCTGCCCGATTAAGGGATCTGACATTCCACGCTCCGATCCGTAGAATGCCAGTTTTCTTTCTCCTGATAACGACATCCTCTTGAGTAGTCCCTCCCCGGAGAGCCGAATGGGGGTTATTTTACCTCCGGAATATTTTACCCAAGAGGACGCCATCATCATTTAATCATACAGTAAAGCTGCATCCCCTCGGGAAAAATTACGGCTGTAGTTTCCCCTTACTTTCAGCCGTTCGCAGTACCAGCACAGCAAGGCCGTTCTGGTTAGTGTTACAGGGCCAGATCAGTCAGTCATCCAGACTGTTGCCCTTGCTACTACTGAAAAGGCTGCTGCCCCTCTTCAGGAACCACACGTTTGTCTCGCCTCTCAACAGATACCCCTCCATTGTGGTTGCACCTACAGTACGGCCATCTGTATCGCTGAGGCACGCAAGCCTCCCAATCAACGTCAAGGTCCATGGTTCATGGGGGGGGTGTTCCTGAATAATTAAGATCTGAATATACATTTCCCTTATCTGCATTGTTGTCTTTAGTGTACTATTTTTTCTGCTTGTGGGTTTTTCATGTTTAGATATAAGTTATTACATTTGCTGCTGCTGTTTGCCAGGCATAGTGCAACTGAATTTGACTTTGTATTACTCTGTTAAGCCAGTTTTACTAATGATTTATTTTTCTTATTTGCTGCACATTGCCTTATATTAGGTGTGATGTTGCATTTACTTTGCTAATTTAGATATACAGCTGCTTGCTTTGCCAATTTCCATTTTTTTGTCATTGCTCTTTGTGTTAATTGTTTTGTGCTGATGCATTGCCTCAACCCTTAGTTTACCATCTGAGCTCAGTAGATTTAAGTTAGCTTAAGATGGGGTAGGGTATATAAGAGAACGAGATGTGATGAATTCGAAGAAATGCATTGCGAAGCTATAAGAAAATGGTTTGGCCAAAAAGTATTTTGAAAGAGGATATGAACAAAAAAGTAGGGTTTAGGGACAACAGGTTTAGGTAGGATCTTCTTGGAAATAAATGATGAGGTAAGATAATCGAAAATAAATAGTGAGGTGAGAAATATGTGAACATATAAATACAGAAAGCTTGCTTGGATAGGATTTTTTGGTGGAAAGAAATGTTGAAATAAAACAAAAGATCTATGGAATGAAGTTTATGGTTGGACTGCAGTACCAAATGTTACACTGAAAACAAACCCTTTCCTTTCCTCCTGTGGTATTCTGCTATGTGTTTGTGTAGTCTTGTGTATTTGTGTTTTTCCTGTCTTTATGTGATCATTCATCCCCATTACAGCCACAGGAAGGCAATGGCAAACCACCTCCACTAGGACCTTGACTAGTAAGACAGTGCGGGTCTCCTGCATTGCTTCCCTATGCTCTCAAAAGGAGTATGGGACTCATCATCATCATCATGTGTTTAGCTAATAAGATTTATGTTGTAGAATTTTTCTGGTACTAAGCTACATTCACTATGATGAGGAATACTGTTATCTTCAAATATAATTAGCATTAATAATATGTTATTTGCTTTGTAAAGATGGTTGTAGACCTTATTAATTCTGTTGTGTTTCAATGCTAATGTGTAAAATTAAAGTTTCGAAAACTATTCTCATCATTTTATATATTTACTTATGTCATAATTCCTGTAACACTGATGTATATGTTTATTTCTATTGTTTTGTAAGCCTGTATTACTACAAAGTTATCTGTACTGTTACGTTCTTTAATGATGTATTTTGTAACTTTATAATTGTATTCTTATGCTGTAAATTTATAATTGTATAGACACCAGTTCTTCAAATTAAGTATCATTTCACTGCACACGTTTCTGTTGGTCATAATACATGCACAATATGTGAGAAGTTGGGACTGTTAGTGCTTGCACGTGTGTTGATAATTCAGCAAGAGACTGGTTAACAGCATTGCTGGTTCTAAGGACAATTCCAAAATCTTTGTGAGTGCACAAGTGGTGGTTTATGGACTTGCTATATTGTCCGCAAGACTCTTTGATGGTGATTGTGCACCTGCACAGTTGCAACAGATGGCTGCTAGC
The DNA here is from genome assembly GCF_023897955.1 of Schistocerca gregaria. Taxonomy (NCBI): domain Eukaryota; kingdom Metazoa; phylum Arthropoda; class Insecta; order Orthoptera; family Acrididae; genus Schistocerca; species Schistocerca gregaria. The sequence goes on along the minus strand of NC_064926.1, from coordinate 214,480,537 downwards.
CATCTATACAAGGACTACAGTGGGTCTACATCTTTGATCACTCACCAATACCATTATTTCTACAAGGACTGCAGTGGGTCTGCACCTCTGGTGGCCCACCAATACCATAATCTATACCAAGACCATAGTGGGTCTGCTGTGTGATGACCTACCTACCAATATTCTTCAAAACTTCTACTGACTCTTGCTGTGGGTTTGCCCTGTGTTGGCCCATTACCTGTCTGCATTTCAAGAATCAGCACTGTCTTTCTGTTGGAAGGACAACACTACTTGTTCAAGACTGCATGGAAATACACTACTTCCATGTGCGTTTTTCTTTTACTGCTCAGACTTTGAGAAAAACACTGCTATTTTACTATGATGAACGATCAGGACTGTCTCTATGGACTGTGAGAAAATTTTATCTTTCGACCAACATTGTATCAATAAGTGCGTGCATTTGATATCTTTGTTATTGTAACTATGAAAAATTACTTCAAATCTATATTGGGCACTGCCCAAAACAATTTGTAAAATTTTTGTGGGGAGCATGGGGGCTATGTAAGTAGGCTGTTTAGGTTCTTATACTAGGAACGACACAGCCACGTAGCGCTCTGTATGAAAATCACTGGCTGTGCTGCGTGCAGTCTGTGGCTGGTTTGCATTGTTGTTGGCTATTGTAGTGTTGGGCAGCTGGGAGTTAACAGCGCGTAGCGTTGCGCAGTTGGAGGTGAGCCGCCAGCAGTGGTGGATGTGAGGAGAGAAATGGCGGAAGTTTGAGAGCGGATGATCTGGACGTGTGTCTATCAGAAACAGTACATTTGTATGAATGGATGTCATGATCTGCTATATATATTATGACTTTTGAACACGATTAAGGTAAATACATTGTTTGTTCTCTATCAAAATCTTTCATTTACTAACTGTGCCTAGCCGGCCGCGGTGGTCTCGCGATTCTAGGCGCGCACTCCAGAACCGTGTGACTGCTACGGTCGCAGGTTCGAATCCTGCCTCGGGCACGGATGTGTGTGATGTCCTTAGGTTAGTTAGATTTAATTAGTTCTAAGTTCTAGGGGACTGATGACCACAGTTGTTAAGTCCCATAGTGCTCAGAGCCATTTGAACCATTTTTTGAACTATGCCTATCAGTAGTTAGTGCCTTCAGTACTTTGAATCTTTTATTTAGCCGGCAGTAGTGGCGCTCGCTGTATTGCAGTAGTTCGAGTAACGAAGATTTTTGTGAGGTAAGTGATTTGTGAAATGCGTAGGTTAATTTAGTCAGAGCCGTTCTCTCTTAGGGATTATTGAAATTCAGATTGTGTTGCGCTAAAAAATACTGTGTGTCAGTTTAGTGTTGATCAGAATAAGTAAAGAGCGAAATGTCTGTGTACGTTCAGTTCTGCTCAGGTGTTTGAAAAGTAAATAACGTAAGGGGGTTATCAGCACAGTCATTCATTAATTTTTCTAAGGGGAAGTTTCAAAAGAAACAGTTAACTTAGGCGAGTCCCGTACATGTTCTATTACGTGATGCGGTTTCTGCTCAGCCTGTATCCGAAAACTATGCCGATTCACATTGCTACAGCTATAGAACGTGGCTTCGCCACTGAACACAATTTTATGAAAAAAAACATCGTCAGTCGGCATTTTGTTAAACATTTCTACACAAAACTCAGTTCGCTTTCTTTTGCCATTTTATCTTAAAGCTTGAAACAGTTCCGATTTGTAGTGTTTGAATGCCAGGCGATTTCGTAATACCTTCCACACTCTAGCGCTAGACGCCTCTCGTTGATTTACCTGGACTATGGACAGAACACTGCCTAGCTCGTTCAGTTGCTGCATCAGAGACTGCTGGGTGAACCTGACCCGGCGTACAACACAACTGGCCATTAAAATTGCTACACAACGGAGACGACGTGCTACAGACGCGAAATTTAACAGACAGGAAGAAGATGCTGCGATATGCAAATGATAAGCTTTTGAGAGCATTCACACAAGGCTGGCGCCGGTGGCGACACCTACAACGTGCTGACATGAACAAAGTTCCCACCGATTTCTCGTACACAAACAGCAGTTGACCAGCGTTGCATGGTGAAAAGTTGTTGCGATGCCTCGTGTAAGGGGGAGAAATGCGTAACATCACGTTTCCGACTTTGATAAATGTTGGATTGTAGCCTATCGCGATTGCGGTTTATCGTATCGCGACATTGGTGCTCGCGTTGGTGGAGATCCAATGACTGTTAGCAGAATATGGAATGGGTGGGTTCAGGAGGGTAATACGGAACGCCGTGCTGGATCCCAACGGCCTCGTATCACTAACAGTTGAGATGACAGGCATCTTATCCGCATGGCTGTGACGGATCGTGCAGCCACGTCTCGATCCCTGAGTCAACAGATGGGGACGTTTGCAAGACAACAACCATCTGCACGAACAGTTCGACGACGTTTGCAGCAGCATCGACTATCAGCTCGGAGACCATGGCTGCGGTTACCCTTGACGCTGCATCACAGACAGGAGCGCCTGCGATGGTGTACTCAACGACGAACCTGGGTGCACGAATGGCAAAACGTCATTGTTTCGGATGAATCCAGGTTTTGTTTACAGCATCATCATGGTAGCATGCGTGTTTGGCGACATCGCGGTGTACGCACATTGGAAGCATGTATTCGTCATCATCATACTGGCGTATCACCCGGCGTGATGGTATGGGGTGCCATTGGTTACACGTCTCGGTCACCTCTTGTTCGCATTGACAGCACTTTGAACAGTGGAAGTTACATTTCAGATGTGTTACGACCCATGGCTCCACCCTTCATTCGATCCCTGCAAAACCCTGCATTTCAGCAGGATAATGCACTACCGCATGTTGCCTGTCCTGTACGGGCCTTTCTGGATACAGAAAATGATCAACTGCTGCCCTGGCCAGCACATTGTCCAGGTCTCTCACCAACTGAAAACGTCTGGTGAATGGTGGCCGAGCAACTGGCTCATCACAATACGCCAGTCACTACTCTTGATGAACTTCGGTATCGTGTTGAAGCTGCATGGGCAGCTGTACCTGCAGACGACATCCAAGCTCTGTTTGACTCAATGTCCAGGCGTATGAAGGCCGTTATTACGGCGAGAGGTGGTCGTTCTAGGTACTGAGTTCTCAGGATCTATGCACCCAAATTGTGTGAAAATGTAATCACATGTTAGGTCTAGTATAACATATTTGTCCACTGAATACCCGTTTATCATCTGCATTTCTTCTTGGTGAAGCAATTATAATGGCCAGTGGTGTATGTGATACACATTCAGTTTGGATGAAACGATCGTACTAGTTAATAACAGTTCGTCGTTGAGGTGATGGATAGCAATATTTAGTCCTGAATTGTCTCTGAACTGCAGTAGCGGATTTGGATTAATGAAACCATAAACTGCAGTGCACCCACTCTGCACTGTTACACGACTCCATAATGACTTCCGGAATAACTCATTTGCGCGTGTCACCTAGCTGGAACGTCGGGAGCTAATAGTGTTAGGCAGGAATAAAACTCGAAAATATACTGCATCATTGCTGAATCAAACATTTCTGTAAGTTATTTTGCCTTTTCAGAGTTAAAGGTTACTTTTGTATAACAATTTACAAACACCCTGTAGTTGAACACGGCACAAAGAGTGAAAACTCCAGAAGGTTGAGACGGCTATGAACGCTTGCGTAAAGTATGTCTGTAACATCCTTTTTTTTTATCATTTTCATCACACTGGTAAGTTGAGTCGGATGCGACCCGATACAGAGAGTGATTTTTACATGCTCTGTTTACTTAATTGGTGTTAGGCATTGAAGTCCTCAGTACATCACCTCACATTTGAGATAGCTATGGTCATTGCACAACTGCAATTCCAGGTGGGATACGTGTAGCGTTCTGGCTGTACCTTTGCACGGCACTACAAATTCCTCCTTATCCTTCTCCATTTGAGCCACACGACTGTGGACAAATTAGCATGTAACTTGCCTTTTGTCCAAAACTACCCTCCATTCAAGAGGAGATGAAAGTTTTATCTGTTAACACAGGCATCGCTCTCGGCATACGCCATCCGTTTTCTGTCTGTCCAACAGGGAACCACTATCTTTGTCACATTTTAAATCATCTGTGCCTCTCTCATCCCTTTCTATTTCTGTTTTCTTCCTTCCGTCTCGTCTGATAATCCTACACTGTTATTTCTCTGTCATCCTCTGACCAGTAAAATTCTTCTCCATGTTTTTTTCCTTCTGCACTGTTGTCACACTTTTTTTTTGATATCACTACTCACAATCGACAGGAACATGTTGAGTAAATTTCGTAATGTCAGTAATACTGACTTCCCTTAAATTCCACATACTCATTACTATTGGTCTTCCTCTTCCCTTTGGGTCCTTTCTATTTCGCTACGGGGACGGTGTTGTTAGATATGGGTTTGGCTGTGTTAGTGGCACTTGGTGGTCGAATACCCTTGCTGACGCCACCATTCCCAAGTGGAAGTATTCTGTATATCCCATCTGTTTGCGTCTAGTGTAGATCTTATGTTCAAGTGTGATAACGTTTTCGTAGTGTTTGTGTAGTTTGCATCTCAGATGCGATGTGGCTAACAGCCCGGTAATCACCTAGATAAACGTGGGAAACCACCGAAAAACCACATCCACGCTGGCCGGCTCCACAGCCATCGTCTTTCGCCCGCCAGGCGGTGTCGGTGCGGGACAGGTTGCTCGCCCATCTCCCGGAACTACACTCCTGGAAATTGAAATAAGAACACCGTGAATTCATTGTCCCAGGAAGGGGAAACTTTATTGACACATTCCTGGGGTCAGATACATCACATGATCACACTGACAGAACCACAGGCACATAGACACAGGCAACAGAGCATGCACAATGTCGGCACTAGTACAGTGTATATCCACCTTTCGCAGCATTGCAGGCTGCTATTCTCCCATGGAGACGATCCTACAGATGCTGGATGTAGTACTGTGGAACGGCTTGCCATGCCATTTCCACCTGGCGCCTCAGTTGGACCAGCGTTCGTGCTGGACGTGCAGACCGCGTGAGACGACGCTTCATCCAGTCCCAAACATGCTCAATGGGTGACAGATCCGGAGATCTTGCTGGCCAGGGTAGTTGACTTACACCTTCTAGAGCACGTTGGGTGGCACGGGATACATGCGGACGTGCATTTTCCTGTTGGAACAGCAAGTTCCCTTGCCGGTCTAGGAATGGTAGAACGATGGGTTCGATGACGGTTTGGATGTATCGTGCACTATTCAGTTTCCCCTCGACGATCACCAGAGGTGTACGGCCAATGTAGGAGATCGCTCCCCACACCATGATGCCGGGTGTTGGCCCTGTGTGCCTCGGTCGTATGCAGTCCTGATTGTGGCGCTCACCTGCACGGCGCCAAACACGCATACGACCATCATTGGCACCAAGGCAGAAGCGACTCTCATCGCTGAAGACGACACGTCTCCATTCGTCCCTCCATTCACGCCTGTCGCGACACCACTGGAGGCGGGCTGCACGATGTTGGGGCGTGAGCGGAAGACGGCCTAACGGTGTGCGGGACCGTAGCCCAGCTTCATGGAGACGGTTGCGAATGGTCCTCGCCGATACCCCAGGAGCAACAGTGTCCCTAATTTGCTGGGAAGTGGCGGTGCAGTCCCCTACGACACTGCGTAGGATCCTACGGTCTTAGCGTGCATCCGTGCGTCGCTGCGGTCCGATCCCAGGTCGACGGGCACGTGCACCTTCCGCCGACCACTGGCGACAACATCGATGTACTGTGGAGACCTCACGCTCCACGTGTTGAGCAATTCGGCGGTACGTCCACCCGGCCTCCCGCATGCCCACTATACGCCCTCGCTCAAAGTCCGTCAACTGCACATACGGTTCACGTCCACGCTGTCGCGGCATGCTACCAGTGTTAAAGACTGCGTTGGAGCTCCGTATGCCACGGCAAACTGGCTGACACTGACGGCGGCGGTGCACAAATGCTGCGCAGCTAGCGCCATTCGACGGCCAACACCGCGGTTCCTGGTGTCTCCGCTGTGCCGTGCGTGTGATTATTGCTTGTACAGCCCTCTCGCAGTGTCCGGAGCAAGTATGGTGGGTCTGACACACCGGTGTCAATGTGTTCTTTTTTCCATTTCCAGGAGTGTATAAGCTTTAGAGCTTTCGTCTATCTGGGTATTGTCCATGCACTATATCAATTGTAGCGTTGTCTCACTATGGATGGCTGTTTAGATGTGTGGTAGGGTTTTAACGCCCCAGTCTTGCCAAGTGACATAAATGCTTAAATAAATGGCTCTGAGCACTATAGGACTTAACTGCTGTGGTCATCAGTCCCCTAGAACTTAGAACTACTTAAACCTAACTAACCTAAGGACATCACACACATCCATGCCCGAGGCAGGATTCGAACCTGCGACCGTAGCGGTCGCGCGGTTCCGGACTGAGCGCCTTAACCGCTAGACCACCGCGGCCGCTTAAATAAATAAATAAAATAAACATTACTAATGACACAAAAACTACTCGTCAGTGGTGACCCTTTACCGCCCTGTTCACATAGGAAAGAAAAAGAATTGTTAAAGAATAATTTTGTTATCGTAAAAGTAAAATTATTTGTTTGTAACTCTGCGTACGTAGGCCATGTATAAAATGACACTGCCCAACTGACCAGAGTGCTCTTACTCTAGTTTTCACTAAAGTTTTCTTATTTCACATCAGACAGTGTCTCCACCTCGTGGAACCCCTCAATATTTTCTTTCCATGTATCCCCTCTCTCGAATGGATTTAAAAGTGGAATTACTGTTCTGATTTCTGAGTTAACTCAATTACTTTGAAAGTTGTTTCGAGATGTACATTTCGAGACTACACTCATGCCCACATATAACCGCAAACTCTAGAGAAAACCTTAGTTTGGTTGTTCGTAAGTTCCCCAATCATAGTGTGTTCATTGGAGAGGACCAAAATCATCCCACAGAACACTTAGTTAAATGCAATTCTTTAAGTGATGATCTCGACAAGACATCCAGAGACACATTACTAAATGCCTTCTCTAAAAACTACCTATAACAGCTGGTTCAGAAGCCCACTTATGATGGAAATATAGTGGATACAAGGGCAACAAATTGATGTGACCTCTTTGGCATGTTCACAATGAAACTGTCATCAGTGACCAAGACGTAGTTGTGGAACAATAATTCCCAAACCACAAAGGGCAATTTGTAGCGCTGGATTTCGGTGGGGTGGGATTTTGCTCTGGGGGTTGTGCAGGTGTGGGCTTATTTTATAAAATCATTTATCAACAACCTAAGTATTTTCTTGTAAACCCAGTGAAATCAGATAACATTAAGCTTTTAATAAATCAACAGTATTCTGCTCAGAGGTAATGTTTATGTTACACGCAGAATAAAGCTCGGTGATGGTGTGGCATCAAACTCTGACAAGCGCGCACTCTGGCCAAAACTCAACGCCAGAACTGCACTACCGCGGCCGGCTCGGCGGGCAGGAACAACAACGTGCTATAAAATTCAGACTTTCGGCGCAGTCTGAAAAATGCTGAAAGATTTATTTGTTCAACAAATCAGATAAAGAGGGACTAGTGTCATCATGCAGTCAGGAACGTGAAATATTTAGCTGTGGACAGGAACACAAGTTTAAAAGACTAACTGACCACGCACTGGACAGATACGCTGAGGTGACAAAAGTCCTAATATAGTGTCGGGCCTCCTTTTGCCCGGCGTAGTACACCAGGTCCACTTGACACAGACGTAATAAAGCTTTAGAAGCCCCCTGCAGAAATATTGCATGATGCTGCCTGTATAGCAGTCCATAATTACGAAACTACAGAGTGTTGTGCACGAACTGACATTTCGATTATGCCTCATATATGTTCGTAGCGATTCATGTCAGGCGATCTGGGTGGTCAAAGCATTTTGTAGAATTGTCCAGAATGTAGTTCAAACCAGTCGCGAACAGCCGTGGTCCGATGATATGTCAATGACTTTTGGGGACGTGAAGTCCACGAATGGCTGCAGATGGTCTCGAAGTAGTCGAACATAATCATTTCAGTTCATGTCAATCATCAACTCAACTGGACGAGAGGACGCAAATGTAAACACAGCCCACACCATTATGGAGCCATCAACCAGTTTGCACAGAGCCTTGTTGCCAGCCTGAGTTCATGGTTTCGTGGGGTCTGCACCACTCTCGAAAACTATCATCAGCTCTTACCAACTCAAATCGGGACTCATCTGACCAAGCCATGGTTTTCCAGTTGTCTAGGATCCAACCGACACGGCCGCGATCCCGAGAGGTGCTGCGGGCGATGTCGTGCTGTTAGGGAAGACACTCGCGTCGCTATTCTGCTGCCATAGTCGATTAACGCGAGATCTCACTGCACTGTCCTAACGGATACATTCGTCGTACGTCCGACGTTGATTTATACGGTTATTTGCCATGTTGTTTGCCTGTTAGCACTGACAACTGTACGCAAACCATACTGATCGCGGTCGTTTAGTGAAGGCTGCTGTGCACGGCGTTGTCTGTGGTGAGAAGTAATGCTTGATATTTGGTATTCTCGACCCACCCTTGACACTGTGTATCTCGGAATATTGGATTCCCTTAAGATTTGTGAAATGGAATGTCCCATGCATCTAGCTCAAACTACCATTCCGTGTTCAAAGTCAGTTAATTCCCTTCGTGTGGCCATAATCACCTGAGTACCTGAGTACAAAATAATGGCTTGTTCGCCAATGCTCAGCCCTTTTCTACCTTGTGTACGTGATACAATCGCTATCTGTATATCTACACCTACATCCACGAACATGTTACTCTGCAGTTCACACGTAAGTGCCTGGCAGAGGGTTCATCGAGCCATTTTCATACTACTTCTCTACCATTACACTCTCGAATGGGGGGGCATGGGAAAAAGGAACACCTAAATCTTTCCCTTTCAGCTCTGATTTCTCTTATTTTATTATGATGATAATTACTCCCTACGTAGGTGGATGCCAACAAAATATTTTAGCATTCAGAAGAGAAAGTTGGTGATTGAAATTTCGTAAATAGATCTCGCTGCAAAGAAAGTCGCCTTTGTTTCAGTGACTGCCACCCTAACTCGTGTATCATATCAGTGACACTCTCACCCCTATTGTGCGATAACACGAAACGAGCTGCCTTTCTTTGCATTTTTTCGATGTTCTCCGTCAATCCTACCTGGTAAGGATCCCACACCGGGCAGCAATATTCCAGCAGAGGACAGACAAGGGTAATGTAGACTGTCTCTTTACTGGGTTTGTCGCACCTTCTAAGTGTTCTGCCAATAAAGCGCAGTCTTTGTTTCGCCTTCCCCACAATATTATCTATGTGGTCTTTCTGATTTAAGTTGCTCGTAATTGTAATCCAATATTTATCGGATTTCTTTTAGTAACCGTGCGGATGATCTCGCACTTTTCTTTGTTTGGGGACAATTGCCACTTTTCGCACCTGTTCTACTCGATGATTTACCGTCTATCACTAAGAACTGTGACCTCTCTGAGAGGAAATCACGAATCCAGTCACACAACTGAGACGATACTCCATATGCACGCAATTTGATTAATAGTCACTTGTGAGGAACGGTATCAAAAGCCTTCTGGAAATCTAGGTGTATGGAATCGATCTGAGATCCCTTGTCGACAGCACTCATTACTTCACAGGAATAAAGAGCTAGCTCTGTTGCACATGAATGATATTTTCGGAATCCGTTTTGGTTATGTATCAATAAGTCATTTTCTTCAAGGTGATTCATAATGTTCGAGTACAGTATATGCTCCAAAATCCTACTGCAAACTGAGATCAATGATATGGGTATGTAACTCAATGGGTTACTCCTATTTCCTTTCTTGAATATTGGTGTGACCTGTGCTACTTTCCAGTCTTTAGAAACGGACATTTCGTTAAGTGAGTCGTTGTATATGATTGCTAAGAAAGGCACTATTCTGTCTGCATACTCCGAAAGGAACCTGATTGGTATACCATCTGGACCAGAAGACTTGCCTTTCTTAAGTGATTCAAGTTGTTTCGCAACACCTAATATATCTGCTTTTATGTGACTCATGCTAACAGCTCTTCTGGTTTCGAATTCTGGAATATTTGCTTTGTCTTCTTTCGTGAAGGAATCACGGAAAACTGTATTTAGTAACTCCGCTTTAGTGGCACCATCATCGGTAACATTTCCATCGCTATCGCACAGTGACGGTACTGACTGCTTTTTGCCACTGGTGTACTTTACATACGACCAGAATCTCTTAGGATTTTCTACCATATTTTGAGACAATGTTTCATTGTGGAAACTATTAAAAGCATCTCGCATTGACATCAGCACTAAATTTCGAGCTTCCGTGAAACTTAGCTAGTCTCTCATATCGCTATTCCATGCTTTTTGTCACGTCAGTGTATGTAACTGGTGGAACAGTTTATTGTAAGAAGGGCCCTCTATGGTGTAGAATCACTGTAAAGAAACTTCTAAAGAAACAGAGCCTACTGCATAATCAGTTTAAACCAAACCATAGTGCTTTCACTGGAGAGATGCTGAATGATACGTGTTTAGATGTCTCGAGAGCTATGCAGTCATGGAGAAGATTATCGAAATATCTGTCACAAAATCCAAAGAAATTGTGGTCATATGTAAAGGCTGTTAGTGGCACCAGCGTCAGTGACATAGGTGGTTGTTAGAGTTTAACGTCCCGTCGACAACGAGGTTATTAGAGACGGAGCGCAAGCTCGGGTTAGGGAAGGATTGGGAAGGAAATCGGCCGTGCCCTTTCAAAGAAACCATCCCGGTATTTGCCTGAAACGATTTAGGGAAATCACGGAAAACCTAAATCAGGACGGCTGGAGACGGGATTGAACCGTCGTCCTCCCGAATGCGACGTCAGTGACAGACAGTCATGGAAGAGACAGGAGTTGAAATTAAGATTATCAAACCAAACGAGAATTATGACTTCAAAAGCATTCCTGGCGCAATAACTGGTGATACTCTTCTCGGGCTTGTAATGGGATCTTCAAGTCAATACAATATTTCGACGATTCACTTGGCCTTAGTCTTCAGGTGGGTCGATCTCGTTCCTGAGTCTCGACGAACTGATACAAACTCGTCGACTATTTCTCTCTAGGCTGCTGGCCTATTAGGTGGGTGTTAAAGGACTTACTCCCGTATTTCCTATTACTCTCTAGTTCATTTTGGTATTTATTTAGCTTAGCCTGTTTAGGTACGTCCTCTTGTTGCCGTGGTGGAATTTGTTGACATCTTGCGTTGGGGCTACTGACGATCCAGTGGCATCACGGGCCACTTAAACCGGTCTGTACATTCATTACTCCTCCCAAGGTGACATATTAATATATTATCAGAGTTTATCGCCTTGTCGTACAATTTCTTCGCGTGATACGGAGTCTGTGGTTTGCCTTCTTCGTTATCGATTGGCGCGTTTTACCCCAAGCCATCGTCACTGGAGAGATCGCTGTTTCTCCCACACTCCATCTCCGCGTGCTATGTTGTCGCACTCGCAGTTCACACTTCCACAGCCGTGGTCGTAGATTGAACGGTTGATGGGGCAGCCGTCGGAACGAGTCCTCCTGACGGCGATCGGACCACTCCGAGGGCTTGCTAGCCGGTGGCTATCTCCCCCATATCGCGACATCGAATGAAACATATTCTACGCTAGTACCGGTGCCGTTACATAGGTCAGTAGAGAGGACTGCCGTTGGTGCTGCCGACCACTCCTTCGTTGCAAAAGATACTATCAGCGCCACCGAACAAAAATAAGGTGCCTCTGCCACAAGAGTTCGTCAAAATCTCCTAGCGATGGAGAACGTTGTGTTTTAATGTGGTTCAGCGCAGGGTTTCATACGTCGCTCATAGGATAGCCCTTGTGAATATGCATACGGCTATTAGTCTAATTTCAGTGGATTCGTTCATAACACATTCTCAGTAACGAGAAACTGCAGCAACTCTCATTATATTGCATTGCATGACCTTCGGCCAAGCAATGATCAGCCACTGGCCAGGTTTTTAGGCTGTTGTAAAACAATGTGAATAGGGCAGCAGTACCATTTATAGATTTGAAGGGTTGTCGTTCCAGTCATAAAATAATGGAGGGAGCTGTGAGAGCTACCCTCCCCCCACCCCCCTACCCCACCCCACGCTCTTCCCACAAGGCACCACCTGCCCCACCCACACCCTTAAGGCAATTGTATGTGGTACATTCAAGGTCATCCCCCCAACTGATCTAGACCAGTTTTGTACGTTAAAAATGGCGGGAAACCCTTGCTTCCCCACTTTTGTCTTTGGTCAATGGAAGTACAGGATACCTAAACCTCCTCCTCCTATTGTTACTAAAGCAATTCCATAAGCCTCATCGTTTGAGGTCTTTTGCTATAGTGAGACAATCTTATTTTTTACAGATAATAATAACAAATTAACTACTGCATTACAAACAGTAATTTTCCTCCATTTTTCCCTAGAGAAATTGTATGAGGCTAGACATTTGCACTCTGTAGTGAAAAAGCAGGTTCTTTTGTACACAATAACGCTGGTATAACAAATTATGATTTATTAATACCAGTTTTCCATTTTTAAGTAATACAATTTAATATTAACATAATTTTTTGTTTATTTGTTAAAATACTTCTTTCTGAAGTCTTTTTACAATCCTTTCATAAATTTCATAAACTTATGGTTCATTTACAGTTATGTTCTAACTGAATTTACAATAAATTACATTTATTTTACTCTAAACATTACACATGCAGGGTGAATATTAACAAAACCGACAAACTGCTGGAACGGATTCCTGACAGGAAATGGAGCGAAGAAGGTCCTAAGAACATGTGTCTGGAAATGGATGGTGTGTGTGCAACGACAACAAATTGTCTAGGAACGTACTACAAAGCTGCATCACGTCCACATCACAACAGATGATCTAAGTGGCCTCCATGGGATTGCAAGTGATAGGGATAGTAGCAACTGTCATGCAGGATACACACAATTGGCTTAGCCGGCCGGGGTGGCCGAGCGGTTCTAGGCGCTACAGTCTGGAACTGCTCGACCGCAGGTTCGAAACCTGTCTCGGGCATGGATTTGTGTGATTTCCTTAGGTTAGTTAGGTTTAAGTAGTTCTAAGTTCTATGGGACTGATGACCTCAGATGTTAAGTCCCATAGTGCTCAGAGCCATTTGAACCATTTGAATTTTGACTTACACCATATTGACAGGCAGCCTGCCTGGAGCTTGTACTAAGGTTTGTCTCACTATCCGTGGTTGCACTCGGTTCTGCAAATCTGGTATGCACACTGCTGCCACTTCCCTGCCTGTTCGTCTGTATGAAATGACCTGTGATCACACAGACGCGAAAAAAGTGCTTGAATTGTAGTGTGATGTGGCTGGTGTCTGTGAGGGCACTTGTTTTGGTATAGTTGTACTGCCTCTCGCCCATTTCAGTCTGATTGGCCATACACGAACATCATATCGGCTTGTTCCCGACATGAATACCGGACCATTCTGTCGACTACAGTAAGCTGCGCCATTCACACAGCCTGCAACACATAGGGAACACATAACAAGTGGTCAGAGGAACTATCATTCGTCGGCGCCATCTAACGTGGCAACGACACTTTTCCACAAACATCTACATAGGACCTTTCTTCCTCTATTTCCAGTCACGAATCCGTCCCCGCAGGCTTTGTCGGTTTTACTCAGTCCACCTTTGGGTTGCATGTGTACCTGTGCAGTATGTGTACCTTTCCGCTCTGAGCCCCACAAATTTCACTACCTGCAAACTCATTCGTCTCGTCTGTCATTAGACCCATAACATCCTTGTTTTGAGGTTTTACGCCATAAGGATTACTGGCTGACACCCAGAGGTGTCCAGTTCGTTGGGATGGATCACAGTCTTTCACCCAGTACATGAAACTATCCGTATGCGTATAAAGTAACACTGGATCACTGAAATTCGTCCCTCAGACACAGTTAGAAATTGGTACACGTTGAGCTTGGAGAGGTCCAGTTTTAGACAAGCTTCGTGAACAGCACCGAAATATTGGCCATCTCCATAGCAAGCAGCCCTTGAGTGAAGACAGCAGCCTGCTTAAAAAACTGGCCCAGCTTTGAAATTCCGTGCACCATGACACCAATCCACACGGTGGATTCCTACATTGTCCATAGTTTTCCCGAAAATTTGATTATTCATTAATTTAAAAAATCCTTTTAAAAATCATGTCATGAGAGCCCTCTTTTCGGTATTTACATGTATGCATTCCTTCGATAGCTTCACTGTTTAAAGGAGGTGGCGCTTGTGACTGTAACAAGTTTCATCCTCAAACTGCGATATTGCTACAGGTTTCTGTAAAGCAGAATGTTTCTCTGTTTATTCTCCAGCGTTGTCATCAGCTTGCGGTTAAAGGCACTGCGTGGGACTAGGTGCTCCGGACAAAGCAGCAAGTCTCTATATGCGTCATGTAAATCAGTATCGTATAAAAGGTCTGTCTCCATGGCATATCCTTCACTAGTATTTGCAACGCTAACTTACCCAGATTGGCGGTTTCCTTGTCAGACAGCCATTGGAAACCTCCAAGCAGCAAAAATTGTTGTATCGTGTACCCATATAAGGTGTTTACATCCAATAAAGGATGCACGAGTAATTAAAATATTCAGATACTGTACTCCTCCTAAACTATTCACACTTACATGCCCCCACCACTCCCCCACAAATGTCACGTTAGAAAAAGAGATGCAAGTCAACTTTGGTCAACAGTTTGATGATGAAATTTCTTTTTAGCGTTGTGTCTCACGAATGCCCTAGCAAGGTGTAATAAAAGGCATGATTCAGAGTGTATGTGTGAATGTATACACTTCAGAATTTCTCAAAAATATCCGCGAGTAGGCGTACATCGGTCTTGATATATAATCTAGGATATTCCCTTAAATTATAGATGTTGAATTCTTGTCAAAAATTCACCGCGTGCCCATACTCCACAACTATTGTCGTAGTGCCTGTGAGTTTTCTGGTGGTTGGGGCTATGTAGGGCAGTGTGGTCCCATTCTCTCCCTCGAATCGTCATCACGAACTCAAATTTTGCATCATCAGCATATGCTGCTCTGGTGGCATGCAAATCCTCCTGATGCATTGTTTCAGCCCATTTCTGGAGAGAAGTCTGCATGGAACGTAGCAATTCTTACTGTGAGTCCCTTGGCAAATGAGATAATTTTCAGCAGTGTCAGTTATGACACTGACCCTATCTCCTCCCAAACTGAAATCATCAAAGCGTTCGCAAGAAAGCGAGCACCGTACCTGTTTAAACTATGGAAGGGGACACACATGTTGAAAGCCATGGATCAAGGCAGTCAGGTAAAGAAATTATATCTTCTCAAAATCTTTCGACCCAGTACCTCATCTACCCTTACTATCGAAAGTGCGGTGGTATGGAATGTGAAAGTGAAAGTTGCGACTGGATTAAGACTTTCTTGATAGGGAAGATGCAGCATGTTATCTTGGATAGGGAGTCAACGACACTTGTAGAAGTAAATTCAAGTGAGCTTCACAGAAGTGTGTTGGGACCTTTGCTGCCGATGTTCATTAATGAGCTTGTACACAATATTAACTGTGATCTTACGCTTTTTACAGATGGCACAGTTATCTATAGCGAAGTTCTGTTTGGAAACAATGCTACACAAATGTTACATTCGACTTTGATAAGATATCAAAGTGGTGCAAAAACTGACAACTTCCTTTAAATGTCCAAAAATGTAAAATCTGCGCCTTACAGGACTAAAACACGAAGCAGACTGTGAATAAAGTATCAATGTTTCGCAGTTGGGATCAATCAAGTAATACAAATGTTTAGGTATAACAGTTTATATGGATATGAAATGGAACGATCACATGGGTTCGATCCATTGGTACAATACTAGGGAATTGCAATCAGTCTACAAAGTAGACTGTTTGCAAAACATAGGTGTGACCAATTCTAGAATATTGCTCAAATATGTAATACCCGATTCAGATAGGACTACCATGGGATACTAAACTTATACAGATAATGGCAGCACAAAAGGTCGCAGGTGTAATTGACCTGTGAGGGAGTTGCAGGAAAAACTGAACTGGCAGGTGCTTGGAGACAGACGAAAACTAGCCCATGAAAGCCTGCTTATGATGTTTCGAGAACCACTTTTAAGTGATTAATAAAATCTTGTGGGGCTTCCAGCCGCATCAGGTGGTTAAAACCCCATGAGTTTTCGACCGCACTCCTCTCGGCCGTTGTCAAGCGGTAAATGAGTGCCATGTTGCCGTGGCCTCGCCTTTATACAGCCGCACTGCTGGCTGTGGCGTCACTGGTGCTCTCTTCCTCGCCAAATGTGGTAATGCTTCTGTCCTGCAACCATAGCGCCTGCTTCAACCTCTCGAGAACTGGGTCCCAGGCGGAAGGCCGAGAAGATTGTATTAATTAGTATCGCGACATGATCGTGCAGATCGTGCATTAATGCATCTTTAAGTGATGATTCTAGGAATATACTACACCCGAACGTATCACTCCCGTAGCGTTTGCGAAAATAGGCTTAGACTATTTACATCGTACATTCCGCCTGTGCCCAATACGCGAATGGTACGGAATAAAGACCTAATCTATAGTAACATATAAAAACAAGTCGTAGTTTTAACTGTGCTATCAGAAATCTCGAAAAGTTCTTCAGCGTTTTGCTCCAGATTTTTCAACAATGCTCTAATAGAAGTTTATACGAATGTAGGCTACATATTTTTTTAATTATATAGTATATAAACAAGTTTATACAAAGTGTAAAAGTGTCTCTAATAGTTCTTCGCCGTTTTACTTCAAGTTTTTAAGTGATACCATATTGAGCGTTGAAACAGTGATGTGCTACATTTTTTTAAAAAATGTATGGTATGGGAGAACATAAATGCTATATAAATGGGAAAGGTTGTTAGCAAAAATCTCGCAAAATTCTTGACCAATTTAATTCAGATTTTCAAATTATAGCCTAATAAATCTACAGATGGACAGAGCTTACAAATGTTTGCACGATATCGTAAATATTTCGACATATATAAGCTATATATTTTAATACACATACACAACATATGCTAGCAAAAAAAATCATAAATTTCTTTACTGATTTAATTCATATTTTTACACAGCACCCTAATAACGATTAAGTTTTTACGCAACATTCTAACAAACATTCAGACAAAAAATAGAGGCTGTACATTTTGCCCATTTGCAGATTAAAATTGTGTGAAATACCGCAACTTAAGCTGCTTCCCTCACAGATCCAGCAGCAGGGGAGAAATCTCTCATAAACTATATACCAATGGTCCCAACCAATTTGCCCATATATTTTAAGCCACTTCAATTGCCAATCAGGGCTTTGTTGGCTATGACAGTTAACAAGGATCAAGGTCAGAGGGAGGAGAAAGAGATATGGACAGGGGGTATGAACATAGAGTGGGGCAAGTTAGATACGGACAGAGAGAGGAGGGGGCAGGAGGTGGAGAGAGATAGGTGAAGGAGGAGATGGACATAGAGAGTGTGAGGAACTGATGGAGACACACACACACACACACGCAGAGGGAGAGAGAGAGAGAGAGAGAGAGAGAGAGAGAGAGAGAGAGAGAGAGCGCAAGAGGAGGAGATAGAGGAGAGGAGGAGATGGACAGTGAGCTCAGGAGGAAGGGGATTTGGACTGAGACGCCCACTAAACCCGTAGGGCAGAACAGGTGATTAGGATTGTGGGAAGCGCCAATAAGGGGTCGATCTGGATCACTCAAAATTGTAATTTATTAATTTATTATAATTTAATAACACCTTTAAACCACAATGGCACATAGCCGAAACTTTAGAACTACGAGTTTGAATAAGGTAATTATTTCACGGCTGAGGGCCTCTAAACAAGAAATCTTAAAAGTCAACAAAATAAAAATGCAGTTAAAAAAGCAAATCAAATAATTAAAATATATATGGTATGACAGCTAGGCTGGAAAGCCTCAAGGCAAAGGCTGATAGAGCAAACGTATGCAAGGTGCAATATAGATATTGAGTGCCAGAATTAAATTTGAAAATATATTACCATAATCTTTTAAGGCGGAAGGCCGCAATGTTTTTACTTAAAGGATAATTTCAAGAATAAGGTTTTAAGCGGCTTAAGGCCCACAACTGATTATCCAAAATAGGAAATACATAAGGTCCAGTAAAAACAAGAATCTTTAAATCATTGGCTATGATAGATTATAAAAGACAAATAGACACCGATGGGAAACACAGTAAAAAACGGCACTCAGAAGTCTCCAGGGAGGTCGGTCTGCCCTCGTTCAATTAGGCCAGGGCACGTAACCGGAACACAAGGCAGAAAATTCCGCTGGTGCACTTGAATTGTAGTCAGCCAATATAGTTAATCCCAGTTTCAGCAATACAAACACTCTGTGTTGCTCACAGGAAAACCTATCCAACAGCGAACCACCGAAACGAACCACATAACATGAAATCACTGCCCAACTTTGACGCCCTGGGTCGGTGAACCACGAAGCTCGTAGCGATCGGACAGATCCACACAGACTCCGACACTGCGCAGGGACCGTCAACGGACCCAGCCCACTGCACCGCGTAGAGATAACTTCCCTGGTCCGCAGCAACCGCCCGACTCCCTCAGAATGCCGACAACACCTAAAATAGTCTTCAGTGGAAGTAACGCGACACACAACCTGACAAACACTAGCATGAAGACCTGAAAGATACCCAACAGTAACTGAGCAAGCACAAGGACAAATCGGGAGTCGATGCACACACACATACAGCCGACTTATGAAAGATCGGCGAGCCAAAACGCGTCGTCCGGTAGGACGACCGACCAGCGATCCACCAAGACGGTGGCCTGGATCAAGTGATGCATGGCGGTAATGGTCGGGCGAGCCATGTCGACGCAGACCTCACTGCTCCAACCCGACTGCACTAGTGCAACTCCCCGACTGACAGGTCCGGACTGCGCTCCAGACGCATTCCAACTGACTGGCAGAACCGAACTCGCAACCCGAACTGCCTTAAGACAGACAACGACTGGGAAGTAATAGCAGTCGAGCAAAGATACTACGAGAGCGGATATATCGATAAGCGCTGCTAGCGCCGCTCACAATCAGGCAAGGTAACAGCTGAGTGACAGTAGTAATTTAAATTAACGTAGTGAGGTGGAAGTACGTTAAAAACAGGTGTAAAATACATGATGGCGGGAAAACGAGCCACGCACGACTCAAGGACATCTAGACAAATAAAATTCCCACACATATTTAGCAATTGCAAAGCACTGACAGGTTCACTCCTAACTGGTATAAAGAGAAATAACTTGTGCCACTCACTTCACTGTGGTTTGCCAAGTATAAATAATGTTGATGATGTAGGTTTACCTGTTCCACAAAGACAGTAAGGGTAGAATCAACTGGGTTACAGACTGTACAGGAACGTTTAACCAATCCTTATATGTCCTTTACATTCTGCAAAGTGACGAGTGTGGTCGCTGGAGGTATCTAATAGTTTGTACGGTGAGTTTAAGTATGTGAATGCTGATGCCAGTTGCCAGCATCTAAAAAGATGTGATGGGTTGAGGTGTGAAACGGAAAGCACGAGAAGTACGTCTAGTGCTGATGCTGAATACGTGGTTGCATAACGATGTTGATAGCAGTCAAAGATCCAAGTAGATAATGTTTAAATTGGTGCGACAAAGTGAAGTGTTAAAATGAATGGATAGATTTTTGTTTGAATTGAAGAGGCAACGGGAGAAAGATGGATGTCATTTGGAATCAATTTTTCAGGAGAAGCAGTTTAAAGTTCGAAACGCTTTATGAGCAGAGCTTGCGTATTCAGTGTGAAGTTATGTGCACAAGTAGTTAGGGTATTTTATTGTCTCAAATTGTTAATACATTTAATAATTTTTATTTTAATATTATGGTCATTACATCCAAATTTCAATTTTTAGTGCACACTGTTATTGAAATAACGATGAAGGTTAGATATGTTACATATAAGGCGATGTCTTTAGTTCTCGCTCCCTTACCCAATA
The DNA here is from genome assembly GCF_023897955.1 of Schistocerca gregaria. NCBI lineage: Eukaryota > Metazoa > Arthropoda > Insecta > Orthoptera > Acrididae > Schistocerca > Schistocerca gregaria. The sequence continues at coordinate 214,460,443 of NC_064926.1, read as the reverse complement.
CTTTGCATCTTTCTAACACTTTCTCTTTGTTTTTTGTTTTTTTGTCTAAAAAAATGGCTGTTTCGTGTATAACTCCCTTGCTGCTGGGCCGTAAAACTGAATCAAGTGTTGGAGGTCCCTAAACTTTTCAAATGAGAATGGGATGAGATCCGCAACAGAGGGTAAAGGATATTACATTCTTCATAAGTAAAAAAACTGATTTCTTGTAATGAAAAATTAATATTAAAACCACGGACCGTGAAATGGAAGTAACGATCTTATCTTTGTTCAAATAATCCTTAAGGAAGAATTCTCCAAAATTTAGCTCACTAGCTGTTCTCTCAGCTTCATGGGGACATGGGCCACAGAGAGGCTGCTTTTTTGATGAACTCCCGCATGCACCGTTGTAAGCTTTCGGAACTGAACAAGAGGTCCCATCTCTTGTTGTAACGAAAGCTCCTTCACTGGCTGAATTGCAAAACGACACTTCTTCTTTTACAGAGGTGATAAAAAACGGGTCCAATATCTGAGAAGTAGGTGATGAACTCCAATGACATCGAAAGGAGAAGGTTTCACTCTAGGTGCACAAAAGTGGCTCAGCCAGTGGTCAGGAATTTCAGCAGGTATTTTATTGTTAATGAAGGCCATATTATGCTCACACTCCATATAACTATAACGGGCAAAGTTACTGTAACTCAGTTCAGTCTTCTTGAGTTTTTGACAACTTAACGCAAGTATCTGATAATAGTAAAATTTTTATTCCGCCCGCCTCATGCATCACAGAATGTGTCCAGATGCTTAACATCTGGTGCCAACTTCGTGGATATATTATGTAAAGTGGTCCAATACATATACAACCTCGTTAGATCCTTTCTCTCCAACGGGCCCATCGTAAAGTAGAAAACAGAGTCACTATTAGACAGAATATGAATGTCAAACGAATACAGAGATAATTGGCGCCTGTAAAACACTTCATTGGTGAAAAAGCATGGCATATTGAGACTTTTCTGAAAATCCATGATAAAATCTTCATAATCTTTCTGTCATGAACATCAATAAAATCAAAAGTCGAAACAAGGCCCCAGGAGTAGACAACATTCCATTAGAACTACTGACAGCCTTGGGTCAGCCAGCCCTGACAAAACTCTACCATCTGGTGAGCAAGATGTATGAGACAGGAGAAATACCATCAGACTGCAAGAAGAATATAATAATTCCAATCCCAAAGAAAGCAGGTGTTGACAGACGTGAAAATTACCGAACTATCAGTTTAAGAAGTCACGTCTGCAAAATACTAACGCAAATTCTTTACAGACGAATGGAAAAACTCGTAGAAGCCGACCTCAACGAAGTTCAGTTTGGATTTCATAGAAATACTGGAACACGTGAGGAAATACTGACCCTACGGCTTATCTTAGAAGATAGATTAAGGGAAGGAAAACCTACGTTTCTAACATTTGTAGACTTAGAGAAAGTTTTTGACAATGTTGTCTGGAATATTCTCTTTCAAATACTAAAGGTGGCAGCGGTAAAATAAAGGGAGCGAAAGGCTATTTACAATTTGTACGGAAACCAGATGGCAGTTATAAGAGTCGAGGGGCATGAGAGAGAAGCAGTGGTTGGGAAGGGAGTGAGACGGGGCTGTAGCATATCCGCGATGTTATTCAATCTATATATTGAGCAAGCAGTAAAGGAAACAAAAGAAAAATTCGGAGTATGTATTAAAATCCATGGATAAGAAATAAACACTTTGACGTTCGCAGATGACATTGTAATTCTGTCAGAAACAGCAAAGGACCTGGAAGAGCAGCTGAACGAAATGGATAGTGTCTTGAAAGGAAGATATAAGATGAACATCAATAAAAGCAAAACGATGATAATAGGATGTAGTCGAATTAAATCGGGTGATGTTGAGGGAATTAGATTAGGAAATGAGACACTTAAAGTAGTAAATGAGTTTTGGTATTTGGGGATCAAAATAACTGATAATGGTCGAAGTAGAGAGGATATAAAATTAGACTTGCAATGGGAAGGAAAGCGTTTCTGAGGAAGAGAAATTTGCGAAATCGAGTATACATTTAAGCGTCAGGAAGTCGTTTCTGAAAGTATTTGTATGGAATATAGCGATGTATGGAGTGTAGCGATGTATGAAAGTGAAACGTGGACGATAAATATTCTGGACAAAAAGAGAATAGAAGCTTTCGAAATGTGGTGCTACAGGAGAATGCAGAAGATTAGGTGGGTAGATCACATAACTAATGACAAGGTATTGAATAGAATAGGGGTGACGAGAAATTTGTGCCACAACGTGACTGGAAGAAGGGATCGGTTGGTAGGACATGTTGTGAGGCATCAAAGAATCACCAATTTAGTATTGGAGGGCAATGTGGAGGATAAAAAGCGTAGAGGGAGACCAAGAGATGAATACACTAAGCAGATTCAGAAGGATGTAGGTTGCAGTTGGTACTGGGAGATGAAGAAGCTTGCCCAGTATAGAGTAGCATGGAGAGCTGCATCAAACCAGTCTCTGGACTGAAGACCACAAGAACAACAAACAGATCAATCACATCTCAGAATCCTCACAGCTTCTTTCAATAATTTCAAGACCTATTTCATACCCCTAATTTTTTCGGCTTTATTTCTTCTCTAGAATGTTTCTGCTTTCGTCTTCTGTACATCGTTTTATGTCTTCAGTTGCATTTGTTCTCTCTGATGTTTCAGTTGTGCTTCTTAATTTGTAGAGCTCTTCAGTCTCTGGGTAATTATTTGTATTCCTGCTTGAAATCTATCACAAGTGTTGCAGGGATCGGACCTAGGAAAACCAAATTTTATGTTAAACTATGAATTGAATACATTCCTGTAATACTAATAAGATACGTTAGGGAACCATTTTTCTTTGTACTTCTGATGCATTTTTCTAACATTCAACTCTGCAGGGAGGTACAGTTTCCTACTTACACATAATTTTCGGTGCTTCACATTCAGTCTTTCGTGATGTTTGCAAAGTCTGTGCTCTTTGCGACGTGATACCATGAGTAGCAATAAAGGCTTTAACATAGACAGATATCTCGGTCATGTTTCGATCATCTGAGACACACACTTTATAAGAATGCTCTGTGCAATGGAACCTTTCGTGATGCAAATCTTGTCTAGGCCTACGCTGCTTTATTGGATTTATAGATATCAATACAAAGAAGTGGGAATCCAGCCGTCATAACTTCTGATTGATTAAATTCTTTAAGATTTTGTGACCTCTGTTCAGCAGATAAATTTTCAAAACTTTTAATCTGTTAGACTTACAGTCTGGGCCGGTCTCGTGAGATAGTAAACGCGATGTTTTCATTACCTCGAACATTCTGCCGTAGCTTCTCTGTGTTAGATACATTTTGAATGTTATCTACATCATCTTCCACACATTCCATATTGTCGCCTTGCAAATAAACAACATCCACAAAATAATAATTATGAAATAGAAAGACTGAGAACAATAAAAGCAGCGTTGCCAATAGAGTTTTTAGGGAATATAGGATAAAACAGACTCGGGGACATGCGGAAATGACACTCACTTTTTTTTCACTAAGCCACAATTGACATCTAGCTTTTTTTTCGTTCACAGACAATATTCAGATCATTACTACACAACGACTATCAGTGTTCTTGCCGTATAACGCCGTATGTGCATTCTATGTGTCTTCAGCTATACATTGCAGCCCGCATCTCGTGGACGTGTGGTAACGTGCTCGCTTACCACGCCCGGGTTCCCGGGTTCGATTCCCGGCGGGGTCAGGGATTTTCTCTGCCTCGTGATGGCTGGGTGTTGTGTGATGTCCTCAGGTTAGTTGGGTTTAAGTAGTTGTAAGTTCTAGGCGACTGATGACCATAGATGTTAAGTCCCATAGTGCTCAGAGCCATTTGAACCATTTATGCATTGCAACTCATTTTCGGCAAAAAAGTGACAGCCATAAATTTTCCCGTTACCTCTTCAGTTGTTCTCACGTTACACGATTCACTTGCACAAATCTTGAAATAGGTAAGTCTGTAAGTGTTTATAAAGATTTAGATAAACTTAACTGAAATGTATGACACAAGTGGCTTCCAATAAGCGGACGCTAGAGTCAAGGCAGTGGCTAGAAGCGGGCAATACACGCGAGCGACTGCTCACGCGGTCGTTGCGGTCATTACGAAAACAACTGACAATGAGTGGAAAGAACTCTCCCAGACGATAAAGACTCAGCAGTCCTGACCTACGCAATGTCTCAGCGCGCTGATTGATGACCAGTTTCATAACACAGATGGGTGAATATTCGCTACAGAATTCGGCTATAAAAATGGACCCACGGAAACGAGTATTACACTATTTATCTGCAGGAAGCGGAAACAAAGGGCTGCAGCATTCAAGCAGAATCGCTGCAACTGAATAACTGAACTTGTCACAGGTTTCTTAAAAAGTTATACGCTTCCCGGAATAAAAAAAAATATTTCACACTGACGTACACCATGTGATCAAAAGTATGCGTACACCCACAAAAACATATGTTTTTCGTATTAGGTGCATTTTGTTGCCACCTATTGCCAGGTACTTCGTACCAGCGACCTCATTAGTCGTTAGACATCGTGAAAGGGTAGAGTGCGGCGCTCCGGGAAACTCACGGTCTTCGAACGTGGTCAGGTGATTGGGTATCATACGTCTGTACGGGAGATTTCCAGACTCCTAAACAATGTTTCCGATGTGATAGTAGAGTGGAAACGTGAAAGGATTCGTACAGCACAAGAGCGGACCGACCGACCTCGCCTGTTCACTGACAATTTGTTACTTAGCGGGGGCTGAAGACCTTGCCGTCGTCCATCCATCCAGAGACCGCCAACAGTTGAAGAGGGTCGTAATGTGTAATAGGCAGATATCTATCCAGATTATCACACAGGAATTCCAAACTGCATCAGGATACACTGCAAGTACTATGAGAGTTAGGCGGGAGGTCAGAAAACTTGGATTTCATGGTCGAACGGCTGCTCATGAGCTACGCATCACTCCGGTAAATGTCAAACGACGCCTCACTTGGTGTAAGGAGCGTAAACATTTGACGATTGAACAGTTGAAAAACGTTGTGTGGAGTGACGAATCATGGTACACAATGTGCCAATCCGCTGGCAGGGTATGGCGAATGCCAGGCGTACGTCATCTGCACAGAGTGTGTAGTGCCAACAGTAAAATTCGGCAGCGGTGGTGTTATGATGTGATCGTGTTTTTGATGGGGGGAGCTTGCATTCCTTGTTGTTTTGCGTGGCACTATCGTAGCACAGGCCTACATAAATGTTTTAAGCACGTTCTTGCTTCCCACTTTGAAGAGCAATTCGGGGATGGCGATTGCATCATGCAATATGATCGAGTACCTGTTCATAACGCACGGTCCGCACAGAGTCCTGACCTGAATCCTATAGAACACCTTCGTGCCAGGCCTCACCTGCCCGCATCGATACGTCTCCTCAGTAGAGCACTCCGAGAAGAATGGGGTGCCACTCCCCAAGAAACCTTCCAGCACCTGATTGAACGTATGCCTGGCTAAGGGTGGGCCAACAACATATTGAATTTCGGCATTACCAATAGAGGGCGCCACGCGCATGTAAGTTATTTTCAGCCAGGAGTCCGGATACTTTTGATCACATAGTGTACATCGTTAATGAGTTTCAGCTCGCTGACATACTTTCTCAGTCAGTGTTACATCGTTTAAATTGTGTACATTTTACTTACCTACTAAATAACATTAGCATAATTAAAGCGTCATAGAGCAAATATGACAAAACACAAATCAAGAGAATATTTGTAGATCAAGTCAAAACCAAAACTACATGTTAAGCTGCCAACACTTCACATACAAAAGTACACAGACAGGCGATTTGCCGGGAGTATACACACATACAATATATTGTTGTTGTTGTTGTTGTTGTTGTCTTCAGTCCTGAGACTGGTTTGATGCAGCCCTCCATGCTACTCTATCCTGTGCAAGCTTCTTCATCTCCCAGTACCAACTGCAGCCTACATCCTTCTGAATCTGCTTAGTGTATTCATGTCTTTGTCTCCCTCTACGATTTTTACCCTCCACGCTGCCCTCCAGTACTAAATTGGTGATCTCTCGATGCCTCAGAACATGTCCTACCAATCGATCCTTTCTTCTACTCAAGTAGTGACACAAACTTCTCTTATCCCCAATCCTATTCAATACCTCCTGATTAGTTATGTGATCTACCCATCGAATCTTCAGCATTATTCTGTAGCACCACATTTCAAAAGCTTCTATTCTCTTCTTGTTTAAACTATTTATCGTCCATGATTCACTTCCATACATGGCTACACTCCATACAAATACTTTTACAAACGAATTCCTGACATTTAAACCCATACTCGATGTTAACAAATTTCTCTTCTTCAGAAATGCTTTCCTTGCCATTGCCATTCTACATTTTATATCCTCTCTCCTTCGACCATCATCAGTTATTTTGCTCCCCAAATAGCAGAACTCCTTCGCTACTTTAAGTGTCTCATTTCCTAATCTAATTCGCTCAGCATCACACGACTTAATTCGACTACATTCTATTATCCTTGTTTTGCTTTTTTGATGTTCATCTTATATCCTCCTTTCAAGACACTATCACTTCCGTTAAACTGCTTTTCCAAGTCTTTTTCTGTGTCTGACTTAATTACAATGTCATCTGCGAAAGTCAAAGTTTTTATTTCTTCTCCATGGATTTTAATATCTACTCCCAACTTTTCTTTTGTTTCCTTTACTGCTTGCTTAACATACAGATTGAACAACATCGGGGAGAGGCTACAACCCTATCTCACTCCCTTCCCAACCACTGCTTCCCTTTGATGTCCCTCGACTCTTATAACTGCCCTCTGGTTTCTGTACAAATTGTAAATAGCTTTCGCTGCCTGTATTTTACCCTGCCACCTTCAGAATTTGAAAGAGAGTATTCCAGTCAACATTGTCAAAAGCTTTGTCTAAGTCTGCAAATGCTAGAAACGTAGGTTTGCCTTTTCTTAATCTTTCTTCTAAGATAAGTCGTAGGGTCAGTATTGCCTCACGTGTTCCAACATTTCTACGGAATCTAAACTGATCTTCCCCAAGGTCGGCTTCTACCATTTTTTCCATTCGTCTGTAAAGAATTCGCGTTAGTATTTTGCAGCTGTGACTTATTAAACTGATAGTTCGTAATTGTCACATCTGTCAATACCCGCTTTATTTGTGATTGGAATTATTACATTCTTCTTGAAGACTGAGGGAATTTCGCATGTCTCATACATTTTCCTCACCAGGTGGTAGAGTTTTGACAGGACCGGCTCTCCCAAGGCTGTCAGCAGTTCTAATGGAATGTTGTCTACTCCCGGGGACTTGTTTCGACTCAAGCCTTTCAGTGCTCTGTCAAACTCTTCAAGCAGTATCATATCTCCCATTTCATCTTCACCTACCTCCTCTTACATTTCCATAATATTGTCCTCAAGAACATAGCCCTTGTATAGACCCTCTATATAGTCCTTCCACCTTTCTGCTTTCCCTTCTTTTCTTAGAACTGGGTTTCCACCTGTGCTCTTGATATTCATGCAAGTGGATCTCTTTTCTCCAAAGGTCTCTTTAATTTTCCTGTAGGCAGTATCTATCTTACCCCTCGTGAGATAAGCCCCTACATCCTTACATTTGTCCTCTAGCCATCCGTGCTTAGCCATTTTGCACTTCCTGTCGATCTCATTTTTGAGACGTTTGTATTCCTTTTTGCTGCTTCACTTACGGCATTTTTGTATTTTCTCCTTTCATCAATTAAATTCAGTATCTCTTCTGTTACCCAAGGCTTTCTACTAGCCCTAGTCTTTTTACCTACTCGATCCTCAGCTGCCTTCACTATTTCACTCCTCAAAATTACCCATTCTTCTTCTACTGTATTTCTTTCTCCCATTCATGTCAATTGTTCCCTTATGCTCTCCCTGAAACTCTGTACAACCAATTTTTTTCAGTTTATCCAGGTCCCATCTCCTTAAATTCCCAACTTTTTGCAGTTTCTTCAGTTTTAATCTACAGTTCATAACCAACAGATTGTGGTCAGAGTACACATCTGCCCCTGGAAATGTACAATTTAAAACGTGGTTCCTAAATCTCTGTCTTATCACTTTATAATCTATCTGAAACCATCTAGTATCTCCAGGGTTCTTCCATGTATACAACCTTCTCTCATGATTCTTGAACCAAGTGTTAGCTATGATTAAGTTATGCTCTGTGCAGAATTCTACCCGGCGGCTTCCTCTTTCATTTCTTAGCCCCAATCAATATTCACCTATTACGTTTCCTTCTCTCCCTTTTCCTACTGACGAATTCCAGTCACCCACGACTATTAAATTTTCATCTGCCTTTACTATATGAATAATTTCTTTTATTTCATCATACGTTTCTTCAATTTCTTCTTCATCTGCAGAGCTAGTTGGCATATAAACTTGTACTACTGTGGTAGGCGGGGGCTTCGTATTTATCGTGGCCAAAATAATGCGTTCACTATGCTGTTTGGAGTAGCTTACCCGCATTCCTATTTTTCTATTCATTATTAAACCTACTCCTGCATTACCCCTATTTGATTTTGTGTCTATAACCCTGTAGTCACCTGACCAGAAGTCTTGTTCCTCCTGCCACCGAACTTCACTAATTCGCACTATATCTAACTTTAACCCGTCCATTTCCCTTTTTAAATTTTCCAACCTACCTGCCCAATTAAGGGATCTGACATTCCACGCTCCGATCCGTAGAACGCCAGTTTTCTTTCTGCTTGTAACGACGTCCTCTCGAGTAGTCCCCGCCCAGAAATCCGAATGGGGGACTATTTTACCTCCGGAATATTTTACCCAAGAGGACGCAATCATCATGTAACCATACAGAAAAGCTGCATGCCCTCGGGAAAAATTACGGCTGTAGTTTCCCCTTGCTTTCAGCCGTTCGCAGTACCAGCACAGCAAGGCCGTTTCGGTTAGTGTTACAAGACCAGATCAGTCAATCATCCAGACTGTTGCCTCCGCAACTACTGAAAAGGTTGCTGCCCCTCTTCAGGAACCACACCTTTGTCTGGCCTCTCAACAGATACCCATCCGTTGTGGTTGCCCCTACGGCACGGCTATCTGTGTCGTTTAGACACGCAAGCCTCCCCACCGACGGCAACGTCCATGGTTCATGGGGGACGGGGGGGGGGGGGGACACATACAATAGTGGTACCATATACACATACAATAGTGGTACCATATTGTGTCGTATTCACGTGAGTAATTGCGTAATACTGCAAAAGAACGTGAGAGTAGGCAAAAAAATTTAGTCCCGGACGTAGAAACAGCCGTCTCAAAACTGTGCAAGCAAACGACTCTTCCTGATTTAAGAGAAAATCAGACAGAAAATGTCGCAGGTAAACACAACTCAGTATCTTTTGTAATGAATGTTTTTAAATCAAGAAAGCAAACGCTTTTTGTAAAATGTTTCTTTGTAGACTACTGGCGATGTTTTGTATCAATAAAATGAACGTGAATGGTATGCAGACTGAAGTGCGCCGGCATGAGTGACCGAGCGGTTCTAGGCGCTACAGTCTGGAACCGCGTGATCGCTACCGTCACAGGTTCGAATTCTGCCTCAGGCATGGATGTGTGTGATGTCCTTAGGTTAATTAGGTTTAAGTAGTTCTAAGTTCTAGGGGACTGATGACCTCATAAGTTAAGTCCCATAGTGTTCAAAGTCATTTGAACCATTTGACCCATAGACAGAAGTGCCAAAGAAACTAGCATAAGAAAGCGTATTCAAATACAGAGATATGTAAACAGGCAGTATAGGGTGCTGCGGTCGCAACCCCTATCTAAGGCAAGTGTCTGGCGCAGTTGTTAGTTCAGCAACTGCTGCTACAATGACAGGTGAGTTTGAACGTGGTTTTATAGTCGGCCCAGCGATGGGACACAGCATCTCCGAGGTAGTGATGAAGTGGGTATTTTCCCGTACGACCATTTCAAGAGTGTGCCCTGAATATCAGGAATCCGGTAAAACATGAAATCTCCGACATCTCTGCGGCCGGAAAAAGATCCTGCAAGAATGGTACCAATGACAACTGAAGAGAATTGTTAAAGGTACGTAATAGAGTGCAATGCACAAGTGTGAAACGCCATGAAGAAAAGTTCTATTGATAGACGGGAAGTAGAACACAATACCTATAAGAATTATTAACTAAGTGCAATCAGATGACAGATATTAAAGATGTTCACCAATAGTGTGATTTAGGAACCTGAAACGAGGATACGAATGAATTTTTTTCCTGGAAAGGATTCATGTCCGACGCCTTTCGCTATTCTCTAATAGCTACGTATAGATATGAAATATTTATTGTTTCTTCACCAGTCACTTCCCTCAGTTATCGGTGGAACAGTTTCATAATTATAAAAGGAATTCGGCCGAGTGGTTCTAGGCGCTTCAGTCTAGAACCGCGCGACCGTTACGGTCGCAGGTTCGAATCCTGCCTCAGGCATGGATGTGTGTGATGTCCTTAGGTTAGTTAGGTTTAAGTAGTTCTAAGTCTAGGGGACTGATGACCTCAGACGTTAAGTCCCATAGTGCTCAGAGCCATACGAACCATTTTTGAAATGGAATTCACAATATTGCGTGTGTTGTACAGCATTAATTTACTTCGTGAACCGGTTTCCAGTTTACGAAGTCATCATTAGAATTTGACTATCGTCGCTAAAGAAGACACAGTATTCGTGAACAACGCTGTGAGGCAGGAACACTGAGTAAATGCCATCTTCGGCAGTGCAAACTACATTACCATTGAAAACGACTCACTCTTGATGTTTATCATCTTTCCGGCGTTGCTCGCCAACGTTATACCTTCTTTGACTATGCAAGTTAAATTCTGATGATGGCTTTGTAAGCCGAAACCCGGTTACCAAAATATACTTGCTACTTGCCAGCAGCCATAAAAAGCTTAACAACCAATGAAATTCAGTTTAAGAGAAGCCTAAAGGATTTATTGGTGGCCAACTCCTTATATTCCATTGATGAATTTCACAGTAAAACCAACTGATATATAAGTTCTGCATAATTTCAGTTCAGTAATGTGTTCATTGTAAACGTATGTGTGTGTGTGTGTGTGTGTGTGTGTGTGTGTGTGTGTAAGTACAATCCAACTTCTGCACCATTTCAGTGCAGTAATGTGTTCATTGTAAATAAGTATTATAGTAGTTGTATTACACGTTTATTACTTTATTTATTTTAAATTCAATGCACTAGTATTTGTAAAACGACTCTTTCATGAAGTGTTCATTTAAAAAGACTATCATTCTACTTTGGAATGGTACATTAGCTTATTTGTTTTATTTCTAAATATTTGTCATGTAGTGTCGTTTTTCTGACATGTTCTACATCATGGAGGACCTCCTCACAACGGATCAATTGGAATGAAAGTAAATCTAATCTAACTAATACTGTAGAGCACACACAACGTTGTGCTTTTCATTTACAGTGATGGAGGATAACGTGACAGCAGCAGAAAGATCGATTTTATTTATTATTTTGAGCTTTTCCTCATCACAGAGGTTTATCTCCGACATAATAATTTATTTAGAAATTACAATATAAACAATAAACGTTTTTAAACTATGTTTTCAAAATATTCCTCCAGGTTTTTCGATCTTGTGTGTCCTCTTCCTCTGCGCCCATTCTCCTCATTGTGGGCTGTACATTTTGGAGCCAGGTGGTCATAGGTCGTCCTTTTCTTCTTCTCCCCTCCGGTTCCCACTCCAGTGTCAATTTTGGTGTTCTGGTTTTCTCCATTCGTCGTACATGCCCGTACCACTGTAATTCCTTCCTATCCATTACGTCATATATTCTTTCTTTTATTTCCATTCTACTTATTATTTCGGTGTTCCTTATCTTTTCTTTCCTGGAGATTCTTCTCCAGAAGTCCATCTCTAGAGCTTGTAATTTTTTATGTGCTTCATGTTAATTGTCCAGGTCTCCGTTCCATACAGAACCACACTCTCTAATATGGATTTGTATATTAATTTTTTAGTTCTGCTCATTACATTCCTGCTCCATAAGACTGAGTTAAGCATCCCAATGAACCTCTGTCCGCTACTAATTCTTTTATTGGTTTCTGACTCTGATTTTCCCTCGATTTCTAAAATGGATCCCAAATAACAGAAAGTGTTTATCTTTTTGATTTTCTTTCCTTCAATGTATAGCTCATCTGAATCATTAGTCATGTATTCTGCTTTTTGGTAATTAATCTTCAAACTCCAAGTTTTGTGTGCTACTGCTGGTTGATTGCAGATATAGTTAGCATCCTCCCCATCTTGTGCTACGACTACTTGATCATCAGCAAACAATAAATGATGTAGGCAAACTCCATCTCTTATTTCTAATCCCATACTATTACATTTAAGATACCATGTTCTAAGGCTAATATCTATATAGATTTTAAATAATGATGGTGACGTGAGACAGTCCGGTAAAAGGCCTTTGCTTGTTACAAATTTCTGATAAGGTCGATGATTTAAAAAAAATAAATTCAGGGTTTTCCGCGTTGCGGTCTGTATACTGTGCGTCGACTCCGTTCTGTGTTGAATTGCGTGCCGACACCTCTGGAGCTGAAAGTGAGAAGCTGGCTGTGGACAGGCCTCCTTCTCTGCCCGGCACGCGACACAGACGCCCGCAACCGGTTTTATACTGGCCGGCCGCTGGGGGATCACGTTGCGCGGGTCGCACGGCTTCGCGCCTGCGGCCAACTGCGCCGGAAGCGAGTGGAAGGGCTCCAGGAGCTAACACGAGTTCTTTCAGTGCGATACTGACAGTTAAAGACATAATACGGACAGAAGTGTAATATCATACACTGCTGGCTATTAGCACTGCAACAGCATGCAACAACAAATTGACATGACGTGTACCACACTAACAGAAAAAATATCGCAACCCCAAGGAGTTGTGCTAAATAAACGGAAGTTGATAGGTGTGTTTCTACATCTGAAAGACGATGTGTATTCAGATTTCGCGCCAGTCGCTTAAGAATGATGCTCGAGTAGCGCCACTACGAGAATGAAAATCAGGTTTGCTTTAAATATTCGCTGTAAAGCTCGTAAGCGTTAGTTGCTTCTGAGATCGGACATGGTAAGCTGACGTTAGTCAAGAGCACCTTTAAGGGCACAAAGACGCCGCTGAACCGTTGAGCCATGGTGAAAATTCCTGTTTTGAAGAGCGCGCCGCAGCGCATTGTGTGAAGCAGTCTCTCTCCGTTTCTGGCGGTGGCGCCGCTGTGGTAATCGCAGCTTTGATGTCTCCCTCTGGTGGGAAAGGGGAAAGGTTGCCTGTTCACGGGCATTTAAGGGGCGCTATCAGCTCGGCAGGTGGTCTTCCATCGCCTGGCCACCACCTGATGGCCTGACCTCCTTGCCCACTGATCGCGGTTCGCTACTTCTCCCCTCCCCTCCCCTCCCCTCCTCGCTCCCAATGTTCCCTTCCTTTCTTTCTCCCACCCTCCCTGCCAGCTGCTCCACGCCTCTTCCACGTTCTCTCGTCCTTCTTTCCCTCCTTGTTCTAGTCCTCCACTCCCTCCATAGACTCTCCCCCCCAGGACCGCTCCCCTCCCTCTTATTCGGTTCTCCCACCCCTCATTCTACTCGTGTTTGCCTCACCGTCCGTGTCAGCGACGGGTTAGGTTGGCCTTCGTTTTCCTGATCTTCTTCTCCTCTCATTGTCTCTTCTGCTTCTTCTCTCCAATCTCATTCAAAGACCGGCTTGTCAATTGAGCCTTTCGTTTTCCTGCTTCTCTTACAGTCCCTTCTACTATACAAAAAAGAAAAGAAAAAAAACTTACCCACCACGGGCCAGCCACATGAGGCCTTTTGTTTTCCTCTGTTTCTACTGTCTCTCTCTCAGTCTCCTGTCTTCATTGGGTATTAAAAAAAAAGCATATGCTCACCGCCATGCCATTCCCTACCGCCACGACTCCACTCGCCACGCCGCCACGAGGAAGGCGAAGTGCACCAGCACTAGAACTTCCTGATCACGCAGAGGGTCCACCCTCGCCTGTGCAGCGTCAGCATCAGCGGCAAGTGGTCAGTCGGAGTGAGGCTGAGTCATTCTTGCATCACCAGTTCTGGTCAGCCTCTCGTTCACATTTGTATGGCAGTGAGTGTCTGTCGTCAGAGTGCTAGTATGGCTGTCGTTTCGATCAAACTTTATAGCCGGGAAATGAGAGTCTTGCCACTCTGCCAGTAACAGAACTGAGCTAGAGGTCGCCCAGTCAGGGCTGTCTGTGTACCTGCATCTGAGTCTGCACGTCAGGCCGCCAGTCTGGTCGAATTGCTTGGGCAATGGCGGTTGAATCGGTCGGTTGGTCGGTCGCACACTGAGACACAAGATGACTGGTCTGCCTTGAGCGTCGGTCCATGTGAGGTCCCCACGTGAGTCCAGTGGGCCGCGCCATATAGAAAGGTACAGTGGCTTCGCGGTCGACACGAGAGTAACAGGAGTCAAACTAAGAGATCGGTCTGGCCGGGGCGAGCTGCGACGCCGTGAGACGGGAGATCGGCGCGCCTTCCTGCGTCCGTTGAAGTGGCTGGAAGCGGACGGTTCGGGAGAGCGTTAGGGGAGCTGCGTCAGGTCTTCGCCAGAAATAGCAGTTTATTAGAAGTTAAGTGTTTGGAGATATTTTGTTTCATTTACTTGTTAAATTCTACTTATTTTCTTGGTGAGGTCACCAGCCGCTTTGTCTTGGGGTCGTCCCACCATTCTTCTCCGTTTGCCCACCTGCGGGAAGGTGGTTATTTTTGAATTGGGTGGTCCGTTTTCCCTTGTGGAGTTCGGGCGGGTTTGAGCAATCTGCGGTTGGGGTTGTTCACTACGTTAATAGCTGCCTCTGCCATCTTTGTAGGATTTGGTGTTAACAAATTAATTGCTTAAGGTGTAAAGGCCGAATTCCTAAAATATGTTTTTATCTTGCCTATCATCTTGCGAGGTGATACATGTGTAATGTAGAGCATGTTGGTACATTTTATGCAAAACTGCATTTCATGGATTTTATTTAAATGGTCACTTTAGTACATAAAGTTGCCACCCTTCGCCATAAGAGTTCTTTTAAAAACAAGTTGCACTTCCGGTGGCAAATAATTTTCAATGTGAGTGTTTTATACCATTTCCATCCCTCTTATGGGATGCATAGTTTATGTGTTTGTGTGAGTTGTTAAAATTTTTAGTTTAAAGCAAACTGGTGTGTTGCAAATTTGCACCAGTGTAGTCCTTCAGAGGTTGTTGTGAGCGGTCGTGACTACAGCCGAGTTAAAAGGGAGCGGCAAGTTTCTCAGCCCAAAAGCTCATACTATCAACAAAAAAAATTGTTATTTCTGCCTCTGAATAAATTGTAACTTGATATTTACAGGGGGCTTCTAATTTTAAATCTGTTTTTAAAAAAATGGCTTTTAGGAATAAAATTTTCAGTTATTGAAATTTTTTTAAAAAATTTTCTTCAGTTACCATTGGCAACTACTTCCACTCTCACATAGTGTGTTTAATGTTCTTGATGAATCGCTAGTAAATAAAGTAGATTCTTAAGAAAAGGTTTTGAAAGTAATTCCACGGTTCAGCCGCTATCAACATCTCACTGAATTTGAACTAGATTGTGTAATAGGGCTACGAGAAACAGGATGTTCCTTCTGCGTTATTGCAGAAGAGTAGTCAGAAACGTAGCCACTTCACGGTTGTCACGAGAATGTACGGTCGCAAGAAGACCGGGCTGTCATTGGCCACGTGGCACTACCGACAGCAAACATACTGTTTCTGCAACAGCAATTTGACCAGCAGTCGGCACCACAACGACGCAACGAACTGTTACGAATACAGAGGGGTCCAAAAAAATGTATCCACTGTTTAAAAGTCCATAACTGGCAACCTATTTGACGGAGTTGTCTCATCTTTGGTAGTGTAATACGAGGGCTGTCCACAAAATACATTACGTTTAGGAATTAAAAATTAATAAAGTATTGGAATTTTTTTATTATATACAGCTGAAAGTCACACTTAAATACTACTTTTCTACATAGTTGCCATTTAAATTAAGGCACTTATCGTAGCGATGGACTAGCTTGGAAATTCCTTCGTCGTAAAATTCGGCAGCCTACGCCTTCAACCACGTGGTTACCTCTTCTTGAAGTTGTGCGTCGTCATCAAAACGCTGCATAGCCAACCACTTCTTCATTGTTGGGAATAAGTGGAAGTCACTCGGTGCCAGGTCGGGACTGTATGGCAGATGAGGAAACAACTCCCACTTAAAAGATTCGAGAACTTCACGAGTGGCATTTGCCGTGTGGGCCCGGGTGTTGTCGTGAATCAGCAAAATCTTTGAGCCCAACTTTGCCCTGCGCTTGTTTTGTATTGCTCTTCTGAGGTTGTGAGAGTTTGGCAATACCTTTGAGAGATTATTGTAGTGCCTCTTTCCAGGAAATCCACAAAAATGACACCTTTTCAGTCCCAAAAGACAGTCTCCATCACCTTCCTTGCCGACATTGTCTGCATGCATTTCTTGGGTTTTTGGGGGGAATTTGTGTGCCCCCACTTCATTGACTGCAATTTTGTCTCGCAGTTCACATGCTTAACCCATGTTTCGTCACCAGTAACGATGCGATCCAGTAATGAGTCGCCATCTTTCTCGTAAGCGTCCAAAAACGTTAACGCTGCAGCCATTCGCTGATTTTTGTGAATCTCTGTCCAGATTTTTGGTATCCATCTTGAACAAAACTTGTGGTAACCAAGCTTTTCGGTAATGATTTCGTGAAACAAACTTCGTGAAATTTGTGGAAAACTCATAGAGAGTTCTGTTATTGTGAAATTACGATTTTCACGGACCGCGGCATCGACTTTTTCGACAAGTTCGGCACTCACTATGCTGGGTCTTCCACTTCGCTCTTCGTCGTGAACGTTAGTTCGGCCATTTTTAAATTTTATGACCCATTGACGCACTCCACTTCAGTGATTATGTTGTCCCCATACACTTCACAAAGCTGCTGATAATTTCTATCGATGTACAGTTTTTTGCAGTCAGAAACCTTATTACAGCACGCACTTCACACTTCACACTTCGCGGCATTTTCAATTAACGCTGACATTTAAAACTGTCACAGTAACTCAACGGAGTACAGCACGAACCTCTCACTAGCACGGCAGGATGCCGACCGAGTGGCGGAATGCCATGACACCAAGATGGCCGCGCTAGCCCCTCCCCTAACGGACACAAACGAAAACGTAATGTACTTTATGGATAGCCCTCGTAGTTTGTAGTTCCGGCAATCGCCACACGAGTGTTGTATTGCGTTGTTTTGTTTTGTCAGATGACAGTCGCCAGATAGTTAGTGTTTTGTTCTTAGTTGCACCTAGTTGCTCGAGCAAACATGACTGGCGTAAGGCTTACATTCGTTGAAAGGAAGTCAGTTTTGAAGTGGTATTTTAAGTACGAAAACATTAATGAGGTTCAACGGCAATGGCGAAATGAGTATCAAACAGAGCCAGCGCCACGTTCAACGATTCGGCGCTTTCGAGACAAATTTGAGGCCGAAGGCTGTGTTAAAGATGTACACAAACAACGATCTGGACGACCTGTAACAGTAACAAGTCCAGCTAACTCCCGCCGTGTTTTACAACAATTCACTCGCTCACCACAGAAGTCTGTGAGACAGTGTACCCATGCAATTGGAGTGAGTCGCTCAAGTGTTTGGCGAATTTTGAAGACAGCAAAGTGCTACATCCCACGATTGCTACACACAATGAACGAGGACAACCCAGATCGTAGAGTGGAGTACTGCGAGTGGTTTACTAACAAGGTGCGCAACGGTGAAGAGTTTGCAGAGATGACTGTGTGGTCTGATGAGGCACAGTTCAAACTCAATGGTACAGTAAATCGCCACAATTGCATCTACTGAGCCGCCGAAAATACGAACGTACCTGTCATGTGAGAGTTGTATGGGGACGGAAGAGTTTACTTTCAACAAGATGGTGCCCCAGCCCACTACCAAAATCGTGTTAGGGCGTATCTCGACGAAAATCTACCAGGAAGCTGGATAGGCTGCAGAGGTGCTGTGGAATATCCACTACGTTCTCCAGACCTAACTCCTCTGGACTTTTACCAGTGGGGAACACTAAAGGACGTCGTTTATCGACAAAAGCCATGCACATTGGATGAACTTCGAGAATCCATCGTACATTCATGTGCAAATATCCAACTGAACATGTTCAGTCAGTAGTTTGTGCAGCAGTTCGGCGGCATCGTTTGTGTATGGATGTTAATGGTGACCATTTCGAACACCTACAGTGATATCTTTAATTTGGACTTTGGGTTACACTTTCACCAAAAATGAGACAACTCCGTCAGTTAGTTTGCAAGTTACAGTGGATACATGTTTTTGGTCCCCTCTGTAGTTTACTTCAAAGACAGCTCCGAGCCAGGCGCCCTGTAGCGGGCATTCCACTGGCCCCAAACTATCGCCGTTTGCGACTTCGGTAGTGTCCAGCGAGATCTCATTCGAGGGCAGCGTGGAGGCCTGTCATGTTTTCTGATGAAAGCCGTTATGCCATTGTGTCAGTGATGGCCATGTGTTGGTTGTAAGCGGGCCAGTTGAGGACCTGCAACCAACATGTCTGCATGCTATACACAATACACCTACACCAGGAGTTATTATTGGGGTGTTCCTATGACAGTAGGAGAACTCGCGTGGTTGACCCACGCACCCTGACAGCAAAGCTGAACGTCAGTCTGTGGATTCACCTGTTGTTTTGCCATTCATGAACAGTATTCCAGAGGGTGTTTCCCAATAGAAAAACTCTCGGCCACATACCGCTGCTGTAACCTAATATGCTATACAGTGTGTTGACATGCTGCCTTGGCCTTCAATATAGCACATCTGGGTCATCATCTGATGCCAACTTCAGCGTCATAGAAAACCAGCGTTAACCGGCCATGTATTGACCGATCAAGTGCAACAGGCATGGAACTCCAGCCCACAAACTCATACCCGGCACCCGTACAGTACAATGTATTCACATTTGCATGCTTGCAACTCAACATTCTGGCTGTTACACCGCTTATTAATGTACCAACATTTCACAATTATAATGTCTCTCCTCGCCCTTACGTTTATCTGTGCTCTTGTAACGTTAATCGGTTAAATATATTGCCTAGACAAATGCATTCCCGTAATTTCATTATTCTACGTTAATACTTTTTGGAATAACTTTTTTTTCTGTCGGTGTATCTGCCTGCACATGGGTGTGTTTAACATTCCAGCTCAACCCCACGAGGGAGGTAGAAGTAAAGCTATATACAGGGGGTGGACAAAAATACAGAAACACCAGAAACGCAACACATTATCGTGCCTAGTACGGTGAAGGAGTACCGTTGGCTTTCAAAGCAGCTACACGACATCTAGGAATGGATAAATATAGGACGTGTCATTTTTAAGAGAATTATGTACCTCCATTCCTATAAAGTAGTGGGAAATTCAGGTAACGATGATGGAGATCGACAGCGATCACGCACCCTTCTCTCCAAACTAGATCACAAAGGCTCAATAATACTGAGATCGCCGCGCGGGGTAGCAGCGCGGTCTAAAGCGCCTTGTGCGGTTCGCGCTGCTCCCTCCGTCGGAAGTTGGAGTCCTCCCTCGGGCATGGGTGTGTGTTTTGTCCTTAGTGTAAGTTAGGTTAAGCAGTGTGTAAGCCTAGAGACTGATGACCTCAGCAGTTTGGTCCCATAGGTACTTACCACATATTCCCAATATTGAGATCTGGTCACTATGCACACGAAACCAGTTCTGGACGATGTGAGCTGTGTGAACAGGAGCCCTGTGGTCTTGGTTCATAACATCACCACTGGGGAGTATCACGGGATGGACCTGAGCCAAAATTGTTACCTAATCCTTGACAGTACTGTGACCTTGCAGAGCAATGTGAGGCCAATGAAATATCACGATATGATTGTGCATATCTTCATCGAACCTACCGTCATGTTTTACTTTTGGGACGTAAACTCGGCCAGCAGTTGGAAACAGGGTCGAGCAAGACTCATTCGAACGGACGACATTCTTCCATTGACGCACAGTCCAGATTTTATGGCTTCGGTACTACGTACACAACTGGCCACTAAATTGCTACACCAAGAAGAAATGCAGATGATAAACGGGTATTCCTTGAACATATATATTATACTAGAACTGACATGTGATTACATTTTCACGCAATTTGGGTGCATAGATCCTGAGAAATCAGTACCCAGAAGAAACACCTCTGGCCGTAAACGGCCTTGATACGCCTGGGAATTGTGTCAAACACAGCTTAGATGGCGTGTACAGGTACAGCTGCCCATGCAGCTTAAACACGATACCAAAGTTCATCAAGAGTAGTGACTGGCGTATTGTGACGAGCCAGTTGCTCGGCCACCACTCACTAGACGTTTTCAGTTGGTGAGAGACCTGGACAATATGCTGGCCAGGGCAGCAGTTGATCATTTTCTGTATCCAGAAAGGCCCGTACAGGACCTGCAACATGCAGTCGTACATTATCCTGAATTTAGGGTTTCGTAGGGATCGAATGAAGGGTAGAACCACGGGTCGTAACACATCTGAAATGTAACGTCCACTGTTCAAAGTGCCGTCAATGCGAACAAGTGGTGACGGAGACGTGTAACCAATGCCACCCCCTACCATCACGTCGGGTGATACGCCAGTATGGCGATGACGAATACAAGCTTCCAATGCGCGTTCGCCGCGATGTCACCAAACACGGATGCGGCCAACATGATGCTGTAAACAGAACCTGGATTCATCCGAAAAAATGACGTTTTGCCATTCGTGCACCCAGGTTCGTCTTTGAGTAACCATCGCAGGCGCTCCTGTCTGTGATGCAGCGTCAAGGGTAACCGCAGCCATGGCCTCCGAGCTGATAGTCCATGCTGCTGCAAACGTCGTCGAACTGTTCGTGCAGATGGTTGTTGTCTTGCAAAAGTTCCCATCTGCTGACTCATGGATCGAGACGTTGCCCCACGATCCGTTACAGCCATGCGGATAAGATTCCTGTCATCTCGAGTGCTAGTGATATGAGGCCGTTGGGATCCAGCACGGCGTTCCGTATTACCCTCCTCAACCCACCGATTCCATATTCTGCTAACAGTCATTGGATCTCGACCAACGCGAGCAGCAATGTCGCGATACGATAAACCGTAATCGCGATAGGCTACAATCCGACCTTTATCAAAGTCGGAAACGTGATGATATGCATTTCTCCTCCTTACACGAGGCATCACAACAACGTTTCACCAGGCAACGCCGGTTAACTGCTGTTTGTGTATGATAAATCGATTGGAAACTTTCCTCATGTCAGTACGTTGTAGGTGTCACCACCGGTGCCAACTTTGTGTGAATGCTCTGAAAAGCTAATCATTTGCATATCCCAGCATCTTCTTCCTGTCGGTTAAATTTCGCTTCTGTAGCACTTCATCTTCGTGGGGTGGCAATTTTAATGGCCAGTAGTGTATTCCTTTTATAAACGTTTTCGTAACTGGTCAGCGATTTTGGATTTCCAGCTCGCCTAGCAGTTCCCAGCTTGTGGAGCTTAGTTCTTGTCGTTTTGGTGCCGACAGGGTTCGCGAGTGCGGCATTCAATTCCGCAGTGATATTTGCAGCTGTGCTCTCCTTATTTTTCTTCACAATCCTCTTCAATGACTGTCTGTCACGATCACTCAACAAACACTTTCTTCCACACTGCGACTTGGCAGTGCCTCCTGGGAGATCAAACACTTCGGCTAACCTCGTCACGGAAGCAACCACTATACGGTCACCAACAATTTGCTCATAATGTACTCACCGTGTTCTGAGCAACACTGACGCTTGCAACGTGTTCATAACATTGTACAGATGCCGCTCGTGGTCAAATACAACAGAGCGACTTAAAAGCTTGGGTAATATCTGCTTTTATATTCAAGTATGCATTTCTCACTTCGTCCCCAACGTAACGATCTACACAGCGGGTTCCTGACTCAAAAATCGTGTGTGGCCGTCGGTTGTTTGTGAGAAGATCGTGTTACGCTTTATGTAACAAGGAGAATCATGTCCTGTCGGAATTTGACAGTGGCAGAATCGTGGCATATCTAGACTGGTTTATGGTTGCGCGATGTTGAATGTCGTATTGTTAGGCGTCTCACAGCGGTCATGCGAATATAGACTCGAAGGCTTTAGGAGATCCAAACGCAGCACATCTCAGGATCCCAACGGACTCACTTGACTAGAGCCTGAGAGGGCAGCAATATTGATCGGTGTGCCGGGCAGGATTATAAAGTCGTGTCATGCAGGATGGGTCGGGAAATCGTCTTTTTAGTACCGAAAGACAAGCACCCGCTTGGACAGTGCGACGACGTCTGGAACTCCATAGACTGTCAGCACGCGGCCACTGTTGCGGCGTCCTTTGACACAGTACCAGAGACTGGCGCGTCCTCAATGCTGCGTCCAACAACAACGATGTATCCAAGAGTAGACTCCACGTCGTGTCTTCAGACGAGTCCCCGTTCCATGTACAGCACCACTGTGGATGTATCCTCTTGCGGAGGATCCGAGGAGAACGAACGTTGCCATATTACATTTGGGATCGTCATATTGATCCAAGCACATGACGTGACGGCAATAGGATTATCTTCTGTTCACACGTGGACAGCAGCTGCTGTTTACGACATGTTAAGGCAAGTGGCTATGCCCTACCTTCGAAGTCTCCGACACGTAGTCTTTCAACAAAATAACACAAGACCGCATTTTGCCTCGATACAGAGAGTGTCCGAATGTTGATCTGCTCCGACCAGACTAAGAAAATTATTGGAAGACTGTAGTGGTGACATATATCTATCGGTCGTCTTAGGAACTGCATAGCAAACCGCTCGTGGTAAGCCATTCACGACGTTATTTATTCGCTTAGGATCAGTTTGTGTGAGTAAAAAACGCGTAATCAATATATATTATAAAAGTAAGTGTACAATGTGCTTGCCGCTAAAGCCCAGAAACTATCAATTGAGTTTAATGGTTTTGTATCCTCCGTCCACGAAGAAAGTTCCAGTTTTTACTTGAAGAACGTGCTTTTGAAGATATAAGGGCTGGGAAGTTATGGCCTCCAGAAATTTCTGGAACATTCCAGAACATTCGAGAGTGTTCGAGAAGATATCATAACATTCGAGAATTTTCCAGTGCATTCTACAACATTCCAGAATGTTCCGTAATGTTCCACAATGATCCGGAATGTTCTGGAATATTCGGGAATAGTCTGGAACAGACGAAAAGATTCCTGAATGCTTGGGAACGACCCGGAACATCCCAGATCGTTGTGGAACATTCCATAATGTTATGGAATGTTGAGAATCAATCGAAGCCTTTTTGGTATGTTCTGGAATTCGAAACTGGTTGGGTTACCCATTGGTAGGGTGTATATCACAAGACCCGTCGTGGGTTTGAACGTCAGTGTCTGATCAGTGACGAAGGGAAGAACCAAAAAAGTAGTGCACTGAGTGAATAGAAACAAACAGTGACGTGTGAGCAGTCAAAGTGGTACAGTGACTGAATATAAATCGAAAATAGGTAAGAAAAGCGTGTAAAGCGTACTTAGTGTATTTGTTAATAAAAAGTTGATGTGATTTATATTTTAGACAATTCCTAAAAGTAAAAGAGGAGTAGTAGTAATCCATACATACTGTGTGAGCGCACGCCGGTGTATGTGTATTTTCCATTTATCCCCCCAAACCATTGGACCGATTGGTACACATGCTCGTATACCTTAATGTCAGGTTAAAATCAATGTTGGGATGAGAACCACCTAGAATGGGAAAGGAGGGAGGGGGGGGGGGGGGTGAAAAGAAGCGTAGGCCTTGACATGTGAATTCCAAGACTTTATTCACCCAATGTTTGAGAATGAGAACACTTAGGGTTTTGCATGATTTCAAACCTTGACAAAACTTTTTCTCGCTGAGAACCCCTACAACATAATGAAAAGAGAAATATTCATCACGTACTATCACGTACTAGTTTTCCGCTGTCCATGCAGTAAAAGTACCGCATGAAACATGGCGTTATAATTTATTAATTCTTTACTACAAACTGTATTCACGGCATATTTTACAGACAATACGCACATACAACACTGAATGTAAGTGCAAAACTATGTCATTGCAATACACACAGTTCAGGAGATACGTTGTCATAAACAATGAGATCACACATCACGCATGACGTGTAAATTTACTTTTTCTTTGTTATCAACTTTTTTCGCAATAAATTTTGCAGTCAATATTCACATATAATGCCGTATGTAACTACAATATTATGCCGTTGTACGACACATAGTTCAGGAGATATGACGTCATAAACAGTGAGATATGTGGAAGAACTGCGCATTGTGCATGTTGTTTAAATTTATCACTTTGTTGCTGCTAACTCCATTCGCAGCATATTTTGGAGACAGCATCTACATCTGTCGCTGAATATTCCTATAAAACTACATCATTGCACAACACGTAGTTCAGGAGATACGACACCATAACCGTCAAGGATAAGGCCAGACGCTGCGTGGTACGGGCGTGGGAGCACAGCAGTAAGTAAATACATGGGCAATGTCGGGTTGCTCCGCTAGTAGATATACACATAAATAATCGATTTCATTGCTAACTTGTGTTTCAAATAAAACAGACACAGATTTTGCTCAGCATACGTCATAACAACACTTTTTAACAGTCGCTTGGTAGAATTTCACGGCGTTTTGTAGACATCTGTTTGGCCTATTCGTACACTACACTGTATCGTATTCTCGACTTGAAAAGGGGATAGTTCAGAACTAGCGGTTACGGATGTAAAGTCTAGAATAACGAAAGTGTCGTCCTTGTAGACGCCCTTACGGTTTTTAAACTGTTCGCCCGCATTATACTCCAGAACAATAGACGTTTGGTTCTAAGCCTTGAGGAATTTTAGTTTCTCTGTAACTTGCCCTAACGATATGAATTTATGAGAGTTTTTTATATTTCTGAGCAACAGTCATACAATAATTTTTAAATGAACACACCGCCATTTGACTGTATGTTGTTTATTTAATTACGACTCATGTTTCGGCCTTTTATACAATTGTCAAGTGATTGAGTTTATGTCATTACGACTCAAGGGCATGTGTTCATCTTCACGACGTGCTTACGTAGTTGCCGCTGCCAACCGACCGCGTGGTGGCCGGGGCTGGACTTGAGTGAAGTAGTTTTAACTCGACATTGTACCACGGTACTATAGGTTTTAATTTTAATGTTGCGTTTGTCTTACTCTAGTTGTTATTGTTGTTGTTGTTGTCTTCAGTCCTGAGACTGGTTTGATGCAGCTCTCCATGCTACTCTATCCTGTGCAAGCTTCTCCCCGTACCTACTGCAACCTACATCCTTCTGAATCTGCTTAGTGTATTCATCTCTTGGTCTCCCTCTACGATTTTTACCCTCCACGCTGCCCTCCAATGCTAAATTTGTGATCCCTTGATGCCTCAAAACATGTCCTACCAACCGATCCCATCTTCTAGTCAAGTTGTGCCACAAACTTCTCTTCTCCCCAATCCTATTCAATACCTCCTCATTAGTTACGTGATCTATCCACCTTATCTTCAGCATTCTTCTGTAGCACCACATTTCGAAAGCTTCTATTCTCTTCTTGTCTAAAGTATTTTTCGTCCATGTTTCACTTCCATACATGGCTACACTCCATACAAATACTTTCAGAAACGACTTCCTGACACTTTAATCTATACTCTATGTTAACAAATTTCTCATCTTCAGAAACGCTTTTCTTGCCATTGCCAGTCTACATTTTATATCCTCTCTACTTCGACCATCATCAGTTATTTTGCTTCCCAAATAGCAAAACTCCTTTACTACTTTAAGTGTCTCATTTCCTAATCTAATTCCCTCAGCATCACCAGACTTAATTCGACTACATTCCATTATCCTCGTTTTGCTTTTGTTGATGTTCATTTTATATCCTCCTTTCAAGACACTGTCCATTCCGTTCAACTGCTCTTCCAAGTCCTTTGCCGTCTCTGACAGAATTACAATGTCAGCAGCGAACCTCAAAGTTTTTACTTCTTCTCCATGAATTTTAATACCTACTCCAAATTTTTCTTTTGTTTCCATTACTGCTTGCTCAATATACAGATTGAATAACATCGGGGAGAGGGTACAACCCTGTCTCACTCCTTTCCCAACCACTGCTTCCCTCTCATGCCCCTCGATTCTTATGACTGCCATCTGGTTTCTGTACAAATTTTAAATAGCCTTTCGCTCCCTGTATTTTACCCCTGCCACCTTCAGAATTTGAAAGAGAGTATTCCAGTCAACATTGTCAAAAGCTTTCTCTAAGTCTACAAATGCAAGAAACGTATGCTATAGTATGTTATACTATATTTATATTATGTTATAGTAATTTTATGCTTCTGAAGAAGGCTAGAGTAATTTAGCCAAAACCTGGTTAAGACCAGAAAATTTGATCAACTGAGGCTGACTCTTCAAAATATTGGTCTGTCACAGTTGCTGACGGGGTTACAATACGCTAAAAATACTTGAAAATGGCATAAAAGACAGAAACCAGGGTCGTCATTAAATAAACAACAATACAGGCAAACGGCGGTGTGTTCATTCAGTAAGAATTTTTGAAAGAGTGTGTGGAACTTGAAAAACTGTTGAATCTTACTGACTAATACCGTCATTGAATTAGTAGCTTTGCTCTGATGAACTTATGATGTTGCAGAATACACTAAGCTGACAAAAGTCGTGGGATAGCGATATGATCATAAACAAATAGCGGTGGTATCGGGTACACGAGGTATAAAGTGTGCTGGCGGAGCTGTCAGCTGTACTCGGGTGATTCATCTGTAAAGTATTCCAACGTGCTCATGGCCGCACACCTGAAATTAACAGGCTTTGTCCGCCCCCGGTAGCTGAGTGGTCAGCGCGAAAGACTGTGAATCCTGAGAGCTCGGCTTCGATTCCCGGCTGGGTCGGAGATTTTCTCCGCTCAGGGACTGGGTGTTGTGTTGTCCTAACGATCATCACTTCATCCCCATCGCCCAAGTCCCCGAAATGGAAAGACTTGCACCCAGCGAATGGACTACACGACGCGAGGCCCTAGTCACACGGCATTTACATTTAATAGGTTTTGAACGCGGTGTAGTATTTGGAGATAGATGCATGGGACATTCCATTTTGCAAATCGTTAGGGAATTCAGTATTCCGAGATCCATAGTGTCACGAGTGTGTCGAGAATATCAAATTTCAGGCATTACCTCTCACCACGAACAACGCAGTGGCCGACGGCCGTCAAGTAACGACCAAGAGCAGCGACGTTTGCGTAGAGTTGTCAGTGCTAACAGATAAGCAACACTTCGTGAAACAAGCACAAAAATCAATGTGGGATGTACGACGAACGTATCCGTTATGACAGTACCGCGAAATTTGGCAGTAATGGGCTATGGCAACAGACGACTGACGTGAATGTCTTTGCTAACAGCAAAACGTCGCCTCTCCTGGGCTTTGACCATATCGCTTGGATTCTAGACGACTGGAAAACCATGGCCTGGTCAAATGAGTCTCGATTTCGGTTGGTAATAGCCGGCGATAGAGTTCGAGTGTAGCGCAGATCTCACGAAGCTATGGACCCAAGTTGTCAACAACGCACTGTGCATGCCGTAGGTGGCTATATCATGATGTGGGCTGTGTTTAGATAGATGGAATGGGTCCTCTGGTCCAACCCAACCGATCACTGACTGGAAATGGTTATCTTCGGCTACTTGGAGACCATTTGCAGCCATTCTGGACTTTTTGTTCCCAAACGACAATGGAATTTTTATGGATACCAATGCACCATGGCCCCAGGTCACGATTGTTCGCGATTGGTTTGAATCTCATCGAATATTAATGGACGTAATCGAGAGGTCAGTTGCACTGTCAATACTTTCGCAATTATGGACGGCTATAGAGTGGTTGCATGGCCCAATATTTCTGTGTGTGACGCCCAACGACTGATGGAGTCCGTGCCTCGTGGAGTTACCGCACTATATCGGAAGAAATTTGGCGAAGGAGGTCCGACACAGTATTAGGCGGTATCCCATGACCTTTGTCTCTTCAGTATATTGTAAACTGCGAAGTAACTTTCATGTGTTGTTTCTCTGACAGCAGTACTTTGTGACGCAGTAGGGCGTTTGAGCAACTCCGGCAAGGCTTGGGTGCCGTAAAGAGTGTTTCTTTTTTGGGATGGTTTCATACATTAACCTCGTCTTTAGCCACTGAATGATGCTTTAATATCAGTCCGTGCACTACATGTTCCAAAAATCTGCATGCGAAAATGATATCTTACAAAGGGTTATCTTTAATGCTGACAGAAAGCAGCAAAGAGACGGTGACGGTGGAAGGGAGATGAGATAGTGTCTGTGTGGTAGAGAGGAGGGGAGACAGTGAAGGTGTTATGTACTACTTCATACACAATCGTAAGGAGAGATGGGATACAGGGCGATGCCACAGCTGCCATCGTACGGAAGCTAGACATGAGCATAAATGATTAGCGAAGACGTAAATGCAGTAAGCAGAAGTTTTATTTAATTTATAGCTTTCTCCAAACAATACGCAAATGTAAGGCTCTTACTAGTGCACGAGCGAACTGTCGAAGGTTGACTAAGACTGAAGACTGTCGGAGACTGTGACAGAGACGGGGCTCAGTAGCTGCTGTCGGCCTCCTATATCGGGGTGCCAGAGGGGCTCGTCGTCGGAGCCACTGAGGGCATGGCTCGCAGGGTTCGCTGGGTCCCCGCGCGAACACTGTCGGTGTCTGTCGGAAACGTGCTGTCGGTATCGAGCTAATATACCAAAGAAGGATTGCGAGAAAGTAGCAGTGAAAGAGAGATGAATGAAGATGGTAACATAAAGAGCAACAGTGAGAAGAGACAGTACAAATAAGAGAGAGAGATGAGAGTGGAGACCATACTTACGTTCGGGGTGTATGGACCCCACACCAGTATTCCTTAATGCGAAAACATTTTGTACAGTTTCCTCAATACCCTATACCCAGGTGTTAAAATTTCCCGGTCTAGCGGTCAACATCCAGAGCAAACAATCCGCAAGGACATGTACGGAGAGTAGACAATGGTGGTTGAAGATAAAGACAGCAGACTGTCAGCGAGAAGGAAAGAGACAATGGCAATGGGAGAAAAGAGAATACGAAAAAGACCATGGCAGTGTGATAGAGACACAGTGAAAGTGACAGACAAGGAGACAAGGGTAAGAAGGAGCGAGAGAAATGGATGAAGGCTCTGACACTTGGAGAGACAGACAGGACAAAGCAGCAGTGGGAGAATAAGGAAACAGAGAGAGATATAAACAGGGTGTATCATAATCAATGGCGTAAACGCATACAGTTAAAAGTACACGATACCAGAAGGAAAAAAGTCTGAATAGACATAGGGTCGAAAAGAGCTACGAGCAATTTTTCATATTCGATACTGTGAACTAAATCTCTTCTTCTGCGAGCTCTTTGCTTTCCATATTTTGGGAAGTGGCATTATGGACCGAAACAAGAAAAAATGCACAGTAAACATGTGCTTTAAAATGCATACGTTAAGAGCTATGAGAACTCCATCTTCACTACTCTGAAACATAACTCTTCTAATGAACAAATGTTCATAACTTTAAGGTATGGATTTTGGAGCACATGTTTACTGGACATCTTTTTCTTATTTTGGTCCATACTGCCACTTCCCAAGATATGGAAAGCAAAGAGCTTGCAGTAGAAGAGATTTGTTTCACAGTATCGAAGATGAAAAATTGCTCGTAGCTCTTAAGATATGCATTTTCGACCCTATGTTTACTGAGACTTTTTGATTCTAGTATCGTGTACTTTCAACTGTATGCGTTTACGCCATTAATTATGACATACCCTGTAGAAAGAGGCAATGAGAGGCAGCTCCTTAGCTACAAAGACAACTAGGTAAAAGGATTTGCAATGTTCTATGTTAAAAGAGAGCGAATTTGTTCGAATGCCATAATCTTTGGTAAGGTAGGCGCAATGAGGATTCAGCCAGCTAGTTTTCTACTTGGCTGTCAAGGCGAATATTCGCCTTTCCTGTGATCAGAGAGGAGCATTTTTCAGCTGGTTGTGTTTTGCACAATATTTGTGACTGCATGAAAGATGGTAATCTTGTATTGTATCATATAAGACATGTGAGAGCTATTTTCTTTTTCTTTTTTGCGAAATTGCGATTGGTTATCATATGTGATTTTGGATTTTGTACGTTTTAGCTTACCGTTTTTATCTATTTGATGTTGGTATAGTCGCTGTGTGAAACCCGTCGACAAAAACGGTTCAAAGGGCTCTGAGCACTATGGGACTCAACATCTGACGTCATCAGTCCCCTAGAACTTAGAACTACTTAAACCTAACTAACCTAAGGACGTCACACACATCCATGCCCGAGGCAGCATTCGAACCTGCGACCGTAGCAGTCACGGGGTTTCGGACTGAAGCTCCTAGAACCGCACGGGCACCACGGCCGGCTTTACACGACACATTTCAGCTGTTGACTGTCACTTAAAGAAGTATTAAATATCCATGTACTGAACAAAACGTAAACTGTACAATAGTACGAAAGTAAAATTGACTGTTGCAAGCGTCATTGACTCATTGAAGTTTAAAAATGCTAGTAGATGAAGAGTAATACGACATGTCGGTTTAGCGTAACGCTATTCTTCTTTTTTTGTGCCGGAAGCTACACCACAGCAAGTGCAGTACGTCACAGGCGGAAGACACGATCAATTGAATTTCGTCACCCTAAATGGATTGAGAAGTCTTCAATGATTTTTAGGAATCATTGGGTAATTAAGTTTCTAGGGCATAAAAATGCCTTTCATCCGTGACACATTTGTAATGTGTAATTGACATGTGGGAAATGACTACTACGTTAAAGAGGAGCCATCACATAGTGAATGGCAACAGAAAATCTGTAATTTCAGATTTCAGTTGATATAAAAAGTGGTTCGTAACGGAACTGCGAAGCATTTGTGTGGCGTGGCGTGGGCTGTTTCTGGCAAACGCACAGACTTCGCCAAGAAGAGTGCCATCTTTGTCCCATTCTCTAGTTTTAGAACTGTTCTTTGTTTCCGCGCAACTCAACGCCATTCGTCACGCCCCAAACGAATGAAGGTAATTTAAAGTAAGTAACTCAACTTACTCAAATACTCAGAGAAGATGAAAGCTTGCTGGCGGAAATACCAGGACAGCACGTCGTACAGGAGCGCTGTTGTTTGCAAATTTTAAAAGCATATATCGTCCGCCTGTTGGAGAACAGTGCCAAGTGGAACGCGGGCTAAAAGCGGCCGTCAGAGGGATGTGCGGATTCATTCGCAATTTGACACAGAAGCACCTCGCTGCTATCCTAGCCAAGCGCTTTATGCGGCGTTCCGCGAAATGTTACAAGGCCTGGAACGGATGGGCTGCTAACAACTGGGTGACTGGCACAAGGCGAAGTGAAAGAGAAAGGGAGCAAGGCAGAAGAAAACGCCCGCCGTCTCCTCCTAACCAATAATAGCCCTCTACGTGGTGCGAATATGTGACCACAGAGACAAGCTCGCTCACTTGTTTTCGTGTACCGAGCTATTTCCCATGTGCTGGCAGCGAGTGGGAAATGACTTCATACATGGACAAAAAAAAAAAAAAACGTTGGTGCCAAGGTCACAGAAGGATAGAAGGCGTCGCATAGAACAAAATTCGCCAGACAACTATAGTGCAAGTTGCAAATTAATAGTTGTGGAAAATTGTTCAAATGGCTCTGAGCACTATGGGACTTACCATCTAAGTTCATCAGTCCCCTAGAGTTAGAACTACTTAAACCAAACTAGCCTAAGGACGTCACACACATCCATGCCCGAGGCAGGATTCGAACCTGCGACCGTAGCAGCAGCGCGGTTACGGGCTTGAAGCACCTAGTACCGCTCGGTCACAGCGGCCGGCAATAGTTGTGGAACTGCAGACATGATCTACAGCTGATCGCAGACAAGATGCAGAAATACATTGTTTTTTTCCTACGGTCATCTAACGAAAAGAACTCGAAGATAAAAATTATGAAGGATAAAGATAACACGGGGACTTACCAGCAACCATACTTACCACGAAACGTTCGCAAGTGGAACAGGAAGAGTGGGAAGTAGTAGTGGTACACAGAGTTCCCTCCGCCACACGCCAAAAACGAAAGGGGGTTAATAGTGTATTGTCATCGAGTTCTGAGATATATAGAAAGTTTCACGACTCTACCTCATTGGGAAAGGAAAGAGGTAAACAAATTCCCCTGCGCCATACACCTAACGAGGAAGCGAGTTAATATTGCGTTGTCATCCAGTTCTGAGCTATAATGAAAGTTTCAAGTCTGGGTCGTCCGGAAGCTACTCTAAAATAAACTGCATAATTTGCACCTAAAAACAGACAAGAAAGCGACCTAATGAAAATGTGTTAAAATTAAAATCTATGCCCTACACATCTCATTTTCCAACAAAATTGTGCCTTGCGCTACTGCAGTTCGTTTTCTGCAGTGCACCTTTTTACCGAAACAAATTTAGGACATATTGGTTCTCCTAACGTAGGTACGGTAATAGTTAACCTTTATTCAGTATAAATCACTGAATAATCTTGCCTAACGTAATTAACCTTGTGTATGACATCTATATCTGCTAACCTGCGCTCTTTAAGCTAGTAGCTGCTAGCCGAGGAATGTTAGGCTAATTACATTTACATCAGTGAGAGGATACCTTTCTATTCTCGCAGCTCTTTGCCGATGAACATACAGCTGTAGTGATAAAATTATGAAGCTCTATGGAGCTAATTAATGCGTTGGGGACTTTGTTTATATTGAGAAGATGCTTTATTTTGGTTGATTCATTAATTGTAAACAGTCCACATAAATGGGGTATTTGTAATCACTAAAAATAACAGGAATATAATTGCAGTACTTACAATTCCTATTTTTCTCCTTAATTTATTCTCAAACAACGAACATTTTACATCAAATATTAAAATTAAACAGAAAACAATAAAATGTTTTTTCTACTTATAATTATCTCAGAATCACCTTCCTAAATGTTAGTTCTTATTATGAGGCAGACGGAAATATTCAGACTGACTGATATGCTAGTTCAATAATGTATTCCGTTACCAGGCAGTACTATTGTAAGTGTGAGCAACCAGCGACTCTGACCTGGCAACACTGATCTACAGCAACTACCATGGCTCTTGCGTTACATCTCTTTTCCCATGCTAAAAACCACATACAAAAATTATTTCTACTGCTTCACTTACCTTTTACAAAAATTTTCTTAGCACGATGAATTTCAGTAGCATGATGCCACCATTCATGTGCATGAAAGTTAAACTGTAAGTCCATTACATTAAACTAAACTGTGATTACGTCCGTTTTCTGTTGTGGCAGTGAGGTTATGTATATAAATACAATCATGTACAGAAAGATACATGTATTTTATTGTGTACATTAAGTGATTTGCATGTTTTCATCTTTTCATGAGTACATATACTTACATTTTTGTTGTATGGCACACAGAGCATAGCAACAAAGACATCACAACACTTCCACATTCAGATATTAACGTCATTCCAAAGAGTCTTAACTGCTAAGATAAAGTAGTCTACATTGCTAAGATACTAACATAAAATGAAGATGACACTTTTTTTCTATCTCAGTGTTTTTTTTGTCATGATACATCTTAGATAATGTTTACTTGATGAAAACAATTTTTGATTGTCAGGGACCATATTTCTTCAATAAAATGAAAATTCGAAAATTCAGTGTTGGAGAAGTTCCTGAAGAAATTAATATTTTCTACTTCCCAGCTTATCATTTAGTAACATGTCACCATGGACTGTGACATGAATGAAATTTTCTAATTTTCTAATTCTAATATAAGTCCATTTGATGTCGCTTGTCTATTTTATTTAACACGTCAAAAGCAGAGGCAATTCTGACGTTGCGGGTGATAATGGAAGCAAGACTGAAGAAAAATCGGGACACGTTCATTGGATTTGTCGACCTAGAAACAGTATTCCGACAATGAAAAATGGTGCAAGATGTTAATTCTGAGAAAAAATAGGGAAAGACAGTAGTATGCAATATGTACAAGAACCAAGATGGAACAGTAAGAGTGGAAGACCACGAAGGAAGTGCACGGATACAAGGCAGGAACCGATCAGTCTTCACATCGAATATACAATGACGGAAATAAAAGAAAAGTTCAAGAGTGGAATTAAAATTCAGAGTTTAAGGATATCAATGATAATATTTGCTGATGACATTGTTATTATCAGTGAAAGTGAAGATGATTTACAGGATGTGTTGAATGGAATGTACAATCTAATGAGTACAGAATAGAACTGAGGTTCACGACGTAGAAGAACTTAAGAAATTCTGTTACCGAGTCAGAAAATAAACTATGATTGACGGAACAAGCTGGACATAAAAAGAAGACTAGCGCTGGAGAAAAAGGTGTTCGTGGCCAAGAAGAGTCTACTAGTATAAAACGTAAGCCTAACTCGAGGAAAAAATTGATGAGAATGTGCGTTTGTGGCGCAGCATTGTATGATAGTGAAACATGGACTGTGGGAAAACTGGGGCAGAAGAGAATCGAAGCCTTCGAGACGTAGTGCTACAAAAGAAGAATGTCGAAAGTTAGGTGGACTGATAAGGTAAGGAATGAGGAGGTTCTCCGCGGGATCGGCGAAGAAATGCACTTACAGGAAACACAGACAAGAAGATGTGACAGGATGATAGGACATCTGTTAAGACATCAGAGAATAAATTCCCTGGTACTAGAGGGAGCTGTAGAGGGTCAAAACTGTAGAGGAAGACGGACAATGAAACGCAGAGCAAATAATTGAGGACGTAGGGTGCAAGTGGTACTCTGAGATGAAACGGAACAAAAGAATTCTTCTAACTATTTTTGCGGTAGGCATTTGCATGTTCATTGTACCTTTTGTGGGGGTCACTCCTGGTTTGACCTATATAGAGGGCTTTGCAGTGCTACATACTATTTTATGAATGCTTGATTGTATGTGTTTATCTATCTGTGTGTGTCTGTGTGTTGTCCAGTGTGTGTTACAGTGTGTTAAGTGTTGTGAAGGCAATGTTAATGTTGTGAGGTCTGAAAGTTTTGCAGGAGAAGTTTCCTATGAATGGTAAGCAAGCAGTGCATATCTTTATCATTTTCTGTGTGACAGTTCTTTGATTATTGATTTTCTCTTTTGTGCAAAGTTGTCAGTAAGTGTCTCATCATAGCAGTTTGCTGCAGCTATTTGTTTGATTATGCTGAATTCATTAAGTTTCGCATATTTATCCATTGGTATATTTCAGGATCTATTAACTAATGTTCTCTATGCTCTCTCTACATCAACGTCCGGTATGTTACATCTATTTTGTCACAAGCGGTACCTTTGGTCGTATTGCATGGCTTGAAATCTTCGCTTTCAGTGTAGGCAACAATTAAAATCATTCGCTATGTATTGGCTGTGTTACGTATTACAGCGTCAGGTGACCTCAGAATGAAATAGGTACCAGTGTGCTAATGTTTTCTAGTGATGCATACAGATGGCAGTTGTCATTTGTGGACATTGTATTCACCTAAGCATATAGAACGCGGTATCTTAATGCAGTGCAGTTTTCAAGGGCGACCTGTTTGATCTCAAAAGGATGAACTTTTCGTCACGTTTCTGCAGTTGTCACTGCCTCTCCATCTGTCATCCATCGGTTGTGAACGTGCTACATGGGGATAGATGAGTACGCAAGGGGTGTTGGACAAGGTCACCGACGCATTGAAATCGTAAGTGAAGACCGATATCCAGCCATGTCTGCGTACTGGCGTCGTAGGCGTACGGCCAGAGCACTGCAAGACGATAGTAGGATCGCTGGAGCCACTGTGTTCGATCAGACTCTATAGAACAGGCTACAAGAAAGAACCTTACGACCCACACGTCCTTTTCGAGTATCCCGCTTGAAACGATAATATTTTGCAACTCGCCCCCATTTCTGATGTCAACTGCCTACTTCATCACTGCAGAAACGTATTACTCACAGACGAGTCGAAATATCGTTTGATGCGAAGTGATGGCCGTGTTGGTGTGTGAGGACCCCATGGTAAACGGTACCTGCCGCATGTTGTCGAGGAAATCTACAGATTTCCAAGGTTCTGTGATGTCGTGAGGAGGCTTTAGTGTTGATAACCATAAGGATATTGTCATGTCCACGGTCGCCTTACCGCCAGGCAGTTCACTGAACAAAACCAGTTGCACCATTTGGTGGCTACTGCATACGGTGGTGGCCCTGAACTCCTTCTAATGCCAGGGTCTACGTGGCGGGCGTCAGGAGGGATGTCTTGCGAAGCCTGGACATTGAAGTAATGGAATGGCCGGCCGTGAGTCTCGACCTAAACCATGTCTTGCATATGATGGGACATGCTTGACAGACGTGTTCGTGGTCGTCCTGTTGCACCACAGACTCTGCAAGAGCTGTCGCGGACTCTCAGTAAAGAATGGAAACGGATACCTCAGAGTGACCTTCGTTGACTTATACGGAGCGTGCCACGTAGGCGTCAGGCAGCGATAAATGTTCTCGGAGTGCATAGGCATTACTGAAACTGGGAGTACAATGAAAAGCACATGGGATGAGGGGATGTGAGATTGTTTCCACTTTGTTTTCGAGACCTGTTCGTTTCATCTGTTTTTATGCAAACGGCCTATGAGATAATGGTGTTTTGTTGTGTACTGTGAAAGATGAAGGTATAATTTGGTAACATACCCAGTCCTCAATTATGGCTCAATGGAGTAAGGCAGACGCCAAAAGTCAGGTTCACAGAATTCTTTTGAACAGCGTATACTGGCAATTGTACCAGCTGTACTTGAATCGACTACGAAACCTACATGTTGCATGGTTAGGAACTTGTAAATGAAACAAAAGCGGTTTACTTATCTGTTGCTGTGACTGTCGCAGTCGGCTACTTACATAATAAAACACAATCTATTTATTATTTCATTCGTTTATTGTGCTTATATTAATCAGTCTTATCAGAAACTTTAAGCCATTTACAAAAACATGTCATTTTGGTTTTCTGTTTGTATAGCTCAGTTAAAATGACATAAAGAATCAACAAATACTAACTTCTAAGTAAACTTTTTTTATTTTGTGCAGAATTGGAGCATAAAATCAAATGAAAATTATAAAACAGAAGAAACTAACAAGACGAAACAAATCACACCACATTATGTGCCTACAAAATCATTTGCTTCCTTTGGCTTCACAGGAAAAACAAAAATTGATTGCCTTTGAATGAGGCTAACAAATACATTGTTTGCAAGTGTTACAAGTTAGACAGCTCTTTTTATCTTCCGACCTTGGGGAAATATAACACCTTCGCATTTTAGAAGCACTAGGACCAGGCTCATCTGCATTAGGCGTTGAAAACATTTGTTCTCTCCCAGCCAATTTGCACATAATTTCCCATACATATTTGGCCAGCTTTGGGTTATTTTCTAATCTCCTGCAAACGTATGGCTTCAGAAGACTCATTGCAGTGGACTTCATGTATTCTCTTCTTCTGACTTTTTTATTTGGATTAAAACCAACCCAAAGAACATATCCGTTAGCAAGAGAAATTTTCAGCATTGCAGAGAAGATTGCGTTTGGCCATCTTCTTGTTCTACGTGAGCAAGAGTAATCTGAGCATTTCAAATCCAAGGCATCAACTCCTCCCTCAGTCACATTGTAAAAGTCTATAATTGGAGGTTTCTTCGAGTGTTGATTTACAGACACTTCGTGATGCATTGAAGATAGTAAAACTACACTTTTATACTTCTTTGGAACGAATGATACCAAGGTCTTTTCCCGAACAAATCCAAATAAGTATGATTCAGTGGGTGTTCTTTTATCAGGCAAAAACTGACGAGGAATTTCTCTTTTGTTTTTTCGTACAGTACCCACGGATCTTAGTCCTCGTTTCAATAATTCGTCTACTAACTCAACAGACGTTAACAAACTGTCTCCAGTGATATTCCTATTAGTTCCATAAAATCGCTCCGCAATTTTTAGTACATCCTGTGTTGGCACTGCGAAAGGGATATTTATTTGGGTAAGCGGTTTTCCAGAGTATATAAACGCATTACATAAGTAATGAGTTTTCGCATCGAAAATACACTGCATTTTCAGACCATATTTTCCAGGTTTACTTTTCATAGACATTCTGAATGAGCACCTTCCCCGAAATTTTACCAACATTTCATCAACATGTATATATTCTGAACAAAAATAGTTCGCTCTATAATTGCTAATAAACTTTTCAAAAATTCCTCGTATCAGAGCCAGTTTATCTGTAGATTTTCTTTGTTATCGTGTGCTGATGCTATCAAAGGTTACATTGAAATGAATGAAAAAAAATCTGTTTATCCTCATTACACCTTGAAAAATGTCTCTTCCAGTAAAATCAGTACCTATTGAGGTACAACAGTACCTATTGAGGTATGGACCTTGAAGCTGTGCAGTTCACAGCCTACATTTTATTTACATATGAGGCAGTACACACAGCAGATGTTATAGTAAATTAGCACAATACGCACATGTGGGCAGAAGCAAATCCTCATGCAACTGTGGAGGTTAAGCATCAGGATCGCTCCAGTATCAATGTATAGACAGGAGTTGTCGGTGACAATCACAGGACATGCAACCACACCCTCTACCAAGCAGGTGTTTAGTATAGCTGATTTTTGAGCGATAAATTACCAGCGCTATTGGAGAACGTCACACGTGCAGGAAGATACCGAATGTACGACGGGGCACCACCCCATTTCTTACAGATCATATGACACTACCTTACTGAAACGTTCCCTGGTCAATAGGTTGATCGAGGAGGTTCGGTAGCATAGCCTACCCGTTATCGGACCTGATTCCTTTGGATTTCTGGCTACGGGGAACGTTAAAGGTAGTGGTGTATGTTCAGCCCATAGACAATATGCAGACGTGACAGGGGGGTGTGAC
Organism: Schistocerca gregaria; assembly: GCF_023897955.1. NCBI lineage: Eukaryota > Metazoa > Arthropoda > Insecta > Orthoptera > Acrididae > Schistocerca > Schistocerca gregaria. The sequence continues at coordinate 214,421,306 of NC_064926.1, read as the reverse complement.
CACTGCGTGTGACGCAATTCAAACTGTGCCAGGTCTATTTGAGAGAGCGCGTGATTCACTGCGGGAAAGCGCTGAAGGGTGTGTCACGATGTGTGGTAGCCCTATGCAGCATTACCTATAGTGAGAGGACAGACAGGCCCATATCTCAACGGTTACTGTTTTATGGCCATATTATTATTGGAACGTGTCTTCTGGTTTTGGCCAATACCACTTGAAGAATTAGTAAGACGTGTTCTGCCGATTTAACCTTTAACTACACGGATGGGGTCTCAGCAGACGCCACGCTACGTTTTTGGTTTATAATTTCCATTGTTGGCGCACTACAGACTCGTCGTTGTAGGTATTCTCAGTGTGCCGCCGACGCTTGCAGTAGGTGGACGTGCGCCGCGCTCTCGCGACAGTAAGTACATGTTTTTCATTTTTGGTGTACTTGTAGACCCCACGCGTTCTTTTCGTAGTATTTATTTACAATATGCTAATACAGTAATTTCCTCTTATTTCAGTATATTTACAACAATGACACTCTTTCTTCGCGATGAGGATATTTTCACGACTGTTGGAAGAAGGCACTGACTCAGAAGGTGAAGGCACAGAACTAAATGATCCAGACGAAGATGTTGATGACATCAGTGATCATGATTCGACACACAGTGAACACCTTTCTGGTTTAGAGATGGAGCTAAGTTAAGACTGATCTTCTAGTGAAGAAGATGAAGAAAGTCCAGGGAAGTATTTTTACGGTAAGATCAGATTCAAATGGAGTAAATCTGCCCCGCATTCATCTCGTGTAGGGCAGCACAATATTGTACGCAACGAGCGGAATAGCTTACTTCATTTAATACTTTTTTAAGGTTCGTAAGTTTCTTACTAACGCACGAAACGGACAATAGGATGCAAGGTGTTGCCATTGTGTAATAACACTGTGTTTAAATTAATTTTAGAAGAGTGTGTTCTTCCTTTTTTCATTCAGTTCTAAATTCATTCATCGAACCGGCAATATCTGAATATTCTTCCGAACATTGAAAAAATATTTGCTGTCTTCTCCAACCTTCCTAAATATTTGTTTCTGCTGACAATATGTTATTTACTTTGAGTCTGGAGTAAGCATTTCAGCTTTTTAGATCATTTGGCCCGTTCTACATTGTACAAAGATGGAACTCGTGGTGAGCTTGTTTATTTTCATCAGGCCGGATATCACTACAAATATCCACATTTACGTCATCCTCAACTCCTAGCGGCTTAAGAATAGAAAGATCTGGACCGTGGCCCACGGCAGGCGAAAGGATATGCTGTCTTGTTACTTTGTCATTTTTTGAGAGGTAGCCAGTAAGAACATGGCACCCTCCGTAACAATGGAATGGGAGATCTAAAGGCTTGTTTTCCTTTTTTTGAGAATTTTCTGAGACCTTCAGTACACTATACGTACACACGCAAAATGTTATTACTATCTCACTTAATCAAAATTCGCCATAGATATATCAAAAAGTGTTAGGACAGTTTTTAGAACTACGGATTCTCAGTTTACTAAACAAATGCACTAGAAGGTAGGAAAGAGAGATTACATCACCATAGAAAAGAGTTGTACAACAAGACGAGGTAAGGAGCTTTACGTAGTTGTTACAATTTATACTAGCCGGTGCAACCACTCACACCACAATTTCAACATCTTTATATTAACACACAATTAAATATTACTCATATATACTTTTAAATATTGAGTTTTAATTGTAAAATTGTTGGCTTATAAGGTTTTTTGTTTTCATATTTTGATTCAGCATCCAAAAAACCACTAGGAAAAGACACTAGTTTTCCATCGTTGGCTTTTGCAACAGAAGGTCCCACAATGACATACCGCCCCAAGCACTAGTTATTAGCCATTATTGTTCCCTAGTACTTGAGACGACCTTAGACAGTTTCAATAATATATAGCTCTAATTTGGTCTTTCTTCTGATATGTGTATTTACTGTATACATGGCCATCGACAAACTACGTAATTCTATTAGAGAAACTCTTTAATACTATGGTTGATTTCTTCAATCAAAAAGCATGTCTACATGGTATCCTAAGTACGGAAATACAGTTGGTAGATATTTTGTAATTTTGGATAATCTCTCTCAAAATCCCTGTCTGAGATGTAAATTTCCTTTAGACTGAGATGAAAAGTCCTGGATTGGGAACATTGTAATTATTTCTTTGATTTTTTCTTTGCATTATTAATATAAATAAACTATAAAATACAAAACATTGTAATTTTATGTGTGGGCTAATCTAGCATGTCATTCGCTAATCTAGTGGAGCTAAATCAACTGGGATTTACATTAAAATGTAAGCACCGCGTCTCAAACGCAGTTGGCATACGAAGCAAGTTCACAATCCGTCCTAAGTTTTCCGATTCATGCTGTTTGAAAGCTATGAAATGAAAAGAAAGATTGTAAACGATTATCTAGGCAGCTGTAGAAAGGCGATGATAAAATCCTTGGATTGGAAAGCATGAAACAAGTGCCACGATGCTTCTGTTTACTTACCGCTAACTTTTGTCTGACGGTTGCCTGGCAACGGTCGTGCCGTACGTACCAGTTGAACTCGCAGGTCGGCAGTTGCTCCGTTCTGATTTCCTTGGTTTAAACCGAGATGCGCTAGCGAACGCGGCCCTCTAACCAGCTCGTTTCGAGGGATGGAAGATCGCGGACTTGGCTCGGTGTGCGCTTCACCGGAACAACCCGGGGAAGGAAGCGACGGCCGACTCGGTTCGGGATGCCATCAACTCAGTGGCGGCTCGTGAGTATACGTTATGGGTGTTCACAAATTTTTTCATTCAGATAAATTTGAGAGTGTATAATTAATAGCAGCTGCTGTATAATAGTTATGCTTCTCAACAAATTTACACAACTACAGCCATTGCCAATAATAATAACAACAATAATGAATGCATAACTTATCTAAAAAAGAAATTTTGTGGAATTCTGTTGTTTTGTACATAATTAAGTACAGATTAGGGCAATAACTCAATAATATAGAAGCTTTCACAACTCCCTATCTCACATTTTTGTTTAAGTGAGACTTTTCGTGCTTTTCCATTTTTTCGGACATGCAAACCAATGTGTTAGTTTATGAATTTACTTTCGGGCTGAAAATCAGATAGTCTGTTATTACGCTGCACCCATACAACTGCTAACTGTGCACTTCCTTGTTAAATATTCGCTTGTAGTCACGCTTATTTAATTTCATCACTCTCTCAACCCAAGGATCAGTTCTCTGAGGCCCTAGTTCCTTTGCCGCTGAATTTTCCTGGTAATTTACTTTTCTGTTCCCAGAATGAGATTTTCACTCTTCAGCGGATTTTGCGCTGTTATGAAACATCCTTGCAGATTAAAGCTGTGTGCCGGACCGAGACTCGAACTCGGGACCTTTGCGTTTCTCGGGCGTGTCCTCTACCGACTGAGCTACCCAGGCACGACTCACGATATGTTCTCAGAGCTGTACTTTCCTTTTAGCACTTCAAATAAATTCAACATAGTTCATGTTTACACTGCGCACGAAAGCCGATTTCCGGACGGTAAACAGCCAACACCCAACACAAAGTGCCGTTTGTGGAAATTATTAAACTCAAGTACTAATGTCTACCTACATAGCCACTTGACTAGAATACGTATTAGATGCTGAGATCCACAAGGGTCTAAAGCATACCGTCGTCGATCCCACAGGTAAGTGAATATCAGAGAAACCATAGATATAGTTTTCGTGACTTCTCATATACACAATGTGGGCTTACAACAGAGATAAACCTAACTCACCATAACATCAGAAGCATGAGTAAATGCTATAATCTTACAATCGACCGTGATGTGCTTTAGGTCCTTACGATTCTCAGCGCCTAATGTAGATTACTGTAAGATAAAATTCATAACGTTTTATGTTTTAAGTCATTCAGAATCCAACAAAATAGGTTTACTGTCAGTACAACTTTAACATATACTGACGTCCGATCTACTTTTACTGCAATATATAGTGACTGAATTAGCTTGTCTGAAGAGTGTGCTATCATCTAGCAGAATTTATGCCGAGCAAACGGAGATAAAAGTCTGCCACAGTGTGCTACCACAGCGTGGCACTGACGTAAACTTCTAGTTGAGTGGCAGGGGCTAGCTGTGCACATCGTGAACTGTGCACGTTGTTTTTATCAAACCCATATGTATTTGGCCGTAAGGCAATTACGTCATGCGAGTTGTGTAGGCGCAGAAGGCCCTTAAAATGTGCACAACTGAAGGTGTGCTAGCGATCCTGATACCAAGTTTCACTGAGATTAGAGGAGCAATAGTGCAGTAGATTTAGGTGCGACATCTCTTAGATTGCAGCAGCTGTGTTACGTTTAACAGAATTCAAAGAAAAATAACAAATAAATCCTCAAGGTGTCGAAAGTTATGGTGTTCATGTGCTCTTACACAGCAGCTGTCACTGCACGTAGTTAACCTTATATCGCTTGTGCGCTGTTTGTGCACACTACTACGTTACTCACAGGCAAGTTTTAGCTGTACATCGTTAAATAACGCTCCTGCCCCGTCAGTATCCCGCTACAGTTGATGCGTAGTTAAGTCGCTGGTTACATGTATGATGGCAATAGCAATCGGCAGGAGTACTTCGATACACGTGGACGTCTCAAAAACGGACCCATCCAGCGATGAAAATGACAGAAAGAGTTGTTGGGGCACAACACATCGGAAATCCAAAAACCTCGAAGCTGAAGAAGGACGTAATGCTGCTACTTTATGGCCATTCCGCATCAAGCAACTAGGACGTGATAGTGACCAAATCGTTAGACTATAGTAGTATCTTTAAGGGCATAATAATAAATCATAGTCACTCTATATTGTGTCTCTCATGGGACAGCCACGCGGTTTGAGGCCTCTTGTCACGGATTGCGCGGCCCCTCCCGCCGGAGGTTCGGGTCCTCTCTCGGACATGGGTGTGTGTGTTGTTCTTAGCATAGGTTACTTTAAGTAGGTTGTAAGTCTAAGGACCGATGACCTCAGCAGTTTGTTCCATTAGGAATTCACAAACATTTGAACATTCTTATGGGACAGTACTTCAACAACTGAATTCTGTGATTGGAATGCTCTAACGACGAGTAGTCCACTGAAAATTATGGTCAATGTGCAAATCGCCAAAGATGGCTTGTCTATCATTTTATTTCTTTTTATCTAATTAGTTCATGCGGTTTGTGATTGTGCGTTTTACAAAGATTCACGTGCTGGACTGAATGGTTAGAGGCTATCTGTAAAAGATTACGAGAGAACGTCGTACACTTTGACGTGTCTGTTGGAAATACCTACCATGTGCGATGATGGAAGTTACATGGAAGAGTGGCAACTGATTCGAATTTACTATGACTTAACGACGAGTTGATTTCTTTTAGATCGCTAGAAAAGTAAGTACTACGTTCTAATGCGACAAAAGATTCTCAGGTTATCTTCGCAACCGGAATTTCGAACTTCAGATGAAATAAGTTCAGACAGTTTGTATATAAGAAACAACTAAAAACGTTGTATATCAAAGTTTGTGGAAATGCTCTGGCTAAATTTTACCACGGTCCGTTCGTGTGCGTGTTGTAAATGTTGGCAAACCTTGTGCTAGTCTGGTTGGTGGCGGACAACAGAGGCAGGCGCTTGTAGAACGAAAGACGAGCTGTTTGCCGGATAGAACAAATTTAATTCTACTCATCTTGGTATGGCCGATATAAAAGGTTTATGATCTAAATAAATGCTTTGAATGGTTAAAATTTCAATCAATTGGAAACTGATGTCCCTCTCTAACATTAGTATGAGGTGTTACCCCAGGGGTACGAAGAACCTTGTGTTCGTTGTAGCATAGTAACAAATTACCTATGAATGTTATCGTCAAGTATTGCTTCTCATGCCTGAAACACATGACTGTCAGCTCAGGAAGGTTGTTGGCTGAACGCTGTTAGGGTCAGGTGTCCTAAAACTGATACAGGCAAAGCTTACCAAAAAATGAAACACTCCGTCTGTCCATAAGAAAACCATACTTGTCACAAATATTCAGTTATTCTGCCATTATCTAGGTGTACCTGGTCATAATTTGGTTTGCCACATTCACTTTGGCGCTAAAAAATAATTTTCACAAACATCAGTTGCAGACTGAAAATAAGAGTTCACAAAGCTCAAGAACATTTGCCACACTTGTTGATTTGTGTTACATACAAAGAAAACTTTCCGCTGTCTGATGAATAATTCATTCTTTTACCATTTATTATACGGAGATAATTACTAAGCAGCCAATATAATTAAAAACATCAGCAGTAAATTCTTTGCTGAAAACGAAAAGGCTGCAAATAAAAAAGGAGTACGCCAAACGTCGGAACGTCAAAAGCTACGCTTGTAAACAAAGCTGTGGCAGGTACACAAAAAAGAATGGAAGCTCTGTAGACTTAGTATGATTCTGACATATTTGTGGTGAATGACGACAGCATGGATAATGTCGAATCCTTTGCAGATCCCAAAGTAGATCCTACCGTAATGACAGAACCAGCACATGTTGATGAAGAACCAAAGAAACTGGTAAACCTGCCTAATACAGTGTAGGGCCCGAGCGAGCACGCAGAAGAGCCCCAACACGACGTGGCACCGACTCGACTAATGTCTGAAGTAATGCTGGAGGGAACTGACACCATGAATTCCGCAGAGCTGTCCATAAATTCGTAAGAGTACCAGGTGGTGGACAACTCTTCTGAGCAGTACGTTGCAAGGCATCCCAGATAGGCTCAATAATATTAATGCCTGGCGAGTTTGGTGGCCAGCGAAAGTGTTTAAATTGAGAAGAGTGTTCCTGGAGCCACTCTGTATTCGTGGAGCCACTCTGTAGCAATTCTGGACATGTGGTGTGTAGCATTCTCCTGCTGGAATTGCCCAAGTCCGTCGGAATGCACAATGGACATGAATGGATGAAGGTGATGAGGCAGGGTGCTTATGTCCTTGTAACCTGTCGTAGTTGTACACTCCTGGAAATGGAAAAAAGAACACATTGACACCGGTGTGTCACACCCACCATACTTGCTCCGGACACTGCGAGAGGGCTGTACAAGCAATGATCACACGCACGGCACAGCGGACACACCAGGAACCGCGGTGTTGGCCGTCGAAAGGCGCTAGCTGCGCAGCATTTGTGCACCGCCGCCGTCAGTGTCAGTCAGTTTGCCGTGGCATACGGAGCTCCATCGCAGTCTTTAACACTGGTAGCATGCCGCGACAGCGTGGACGTGAACCGTATGTGCTGCTGACGGACTTTGAGCGAGGGCATATAGTGGGCATGCGGGAGGCCGGGTGGACATACCGCCGAATTGCTCAACACGTGGGGCGTGAGCTCTCCACAGTACATGGATGTTGTCGCCAGTGGTCGGCGGAAGGTGCACGTGCCCGTCGACCTGGGACCGGACGGCAGCGACGCACGGATGCACTCCAAGACCGTAGGATCCTACGCAGTGCCGTAGGGGACCGCACCGCCACTTCCCAGCAAATTAGGGACACTGTTGCTCCTGGGGTATCGGCGAGGACCATTCGCAACCGTCTCCATGAAGCTGGGCTACGGTCCCGCACACCGTTAGGCCGTCTTCCACTCACGCCCCAACATCGTGCAGCCCGCCTCCAGTGGTGTCGCGATAGGCGTGAATGGAGGGACGAATGGAGACGTGTCGTCTTCGGCGATGAGAGTCGCTTCTGCCTTGGTGCCAATGATGGTCGTATGCATGTTTGGCGCCGTGCAGGTGAGCGCCACAATCAAGACTGCATACGACCGAGGCACACAGGGCCAACACCCGGCACCAAGGTGTGGGGAGCGATCTCCTTCACTGGCCGTACACCTCTGGTGATCGTCGAGGGGACACTGAATAGTGCACGGTACATCCAAACCGCCATCGAACCCATCGTTCTACCATTCCTAGACCGGCAAGGGAACTTGCTGTTCCAACAGGACAATGCACGTCCGCATGTATCCCGTGCCACCCAACGTGCTCTAGAAAGTGTAAGTCAACTACCCTGGCCAGCAAGATCTCCGGATCTGTCCCCCATTGAGCATGTTTGGGACTGGGTGAAGCGTCGTCTCACGCGGTCTGCAGGTCCAGCACGAATGCTGGTCCAACTGAGGCGCCAGGTGGAAATGGCATGGCAAGCCGTTCCACAGGACTACATCCAGCATCTCTACGATCGTCTCCATGGGAGAATAGCAGCCTGCATTGCTGCGAAACGTGGATATACACTGTACTAGTGCCGACATTGTGCATGCTCTGTTGCCTGTGTCTATGTGCCTGTGGTTCTGTCAGTGTGATCATGTGATGTATCTGACCCCAGGAATGTGTCAATAAAGTTTCCCCTTCCTGGGACAATGAATTCACGGTGTTCTTATTTCAATTTCCAGGAGTGTATTTAGATGTATCAGGGGTCCCATATCACTCGAAATGCACACCCCCCAGACCGTTACAGAGCCGTGCTTGAACAGTCCCCTGTCAGTGTCCATGGAGTCATGATGTTGTTATTTAATATGGCACTTATTTTTATCTACAGCTGTAAAACATCATAGACTTTGCGGCCCCTGTTCAGACTGCGCACAGTGTGCAGAAGTGGAGATCATAAATTAAATCTAAAGGCATCTATTACTATTACACGCAGTGGTTTTCTGCTGTGTAACTCAACAAAGCAGGCTTTACTACGAGTAACCAAGTTGAAAATTTAATGTTAAATCCTCTTAACTCGTGTTCCTATGTGTCTAGTTGGTACCTGATAAATTGTTATAAAACTTATTCTAATATTGAAATGTGTAAATCTCAGTGCAGGGCAACAGAACGGTGTTAAATTCTGAAGGAAAGTATGTGAAGCACACGTTACACAATGCCAAATCCAGGCTAGCCAGTACACTAAAAAGTTCGCCTGAGAGAGCAGTCCGTTTTTAACAGAATTTTCATATCTATGTGACTACAAAACAAAATGATTCAAATTAAAATGTTTGCCCTGAATATAGCTAATCCTTAACTTAATCTCGTAAACAATCACTATACCATGATTGTTATTGTAACTACAGTGCAAATGACCGAGCGAGGCGGCGCAGTGGTTAGCACACTGAACTCGCATCGGGAGGACGACGGTTCAATCCCGTCTCCAGCCATCCTGATTTAGGTTTTCCGTGATCACCCTAAATCGTTTCAGGCAAATGCCGGGATGGTTCCTTTGAAGGGGCACGGCCGATTTCCTTCCCAATCCTTCCCTAACCCGAGTTTGTGCTCCGTGTCTAATGACCTCGTTGTCGACGGGACGTTAAACTCTAACCATCACCACCACAGTGCAAATGAGGATAAAAATTAACGAATCTATGTGATAAAACTGCTTGAAAATTCACAAAATAGTACTTTAGTGCTATCTTTTGCTGGTATAAGCCTCAGAAATGACACTGATATTTTCCCAAAAATACTCTGACAATCACTGAACCCTGCAATGTACATGAATCTTAATGGTAATTAAATTCATTGTCTAATCTGCGCGCACGGAACACTCGTCTGTCCTGCAACGTGTTACTATTAAGATAATGATGAAACCGTCAAGAATTGAAGTTCATTTACCGTGCTTGCGATGTACAACGCAAGACGGTATCCTATCACTTGTCATAAAAATGATTCTTCAGTACACAACTCGCGATGTGCAATGCGAGCATACAAAACACATTCATAAAGGTAAAGACTGAAATATGAGGAACTAAACGACTGATAAATGAGAACAGAGACTCCACGTATAACTATGCATCATTAACAACAATACACCCTTTCATAAATTTCTCACAATTGGTCAAGTTAGCAAAACGTTTTCTCAATAATTTTCGTGTGTACAATTACTTTATTTCAATTATAATTTCATTACAAAACTTCTTACAGTGAACTTTAACCATACACAATATTTTAACAATAAGAAATCACACAATTAATAATATATAAAAACACTAGATTACCTTAGAATATAATCAATCAATCAAACAAAATCACAGTCACAATCGAGTTATTTATTTTGTCGCCAACCGGTTTCAACCCGCGATGGGGTGATTGATCTTCAGGGCAATTTACACCATTTGGTCGCTCGCTGGAGTTGTCACCCTGCACAGGCGATTGTGAATGTCATTTTGATTGATTGATTATAAGTAAACCAATCGCTGCTGCCTCCACGCAACTATGTTGTCTAAAAATTTATACCTTAGAATATCTTCCTTCTGACATTTTTGCATTCGTATCATCTCAGTTGCACAAAATTTTTCCTCTGACCAAGATCCGTGGTCTCAGAAACAGACTTACAAAGAATGTGGTGATATCGATACTACGGAGGTTGAGTACATTTATCAAATTCACCACTTCCTTTACACTTGTGGTCAAATCCTCTTGAAAATCTATTTTGCAGATAGGACAGTTATATTTCAAAGTTTGAGAAAAAGCGAGAAGTGAAACAATGCAAATAGAATTGGCCATAAACAAACTGAAAATAGTCCTGCACCTGATGAAGAGGGGACAGGGTCACAACAGTTAAAACATGGTGGCCATTCACTAATATACGAATGCATGTACTAATAAATAACACATGGGAAAATGAAAGCTTGTCAGAGCGCTGGGAAACCTCAGCAACATGTCATATTTGTAAGAAATCAGAGAGGTTGTGTGAAAACCGTAGAGGCGTCGTATTATTCAGTGCAGTCTACCAGGTAAAACTGTATGTTTGAAATATTCATGGAGAATATGAATATGGTTTCCGATCAAATGTAGGCATTTTTGACAATACGTTTGTCATTAGAAAAATAATGGAAATTTTTTACGAATATTATACAGATCTCCGCTGTTTCTTGGTTTTGAACTCAGTTTTTATACCGATAACATATCAGAACTGTATAAAGCGCTAACAGAGCTGTGCGTCTGTGGCATACTGAGATCAGGTGTGTTGAAGGACGCAAAAAATAAAGATAAATAAAAAAGTGATCGAGAGATCTAACTTTACAGCTGGAGTGTAACAGAGTGTTGAGCTCTGTGACATACTGTTTAACTGAGATCTGCATAGAATGATGCAAAAGACAGGCAAGAGAGACACAATAATGATGAAATCTAGTCATATACGTACATATACAAATAATACTGCAGTTTTGGCAGAAGACTGAAATACCGTGAAAGAAGTATATGGAATAATGGGAGCTGAAGGAGCATAAACTAGATACTGTAAATCAAATGACTAAATATACTTTAATGTTCAGTTGCTGGCGCTGTGGCCGAGCGGTTCTAGGCGCTTCAGTGCTGCTGCTACGGTCGCAGGAACGAATCCTGCCTCGGACATGGATGTGTGTGATGTTAGTTAGGTTTAAGTAGTTCTACGTCTACGGGACTGACGGCCTCAGATGTTAAGTCCCATAGTGCTCAGAGCCATTTGAATGTTCAGTTCTAAGACAGAACACCACATGGACCTGAATATTTCTGACAAATGAGTGAAAGGTGTCAGATACTGAACCCAGTCACATTAACGTGACCACCGCGTACGATCGTCATCAACATGCAATATCCACTCACAAGCGGCAAATGGCAGCATTAGCAACGCAGGGTATACAAAGCGTGTCGGTGAAGCGCCGGAAATAGGATAGTCATTGTCGTAATGCAGAAACGGCGCGATTTATCTGATGTCCAAAAGGGCATGAACATTGGTTTTCAAGCCAATGATGGAAAAACTTCCGAAACGGCTAAGTTTATAAACTGTTCGCGTGCCGCCATGGTTACAGTACACCACGCATGGCAAAATGGCGCTATCGAGGCAACTTTGGTGCATCATGGGCCATAGTTGACAGTGGTGAAACTGCTGAGTAACTGACCACCCAGCTGAAGCAAGGGGCTACGAGCGGTGTCTCCTCAGCGATCGTTCAGCGAGCAATGAGCCTCCTCAGCAGGCGGCTGGTTCATGCACAAATGCTGACTACTGTACATCGGCTACCAAGGCTAAAATTTTCAAACCATTATCGCAGCTGAACGTCCTCTGAATGGCGCAAGGTGGCCTTTTCAGGTAAACCACGTTTTATGTTCCATCGGACTGATGACCTTTGGCGTGCATGGCGTGGAACGCCTGACAAAAAAAAAAAAAAAAAAAAAAAAAAAACGCCCTGCCACAATCATTGGAAGGATCCAGGCCAGAGGAGGGAGTATAATGGGTCGGGAAACGTTTTCGTGGCATTCTGTGGTTTATCTCGTCATTCTAGAAAGCTGAGTGGATCAACACAAGTGTGCGTCTATCCTTGGGGACCATTTTCACACCGACATGCAGTTTGTTTACCCTCTGCACGATGGCATCTACCAGCAGGAGAATGCAACGTGCCACACAGCTCGCAGTCTACGTGCGGGGTTCGAAGAGCACCAGGTCGAGTTTACCGTACGCTCCAGGCTAACGAACTCCCCGGATGTAAACCAAGTTGATAATCTGTTGGACCACCTCGATCGGGATGTTCGCCCCGTGGATGCTCAACCGAGAAACCTAGTGCAGCTGGCCACCAGTACTGGAGTCCGCATGGCTCCACATCCCTGTCGTTGTCTCTCAGAAGCTCGTTGTCTCTTTTCCTGCCCGTCTCGCCGCGGTCCGCGCTGCGAAAGATGGTTATTCAGATTTCTGACTGATGATCACACCAGTGTAAGTGGACAGTGTACTGTCGCGTCTGTAGTTTCCTGCGAGCGGATCAGGATGGTAACCAGACGCTAAATCCAGTAATGAGGTGGCTCGAAGCCCTGGTGCTGGAAGACAAGCTGGAAATTCTTTCCAGATAAGGGAACTCGGTGGGATAAGGGACGTATACTTCTGATACCATAGCTGAGATGAAACATGAGGTAGGATAAGATCACTGTCGAACCTTAACGGCCAACAAGTTGGGCAATCCTGCATGTTCCCTGTGTAGCTAAGTGTCACGAGAAACTTAAGTCCCGTCAGGAGGGCTGAGTAACTCAGGTCCAGCGTTTGAGGCAACTGTCGAAGGAATCCCTAGCAGCACCAGCGGCCCTGCTTATATGGGCTCGTCCTATACAATCCCCCGCAATCAAGCGCGTCTCCCGTGTCCTGTCGTCCTCCCAGAACATTCTGTCGTAGCGGGTCATGTAGCTCCAGCATCCCTTACCACAAAAACGCAACCTCTCCTGCTTCCCAGCGTCCTGGCTGACGTTAGGTTGCTTTTCTAGATGTTCATCTTATGCAGTCTCATGCATTTCTACTCACATCCGCGACCCATTCGCGACAGTACTTCAGTTATCTAGGTCTCATTTTGTCAAGCGATAAAACATGAAATCTTCAAAAGTCATGGCGGTGGATGATGATGACAATGATGATTAATGTTACAGGGCGCTAAACCGCGAAACCCAGAAGACGCTGGCTCCATATGGCTCTGTAGATGTAACGTGACGTACGGTCGTCAAACAATTGTGGCCGTCGTGTGCAGAGTTTTAGGCGAGTGTAAACATTCTCTCTACGACAGTGATGGTCCTCCCTAGATAACGCTGAGTTCGGAAACCCGAATTCTTATGTTAACTCCGGTATGCTGTTATTGTTGTGTTGGCAGAAGAGCCAACGCCGTGTTACTAGAGGAGGCCGAAATGCACGCGTTTTAGCTCACGCAGGCTGGCGTGAGGAGGGAAGAACTACACTGACGCGAGGTCTGGAACATGACAAGGAATTACAATTCAGAAGGCGGACGTAGCTAGTTTGGTACTTTAATCCATTAATGATGAACGTCGCTCTTGAAGGCATATGATTCACAATATCAATATCAATAGTAACTGAATATGGCGCCTTGCTATGTCTTAGCAAATGACGTAACGGAAGGCTATGCTAAACTTTCGTCTCGGCAAATTAGAGCTTTTGTAGACAATGAACCATCGCTAGCAAAGTCGGCTGTACAACTGGGGCGAGTGCTAGGAAGTCTCTCTAGACCTGCCGTGTGGCGACGCTCGGTCTGCAATCACTGATGGTGGCGACACGCGGGTCCGACGTATACTACCGGACCGCAGCCGATTTAAAGGCTACCACCTAGCAAGTGTGGTGTCTGGCGGTGACACCACAGTTATGACTCTTGCCTCTTGCACAGATTTATCATCCCACGTTCAAAGTGGCTAAATCTCGACGTCCTACCATGTTCAGTGAACATCCGTCCTCAACAAACTGCTCAGATATCGTGTTTACATTAGCGACGGCCACGTCTAGCCACAACATTTCCGCATCATACTCGGAGACAAATGAGACATCCCTTCCCCTGACTTTTCAACACTTTGTGTAAGATGAGACAATGTATTACAGAAAAGAGCCTCTTTTACAAATTTACGGGTACTTAAGAACAACGAAGTTTAATGAATACCCTTCTGCAACCAGTTGTTACAAACTGGTCAGAAGACTTGAAGCTGCTAGAAGCGTGCATAAATCGAGATCCAAGGATGGATTTAAAAAAGCAGAGAACAGACGTGTGGAGGCAGATTGTCGAGGTGGTCAAGGCCCATCAAGGGCTGTAACGGTGAATGAAGAAGAAGAAGAAATTATTGAGTAACGCATACGCATTTATCACTGCAAGACAAGTTGCAGCGAGATTTGTCCCAAAAAACTCAGTTTGACAATCGGAATACCAGGGACAGCGTGAGATCTACACATGTTTACTATCTGGGATATAAGAGAGCCCCCATGAGTAGACACCCAAACTCACAACTCCCATATGCCTACATGAGCAGAAGTCGTTTCGGCCAAGGCTCCTGGTCCATGATCTTATATGACGTCGGAGGCGATATTAAATGTTTGAATAACAAAACAACTTTTGTCAAATTTTGTTTATTAACAACAGCCTCCAGCACAAGTAAAAGCAAGTATTTCGAGCTTTAATTAATGATCGCTGTCGATGATAAGTGGACCAATTGTAGCACCAGTCCAGCATGGTGGACAGCAACAAAAGACCTGTTCAGCGGTGAAAACGTTAGGCTTTCAGATCTGAGTGTGACTTTAGAGTGGAGTGAAAAGTAAATAACAATTTAGTTCTTTAAACGTGTTGGGTGTTGTACCTACAAAATAACATTTGCGGGAAGTCTAACTCTTCATCTTAAGAGATCTGGTGCGTAAAGTCATCGTTTTATAGCGAAAGCGTATGGAGAAAATGCCCTGTCGGAAACTACGTGTAGAGATTGCTTTCAACGATTCAAAGACAACGATTTTGAGATGAGTGACAATATGCGTCCCCGTCCGTGTGGTGTACAATTAGCTGCTGAAAATGGATCAAACGACGAATGCTGGTCGCTACGAAACACAGTTACTCAATTTGAACCGCGCACTTACAGACAAACGCCCGCAATATGCTCAGAGACATGTCAAACTCATTCTGCTTCATCTCAGTGCTAAAACTTAAGTTGCAAACCAAGTGAAGGAAGTCTTGAATGGACTTTGGTGGGATGTCTTACCCAACCAATTATATTCATCACACATCACCCCTTCCAATTATCGTTTGTCTCGATCCATGCAGCATGGCCTTTCTGAACAACTCTTCACACCTTTTAACGATATCATAAACTTTCGGCATGAATGTATCATCTCAAAAGAAATTGATTTATTTTTTATCGCGGAATCGATTTGTCACTCAAAAATGGCGAAAGGTCGTAGCTGCCGAAGGAACCACTTTCAGTAAATTATCTTACATCACTCTATTAAAATGAACACGTGTTTCTCCTGTCCAACAAAAAGAGAGAATTGATTCAAGTACCCAATGTGTGCTGCATTCAGATATGGCCACCCTCAGTGTTGCCACCATACCATTAGTCAGAAAATAAAATACAGTACCACCAGAAGTGACTCTCAGCTGTATGGTTGCTCCCGTCACTTAGCTAGTAATAGCAAGTAATATTCAGGTGAGTCAGCTTCTATTATTAAGGCAGCGTGTGGCTCTGTTCTTAAAGCTCCAAACAAGCATACGTCAGAATTACTAAATATATTTTGAATCAAATTACCTTTATATTATTTCAAATTATGCTTACAGCTAATTTTAAGAAAGATTTAGTGCATCAAAACAGAATTCACGGGACCTCCGGCAAGTACCATCTATAATATGTTGATTGAATCAGGTTGACACGGGATAGAAAGGCCGCAAACATTCAAAAACGAAAATCATTATTAAAATGTCAAAGTAAAAATTGAACAGAATGTGTCTCACATACACATTGTCTTGCAGATGAAACCAATTACCTATATCGCGTTACGTCTAACTCCTGCTTCAACTGAGATACTTCAATTGCTTGAAAGTGCTTTTTAAAGAAAGTGCGTAATAAAACAAACTGAGCAGCGCTCTCGGATTTCTACATGGAAGGTCCCCCCCCCCTCCCCCTACTGCCCCCCACTAAGCTTATTATGTTATTATGTACAGTTATGTTCATAAAAAAAACAGGATACCTTAAACGACTAGAGGCAGGACGCTCATATTCACAGGACAAGTACATCAGTATGTTTTGCATAAATGACAAGCATTTGAACCATGTCGGTCCATGGGTTCAAGGCCAACATCGATATCGTGGTGCAACACCATCTGCCAGTAAAATGTGCCCGTGGCTCTCGTTGTCGCTATAAACCGAAGATAATGGATCAGTGTGACTTGAACAGACGTGCAGGAGGCCTCATAGACATAGCGCGAGCTGTACCGTCAAATCAGTGAGTTTGAAAGGAGGCGTAGTATTGACATGAGAGAATGTGATGCATCCATCTGGTTAATTGTTGCTTATGTGGAACTTAGAGTTTCGGCAGTGCAACGGGTGTGTGCAGAATGGTTCACGGAAGGTCGTAGAACACGGCGAGATGAGTCAGGTCGCACCACCCAGTCCACCTCTCCCACCCCCCTCCCCCCTCCCCTCACGAGAAGATTGACACCTCATCCGAATAGCACTGCAGGACAGATCTTCGTCCTTTTCGGCTCTGGCGCGGCAGTGGAACAGTGTAAGACGTCGTACACTATTAGGGGTGGCAGTCCGTTGCCGTTTAGTACGGCATGGGTGACGTGCACGTTGTCCGCCTACCTTTGACAAACGTGCAGAATCATGGTAGATGGTAATGGCGTATGGAAAGACGTCACTGGGGACAGGAATGGCATCAGATAGTGTTTTCGGACGAATACAGTTTCTGTTTGTATGAAAATGACGGCCGCAGACACGGAGAGGGGCATCCCAGTGACTGCATTCGTACAAAACATACAGCGCCATCTCATGGCCTTATGGTGTGGGGGTGACGTTGGGTACAACCACAAATCACAGTTGGTGCGTGTCCAGGCCACCGTGACCAGTGTCATCTACGTGAACGACGTTCTGCGACCCGTAGCCATAAACTCTCCGCACAAAGCACCAGACGGCGTTCTCCAGCAAGACAGTGCCCGACTACATGTTGCTGCCCCAACATGTGCCTTCTTGGTGCCACAAGATGTCAGCCTTTGGCCCCGCCACGTCAGATCACCAGACTTGTCACCAATCGAAAACGTGTGGGATGTGGTGAAACGACGGGTGCTGCGCTGCGACGCAATGCCAACCACCACAGATGATATATCTCGCAAAAAGACCACGAAGATAAGATCAGAGGGATTCGAAGCCACACGGAGGCTTGCCCGTAATCGTTCATCGCGCGAACCATTCGCCACTCAAACAGGAACGATGAGACGTAAAAGTGGTACACAAAGTACCTACCGAGAGTAGATGCATATTTAGATTTAAAATGACTGATAGAAAAAGAAACGGATGATTTCAATAAATTTTCTATTGTACCTGAAAATATCTGTTACGTTACTGCACAATTGATGTTTACCGTGTGAAAATTTAGGTAGTGCTGAATAAAAAGCCGATCTTCTGGAACAGTCAATTAGATACAGATCTATTGCTTGCTATCCATCTTAGACTGACAAAAGGATCGAAGAAATCAACATACTTATACCACCATTGTACACATGCCCAATGCACACGATAATAAAAAAGAATATACTTATTACTAAGTATTATTTTTTCTAAACTATCGATCGCTGCGCCTCAGGTCCGCTATTGTAAAAACGGATACATAGTATAGTTTATATTAATATCCGCTAGATGTCAGTTGTCTTCTGTTTTGCTTGGTAACCATCATATGTTGAAAATGGAACTCCACCGAAACGTTGGATTGGTCGTCAAGGAGCTGGAGATTTAGCATCTCTCAGCTGAGATTCACGGTCACCGGATTTGACACCCTCTGACTTCTTCCTGTGGGGTTTCGTTAAAGACAACGTTAGTGCACCACCGCTCCCACAGAACCTGGAAGAGCTGAAGAACCGGATCCGTGTGACGAAGGACATGCATGCCCGAGTATGGGAGGAATTTGTTTATCGATGTGATATTGTCGTGTCGCTGATGGAGAATATATTGAACATCTGTAATCTGAACTTGAGAGGTTCGTAAATATGTATGTAAAGTTTCATATTCGTATGTCTTAAACTGTAATAAATATGGTTCAAAATGGTTCAAATGGCTCTGAGCGCTATGGGACTTAACATCGGAGGTCATTAGTCCCCTAGAACGTAGAACTAATTAAACCTAACTAACCTAAGGACATCACACACATCCATGCCCGAGGCAGGATTCAATCCTGCGACCGTAGAGGTCGTGTGGTTCCGGACTGAAGCGCCTAGAACCCCTCTGCCACACCGGCTTTAATAAATATAAACGTTCGAAATACATATACTCTTTTTGAAACATCCTGTATTCTGAACATTCGCGGTTTCTAGACAAGGAACCGACACGATTGCATGTATGCCATTAACCCGGCATGTCCGAAACAACAGATACCATCTTCATATAGTTAAGGCTAACCGGCCATTGACCTTCTTCTTATGTGCTGGACGCACACGCATTGCCTGAAGTCTTACGGGACTGGATGAAATTGTCTGCCACGAGTAACGGATGGAATGGACAGGGGCACTACGATTGTAGTGTGTGGACATTAAGTTGGGAATATGGGTTTTAAGGAGAGCGTGCTAGGGATAAATCCCTGCAGTCGCACTATCCTCTCAGCCCTCGGTGGCTCAGATGGTTATGCAGGCACGGTAGCTCAGCGTGTGTTGTCAGAGAGGCGCTGGCCTACTCTAATAAAAAAAAAAAAAAAAAAAAAAAAAACCTGAGTAAATGAATCAACAATCATTTTGAACGGATTTCCTATGACGTCCGCCCAGACCAAACGCAACGAAAATTACCGAACAAAACAATAATAATTAATAAGAGGGTCTACCATGTAAGCAGGAGATCCCGGGTTCGAATCCCGGTCAGGGCACACATTTTCAACGGTCTCCGTTGATGTATATCAACGGCTGTAATCAGCTTAGGCTCTTGATTTAATTATCATTTCATTACCTTACTTCAGCCTTTATCTTTTCAGCAAATGATACAGAACCTTATTCAGAACCAAATCAATTCTACGTTTTTGTTTTGTGCATTATTCTCGTTAGTTTTCCTAGAAAAGAAATATTTTCGTCTCAAAATTTAACTCGCACTTAGAGATGAAGAAGTAGATTTTAAAATGGTAAATTGGCACACACCATTCTATCGATGTGGAATGTGCCCAAAGATGGAGCTGGACATAAATAAACTGAACCGATTCAAATATAATTTTACACGGAGATATTTAAAAAAATTAAAGAGACAGAAAATTTACGAAACGAAAAATACAACGTTTCACTCCAGCCCATCACGTTTCGGGTGCCTGAATAGGTAGGAGTGAGTTTCCTACGTGCACTATTTTTTCCGTTCTGATTTTGTAAATTCAGTATTAAAGAGAAACTTTAAAGAAAAATACGCAAACGTGCGCAGGTGGCTATGTACGAGTGTCGACGTGGGTATTACATTAAATAAATTTAAAGAGTGAGCTTCGCTTGTTAACAACTCCAAAGTTAACCAGTGTAACACAGCTCCCCTGAGTGTAGTTTGCCTAACACTTTTGAAGATGCCAAATAGAACATACTGCCAGTACTGTCTTGTAATCAATGAATGATTTAAGAAATATTTCCAACTTCTGTTAGAATTTAAGATACACTGGGGTGACAAAAATCATGGGATAACGATATGCATATATACAGATGGCGGTAGTATCGCGTACACAGGGTATAAAAGGGCAGTGCATTGGCCGAGCTGTCATTTGTATTCAGGTTATTTGTCTCAAAAGACTTCCACCGTGATTATGGCGGTACGACGGGAATTAACAGTCTTTGAACGTGGGATGGCAGTTGGAGCTACACGTATGGGACATACCGTTTCGGAAACAGTTAGGGAATTCAATATTCCGAGATCCACATTGGTAAGAGTGTGTCGAGATTCCAAATGTCAGGCATTCCCTCTCACCACTGACAACGTAGTGGCCGACGGCCTTCACTTAACTATCGAGAGCACCGGCGTTTGTGTATAGTTGCCAGTCCTAGCAGACAAACAACATCGCCTGAAATAACAGCAGTAATCAATGTAGAACGTACGACGAACGTATCCGTTAGGACAGTGCCATGAAATTTGGCGTTAATGGGCTATGGCAGCCTTTGCTAACAGCACATAGCCTGCAGCGCCTCCCCTGGGCTTGTGACCATATCGGTTGGACCTATACTAGTGGAAAACCATGGCCTGGTCAGATGAGTCCCGATTTCAGTTGGTAGGAGCTGATGGTTGGATTTGAGTGTGTTGCAGACCCCATGGAGCCATAGACCCA
Source organism: Schistocerca gregaria (assembly GCF_023897955.1). Lineage (NCBI taxonomy): Eukaryota > Metazoa > Arthropoda > Insecta > Orthoptera > Acrididae > Schistocerca > Schistocerca gregaria. The sequence continues at coordinate 214,400,540 of NC_064926.1, read as the reverse complement.
TGTTGTTAACAAGGAATTGAGGAAGCTGGAGGTGGATTCACAGTGTTGGGAGCTGCGTTTACACGGAATGTGCTGGGTCCTTTGGTCAAACATTGACTGGAAATGTTATGTTCGGCTACTTGGAGACTATTTGCACCGATTCGTGGACTTCATGTTCCCAAATAACGATGGAATTTTTATGGATGAGAATGCGCCATGTCACTGGGTCACAGTTGTCCGCGATTGTTTTGAAGAATATTCTGGACAGTTCGAGAGTATAATTTGGCCATCCAAATCACCCAATATGAATCAAATCAAGCATTTATGGGACATAAGTGAGAGGTCCATTCGTGCACAAATTCCATTACCGGCTTCATTTTCGCAATTATGGACGGCTGTGGCTCAATATTTCTACAGAGCCGGCCAAAAGAAGGTCCTACATGATACTAGGAGGTACGCCATGACTTTTGTCACCTTGGTATATGTTGTTGCGAAAAATTAATTGAATACAATTTTGACAAAAATGTGGTGGTTCTGGTAGGCACAAAACAGCTTAATTTTCCGGTTTATTGCCAAGACTTTATTCCGTCTCACAGAAATGTGTCTCAACTCGAAGCATTGCTCAAGTACTCACTGCTTCATCAGTCCTGAAAGTAAATTATAGAGAGCAGTCTTGGTGGGCAATGAGTGTTCCCGCAGTTCATTGGACGTACAACTAATGATATTAATCATAAGCTATTCTTTCAGATGAGATTTAAAGTAATGCCTCTGTTGATGCGAATTCAGGTCGTCAATTTGCTGTCACAATGAGGTTGAAGTACGGATAATTTATATTTTATAATAATAAGCTCAAAATCTTGTTGCAAACAGTTATTCGTAACCACTGTTTGTTGGAGGACAAATCTGAAAGCTGCAGTTAGCGTCCTTGGAAATATCTTCATTTCAAGAAATTGCTTATTGGCAGAAACCTTTACTCAGTATTATATCTGAGGTAAGTTGTCACTGCAATCCCTAAAAGAGTTTTGTTAGTGACTGAACACTCAGTATACCTACAAAATTTTTTATGAAATATCCCGTTAATAAGCAACGTCAGCTTGGTACTTCGGTTGTGATTACTGTTTCCACACTACTATAACAAGGTAATAAATATCACCAATGCCTGAATTATTTTCGGCGAGAAGAATATAAGTATCGTTAAAATCTTTTCACTTTATTCAAACAAGAAAAGTAAAACCCTAGTTTTGTGCATCTTTTTATTATTAATGCAACGCTAGGTAGCAAATGTCGCGTTTTCGTGTTTACGTACTACTACTCTAGGTCGTACAAAACGGCTAAACCAGTTCACTTTAAACAAATAATCATGAAATCTGGACAGAGGTCAGCCGGTAGAAGTGGCCGAGCGCTTCTAGGCGCTACAGACTTGAACCGCGCGATCGCTACGGTCGCAGGTTCGAATCCTGCCTCTGGCATGGATATGTGTGCTGACCTCAGGTTAGTTAGGTTTAAGTAGTTCTAAGTTCTAGGGGACTGATGACCTCAGAAGTTAAGCCCCATAGTGCTCAGAGCCATTTGAACCATTTGGACAGAGGACAAGCACGTGTTATCTTTTTACAATAAACTCTGGTGAGAAACAGAAGTCACTAGTCTTAATACTAAATGTATTTACGAAAACAGATCAGTCATTCGTTCACATGAACCAAGACCTGACATTCCAATTACAAATACAAAATTGCCATGCGTTCTATTCTGTGAAAAAAAAATTCCATTTACTCACTGCTTAGAGTTGCTCTCGTCATGGCGGTTGCAGACCAATCTAGTGGCAGCTTTTGTATTGATGACTATGCAGCCTAGTGACTGTTAGTTACCGCTAGTATCGCACTTTCAAGCCGGTGTAGCAGACAGCTCATTTCACGATGTACAAGATTTTCGTTTGACATGGAAGAAAGAAAAAACTTTTTAATACGTCTTCTAATCACTCGGTACTCAGGTTATTGAAGTTGTTGAACATTATTATTTAAAAAACAATGACTTGGCTGTTGTCTTACAGCTGTAAATGTATTTCACCAGCATACTCTTGTATCAGCGGAGTAGTAAAGTAACAGAAAAAGTGAGGTAGGTCGGATTCTTTATAAAATGATAATGCCTCGCTTACTACGTGAAAATATACGCTTACCATTGTGATGTCACACTGGTTTGTTACAGGAAGTAGAGCCTCTTGGAGATGGCCCTTTAAGCAGTTTCGCATACTAACAACAGTCTTACGGTACGTTTACTTCCTTATGAAATTTGTTGTCAGAAAAACAACAGCAATATTCATAAATGTAGTGCAAGAAGGAGGAATGGGTTCAACATCCATTACTCAGACTTTGTGAGGCTCAGGAAGGAGTGAGGTACTCAATCATAAAAATCTGTGTTCGCTTATCCAGCAATGTCCAGAATCTAACAGATAGTGAAATAAACTTGCAACACAAACTAAAATCCCATTTGTTTGACAAGCCGCTCGTCACAGAACAATTTCTGAATCTTTAGTAAGTTATGCTTGATTGTGTTTGACTAGACATGAGCATAAATTAATGATCGTGGAAGAATTAAAGATTTCTCAGGATTAATACAGAAGTGATCACGTTAATGGTGAACATGTTCCCATATTTCTCACTGAGAAACTCTACCATAATTGTGAAAGTGACTCACGACCATCGGAGTCGGAGATCGCAATTATAAATAATTGAACATGCAACTAACTAATGAAGGGAAGTAAGTAATCTTTCGAAAAGCAACGTTAATAGAGTTTTCGCCGAGCTTAAAATACGTCGTTATTTGAAGACCGTACGAGCCGAGGAGACGCTTGTTCCGGTAAGTGCCCACTTTGCCCTGCATTTGGTGAGACGTTTAGCGCGTGCTAGGCCAGCTGCAAGCATGCAACCTGCAGCGGTGTGAAATTTCACCTCGACAGCGGCCGCCAAGACTGCATCAGCTCTCTCTCCGTCCCAAAAGATCCCCCATCCCCCTCCAGCAGTACCGTAGACTCACGATTTCCGCGCCCGCACGTAGAGCACTCTTCGACACAGCTGACACCGTTCGCGTTTGAACAGCGAAGAACTGTGGAGAGCTATTATGGACTGACTCGTCTGATTACTCCGACTGACTAACGACTTTGGTCCCACACGTCTGTCAAAATAGATGAACAAACAAAACAGTGCTCCAAAATATACACTACTGGTCATTAAAATTGCTACACCAAGAAGAAATGCAGGTGATAAACGGGTATTCATTGGACAAATATATTATACTAGAACTGACATGTGATTACATTTTCACGCAGTTTGGGTGCATAGATCCTGAGAAATCAGTACCCAAAACAACCAACTCTGGCCGTGATAACGGCCTTGATACGTCTGGGCATTGAGTCAAACACAGCTTGGCTGGCGTGCCCATGCAGCTTCAACACGATACCACAGTTCATCAAGAGTAGTGACTGGCGTATTGTGATGAGCCAATTGCTCGGTTACCATTGACCAGACGTTTTCAATTGGTGAGGGATACTGGGGAATGTGCTGGCCAGAGCAGGAGTCGAACATTTTCTATATCCACAAAGGCCCGTACAGGACCTGCAACATGCGGTCGTGCATTATCCTGCTGAAAGGTAGGGTTTCGCAGGGATCGAATGAAGGATAGAGCCACGGGTCGTAAGACATCTGAAATGTAACGTCCACTGTTCAAAGTGCCATCAGTATGAACAACAGGTGAGTGAGACTTGTAGCCAATGGCAACCTATACCATCACGCCGGGTGATACGCCAGTATGGCGATGACGAATACACGCTTCCAATGTGCGTTCACCGCGATGTTGCTAAACACGGCTGCGACCACCATGATGCTGTAAACAGAACCTGGATTCATCCGAAAATATGACGTTTTGCCATTCGTGCACCCAGGTTCGTCGTTGAGTACACCATAGCAGGCGCTCCTGTCTGTGATGCAGCGTCAAGGGTAACCGCAGCCATGGCCTCCGAGCTGGTAGTCCGTGCTGCTACAAACGTCGTCGAACTGTTCGTGCAGATGGTTGTTGTCTTGCAAACGTCCCCATCTGTTGACTCAGGCATTGAGACGTGGCTGCACGATCCGTTACTGCCATGCGGATAAGATGCCTGTTATCTCGACTGCTAGTGATACGAGGCCGTTGGGATGCAGCACGGCGTTCCGTATTACCCTCCTGAACCCACCGATTCCATATTCTGCTTACAGTCATTGGATCTCGACCAACGCGAGCATCAATGTCGCGATACGATAAACCGCAATCGCGATAGGCTACAATCCGACCTTTATCAAAGTCGGAAACGTCATGGTAAGCATTTCTCCCCCTTACACGGGACATCGCAACAACGTTTCACCAGGCAACGCCGGTCAACTGCTGTTTGTGTATGAGAAATCGGTTGGAAACTTTCCTCATGTCAGCACGTTGTAGGTGTCGCCACCTTCGCCAACCTTGTGTGAATGCTCTGAAAAGCTAATCATTTGCATATCACCGCATCTTCTTCCAGTCTGTAGCACGTCATCTCCGTGGTGTAGCAATTTTAATGGCCAGTAGCAAACAAAATATTGGGATAAGCATCGATTTACAGTTAAAATGAATTGAGAGGACTAAGAAAGAATAATATAATAGACGCTTTATGAGATATTGAAGCCTTAGATCAGCGTCAAATATCTCAGGATCTGTAGCTCTGAAGCCGATGATACTAACGTACGGTGTTAATCAACTTGTTGAACTCGTCTGGTCGAAGAATTATTAATAAAATCTGTCTGACGGAGGAATGATAAATAGTGGTGCATAGCCAGTTCAAATCAAATGGCTCCCAGCACTATGGGACTTAACATCTGAAGTCATTATTCCCCTAGACTTAAAACTACGTAAACCTAACTAACGTAAGGAGATCACACACATCCATGCCCAAGGCAGGATTCGAACATGCGACTGTAGCAGCCGGATGGTTCCGGACTGAAGCGCCTAGAACCGCTCGACCACAGCGGCCAGTTGCACAGCCAGTCTCATAGGCTAAGACCATGAGAGACGGTTGCTGTTGAATTGTGTGTTCTGCCGTGGAGTCCTCTTTGACAGCAATAGATAGGAGTAGGGAGTATGCCAGCACCAGAGTTTACATTTTTTTCTCCTCTTTTGCCATCACCCGTACTACGAAAACAACCGTATTGTTTACACGCACTCATCTGCAGTACACATTTATACCAACGACAAAATATTCAAATTTCACGAAACACTGATTCAGCCGTCCTAGGACCCAACTCTATATCTGAAATAACAATTCGAGGACTACCATCTGACAATGCTACAAGCTACAATTTTACTTTCAATCATACAAGAAAAAGAGAAAGTCGCAATTTTGACAGTGTTGTGATAAACTGTCCATAAAGTGGAAATAATTACCGGCTATAGAACACTAGTATTCGGATACCACTGACAAGCTTTATCTCGCGTCCGTCGGCCGTCGTAATTTGATTTATTATTTACTACAGAAATTGATTAGTAATGGTGATTATTGCCGACTTACGTGCTGGGCCTTATTAAAAATGATATTTCATGTAATTCTGATTTACAATTAAATGCTTTTGTGAAGTTCTCTTTTCTTTAACAGTATTAATCTTCAGTGGAAATAATTCGTTACTTTAATGACGTAAGACTCACTGCATCCTAAAACATGAGCATGTAAGTTGAACAATGGAATAAACTTTTCATATTAATTTCCTCGCCTAGTCAGTTCATTTTAAAGCAAAAAATCTTTAGTTATTGATTACAACTGCGGCCCACAGACGCGCGAGAGTACTTTTTCTCTTACCTCCGTCATCCATTGCATAGTAGTCGGAGTACTGGCTCTGGATCTCGGCTGTTGTACTGAAAATAAGAATCTTAAAGCCACGTATTTTCTACGTCGTCGGGCCACTGTGGAGAAAAATGTATATTATGTTAATAGCGGGCGAGTTTTTCGCTTCCGCTAGTTTTTATAAATTAATATCGCCACGTAATGGCGTCGTTGTATGCATCGGCCGCTGCGATTGTTGCTCTGTAAATTACTCGAATGCAGGTTAATTCAAGGAAGGCGGACATGAAATCGGGATCACCTCCTACAAATTAAAAGTGAACAATAATATTAAATCAGTACATTATCTGCTTAATTACTACATATTTGCTTACATTTGCCAGGACTCTCAAGATGTCCGTCTTAATGCAACCAGCACAAGAGAAGAAGTGAAGGCGACCAAAAAATTAACAAAAGAACATGTCTTGTCGTCTCTTTAGGTCATTTTGTTTCGAGTGCTCTGTATATTTCTTTGCCCTCGAAACATACACAGAGAAATTATAATAATTTTTAAATGTCTCTTCTTTATAAATACTGTTTTTAAGTCTTTTCTTAGTATTTCACTGGGGACGGTATAAGGAGCACTTTGAGTGTGACGTTTCAAGTTCAATCTTTAGTAACGTTCATTTGAAAGTGTCATGTCAATAATTATGACTGGAAAATATTAGCTGCTAATAATGACTCACTATGTTCGTCAGGAGGGTGACAGAAAATGAGTGTCCGGGAGGTGCAGAAATCAAACTTCTATGGGATGCATGTATTACACTCTACAAATTGGAAATCGTCGTCGCTCAAGAAATAACGAAAACAGACCATTAACTTGTACCATGAGCACCAAATAAAAAGGGCGAGTCACAGTGATCACAAAGTTTCCAACCATCAAGATAGAAGGTGAACTCCTTGGGAGTTATTTACTCTGCAGGACTCTTGAAGAATGAATATGGAATCATATTGGTATAACGGGGTGACAGAATGCAATAACATCCAACCGAATGTGAAACTATCTGCCTTGCAGCTTATCGTGAAACCGGCTATCCTTTAAGGCGTAGCGCGATAACATGTTCCATAGGCACGGAAAACAGAAACATATAGAGGCTGAATTTGTCCAGTGGTTTCAGGTGGTATGAAATGCAACTTTATACACTTTTTGGAAGGGATAATTTGCTCTAAAGGAATATGATTTTTATGCGCAGACCAGGAATCAAGCAAAACGACGTATTTTGACGAGCTATGGGCCAAAATCCGTGTTGTAGTTCTCTTACATCTATATTTCCACTCTTGCTTGCTGTGACGCAAATATTCCCTGCTGCTCTTCCACGATCATGTACACGGAAAAGAAACGTAGGGGGAAGAGCACCTCCGACTTCTCATAGCACAATAAACAACTTTTCAGCCAATTTAGCACCCAGATTACCGGTCTGTATGATAGTGCGAATGCGTTAAGGCATTGACGCTAGTTGATCTTGATCCAAATCCCTCGGTACTTTTAATTTATTGAGATGTTTCTCATCAAATGTGCCCCACATTTTTATTTAAGACAATTCAGTCCAAGACATAATAGTCCCGGATCATAGTAACATCAAATTATACACCAGTACCACTGATGAGGGCGTTTTGGAACGCTTCGAAGAGCAACGGTCGACCAGTGCTCCTCAAGTATCTCAGGCACTGAGCATGTCTCGGGTCACCGTGGAAAGGACATCCATACCACTCGCAAGAAATACAGCAAATGGCAATTATGTGCTGTATGCGGTGTAAAAAGAAGCGAACTACTCCCATGCTTAGTTACAGTTATGCCTTGGAATTCTGAGCTATGTAGTAAGTCTCAAGTAATCCTTCTCAATAGACCCACTATCTTGAGACTGTTTTACCGTCTCCTCCAGTGGTTCATTACCTGGGAATGCGTTGGTCGAGTCGAAATAACTGGGAATATTACTTTTGGAAACAGAATGTGACTCTAATGTTTCATAGAACACAAGCACGCACGCACACACACACACACACACACACACACACACACACACACACACACACACACACAGTTACATATTCCAGTCCAAATGAACCTAGCCTTTGTATAGTTATAGTCCATTTGACGATTGAGCAGTGAATAATGATTCACGAGGAAGTGGTTAAGAACTGAATACGTATTTGAATTCCGCTTATAGCATCCAGCAGTGCTCATGAGAATGTTTACTCAGTTTTGTAATCATTGATTTTAAGAATAATAGAGTAATTGAGCAACCAAAATCAGAACCTAAGTTATAAATATCACTTCCATATAACATCATAGCAATTTGTGATATCACTCCGCAGTACATTCAGCAAACAGCAGTTGTCGAATCTGCATTTGTCGACGTATCTTTCTGCATCTGCAGTTTAGCGGCATCAATGAGAAACTAATAATTACACAAATGCTCAAAAATTAAGGATAATGCTGTGCAGACATTTTCAGTCGTGCTTATGGTGACTGTGTGTTGAAAATGGCTCAAAGAACATATACTGATGACGTTATGAGGGGTAGAATACTGGGGCGACTGGAGGCTGGTCAAACACAGCATCGTAGCCCGGGCCCTCCGTGTGCCACAAAGTTTGATCTCAAGATTATGGCAACGATTCCAGCAGACAGGAAACGCGTCCGGGCGCTACAGTACTGGACGTCCACAGTGTACAACACCACAAGAAGACCGATATCTCACCATCAGTGCCCGCAGACGGCCACGGAGTACTGCAGGTAGGCTTGCTCGGGACCTTACCGCAGCCACTGGAACAGTTGTCTCCAGACACACGGTCTACAGACGACTGAACAGACATGGTTTATTCGCCCGGGGACCGGCAAGGTGCATCCACTGACCCCTGCTCGCAAGAGAGCCCGTAAAGCCTGGTGTCAAGAACACAGTACATGGTCATTGGAACAGTGTTCCCAGGTTACGTTCACTGACGAGTGCAGTTATAGTCTGAACGGTGATTCTCGCCGGGTTCTCATGTGGCGTGAACCAGGAACCTGATACCAACCCCTTAATGTTCTAGGAAGGGACCTGTGCGGAGGTCGTGGTTTGATGGTGTGCGGTGGGATTACGATTGGTGTACCTACACCCCTGCTTGTCTTTGACAGAGGAACTTTAACAGGTCAGGTGTATCGGGACGTCATTTTGCACCAGTATGTCCACCTTTTCAGGGGTGCGGTGGGTCCCACCTTCCTCCTGATGGATGATAACACACGGCCCCACCGAGCTGCCATCGTGGAGGAATATCTTGAAACAGAAGATATCAGGCGAATGGAGTGGCCTGCCTGTTCTCCAGACCTAAACCCAATCGTACACGACAGGGATGCTCTCGATCGGCGTATCGCGGCACGTCTTCAAACCCCTACGTCACTTCAGGAGCTCCGTGAGGCACTGGTGCAAGAATGGGAGGCTATACCCCAGCAGCTGTTAGACAACCTGATCCAGAGTATGCAAACCCGTTGTGCGGCCTGTGTACGTGTGCATGGTGATCATATCCCGTATTAATGTCGGGTTACATGATCAGGAAACAGTGGCGTTCTGTATCACATGTGTTTCGGGACGGTTTTCTCAACTTGTCACCACTACCATGTACTTACTATGTCGTGTGTGTTCCCTATGTGCCTATGCTATTAACGCCAATTTTGTGTAGTGCCACGTTGTGTGGCTCCACATTCTGCAATTATCCTTAATTTATGAGCATGCGTGTAGTAATGCAACTGCAGAGGGCTAGGGAAAGCCGAATGTTCCTACTGCGATATTGCAGAAAGACTTGCACGAATGAAGTCACTGTACATGATTTCAGGCACCGGTTATCACGAGAGTGCACGCTCGTCAGAAGACTGGGCTTCGGACGGCCGCCTAGAACTACAGAGAGGAAAGACCGTGATAGTCAGGGTTGGCTCTGGAGCAAAATGTTCAAATGAGTGAGAAATCTTAGGGACTTAACTGCTAAGGTCATCAGTCCTTAAGCTTAACACTACTTAACCTAAATTATCCTAAGGACAAACACACACACGCATCACCGAGGGAGGACTCGAACCTACGCCGGGACCAGCCGCAGAGTCCATGACTGCAGCGCCTAGACCGTTCGGCTAATACAGCACGGCGCTCTGGCGCATCGTACAGCACCTGCAGTTGCAGTTTGACCATCAGCTGGAACCAGAGTGAGACAATGAACTTATACAAATCGATTACTTCAAAGGCAACTCCGAGCCACACGTCATGTATCGTGCACTCTACTGATCCCAACTCACCTCCACTTGCGGCTTCAGTGGTCTCAAGCAGGGTGGAAGCCTATTGTGTTTTCTAATGAAAGCTGGTTCTGTTTCGTAGCCAGAGATGGCAGCGTGTTTGTTAGAAGGAGGCCATTTGAGGGCCTGCAACCAACATGTCTCTGTGCTAGACACACTGTACCTGAGCCTGTAGTTAGGTCTGCGGTGTGATTTCGACGACAGCAGGAGCACTCCAGTGCTTACCACACGCAGCGTAACTACAAATTCGTACGTGCATCTGGTAATTCTTCCTGTTGCTCTGCCATTCACGAACAGCACTCCAGGGGGTGGTTTCAAACAGGATAACGCTCGCCCACATACCGCAGTTGTAACCCAACTTGCTTTTCAGAGAGTCGATATGTTGCCTTGGTCTGCTTGAGCGTCAGATCTGTCTCCAATCAAGTAGTCAACATTCTGGAGGTTACACATCTTATTAATGTGCAAGCATTTCACACTAGCTAAGGCTTATCTCGCACTTACAGTAATCTGTGATGTTGGAATGTTAATTACTTAAATATGTTATCTAGATAAATGCATTTCCGAAATTTCACTACTCCACATTAATTATTTATGATGTTGCTATTTTTTTCCCTTTAGTGTATATTGGTTTACAAGCACACACGGCTTCTCAGAGCAGCAAGTACGAAATTCAATTTGTCAAGGAACGTTCGAAATATTGTGTTCTGAGTACACGGCTTCAAACAAAGTAACAAATCTTTATAATTCAGGAGATGATGATAACTTTGAATCTACAGCATTTTGGATTGAAAGGACAATGTTCGGCACTATAATTACCTCCAGTTTAAACTAAACGGAGCAACGTATGAGTTTCCATTTCAACACGCGGAAGAATTCTGTCACATGCCAAACGCGTTGTAATGGCGAGTAAACATTACAGAAATTTAGCAGGCAGTCACGAAACAAACAATTCGACTAAGCTACACCACGACAAATAACAATAGTCAACAAATTTAAACTTCTTGTCAACATCTGGTTTGTAAATGAGAGTATTTACATTGCTGTATTCACTGGTAATATCTGTTTCTATCTCGTCGCATTTAACATATATACAGCAGAAACAAAAACAGAATAAAAACAAACAAGAAACACATATTCAAAACTATAATTCAATACTGTTTAATATCTGTGTATGGAAATCACGTCAATAGAGGATTAGTTCACGACATATTTTCAGCTTTAATCTTCCTGACCGGCCGGGGTTGGCCGTGCGCTTCTGGGCGCTACAGTCTGGAACCGCGAGACCGCTACGGTCGCAGGTTCGAATCCTGCCTCGGGCATGGATGTGTGTGACCTCCTTAGGTTAGTTAGATTTAAGTAGTTCTAAGTTCTAGGGGTTGATGACCTCAGAAGTTAAGTCCCATAGTGCTTAGAGCCATTTGAACCATTTTTTAATCTTCCTTGGTATTCGAAAAATGTGACAACGATGCTCTTCTTTATCACACTTGCCGTCTAGTGACGGTTTGTAAATCTTCTATCCCTCCTGCATAAAAAATTAAATTAAAAAATTAGACATGCAAACAAAACAATAGATAACATCGAAATATGGAAAGCATAGAATAAGAGCCATTAGAAACGCAAAAATCTTAAGGCACAGAACATTTAGAAAGGTAGGTTCAGATCCTACTCAGAAAAATGTATACTAATTAATGATATACAACATCCCAGATGGAAAATGGCTATCAGCTAGTGTAATTGAAGTAATGTCAACCAATGCTTTCACCACTGTACGTAGAATCTCCACACCAGCACATATCGTCACCAGGCAAAGTCATTCTTCCTCCAAGTAAGAACACGGAATAAAACTCCTCGAAATACGACAGCCGGAACTAGAATGGCGAATACTCTTCCAGACAAAGAATGCCTCACCCGCGAAGGTTTTGCAGTGGTTAGAAGACAAATTGACGTCTCAAATATGCGAAAACGCTTGAGTGACCAACAATGAGTGTGCTCAAAGAGCCTACACGATCAGTCGAATCTGAGAATGGCAGAAACATGCAAGTTGTTGCAAAGATAATTCTCATTACATCGCCTAAACCATTAATTCCGAAGTTGGGTTCAGTCTTGAAAAATGCAAAGTTTTCCTTTCTGAAAAGGTACATAAAGCGTTACGCAGGCGCAGTCCGTACATCCATTTTACACCGGAGACTAATGGGTTGCATAACAAAGTAGGGGCCAATCACAAAACGGAGAAGCTTTGTAGCCACTGTTTATGAACTTCGATACCCACAGCACCGAAACTATGCATTTCCGAACAGCGGTTCCCGTTTCAGATGTGTCCACGTTTCCGTTCTGCGCAACATACTAAGCGTTATCTTTCTGATGAACTATTCATAACTCCTGGATAACGTAGAAAACTCCGTTAGGCACATTACCCGTAAACCACCCACTCGCAATTCTTTAAAGAAGCCAGCTCTCACGCATAAAACACCTTCAGATGGCTGATTACTTTACATATGAGTTAATGTGTTATATAGTTGAAGTTAGGTATGTAAGCGGGAAAAAGTTCAGAAAATGTATGAAGTTATGATAAAGACTGTTGGGAGTTCCTGGTTTCTGTCAGTATCAAACTTTGGGTAAGTATAGATTGAGTAATTTGCACTACATTTCAAGCAAAAACTAGTTTTTCACTCATCTCAATATTTATTCCCCTGCACTACACTGTGTAACAAAATTAAATGATCATTTTTCCGAAAATCTGTAATGGTCTCCCATTGCGACGAGTATGTTTGAAATGTGGCTCAAAGCTGCCTACAACGCACCTCTGTGACGGTGCAAAAACGTAGTGCCAACCTAGGGCAGGGCGACGCTTCAAACAGTTAGGTGTCGACAAATGTCCAAAAAGGGTCACACTTCAGAAGTTTGTGAGAGCTTAAGATGGGTTAATGATGTCACATGGCACCAAATTTCATCAAAATTCTACTGAACGCCACCGCCAACGTACCACACGATGGGAAAGTCGCCACAACCCCTCTGACCAACATTTCTTTTGTGATGGAGATCAGAAGCACGACACCCAGCGTCAAAATTACGTGGTTTTCTTACTGGTGGCCGAGGAAACCATCTGAGATACACCGCCGGTCAGAATCGACACGAAAAGAACTCAGAGGGTGACATAAAGGGCGTCACTGAAACAACCCCTTCACTTCGGACGTTGATCCCCACACATTTCGCTGTCAAAAACGATAATTCGCAGTGCGATGAGGAGCAGGACGACGTTCTTTACAACGTTCGACACTGTTGCCGACCCCTGAGCATTTCCAAACTAATGACATCGTGAGGCTGCAACTCCATTGACCGCTATCTGTCCACTGTCGTCTTAAGTGCTCCACTATACAGGGTGGAGACACTAGGTACCATTCGAGCGACTTCTAATGTGATCGGAAGGAGCGCAAGGTGTTTAGCTTTTTTATCCCTCCTGTAGCATCACCTGTGGGAGGGGGGGAGGAGTGGCTTAGGGAGGGGAAGCAACACTGAAATTTGCGAAAATAAAACGGCAAAGGGTCCTTCTAAGACCCTCCAATTCGGCAACACCCTCGATGCATTTGTTGAGCACGTTAGGAATGTAACTGTCAGCCTCGTGGGTGCTCTAGAACCTGAAGGCAGGCTAACATGAATGTCCAAGGGGTTGGGTAAATTATGTATAAAGTTTGTTGGAAGTCGCTAAGTAACTTCCTTCTCAATTGCTAGGTAGTTTGTGCACTGCAACTATGCTTCACGACGTGTACACGGTTTTTAAATGTAGCACTTGTCTCACTGTGTCAAACCATTAACATAAGATTGTACGTCTTAATGAGCAGATTAGACAGTATTTCAGACTTCTAAATTCAGGCAGTAATTATAATACGAGGGTGAGTCAAATGAAAACCTTAAATATTTTTTAAAATATTATTTATGTGCAGAAGTGGTACAAAGCTGTATCACTTTTCAACATAATCTCCCCCACGCTCAATGCAAGTCCTCCAGGGCTTACAAAGTGCATAAATTCCTTTAGGAAAAATTCTTAAGTAGTCCGCGCAACCACTCATGTACCGCGTGGCGTACCTCTTCATCAGAAAGGAACTTCTTTCCTCCCATTGCGTCTTTGAGTGGTCCAAACATTTGGAAATCACTTGGGGCAAGGTCTGGTGCGTGCGGTGATGAGGAAGAACACTCAAAATGCAGGTCTGTGAGTGTTGCAACTGTTGTACTGGCAGTGTGGGGCCTTGCATGCGAATGTAGACGAGATGTGGCTCAAATTCAAAGATATAGTAGCAACAGCAATTGAGATATTCATACCTCATAAGTTGGTAAGAGATGGAACGGATCCCCCGTGGTACACAAAAAAGGTCCGAACGCTGTTGCAGAGGCAACGGAAAAAGCATGCGAAGTTCAGAAGAACGCGAAATCCTGAAGATGGGCTAAAATTTACAGACGCGCGAAATTTGGCACGTACTTCGATGCGAGATGCCTTTAATAGGTTCCACAACGAAACATTGTCTCGAAATTTGGTAGAAAATTCGAAGAAATTCTGGTCGTATGTAAAGTACACAAGCGGCAAGACGCAGTCAATACCTTCGCTGCGCAGTGCCGATGGTACTGTTATCGACGACTGTGCCGCTAAAGCGGAGTTATTGAACGCAGTTTTCCGAAATTCTTTCACCAGGGAAGACGAATGGAATATTCCAGAATTTGAAACACGAACATCTGCTAGCATGAGTTTCTTAGAAGTAGATACCTTAGGGGTTGCGAAGCAACTCAAATCGCTTGATACGGGCAAGTCTTCAGGTCCAGATTGTATACCGATTAGGTTCCTTTCAGATTACGCTGATACTATAGCTCCCTACTTAGCACTCATATACAATCGCTCGCTCACCGATAGATCTGTACCTACAGATTGGAAAGTTGCGCAGGTCGCACCAGTGTTCAAGAAGGGTAGTAGGAGTAATCCATTTAACTACAGACCTATATCATTGACGTCGGTTTGCAGTAGGGTTTTGGAGCATATACTGTATTCAAACATTATGAATCACCTCGAAGGGAACTATCTATTGACACGTAATCAGCATGGCTTCAGAAAACATCGCTCTTGTGCAACGCAGCTAGCTCTTTATTCGCACGAAGTAATGGCCGCTATCGACAGGGGATCTCAAGTTGATTCCGTATTTCTAGAGTTCCGGAAAGCTTTTGACACCGTTCCTCACAAGCGACTTCTAATCAAGCTGCGTAGGCTATGGGGTATCATCTCAGTTGTGCGACTGGATTCGTGATTTCCTGTCAGGAACGTCGCAGTTCGTAGTAATAGACGGCAAATCATCGAGTAAAACTGAAGTGATATCAGGTGTTCCCCAGGGAAGCGTCCTGGGACCTCTACTGTTCCTGATCTATATAAATGACCTGTGTGACAATCTGAGCAGTTCTCTTAGACTGTTCGCAGATGATGCTGTAATTTACCGTCTAGTAAGGTCATCCGAAGACCAGTATCAGCTGCAAAGCGATTTAGAAATGATTGCTGTATGGTGTGTCAGGTGGCAGTTGACGCTAAATAACGACAAGTGTGAGATGATTCACATGAGTTCCAAAAGAAATCCGTTGGAATTCGATTACTCGATAAATAGTACAATTCTCAAGGCTGTCAATTCAACTAAGTACCTGGGTGTTAAAATTACAAACAACTTCAGTTGGAAGGACCACATAGATAATATTGTGGGGAAGGCGAGTCAAAGGTTGCGTTTCATTAGCAGGACACTTAGAAGATGCAACAAGTCCACTAAAGAGACAGCTTACACTACACTCGTTCGTCCCCTGTTAGAATATTGCTGCGCGGTGTGGGATCCTTACCAGGTGGGATTGACGGAGGGCATCGAAAGGGTGCAAAAAAGGGCAGCTCGTTTTGTATTATCGCGTTATAGGGGAGAGAGTGTGGCAGATAAGATACACGAGTTGGGATGGAAGTCATTACAGCATAGACGTTTTTCGTCGCGACGAGACCTTTTTACGAAATTTCAGTCACCAACTTTCTCTTCCGAATGCGAAAATATTTTGTTGAGCCCAACCTACATAGGTAGGAATGATCATCAAAATAAAATAAGAGAAATCAGAGCTCGAACAGAAAGGTTTAGGTGTTCGTTTTTCCCGATCGCTGTTCGGGAGTGGAATAGTAGAGAGATAGTATGATTGTGGTTCGATGAACCCTCTGCCAAGCACTTAAATGTGAATTGCAGAGTAGTCATGTAGATGTAGACATGTAGATGTCAGTTGCAAAAAGACAACTGATGACAACAATCCATGTCGCTTTGATCTGATTGCAGGCCGCAGATGATTTTTTAGGAGATCTGTGTATGATGCACTGGTGAAAGTGGTCCCTCTAGGCATGTAACGCTCCAAAATGACGCGTTTTTCGTCCCAAAAGAGAGTCAGCATAACCTTCCTTGCTGATGGTTCTGTTAGAAATTTCTTTGGTTTTGGTGATGAGGAGTGACGCCATTCTTCGTTTCCTGTTGGTGGAAGTGAACCCAGGTTTCGTCCCCAGTAACGATTCTTGCAAGGAAGCCATCACCTTCTTGTTCGAAGCGCCGAAGAAGTTCTTCACAAGCAACACGTCGTTCTCTCATTTCAGGAGTCAGCTGCCGTGGCATCCATCTTGCACACACTTTGTGAAAGTGGAGCACATCATGCACAATGTGGTGTGCTAACCCATGACTAATCTGTAAACATGCTGTAATGTCATTCAGTGTCACTCGGCGGTTTTCCTTCAATATGGCTTCAACTGCTGCAATGTTCTGTGGAATCACAACTCGTTGTGCCTGACCTAGACGAGGAACAACTTCCACTGAAGTCATGCCATTTGCGAACTTCCTACTCCATTCGTAGACTTGCTGCTGTGACAAACATGCATCGCCGTACTGAACCTTCATTCGTCGATGTATTTCAATAGGTTTCAAACCTTCACTACTCAAAAACCGAATAACAGAACGCTCTTCTTCCCTGGTGCAAACCGCAAGTGGGGGGCAATCTTTATACTGATACTGCGACAGTATGTGTGCATCTGCACTATGCTGCCACCTACAGGTCATTCTGCAAGCTGTTTGTAGCACGCTTACCAACTTACAGGATAACGGAGCGAAATTTCTATTTGTTTTACAGATTTAAGGTTTTCATTTTACTCACCATCGTAAATACTGAAAACCAAATTTTTGTTGCCCCTGGAAGTCGTCAGATAGGCAACCTGTAATTGAGACTGTGCACCATGAACTATGTTAGCTGTTTAGTACAAGAGGTTACATTATTTTGAGACCCTTACCACGCGTTTTGATCAGCAGATAGAGAATATCCTTCGAAGATCTGCGCGTGGAGTCAGCGGTTCGCTTACTAAGGGCTTTACGAAGGTGCTCACTGAGCACTTACGGCAGAAGCTACTAGAGAGGTATTGTGCATCACGAAGAGGTTTACTGTTAAAATTGCGAAAACGGTCGCTCCCAGAAGAATCAAGCAAAATACCGGCAGAGCTGATCGTGACGGGGAAATGAGAGAAATTCGAGGTCATGAGGAGGCATGTTGACAATCGTTCTTCCCACGTATATTTCGCGAATTAAATAAAAAAGTGGGGCAACGATACTCGTTCCAGTACTATCCTCTGCCTCACACAACGACCTGACGGGGTACATGTGAGTAGAGGCGGTCACTATGGCAGAAGACGCCACAAGAGAGACCGCTGCTACACAGGAAACTGCTATCCTGGCATCACTGCTGGTACGATGTAGTAGAAATTGAGTGAAATGTACTAAAATGGGCTACAGAACAGTAGAGGTAACAACTGTTATAAGGAAGCCAGTAACACTGCCAGCGGATAATGTACTCTTACTTATTGTTCCAAATTGGTTCAAATGGCTCTGAGCACTATAGGACTTGACATTTGAGGTCATCAGTCCTCTATAACTTAGAACTACTTAAACCTAACTAACCTAAGGACATCACACACATCCATGCCCGAGGCAGGATTCGAACCTGCGACCTTAGCGGTCCCGCGGTTCCAAACTGAAGGTCCTAGAACCGCTCGGCCACAGCGACCGGCACTTATTATTTACCAACAATATTAGCAAAATGACAGATTGCTTCTCACCGTAAGAATGACCCGTTGAGCTGCAGTCAGACATAACAGAAAGACTGTTAGACTTTGTACCTTTCTGCCAAAGCCCTTCTTCATCAAAGTAAACACGGTTACATTCACTCAATCACACCTCAAGCACACATCACCACTACAACCGGCAGCTCCGACCGGAACGGTCATGTGTGCTTGAGGTGTGCTTTCTTGTGTGAATGACTGCTGTAGAAGGCCTTGGCAGAAAGCTATAATGCGTAACAGTCTTCCAGTTGTGCCTATCTCCAACTCAGCAGGTCTATCCTTTTCCTAATGTTGTTGATATTTCAACCTGTAGTTTCCATTGTTTTATTACTTACACTGATTGTTTCACTCTTCTTAATCTGAACGCCTGATATCTTCTTGAATTATTGTACTTCACTCGAATCTCGGTTACCTCTTATATAACTGAAGATCAAAAAGGTTGTTGCTAGGTCGTCATCCTGTACTGTTGCATTTCTTTACTATTCACTAGGCAATATACGGCCATAGCCGATATTTATAGCTCCTTTCGTTTTACGTGGCCACTCCCACGTAAATACTGTCATTTCCATAGGCAGTATTGTAGACACTTGACACACTAACAATAAGACCTATGTTCTCTCTCAAGTGCCGTTATATCTGCGGAACGTATCGTAAAACCGGTTTCACTCCATATTACTAGCTAAGGCGTTGCCCCTTTATTAGCCGTAGCGACTCACTAGGGAGGAATACTACAGGCGTAGTCTCTCCTGCTAAATCGTGATCCGTTCCTATCTCAAAATGTCAGGAAAGCATTGCTATAGTTAACACTCATGCTGCAGCGAAATACTTTGAGAATAGGTACAAATTATTAACTTCGCAGACTCATCGTTCTTATCCAAACACAGAGATCAGCTGTTCACTAGAACGCAGCCCTAATTAATATTTACTTTCAAATCTGCTGCCTCCTCAAGAACCCGTATTACAGTATTCAGCAACTCACAATAAGTCAGCGTAGAAAATGTGATCATAGATGACAAGTTGAATTCATAATGGGCTTTGTATTTATTACTTACAACTGATGTCTGTTGTTTTAAATAATCAAACTTAACGTCAACGCCTTCTCTCTGCTAAACTTCAGCTAAATCTCTCAACCACTTATCCGTACTTCTTATTCGACATTTTCTGCATACTATTATTTCATATCACCAAACTGTTTATGTAATATTAGGTCGATATGATCTTTTTTCATAACATCTTTCTGGAATTTTTGATCCCACCAATCTTCTCATTCTTCCTGAATTGTTTGTCTATGTATCCTAACATTCCCATCACTTCTTGTACTGCGTACTCATTGAATCTGTAGGTGAGATTTCTTTTAAATAGTTGGGCTTGCTGGTAACAGCCTCATAATAAATTCATTCCCTTATGAAGTTTTCCATAAAAAATCACAGTCCGAAAAGAACAGTAAAATTCATAAATATAGTACTAGAGGCAGAAATGATTTACAATATTCAGCAGGCAACCTTAGTGTTCCACAGAAAAAAAGAGGTATTTAGACACAAGAATCTCTGACCATGTACCCACCGACCTAAGAACACGAAAAACCGCCATATAAATGGTCGTAATTTTGCCACATTTTCCACCCAGAAAGTGTATTACATTTATAAACCAAGTCGTTCATTCAGCATCTTAGCGAGAGGTCACAATTGTGGTCCATGGAACAGGCAAATGACTAAGTGACAATACTCAGTAAATGTCTGAAGATGGCCTTGTAAGCCGATAACCGGTAAATCAATAAAAGTAATATTGTGGAACAAAAGTAAACTGGTGCTTTGCATTTACTATAATGTTGTTTTGCCATAACCGACGGAAGATTCTGTTAAAATAACTAAGTAATTGTTAATAATGTTAGTTGTTAAACACTTCCTAATGTTCTGCAAAATTATATTTATTTGACAACGAAACGGCTTTCTGCTTCAAGGTGATCTCAGGCGACGAACTCAGATAAAATGAAATTGACATACATATATATTATTTACACAGAATATACAAAATGATGTCATTTAGAGTGTTTTGAAAAGGAGAATATAACGTTTTTTGTCAGGCAGAACTAATTACACTAACTAAAAAAGGAAAACTCAAATTTTTATGTGGAGATATATTTATCAACTGATGAAAAATTTACAATTCCAATCTAATACATACATCGCGTGTGCACAGTGCTAGACAATAACATCGCTAGAATTCATGCACGAATTAAACAATGAAGTAATCAGAACTGTTGATGCTGCAATGTTGACCTTTACAAGCGGAGAACTTTAATATCGCTTTGATATTCTATGAGTGGTGCACACAGTGCAATCCTATCATAACAGAAGAAAATTTGAGAGCTGCTAAACGTTTTTCAACATCTTTAATGGTTTCCAAGTTCTCATTATTTCAAATGTAACAGGGCCATATTGACACCATACATTCTAGGATAGGACACACGAATGTTTTATAAGCAAACTCTTTTTCCACATCTTACCAATCGACCGTTTTGGGCATCCTGATTTACTTACGGCTGTTCATGTTGTTGGCTGGTATTATGGTCCTTAGTACGAAGACTGTTTTGATGCAGTTCTTCACAATAATCTATGAGGTGCAAGCCCCTTCATTTCTACATGAGTATTGCAGCCCCAAAAATTGTTATACCATGGTGTTTATATGAATAGATTAATTACAGTTGTGATACATTGACATTACAATCATAGAATAATGCTTTTAAATCGTATCAGGCTCTGACTGGATAACTGTTCAGATTTTTTCGGACTGGAATTCGTCACAGATAACTGTGTCATTTGCAAAACGTCCTAGGTTACTATTAATATGGTCTGCTAGGTAATTAATACACAAATGAGAATTAAGGACCAAACAGACGTCCTTTGACACTCCCGCGATTACTTCTATATCCGTCGATATAATATAGTACAGTGTGCAACATAACACAGTGTGTCTTCCATGCCAAGAAATGCTCAACCAATCAAAGGTCTCGTTTGGTATCCAAAATAATTGGTGTTTCGTTGGTAATCTTTGGGGTGGTGCTGAATCAGAAGATTTTCGGAAATCAAGCAATATTGCATCCACATGTCTGCCTTGATCAAGGGCTTCCAGGCTGTCAAGTGAAAAATCAATAGCTGCTTTTCGCGGGACCGATGTTTTCGAAATCCATGCTCGTTGGTTTGTAGGGGGTCATTCTGTTCACATTACCTATATCTGAATACTGTGTATTATTCTTTTAAGATTAAAGCTGATTGAATCAGTTGGCGGGATGATGAGTTACTGTACAAGAGTCAATATAGAGAGTTTCATGTATGACGTTTAAAACGGCAATGCGTGAAGCCTTCTACGACTACCACAGCACAACATCAATGACAGATCTCTCACAAAATCCAAATAAATTCTAACCATATATAGAGGCTGTTAATGGCACCAAAGTCTCCTTCCAGCTACCGGTTTGCACCTGACGTCAATTAATTACTGTGACTGTTTGAGTATTTGTAGCAATTGCATAAAACACGGTCGCCAGATTAATATTACTCAAAGATACCCCCGGAAGAGACGCAGCAGAGTATTATCCGAAACAGAAGGCTCTGAGTCAATGGACATCGATTCGGTCATACAGGCAGGGCTAAAAAGCAATATGTTGACCAAGCATCGTTTCCAGAGCTACAAGATTGGTAGGAAAAGCAACATACAATACATTCTTTTGGACTACTCAAACAAAAGAATTTATGGACATAAGAATCTCGGTAAAAACAGTATATGCGAGTATTCTTTGTTAAGTTCCATTTTTGCTGTTGCACACTACTATTAAATTCATGCCCCCAGGTAGCCAAGCAACATTGGAAATTTATTAAGTTTAAGCATTACGGATATTTTAGAACCAGTGACTATTAAGTGAACATAAATACATAAAACTGCAACCAGTCATTCAAAGAAGTTACTGGTTGCAGTTTTATGTACTTACATACAATGGAACTTCATTAATTGAACGGATCAAACAAGTTCAACATAAAGCAGCTTCTGAATAACACAATCAAACAGACGTCCTGATCCGATACAAGAATGACACAATACACAGTAACAGTTCCTTAGAAGCTAGACGCCGTATCATTTATGCTATCTTTTATCACTGAATTAACTACATCGTAGCCTATGACTATTGCATTCTGAATGACTTGATGGTCTGGATGCAGTATTCGAGGCATTACACTCCAACTGGTTGTCCATGGTGTGATGAGTATAAAACCGGGATGTACTGTGCACAGTGAATGGAACTCTGAAGAACTGTGCCTCAATTGGCGTTAAGCTCAGAGAAGAGTGAACTCTGACGCCGACTCCTGGAAAGTGACTGCACAGCGCCCTACTAAGTAATCCGGTGAAAGAATACACGCTGTAAGGCCTACACTATACTGGCGGGCCAGCTGCCTGGTACTGACACGACGGTCGTCTTCCACAGTGTTAATCACATTTTCCTCCAAGTCTGGTGTCCGAACATTTCGGGTACGCCCTTCATGATTAACTGCTTCCTGAAACGACCCTGTCTCAGACAAACGACAAAACACTGTTGCAGACAGTGAATGCTATGGTTATTGTCGGCTGGGATAGGTCTCCTGATACAATGTTGCTGCCCGCCGGCCGTTACCATTTGCCTTTCCGTAAGAAAACAACGTGGCGGCAAGCTCTCGACTCGGATAGGGAACCACTGTCTACAACGCTGTATCACATCCGCTACAAGACGAGTCAGCAAGAGAAGTGAACCGGACACAACATTACCAATGGAAATGACAGGAGAGGCGCTAGAGTATGATGTACGAGAAACAGTACTATCCTCTAGGAAGAAACAATGCGTAATGTAACAGTGGCTGCATGGTACAAAGCGTATTAGACCGCAGTCTCTATAACAATGCATGATTGAATAAACGATCTCTAGCATAGAACCATGCCATTTCCAGAAATAAGTTCATTAGACCTTTCTTGTTCCGTTTCCTCTTACAGATCAATCCCTAGATGGCTCTGAGCACTCTGGGATTCAACTGCTGTGGTCATTAGTCCCCTAGAACTTAGAACTACTTAAACCTAACTAACCTAAGGACATCACACACATCCATGCCGGAGGCAGGATTCGAACCTGCGACCGTAACAGTCGCACGGTTCCGGACTGCGCGCCTAGAGCCGCGAGACCACCGCGGCCGGCCCTTAGATTTATACACGGTGGAAAAAATCACTCTGTTGGTCTATAAATTCTAAACATACCCCAACATCATATGTGCAGCTGTGTGGTGGCGAATCAAAATATTCGTTTCACTACACAGCCACTCTTGAATGTCACAGGAAGCGAATTCAGTACAACAAAGCCAAAGTGGAAATGGATCACAACGTTTTAAAATGTTTCTTTGCGAAGAAAACTCTAGTATTACTGTCCCAATTTAATTCTCAAGCCTGTGAAAGACTGGGTGAAGCACATTGCTCTGCAAAACTTTAGTACGAGATGGATAAGGTAACGACATATTAACAACTCGGTGGAAAAGGACGAAAGTACAGGAGCATATTCCAGAGGTCTTCAAGTCGTCCACAGAGAGCTAGAGATTACATAGTGTGAGGTTAGCGTGTCTACAGTCTTGTCACGACTCGTGAGGTAGTTGAACGACCTGGAAAAAGACAGTGTGTGTCAATCAGCGAACAGTTACGTGCTCTGTGGTGGTGTACGTCATTACAACAGGGGCCAGAGACAATATATGCATGAATTCATATGGAGAAGAATTATCGGGAAACTGGAAGAAGGACGACGTGTGATGAGCGTATCCCAGGAGTTTGGTGTTGTTCACAGCATTGTTTCACGTAAATGGACAGCTTTCCGAACCACAGAATCTGCTGTCCGAAGGAGAGGATGTTCTACCACGGTCAGGTACATAAGGAGATGAACGCTTCATTGCACAACAGGGAAGAAGGAATCCAGGTCAAACAGTGGGTGCAATTTGCAACAACGTTTAATCGGACTGCAAGGCACGCAATCTCATGATCCACATGCGCAGGTGGCGACTGCGTGTGGGAGTTCTCTTTCAAATGATTCAAGTGGCTCTGAGCACTATGGGACTTAACTTCTGAGGTCATCAGTCCCCTAGAACTTAGAACTACTTAAACCTAACTAACCTAAGGACATCACACACATCCATGCCCGAGGTAGGATTTGAACCTGCGACCGTAGCGGTCGCGTGGTCCCAGACTGTAGCGCCTAGAACCATTCGACCACTCCGGACGGCGGAGTTCTCTTTGCCCGACTACCAGTACATTGTGTTCCGTTGAGTCTCACACATAGGTCGCACCGTCTGCAAAGGTCCCAAGAACATTCGGTTTGGGCCAGCGAGGAGAGGAGATAAGTGCTCTTCTCGGATGAGAGCAGATTCAATGTGTTTAGTGATTCTGGACGTACCCCAATATGGTGAGAGGTGGAATCGCACCCAGGAACGCTCACGAACATTATTCTTTTGGTGGTCTAGGTCTACGAGGTGCGACAATAAAGTAATGAGACTGATATGAAAAAAATGTTGCTTACCGTTTTAGTCAAGTTTAGTGTTGTCTCCTTCAAAGTGGTTTCCTTTTGGTTGCACTCCCTTTTTCCAGCACTTCTGCCATTGATGGTAACATTTGTGGAACTCATCTTCTTTAATATTCTCCAAGACTCTCGTCATAGCTTTTTGGACGTCTTGTGTTCTTTGAAAATGGTGTCCCTTGACCGCCGTTTTGACTCTTGGAAATAGAAAAAAAGTCGCACCGAGCGATATCTGGTGAATAAGGTGGCTGTGGTAGTACTGAATTTTTTTTTTAGGTTAAAATTGCTGTATTGACAGAGCAGCATTGGATGGTGTATTATCGTGATGCAGAATTCAGTTATCAGCAATGTTGGCATGGACACAAAGAACTCTTTTACGAAGTATTTCTAAAATTCCTTTGT
This sequence comes from Schistocerca gregaria, assembly GCF_023897955.1. Lineage (NCBI taxonomy): Eukaryota > Metazoa > Arthropoda > Insecta > Orthoptera > Acrididae > Schistocerca > Schistocerca gregaria. The sequence continues at coordinate 214,375,315 of NC_064926.1, read as the reverse complement.
AGTAATATTGGTTAACTGTTTGTCCAGGAGGCACCCATTCTTTATGATCAATTCCCTTGGAATCAAAGAATCACACAAGCATCCGTCCGTAAGGTTGATGGTCGTCCACTGTGGTCTTCGTCTTCAACATTCGTTCTGCCTTCACTAAACATCTTATGCCAACGAAAAACTTGAGCTCTTGACACAACCTCCTCTCAAAAAGCTCTGTGAAGCTTACCGTAAGTTGTCGTCGCGTTTTCACCAAATTTAACGCAAAAAGAAATGGCATACCGTTGTGCAATATTATGCGGTTCCATTTCCGTGACGAGAGACACAAACACGTGTTAACACATTACAGCACAACTCGCGACTGAGCAGGTGCACCGGTGTGCCGCTTGGGCTAGAAGCAGCTTATCGACCATGGTCAAAGATATTGTGCCTATGCAAGCCTGCAGGGTTGCCACATCATGCAAAGAAAATCAGTCTCATTACTTAATTGTCGCACCCCGTATGATGTAAGGAGCTATAACGTTACACGAGCTCACTGCCCTCCAAAATCTGTGAACACGGTACACTCACGAGTCATTTTCATTGTGACACTGTACCCCTTCCCCACTTGAGTCTTTCCAGGGGTGTGTTCGGCCCTGATTTCATTGTTATGGATGCACTACTGCATCGAACAGCACAGATGAAGGAGCTCTTGAAAGGAGAGGATGTTCGGGAAATGTACTGGCCTGCCAGTTACCCCAGTTTAAATCCCAACGAGCCCGTGTGGGACCCGTTGGGAGACGTATTGCAGTACTAGCGGCCATCTAGCAGGTGTCAACCTCGCTGCTGGAAGAATACAGCGTCTTACAACAAGAAGTGTTTACCAACGTTGTGTCAAGCATGTGTGCACGTTACAGAGCCTACATTGTGCTCTATGGTGATCACATACCCTATCAAGAGACATGTAATGTCCAGGGGACCATCATAAATCGCGACGACTTTATGGTAATTGTCTTTGAATCAAAGTATCATTTCTGTTCGTCTCATTGTCTATTTCCTTTAGTTACCATCAGTGCAAGTCTGAAGAACCAAAGAAACAGGTGCACATGCCTAATTTCGTGTGGGCCCCTGCGAACACGCAAAAGTGCCGAAACACGACGTGGCACGGATTCGAATAACGTCTGAAGTTGTGCTGGAGGGAACTGACACCATGATTCCTGAAGGTCTCTCCAAAAATCCGTAAGAGTACGAGCTAGTGGTGTCTCTTCTGAACAGCACGTTGAAAGGCATCCCAGATATGCTCAATAATGTTCTTGTCTGGGGAGTTTGGTGGCTATTGGAAGCGTTTAAACTCAGAACAGTGTTCCTGGAGCCACTCTGTAGCAATTCTGGACATGTTGGGAGTCGCATTGTCCTGCTGGAATTGCCCAACTCCGTCGGATGTACAATGGATATGAATGGATGCACGTGGTCAGACAGGATTCTTACGTACGTGTCACCTGTCAGGATCGTATCTAGACGTATCAAGGGTCCTGTATCACTCCAACTACGCACGCCGCACACCGTTGGAGCCTCCACCACCTTGAACAGTCCCCTGCTGACACGCAGCGTCCATGGATTCATAAGGATGTCTCCATACCCGTACACGTCCGCTCGATACAATTTGAAACGAGACTTGTCCGACGAGGCAACATGTTTCCATCAGTGCAACGTCGGTGTTGACAGGCCCAAGCGAGGCTTAAAACATTGTGTCGTGCGGTCATAAGGGCTACACGAGTGGGCCTTCGGCTCCGAAAGCCCATGTCGACGATGTTTCGTTGAACAGTTCGCTCGTTGACACTTCTTGATGGCCCAGCATTGATATATACAGCGATTTGAGGGAGGCTTGCACTTCTGTCACGTTAAACGATTATTTTCAGCCATCGCTGGTCCCGTTCTTGCAGCATATTTTTCCGGCCGCAGCGAAGTCGGAGATTTGACGTTTTACCGGATTCCTGATACGGTACACTTGTTAAATGGTCATTCGGAAAAATCTCCACTTCGTCGCTTCCTCGGAGATACTGTGTCCCATCTCTGTGCGGCTGCTATGACACCACGTTCAAACTCACTTACCTCTTGATAACCTGCCATTCTAGCAACAGTAACTGATCTAACAACTGCACCACACACTTGTTATCTTATATAGGCGTTGTCGATCACAGCGAAGTATTCTGCCTTTTTACATATCGCTGTATTTGAACAGGCATGCCTATACTAGTTTCTATGGCGCTTCAGTGTATATTTCATTATTTCTTTCTGTATACAGTCCACGTTTTATCGAGCTGTGTTACTTGGCAGTGACTTATTATGCGAGAGTTACATTCGTCGTAGAGTTTTGCTCACTAGTATAAGTATTAGTGTTGCTGGCGTTGATAAATAGTTGAAATTCCTGAAACTAGGCAAACCTCCAGAGCTCCATGAAATCGCTATATCATTCTGTAGTTAATTTTCACTTTAGTTAACCCTCTTTTTAACCAAAATACATTGTATCCCTGGAACAAGAAAAATTATGCTCAGTACTTGGAAGACGGTACATCGACACTCATCAACAACAGGGGTTGGGGTTGGGTTGTTTGGGGAAGGAGACCAGACAGCGAGGTCATCGGTCTCATCGGATTAGGGAAGGACGGGGAAGGAAGTCGGCCGTGCCCTTTGAAAGAAACCATGCCGGCATTTGCCTGGAGCGATTTAGGGAAATCACTGAAAACCTAAATCAGGATGGTCGGACGCGGGATTGAACCGTCGTCCTCCCGAATGTGAGTCCAGTGTCTAACCACTGCGCCACCTCGCTCGGTCATCAACAAGAAGAGAAACGGAAGTTATCCAAAAAACTCCCATCTTAGAACGTCTTCTAAGCTCAAACGTAATGAAGAATTTAGAACAGAACGACTTTTGCAGGCCGAAGTGGCCGTGCGGTTCTAGGCGCTGCAGTCTGGAACCGCGAGACCGCTACGGTCGCAGGTTTGAATCCTGCCTCGGGCTTGGATGTGTGTGATGTCCTTAGGTTGGTTAGGTTTAACTAGTTCTAAGATCTAGGGGCTAATGACCTCAGAAGTTGAGTCACATGGTGCTCAGAGCCATTTGAACCAAGAACGTCTTTTCCTATTCCAACCAATAAGGTTTTCGGAAACTTTGGCCATGCTAAACCCAACTATCGCTGATTTCTCATGACGTTTTGAATACCGTAAATAACGGCAGTTAGGTAGTTGAAGTATTTCTTGAGTTTCGAAAAGCATTTAACTCAGTACCACAAACCCGCTTATTGTCTATCGTATCAAACGTAATTTATGACATGTGCAGACGACGCACATTTTATCTGAGACAGAGAGTCGTCGACTTAATGTATGCTCCACAGAAGTGTCCTGGATCGCTTGCTGTTGTACATTAATGATCTTGTAGACAATATCCATAGTATCCTTTTTATATTTTCACATGATGGAGTTATCTAGAATGAAGCATTAGCTGAAAAAAATCTGTACAAGTATTCAATTACATCTTGATAAAATATAAAAATGGTGCAAAGAGAAGCAAACGGTGCACTTAATGTCCGAAGACAACATTGTGACTGAGTCACGAGGCCTAGATGCAACAATTCGTAGGCATGTGAAATGGAACCATCACATAGACTGAGTTGTATGTAAAGTAGGAGGCAGACTTTGGCCTATGGGTACGATACTTGGAAAATGCGATCAGTCTAGAAAGGCGACTGTTTCATGCTGTCCATACTAGAATATTGTTCAATTGTGTGAGGTGATACCAGATAGGACTATCAAGGGATATTGAACGTTTGCAAAAAAGGGAAACACGAGTAGTCACAAGTTTGTTTGACCCACAAGAGAAATTGTGGAAAAAAAATAACTGGCACACGCTTGAAGATAGACGAAAATTATCCCCTGATTCTGTTTGCAGTGTCTGTGTTTTACGATGTACTATGCAATATCCTTTCGACATGCATGCATGTCCGACAGATATTGCATAGTACACAGCAAAACACAGACATTGCAAATATTTTACATGCCTAGAAAGGCGAAGACAACAATAATAAAATCTCTACCTGTGCGGGAATCACAGCAGTTGTACGAGTGCAGGAGGTTTGGGTCGATCCTGGAAGCTTGCTCCTATAACCAAAGTGGTTAAGGCAACTGCTCACATACATCGTGAAATCCGGGTTCGAGACCCAGTCCGGCAAAAATTTCTATTAATGACTAATAATTTGCCCAAATGAAGTCTAATCATTAATATGAAACTTCCTGACAGATCAAAACTGTGTGCCAGACCGAGACTGGAAATCGGGACCTTTGTCTTTCGGGGGCAAGTGCTCTACTGACTGAGCTACCCAAGCACGACTCACAACCCGTCCTCACAGCTTCAATTCTGCCAGTACCTCATCTCCTACCTTACAAACACTACAGAAGCTCTTCCGCGAACCTTGCAGAACTAGTACTCCTGCAAGAAAGGATATTGCGGATACATGGCTCATCCACAACGAGATTTTCACTCTGCAGCGGAGTGTGCGCTGATATGAAACTTCTAGCAGATTAAAACTGTATGCCAGACCGAGACTCGAACTCGGAACCTCTGTCTTTCGCGGATAAGTGCTCTACCGACTGCACTACCCTAGCACGACTCAAAATCCCTACTCACAGCTTCAGTTCAACCAGTAGTTCGTCTCTTACCTTCGAAACTTCAGACTGGCACACAGTTTTAACCAGCCAGAAAGTTTCATATCAGCGCACACTCCGCTGCAGAGTGAAAATCTCATTCTGGAAGTCTAATTGTATTTGCAGTCCCGAATCTATCCCCTGTTAGCCTTATTACAAAGTTTCAAGAGCCAGCATTATACAGCCGCATGTATATTGTCCCCGTAGGAACGCGAGGACAAGATTAGATTTGTTACAGATCATAAAGAGGCATTTAAGCTATCATTTCTCCTGTCCTTCAAACATGTATGGAACGGGAAGAAGGCCTGATAACTGGTACAGTGGGAGACTCTGCCATGTTTTCTGAGTGGTTTGCAGAATGTATAAGCAGACTTAGCGCTTGTAAACTATATGACACTTCATGCTGGTTTAGTGATCACCGACTGGGAGCTGCAGCAGACAAGAAGCTGGACTAGATTTCTGAGGGAGGGGGTTCAGATCCCTGCCCGTCCAACCCAACCTACGTTTCCCTTGTGACACTGAATTTCACCAGGCGATAAGGCGATGCACGACTGCTTCCTATATGTAGGCTACGACCAATTTACTTCCACATCTCTCCATACTTGTCCACCTGAATACTTTCTCCATCGCTTATTCTGAAACGATGCTCCTTCAGCAAGCTCTTGTTCACTTCACAGAAACAGTAAAACGAGGGGTTGAGGAATGAAGGGATGCTCTACGCACAGCCTTGCGGTTTGCTCCTCGAAGATTACGAATCTCGAAGCACTTTACAGTAGCAATCCACGAGCTTAAACGAAGTGCTTCAGAACTTCCCATGTGATGTAGGTGTTAAAAAAATGTAAAACTGTTAAAATAGCTTTTGTAGGGGGAAAATAGGTATGATGGCAGAAAAAGGGCAAAAGTGTTCTAGTTAATAAATGGTGTGTGTTCGTAGAAAAGCGAGGCGAAATAGGAGATATAAGACTCAGTACAGTGGTGTTATTATTGCGCACGGGACAAAAATAACATTGTAGCTTCCAAACATTGGACAGGTGACAGACATGTTTCAAGCTGTGAGATTGCCGCTCATTGTTTAGACTGATTTTATAAGTGAATCAGTGGACTGATTTAATCTGGATTCACCAGCAAATATTTCCGAGTACGTCTGCGGAGCAGTACGCCACGTTACGTACATCGCGCACTCTATTGCAAAAGCGAACTTACAAATATATTTCAGGAAGAGAAATCGTAACACCAAGAAGGAGTTGTGCAACGTAATTGAAAATTGTTAGGCATGTTTCTACATCTGAAAGATCACACCTAATAAAATTTTGCGCCAGTCGCTTAGAGTGGCGCCACTATTAGTTACCTTCGAAACTGGACATGGTGTGGTGATGTCAGTCATCAATGCCTTCAGAATTATAAAGATGACATTAAAAACACCTCACTGAGTTTGAAAGAGGTCGTGGAACAGGTCTACGACTAGATGCTCCTTTAGCGATATTGCAGAAAGACTTGGCGGGAGTATAGCCACTGTAAATCATTTCTCGAAGTCGTGGTCACGGGAATGTATAGTCAGAAGAAGACCGCACCCCAGACGGTCATGTGGCATTTACCGAGAGGGAAGGCCATCGTGTTCGGCATATAGGTCTGGCACGTTGTACTGAATCTGCAGCAACAATCTGAGCAGCGGCTCAGCATACATTCCACTTCTAAATTTACTGCGGTGTTTCTGACTATATGGAAGGAGACTGAGCAGTGGAACGTGTTACTTTTACACATAAACAAGAACGATCTGTTGCACTACTACACTTTAAAACAAAGTTTATAAGTAATTCATGTCACACAGTCTCATGCGGAACCTACATCCGCTTTCTTTTATATACCGTATATGGTAAGATACTGTCATCCCCCTTCTCTTCTGCGTAAAAGGACGAATGAGCAAATGTGTTTCTAGTTGCATGCTCGATGATAGCAGACAAGCCTGTCTGCTAGAGAACAGTAGGAGCAACGTCGGAACAGGTAGCTACGCTTTCTAAAAGCAAAGAGGTTTCTATTCTCAGTATGGTCCTGTCCGTCCCTTGTCCCTGGTCACTTCACTTTATATCTGTGAAGCACCCTCAGTAGGGGCCCCACGGCAGTCTGTCCGCGGCGAACGTCTGAACCGGTAAGATCTCCGGCTAAGCTCGTCTCTGCTAAGTCCGTAGGACAATGGATTTCTTAAGTTCAGCATAACTGAAAATTTAATCACCTTTATTTTAGGTTTAGATCTAAAATATCAAATGTTATCTTAAATTGCAACGCAGTGTAATTCGAGTGTGAAGTTCAGAATATCTTCCAGTAGTTTCTTAGTCACTACTTTGTGAGTAAAGGGGAACCAAGTGTTGATGATAAGTAACTTTAACTAAGATCTTTAGTCTTAAATGCGAATGTGCTTGAGATTATAACGTCTCGTCTTGACAATACTTTTCAATATAGTAACTTCTCTTTATGTTCAACCCACGTGGGGTGTACTTTGTGAGACCAGTACCACGTGCTTATACAATTGTTTGACCCATCAAGTTAATAATAAGGCGATAGTAACCAGTTCGAGGTTTTTCTTTTGTAAATTGCGTTTCGATGTAATTTATTTTAATTGTCAAAATTATTGTGGAGTTACACTCTTTGTGCAAACCAAGTTGACCACGTGAAGCATGTGGTGTAATCATCAAAGGAGCTCTCAGCTATTCTTTTCGGGAAGACTTCACAGAGAGTTAGTATGAATTTAATATACCAGTGTGTGGTAATTTCATGACACACAGGATTGCGCTACGAACGTAACTTCTTTGGGTGAAAATTGAATCGGTCGGTTGTGGTTAATTTCCTCTTGCATATGTTTCAACGTTCTTCGTGTGTTATTTTATGAATACAGTGTTATATGCAATCTCCCAATCTTGGCTCCATATTTGATGTGTTCCGTAAGATCACAAACTCTCATTTTCACAATCCTAAATAAGGCACTAGTTTAGTTATGAATCAAGTTTAATATGCTGAAATTTTAACGGAATAATGATCAATGTTAAAATAAATGTCCAAATATAAACTGATTTATTTCTTTTTATTTTAATTCTCTTTTTATATATAGCTCACCGGTTGTCGTAAGATGACTACTAAAAGATTATAATTAATGTTAGTCTGGTTGGGAATTTGGTACGCTAGACTGGATACCTGGTGAAGCAGTTGCTCAGTAATGCAAGGTTAACTTCCCCAGATAGATCACAGCTTTTAACCCGCTTTTATTGTCTTAATATCAGCACCGCTTTCAGAACAACTTAATGCATCAACATTACAACTTCAAGGAGAGTTCAGGGCCAGAGGCTCTGTAGCATGCTTTCTATTGACCCCAAATCACGGGCATCTGCGACTTCAGTGGTGTCAAGCGAGAGCTCATTGGAGGGCATGGTGGAGGTCTGTTGTGTATGCTGATGTAAGCTGGTCCTGTCTCGGTGCCAGTGATAGCTGTATCTGGGCTAGAAGGAGGCCAGTTGAGGAGGTGCAACCAACCTGCCTCCTTGCTAGACACACCGGAACTACACTTGGAATTATGGTTTGGGGTCAATTTCGTACGACAGTAGGAGGAGTCTCGTCACCATCCCCCTCCCCCTCATAGATGTTTTGTGCGTCAGTCTGGTATTTAAACCTGTTGTGCTACCATTCATGAAAAGCACTCAGGGGATGTTTTCCAAGTGGATAACGCTCGCCAACCTGCCGCTTTGTAACTCAATATGCTCTACAGAGCATCGACATATGCCTTGGCCAAATCGATCACTAAGTCCGTCTCCAGTCGAGCTTATACGGGACGTCATCGTCCACAGCCAGCATTAACTGCCCCTGTATTGACCGACCAAGTGCAGTAGGTGTGGAACTTCACCCCACAAACTGACATCCGTCACCTGTTCAACATAATGCAAGCGCGTTTGGGTACTTGCAGTCAGCATTCTGGTGGTTACGCCGGTTATTAATGTACCAGCATTTCACATTTGCAATGGCTTACCTCGCGATTGCTTTAACATGTGATGTAGCAACGTTAATAGCATATGTTACGTACACAAATGTATTCTCGAAATTTTATTACTTCACCTTAATTATTTTTTGCATTTTGATTTCTTTTTCCGTCAGTTTATATCGAAACGCCAGGGAGGAAACCGGTATGTTCTACTTGATAGATATACTACTTTGAAAATTCAGATTTGGTGGAGACAATATACAGAGCTAGAGGTAAACAGAGCAAGATACGGCAGATACAAAAACTATTTGCATGTTGAAAATCGTATTTGAGAAAGAGAAGAAGCTTACATTGTTACGTGTGAAACGCGGATGGGAAATTCAAAATTTAGGAAGATCCTTCTGTTGTAACACGGCGATATAGAAAGCGAATTATTGTCACTAGATAGCAAAAGAAGATACTAGAAGTATTACAAAGGTACAGAAATCAGGAAATTAAATGGAAATACGGAGAAAGAAATACACAATTGAGAGAAAGGATTAGTGAGAAATGCAATCAGAAGAGTGATAAGATTGATGAAATATTTCGTAAGCGATCGATGGCTAGATGGAGTGGCTCCGTAAAGAGCAGGAAACGGTACTAATTGTAGGCAAAGAAAGGAAGGTGCTACGTAGTATAATTGACATATGGTATAGCTTATGAGTAAATATGAACAGACTGACACAGGAGGGAAGGGAATTGAGGACAGAATTCAAACAGTTTGAACACTGAGAGCTGATTACAAAAAATACGACTTGGTGTCGTTAGAACGGGAAGTGCTAAAATAAGTGTGCGTACCTGACGTCCGTTGCCAACCGCATTTACTGCATCGTGTAGACAGCGGAGAAAGTAGTCTTCGGACAAGTTTTGCACCGTTTGTGAAGCGAGGGGGGGGGGGGGGGGGGGAGAGAAAGTCCCGCTTACTGGAAAAAGCGTGCAGCCATTACAATGGAGAAAGCTAATTGCGACAGTCGGGTACACTTAGACATGAATCGTGACTATATAGTCAAGATAAAGCAGGCAAAGTTTTTCACTTTTCTTGCCTAATTCCATAATTTCCGCCGTCTCCAAGCGAAAACGAGCAAACTACAGGTTGAATTATGCACTGTCTGGAGATCACGTGTTCCGCACCTTAGAATAAATGTCCTATTTTTTCTGCATTTATTTATGCAGCGCCATTAAATAATTTTCTTGCAAGCATCATTTTATGTAACTGATTATAAGACAGTCTCGTTCACAGGAATTTGTCCGAATTGATGACACAATCTCACTGGTAGCAGATTGCACACTTGGAAAAACGCAACCAGCCTAGAACGGAGGTTTTGTACGAAGCAATAGTGTCACGCATACTAAATTTTTCCTTATGTGTGTCCGACCCACAAGTAATTGGTCTAACAGAGGATGCTGTATGTACAAAGGAGTGTTTGACTCACGTATGAGAGTCAAGAAAATGCTGAAAAATTAGAGTGGGCAGACGCATGGAAGAAGTCAGCTATCCCACTAAAGTCAACTTACATACTTTTAGTGTCAAGAGCCAGTAGTAAGTGAGGGATATACTACAGTCTCCTCACTGTTGTTCCTTTAGGCAATGCGAGAGGTGTTTGATAGCACTGCCTGACAAAAACCGCGAAGCACCCGAAATGGTCAGATGTTAATCTGTACACGTATACATTATCGGCGGATATGTAAAATAATTGGAGCTGGATTTCTCACTGACAGGTAGAGCGGCTACCACAGTGCATTAGTGTTGTTCATGTTTACTGTTGTCACCAGGCCTTGTAGCGTATACACTGAAAAGCCTGAGAAACTGGTGCATCTGCCTAATATCGTGTAGGGCCCCCGCGAGCACGCAGAAGTGCCGCTACACGACGTGGCGTGAACTAGACTAATGTCTGAAGTTGTGCTGGAGGGAACTGACACCATGAATCCTGCAGGGCTGTACCTAAATCCGTAAGAGTATGAGGGGGTGGAACTCTCTTCTGAACTGCACGTTGCAAGGCATCCTAGATATGCTCAATAATGCTCATATCTGGGGAGTTTGGCGACCAGAAGAAGTATTTAAACTCAGGAGAGTGGTCCTGGAGCCACTCTGTAACAAATATGGACGTGTGGGGTGTCGCACTGTCCTGCTGAAGTTGCCCAAGTGCGTCGGAATGCACAATGGACGTGAGTGGAATGAATGGTGGCAGGATGCTTATGTACATATCACCTGTCAAAGTCGTACCTACACCTATCAGGGTCCCACATCACTCCAACTGCACACTCCCAACACAATTACAGAGCCTCCACCAGCTTGAACAGTCCCCTGCTGACATGCAGGGTTCATAGATTCATGAGGCTGTCTCCATACCCGTACACGTCCATCCACTTGATACAATTTGAAAGGAAATCCTTCTGACCAGGCAACAAGTTTCCATTTTAAAAAATGGTTCAAATGGCTCTGAGCACTATGGGACTTAACTGATGTGGTCATCAGTCCCCTAGAACTTAAAACTACTTAAACCTAACTAACCTAAGGACATCACACAACACCCAACCATCACGAGGCAGATAAAATCCCTGACCACGCCGGGAATCGAACACGGGAACCCGGGCGCGGGAAGCGAGAACGCTACTACACGACCACGAGATGCGGGCTCCATTTATCGACACTCCAGTGTCGGTGCTGACGGGCCCAGGCGAGGCATAAAGCTTTCTGTCGTGCAGTCATAAAGGATTCTCGAGTATGCCTTTGACTCCGAAAGTCCATAACGATGATGTTTCGCAGAGGGTTCGCACGCTGACACTTGTTGATGGCGCAGCATTGAAATCTACAGCAATTTGTGGAAGGGTTTTACTTCTGTCACGTTGAACGATTCTCTTCAGTCGTCGTTGGTTTCGTTCTTGCAGGATCTTTTTCCGGCCGCAGCGATGTCGGTGATTTGATGTTTTACCGCAGTCCTGATATTCACAGTACACTCGTGAAATGGTCGTACGACAAAATCACCACTTCCTCGCTATCTCGGAGATACTGTGTCCCATCGCTCGTGCGCCGACTATAATACCACGTTCAAATTCATTTAAATCTTGATAACCTACCGTTGTAGCCGCAGTAACCGATCTAACAGTTGCGTCAGATACTTGTTGTCTTATACAGGGTGTTACAAAAAGGTACGGCCAAACTTTCAGGAAACATTCCTCACACACAAAGAAAGAAAATATGTTATGTGGACATGTGTCCGGAAACGATACTTTCCATGTTAGAGCTCATTTTATTACTTCTCTTCAAATCGCATTAATCATGGAATGGAAACACACAGCAACAGAACGTACCAGCGTGATTTCAAACACTTTGCTACAGGAAATGTTCAAAATGTCCTCCGTTAGCGAGGATACGTGCATCCATCCTCCGTCGCATGGAATCCCAGATGCGCTGATGCAGTCCTGGAGAATGGCGTACTGTATCACAGCCGTCCAAAATACGAGCACGAAGAGTCTCTACATTTGGTACCGGGGTTGCGTAGACAAGAGCTTTCAAAAGCCCCCATAAATAAAAGTCAAGAGGGTTGAAGTCAGGAGAGCGTGGAGGCCATGGAATTGGTCCGCCTCGGTCACCGAATCTGTTGTTGAGAAGCGTACGAACACTTCGACTGAAATGTGCAGGAGCTCCATCGTGCATGAATCACATGTTGTGTCGTACTTGTAAAGGCACATGTTCTAGCAGCACAACTTGCTCCATTGAGCGTAGGTGGAAGAACATGGGGCCCAATCAAGACATCACCAACAATGCCTGCCCAAACGTTCACAGAAAATCTGTGTTGATGACGTGATTCCACAATTGCGTGCGGATTCTCGTCAGCCCACACATGTTGATTGTGAAAATTTACAATTTGATCACGTTGTAATGAAGCCTCATCCGTAAAGAGAACATTTGCACTGAAATGAGGATTGACACGTTGTTGGATGAACCATTCGCAGAAGTGTACCTGTGGAGGCCAATCAGCTGCTGATAGTGCCTGCACACGCTGTACATGGTACAGCATTTGTAAACATTGCACTGACTGCAAAACCACGTTCGTGATGAACACTAACCTGTTGATGCTACGTACTGATGTGCTTGATGCTAGTACTGTAGAGCAATGAGTCGCATGTCAACACAAGCACCGAAGTCAACATACCTTCCTTCAATTGGGACAACTGGCGATGAATCGTGGAAGTACAGTACATACTGACGAAACTAAAATGAGCTCTAACATGGAAATTAAGCGTTTCCGGACACATGTCCAAATAACATCTTTTCTTAATTTTGTGTGTGAGGAATGTTTCCTGAAAGTTTGGCCGTACCTTTTTGTAACACCCTGGATAGACGTTGCCGATCGCAGCGTCGTATTTCGCCTATTTATATATCTCTGTATTTGGACACGCACGCCAATACCAGTTTCTTTGGCGCTTCATTGTGTAAGCGGCGTGAACAGTGCTATATGTTGAGCTATCACTGTCAATGACACAGAAGTACTCATGTGAGATATGTGTTATGAGCAACTGACAGAGTCTGAAAGGCGCCCCGTTGTAGTTTCCCTTCAGACGGCTGGTCGAACTGTGCAATATCCAGATTTGTGGGTCGTTCGGATGTGACAGGGGCCGATGTTGTTGGTTGCCATGAGAACATGAGGGTACGTACAATCGTCTTGAAGATTCTGTTCAATTACGAATGACCACCTCATGAAGGATGCCGTATTGTGGACTAAGTACATCGTATTCCTTTCACATCCGCATCTATCATCAGTGAATAAGCAATGGGCTGCCTGCAATCTTTCATGTCACCCCACACCATTGGTCGGAAACTCGCTGCAGCCCGACAAGGGAATTCCCTTCCTATGCTTAGGCTGCAATTAACACCACAACACAAACGGTTGCGTTTTGAGTGGCCCTGTGACAGGGAAGCATCAACTCCTGACGAATGGTGTTGCACTGTGTTCAGCGTTGAGTCGCAGTTCTGCACTACCCTGGATGACCAACGTTGGCGAGTATGGCGGCAACCGGGAGAGAGGTCCCATTCTTCCAATGTTGTGGAGAGGCGCAGCGGCCTTACTCCTGGAGTCATGGTGTGGGGAGTCATCGGGTATGACTTCAGGTCGCAGCTGTGGTGGTTCAGGGTATACTAATAGGACGATGGTGTGTCATGGATATCCTGTGCCCTCATGAGTCACTTGTCATGTGACGGTATCATAGCGCTTTTTTACAACTGGATAATGTTCGTCCATACGTGATACATGTCTCCAAGAATTGTTTGCATGATGTTGAGGTACTTCCGTGGCTAGGAAGATCACCAGTTCTGTCCCGATAGAACACATATAGAACTAACCTAGACTTCGGCTCCATCCCAGTGTCAGGACGCAGTATATCTTAAACACTTACAACAGTTAGCCAGCTTGCCTCAGGAGATGATACAACGGCTTCATGACATTCATCCAAGCCGAATCAGTGAATCACAAGGGTTTCAACATCGCAGTGGCGAGTAGCCTCCTGCTGCCATGTTCTTTGTAAATTTGACTCGATTTTGTGATAACTGTAATAACATCACATACCCTCTCACCTCATGAAGTTTCATTTTGTTTCTTCCTTTCCTTCTGCGTGATTCACTTTCTTTTCAGACAGCGTGATTACAGAGGATGTTAAGCCATCATTCTTCCAGTACTCCACAAATGAATAAAACTGTGAGAAACCTTAATAAGTGGTACAATGAGAAGTAACATCCGCCATACATTTCACAGTGGTTTGCAGTAAATGGATGCAGATGAATAAACTGATAAAGGGATTTCTACAGGGTACCCGCCAAGTTAGCTGAGAGTGCTAATGCACTGCTTCCTGGACTCCGGTAGGCGCGCCGGCCCTAGATCGGATCTGCCCAGCGGATTGGCGACAAGGGCCTGTGTACCGGCCAGCCTGGATGTACTTTTTAGGCGGTTTTCCACATCCCACTAGGTGAATACCAGGCTGATCCCCATGTCCCGCCTCAGTTACACGACTCGCAGACATTTGCAAACGTTCACACTATTTCATGGCTTACACTAGACGCAGACAGCTGGAGTACACTAATTCCGTCCTGAGGGCTACAGAGTGGCAACAGAAAGGGCATCCGGCCACCTCGCTGACACTAACATTGCCAAATTCATAGTAACAGGGCCGACTCCACATCGAAGTGGGCCAAAGGCCGAAGGAAACGATGATACAGGGTGTTTGGCTATTACAGCTACAAACGAAAGACACGAGTAGAGAACAATGAAAGAAGCAAATAATCCTAATAAACATAGGTCCATAGACAAATGTTTTCCCCAATCTTAGTACATAAACACCTTATAACAGAGCTCTCGAGGAACCAAACTGCAGATATGCATTTGAATCAGACACATTGCAACAAGTGTTCTACGTCTGCACTGTTCATGCGAAGGCAGGCTTCAACAAATCTCCTCAACAATGATCGTGCACGTTCAAAACTTCCAGACATATTCTGAATGCACTGACAACCACCCATAATGTGTCCCCGGAATTCATAAATACAACTGATCGGTCTGATATTGTTCACAGCTGGGCACAAGTTGCAAAGGCTTGAACATTTTATTTTACTTTTGACTTGAGCATAGGTGCTCCACATTCTGGCTACTGCTTTTTAGTACTGTAATTTTACGATTTAACAACATTTCATTCTAATGAAGACACCGCTAGTAGATATCGAAAACTAGGTCAATGTACCTACCGTTTATGTGCAACCTGTTGGCTGTTTATTCCTATGTTGAAAACTTCTACAGGGCTGGAATACACAAAGCTTTTAAATATCCAGCATAAAAATTCAACTTCAAGTCGGGACAGGTCATGGTATTCGCGAGCCATGATCTACATACTTCTTATCGAAGATCTGTGCTCCATATTCCTGAACCGCCACTTGAAAGTACGCCGTAGCACATCAAGCATGTACCACATATGCTTCCTTTCAGCATAATGGACAACATCCAGATAGTCGATTAGCTTGTGTTGCAGGAAATCAAGGTACACAAGACCAGTAAATTGGCCAGGTAGGAAATATAGCCCTTTCAACGACTCACTGACGATACCTACCCAAACATTAACGGAAAATCTCAGGTGATGTACAGTCTCAGTGGTAGCATGTCGATTCTCAAAAGCCAAAAGTGTTCTTGTTAATCTTCTAAAGTACCCCTTATTTGCAGATAGGAGCGCATTTTTCTTTATTTCCAGTTTTACCATTTCACGTACATGAAGTGCTGAATCGGTGCTACAGTACGTACGGAGTAAGGAGAGAGCAGTAGCTTCCCATGCTGGTTGGCAGAGACGGTTGTGGTCATCTAGTGATTTCATATCCAATGGGATGGGGTGCCGATGCAGAAATCGCTCGTGACGTCAGTAGAGAGATACGTAGGGAAAGTATATTTATTTTTCTGTAAATCAAATAATTGGTTTTGATAAATATTTGCTAACAGAAGTTACCTTTTGCCACTCAAACATTAGGAGGAGTCTATAGGTCATAAATATTATCATTTAGTAATTTTACAGTGCCAGGAATTAATAAATAAATCAAGAACTTTCACATAACCGAAGATGTACGATCTTATACAGACTATAGTGATTTGTAAGTAGGCTGTTTAGGGTTTTTTATTGGTAACGCCGCAGCCACGTAGCGCTCTGTATGAAAATCACTGGCTGTGCCGTGCGCAGTCTGTGGCTGGTTTGCATTGTTGTCTGCCATTGTAGTGTTGGGCAGCGGCAGCTGGATGCTAACAGCGCGTAGCGTTGCGCTGTTGGAGGTGAGCCGCCAGCAGTGGTGGATGTGGGGAGATAGATGGCGGAGTTTTGAAATTTGTAAGAATGGATGTCTTGAACTGGTATATATATATTATGACTATTAAGGTAAATACATTGTTTGTTCTCTATTAAAATCTTTCATTTGCTAACTGTGCCTATCAGTAGTTAGTGGCTTCCGTAGTTTGAATCTTTTATTTAGCTGGCAGTAGTGGCGCTCGCTGTATTGCAGTAGTTCGAGTAACGAAGATTTTTGGTGAGGTAAGTGATTTGTGAAAGGTATAGGTTAATGTTAGTCAGGGCCATTCTTTTGTAGGGATTATTGAAAGTCAGATTGCGTTGCGCTAAAAATATTGTTTGTCAGTTTAAGCACAGTCATGTATAATTGTTCTGAGGGGACGTTTCAGATTATACGCTCAAGTTACAGACTGTGTGCTGTTGTCGGCAGTCGATAGGATGCCTTTCGATGCAGTGATGAGGTAGATCATGCTCTCGTGCCGTTAACAGTTAGCTTATAATCACTGCGAACAAGTTCATTTTACGGTGTTTCTCAAAGAAACGCACTGCAATGGCATCCCGTGTAAAGATAATTTGCACAAAAAACTTCCTCCCGCTTCATTATGTAAAACATACACAGTAGAACTGCACTTCCAGATTTCGACGGTGACACTACGTACGGCTCTACAAGGGGACGTAAAACTACGAGAGCATCTCCACGTAACAGGTAGGAAGAATTCCTGCGCGGCGGTTCATTAGGTCAGTTCCAGGACGGACTGGCGTAATTATCGCAAAAGTCGGGCGGGAAAGCGTGGGTAGTTGTGCTGTACGTCTCGTATACCACCATATACGGACTCACTGAGACATTTCTGGAGGTTTAGCACGAGTGGGGGGTTCTTGCAATATTCATAATACTGTCTCGGATAAAGCATGTTTCGCCTATAAGTAACACAAGCATGAGGTACTGTGATCATTCTCAGATTGCGTAAGGACCCAGCGGCACAAGACAACGAAGGCTGGAAAGTGGTTCGGACAGGGACCAAGGCTTGCACAACTCGTACATGACATGTGTACAGCTGTCCCTCGTGTAGTAGCCGCTGTATGGTCGAGGGCGAAACGCGTACTGCTGCAACAATCCTTCTGGTACGTGTGCCAGGCATGCCGTCCACTTGTTGCAGTAAATGTTGCTTGATTCGTGGTGTCGACACCGTTCCCGCTGTCCTTGCATTTTGCATATTGGGTTTGTTGATGGGACCTACTGGACGCGTTGCTGTCTGGCTGTCTTCTCTGAGGATACACTTCGTTACAGAATCGAATAATCGTGCTGCTTCCCGTGCATGGCCGTTAGCACGTCAGTACGTAACGTAGGGGTCACCCGTTTCTTCATTTTAAAATTTGTATGTGACCATGGCAGCCACTTCGGATCCTACACGTTGGCATTGCAGCTGCTGTGGGAACCGTGG
The DNA here is from genome assembly GCF_023897955.1 of Schistocerca gregaria. Lineage (NCBI taxonomy): Eukaryota > Metazoa > Arthropoda > Insecta > Orthoptera > Acrididae > Schistocerca > Schistocerca gregaria. Next base: position 214,357,391 of record NC_064926.1, on the reverse strand, counting down.
CACCAGTGCTCGGATAAAACAGTATTGTAAAATTTTTTTATGCCCGTCTTTGATCACAATATGAATTCTTTAGACGATGACCGGTTTCATTCCGCAATGACCATCCTCAGATCTATAATATAAAAACATATACACCTAGTGAGCAGTGTGTCTTTCAACATAAACAGCAATACCTATCACAATATACTATCATACAACCAGGGAGATGTACAATAAATACGGTAAATATGTATGATAGTATATTGTGATACGTATTGCTGTATTATGCTGAAAGACACACTGCTCACTAGGTGTATATATTTGTATATTATAGATCTGAGGGTGGTCATTACGGACTAAAACCGGCCATCGTCTAAAGAATTCATATTGTGATCAAAGACTGGAATAAAAAACGTTTGACAGTATTGGATCACTGTTTGTATACGCGTCCATTCGCAGCTGGTGACAGTACTGTAACTTTGGCATTACTCCACTTGTGCATGCATCGTATCGTGGGAGGCAATGAGTTTCGGACAGATGTTTGTTGGGATTATCTGCTTGTTTCGTTGTCCTCCACTCTCCCCCTTCCTTTGTAGCTACAATCGTCAAGCACCCTGAACACTAAAGTGGTAAGAGAATCTGACTAAAAGAGAGAGGCAAGTACTTTTATTGGCAGGTATAGCCTATGTACACTACTGTGGTAGCGCCAGACCCGGAAATAACTCCTTCAAACCCCGATTGCGTACAGTATTTAGTGGCCGTGGAAAGGATAGGTGACAGAGTACATTTCCTGAATATCGGGCTATGGGAAATTGTCCTACAGTAAATTTTGATCAGAAAGGAAGGAAAATTATGACTTAACATCCCGATGGCAATGCTAAAATTTGAAAGACTTTCTGCGGTCTCATGGAGAGAGAAAAAAATGGTTCAAATGTCTCTGAGCACTATGTGACTTAACTTCTGAGGTCATCAGTTCCCTAGAACTTGGAACTACTTAAACCTAACTAACCTAAGGACATCACACACATCCATGTCCGAGGCAGGATTCTAGCCTGGGACCGTAGCGGTCGCGCTGTTCCAGGGAGAGAGGGCACGTAATGTTCTTGATGGTGTTTCACTCTGCCAGAAAGATTAAAAACAGCGCTTACTCAGTAATAGAGTGAAAGGTTCTTTCTGGAAACAATTTCCTTCATTGTGGCTAAGCCGTTTCTTCATGATATCCTATCTCGCAGAAGTGCTAGGCGAGCAAGATGTGCAGAAGGTAGGAGAATAGCTACTGGCAAAATAAGAGTCTTAAGTCATCTTTGGAAAGCTCATTTGATAGGTGCGTGGCCCACGAAAGGAGAGGATCTACAATGCGCAACACAATTGCTCCCATTGTGACATATAAGTTTGAAATTTATCTCAAAGTTACCTACGACATTTCTCTGTTATGGAGCAAAAAGCGTGGCGTCCTGCGACGTTAGCCTCGGGCCTGGCGACGCTTCAAAGATCGAGTTATCGGCACATTCGGAAAAAAGGCCACTGTTCTGAAGGTCATGTGAAGTGCAAGGTGGGTTAATGATGTCACACTGGCAGCAAATTTAACCACAATTCTGCCCAACGCCAATGTGGGCGTGTGACAGGATGGAAAGGTCGCCACATCTCTTATCTTCTTTTGGCGCCTCTGCGATGGAGGTAAGAACCACGATACCCAGCTTTAAATCGCGCAGTTTTCTTATGTGTGGCAGGTGAAAAGTTTCAGACACACCACAGCTCAGATTGACACTAGAAGCTCCCAGAAGGCATGAAGGGCGTCAATGAAAGCATGACTTCACTTGGGCCGTTGATGTTCACATATTTCACGGTAGAAAACAAAAATTCACAGAGCGGTGAGCAAAACATGACGACGTTCATCACGACGTTAGATACTACTGATACCGCCCGGACGATTCAACTTTACTCTAAGTATATCTTGGGGCAGCTCGATTTCTCCTGGTGACAAGGCTCAGATCGTATTGGGGCAGCGCAGTTGAGTATTGTCGTTGTGTGATAACTGCGTCCTGAATTGCAGTGTTAAGCACTACATCAATTGCGCTCTGCGAGGAAATTCGTGAGTATATGGGATACGCTGATAAAACATGTACTCGAACGCCGTTTTGTGTACTTGCAGCAGGGTGTAATTTTGTGCTTTTACCAGTGTGGGGATGTCTTAGGAGGTTAGTAGAATTATATATGTTACTAGCTTGAACCGTGGCGTTACGCATGGTTAAACAGCTATTTATAAATAGATGTTAATGCCGAAACTCACTATTGACGCGTAATCACTATCAGAAAAGCCATGCCTTGATATATCTTTAAAAGTACATTATAGGTAAAGGTTATTTACAAAATCATCTACATACGGGTACAGATATACGAGGGGAATTCAAAAAGTAGAGGCACATTTGTAAAAAGTTGTACTTATTCTGATGATAGAAAACTGAAACATATTAATAAAAAAACTTTAAGTGTTCGGCTCCACAAATTGGAATTATAAGTAAAGTTTTACTGCAGTGCATAGGAAATAAACATCCGAGGTTGGGATGCATAAACTAAAACCAGAGGAGGGGATGGTCTGATGGAGAGGGGGGGAAATCCCTCCCATCCCAACCCCCCCCCCCCCCCCCCTGCAAATCGCACACTGACTTGCAGTGCAACATCCGGCGTCGTTCCGTGTTCATTATTGTCTCTTCTTTGTGCAATACAATGGAGGCCAGATCACTTCCAACTGCAGTTCAATATTCAGTTCAGCCTAGGGTTGGCTTCCGTACCGATATATCGGGACCGTCACCACAATGGATGTTCTCGTCTCTTCATCGCGATGAGACCCAATATTGCCCCGATTTTGCAAAACATCGGTCCAGTGGATTGATGAAAAAAATCGACTGCTGCCAGGGACTGTGGAATTAATCATACAGAGCCAGTTTACCTACAACCTGATTTTCGTAAAAATGAATTTTTTCCGAAAACTTCAAAAACATAAGCTTTAACGTTCAGATAAGTGATTGATATTTGCCCTACTGATAACATAGTAATACGAGGCGTGTTTTTTAAGTGAGTACAGTTTTGAAATTAAAAAAAAGACGTGCTAAGATATCTCAATAATTTTATTTTTACATGAAAGTCTGTACCTTAATCTACTGTTCTACATCGTTTCCGTCAATATTGAGGCACTTGTCATAACGTTATACCAGTTTTTGAATACCCTTCTCATAGAACTCTGCCGCCTGACTTGTTAACCAGTGCATCACCTCTGTTTTGACTTCGTCATCGTCTTGAAGACGCTGACCGCCCAGGTGTTTCTTCAAGCGCAGGAACAGATGGTAGTCACTGGGCGCAAGATCCTGGCTGTACGGAGGATGATCTAAAGTTTCCCATCGAAAAGATGTGACGAGATCTTTGGTCTGATTCGCCACATGCGGACGGGCATTGTCTTGCAGCAAAACGATCCCCTGCTCAACTTCCATGGACTGGTGCTTTGATTCTGGTGTGACGTAGGCCACTCATGTTTCATCGCCCGTAACAATATGGCTTAAGAAATTATCACCGTCGTTGTGGTACCGCTCAAGGAAAGTCAATGCACTGCCAAAAAGTTTTGTGCACATCCGTCAACATTTTCGGTACGCAATGTGCGCACAATCTTCGCTAATTCAAATGCTCGGTCACAATGCCATACAAAACACTACGAGAAACATTAGGAAAGTCATCCCACAAGGAGGAAATCGTAAAGCGTCTGTTTTCTCTCACCTTATTTTCCACTTCCTGCACCAAACTTTCATTAACGACCGAAGGACGCCTACTCCGTTGTTCATCATGTACATTTGTGCCACCATCTTCAAATACTCTCACCCACTTTCTTACCAGTCCATCACTCATAATGTTTTCTCCGTAAACTGCACAGATCTCACGATGAATATCGATCGCCTTTACGCCTTTAGCACTAAGAAATCTTATAACAGTCCGTACTTCACAGTCGGCGGGACTCACGATTATCGGAGGCACCTTGAACAGTCAGTACACAACGTAAACAAGGAAGAATCAGACTGTGATGGCGTCAGTGCGTAGATTTAGGTACAGGCTTCCATGTTAAAATAAAATTATTGAGATATCTTAGCACGTCTTTTTTTAATTTCAAAACGGTACTTACTTAAAAAAAAACACGCCTCGTATCTATGTGGAAAAAGGGAAAAAGGCTTGCTGAAAAAGGTGGAACCTTGCAAAAAATTTGGTGTTCCAATTACTTCTGCCGATACAAATTCAAGTAATTATGTTCTGAATACAAAATAATTATATCACAAATTGATTACTTCTTTGCTACGCCACCATCGCATAATGTCCCGACGATGTCCCAGCTACATACGGCAACCCTAGTTCAGGGTTCAGTGTTCTTGGGATGCCTGTGTCCATCACATCGGGGCCCTTTTCGCCTAGCGACTGAGCGAGGTGGTGCGGTGGTCAGCAAAATGGACTCGCATTAGGGAGGATGCCGTTTCGTATCTTCGGCCGCCCATTCAGACTTAGATTTTCCGTGATTTCCCTAAATTTCTCCATGCAAATGCCGGGATGGTTCCACTGAAAAGGGCACGGCTGGTTCCCTTTCCCATCCTTTCGTAATCCGAGCTTGTCCTCCGCCTCTAATGAGCGCGCTGTCGACGAGGCGTTAAACTCTTTCCCTGCAGCTAGCATTGGCACGAGTGTTGGTACGTCCGGTCGGCACGGTGTTCCGCTTGTACAGTGTGTAACCTCCCAATAGATAAATTCCGAAACCTCGCAATAATAAGGTCACTAACCTCGCAATAAAAATGTGACTCATATATAACCTTTCAATAATTAGTTGACTGTGAATCTAAACTGGTAAATCTGCACGTCAGAAACGCTGAGTCATTCTGAATAAACTGCAAACTCTTGCCTCAGTGATGTCGCCGGATAACGCATATATATCTGCCCCAGTAAGAAAATTTTCTGGCACAGCCCAGTGCAATGCTGTCCACTAGATTTTGATACATATAAAAAACAACTGATTTTGGATAGGAGAAATTAGTAAAAAATTTAAATTCAGATGAATGACTGTCAAAAGTTATCATTATAAGAAAGATTAACGTTGAAAAATTAATGAAAAATATTTACATGTAACTTTGATATAATAATAGTACAAAATCAGTTGTAGCAATTAACATATGCGTGCGGCAATAAATAACAATTATTTTGGTTCTACCTTATACTACATCGCTCAATCACCGTCATCGCTCTCCACGATCAGCCTCGGTAATTCCATACAGGACAAAAGTGCTCTTTGTGAGCTAGACGACTCGGCAACTGCTCTCTACGAGCGGACAGTCCCAACCGCCCGACTGCGAGCTTCTACTACTACAGCTGCCGACACTGCTCTCTGGTCTGCGATTCTATTGTAGCATACATATCGCAGGCAGCGCGTGAACAATCCATCGAAGTTACATCTGCTCGCTTGCGCTAGCAACAAATTTCTTAGTCATGGACCTCTTACAAGGGTATAGCTGGTTAACGAGTGGAAGTGCAGATATATCTACTGGTGACTGTGGACGGTGTGCGGAACAATATTAACTTCAATATTTACGTCATTTGCAGACTAATGAAAAAAATGAAATGATCGTATGGCCCTGATGGCCGCGAGTCCCCACATGGTGAAGTTAGGCCACCAAGGTGCAGGTCTTTTCAGTTGACGCCACATTGAGTGACTTGCGTGTCGATGATGAAATGATGACGAGGAAAGAAACACAGCACCCAGTCCCTGAGCGAAGAAAATCCCCGAACCGTCGAGAATCGACCCCAGACCCGCTGCATGGCAGTCACACGCGATTTCCACTTTTTTTCACGGGCAAATTCTCTACAAACGATTTTTCCCCTCTCAAACTTCCCTGATTATAAAGGAACCCATAAAAACGGAGTCTATTTGCCACCGCCACTTTGACTCTAAAAAACAAAAATATCTGCACCACGTCAGGCGTTGGTCCCAGGTTAAGCCTATCCCAACAATTCGACCTAAAATGAGATAAGAGGGAAGGAAAGGAGGGAGATGGTAACAAATGTAAGTAACACAGAAATTTTTTATTTTTCATGTTTCTTTATTTACCTTTTTTGCCCTCAGACCTGTGGAGTCTACGATGAGAGCCGCCTGTAGCCGTGCATGTTTTCTCGAAATAAAGGTAAAAAAGTAACAACAGTGCATCAGATCAACTGGTCATTGCACGGACATTGCAACTGCGCGGTGGGCCGTAGAAAGTGCTCCAAAGAAAGTTGGAAAAGTAAAACTATTGCCTGTATTTCGGACTACGAACAATGGCCCAATGTCGTAGGATCGCATAAGTGCAAAAATCAAGAATACCGTTCTCGTCAGTGGAAAAAAAAAGAAGCAGAATATTGAACTGCAAGACCGCAGAACCAATTCACAGAGTGAGTCTTCGTCTGCGGACAGTACTCGTACACGTCATCAGGGAACTACATCATTTTCAGGCAATTTATTCCTGTTCACATTAGTGTCTCATTCATTATTTGTTTTCTTGCGCTTTTTTTATAGACGTGGCTCATTCAGCAGTCGTGCCTTGTACACTTTCGATAAACGTCTTTTGGGTGTACTCAATGTTATTATGACAACCCATTAATATGATTTGACTCTTGACGTGGATAAGGGTGTTACTAGGAAAGAGACATGTATCGAGCTATCAGGCATCATCCAACTGAGAACTAATTACATGTAGGGTCCCACAAGGTTCCATTTTAGGCCGTTACTTTTTCTTGTGTATATCAATGACCTTTCATCAGTAACATTACCAGATGCCAAGTTCTTTTTGTTTGCCGATGATACAAACATTGCAATAAATAGCAAACCAAGTGTAGTCTTAGAAAGATCAGCTAATGAAATATCTGTGGACATTAATCACTGGTTCCTAGCCAATTCCTTGACACTAAACTTTGAAAAAACGCACTACATGCAGTTTGTAAGCGGTGTCCCACGAGTATATGCCTAACATACGGATGACTAGCAGATAGAATAAGCGGACAGTGTTAAATTCTTGGATTTACAGGTTGATAATAAATTCAACTGGGAAAAAGCACACCACAGAACTGCTGAAAACAAATCTCTATTCGCAATGCGATTTGTGTCAGACATAGAGGATATAAAAATGAAAACCTGGCATACTATGCTTACTTTCATTCCATAATGTCACGTGGGATTATTTTTTGGTGTAATTCATCAAGCCAAGCTAACGTTTTCTGGGCACAAAAACGTGCAGTAAGAGTTATATGTGGTGTGAGTCCAAGAACATCCTTCAGAAGCCTGTTCAGGGAACTAGGAATACTAACCACTGCTTCCCAATATATTTATTCTTTAATGAAATTTGTCATTTAAAATATATCACTTTTTCAAACCAACAGCTCAATTCATGGAATCAATACTAGAAGTAAGAATAATCTTCACAAGGATTTAAAGTCACTTAGTCTTGCACAAAAAGGTATGCATTATTCAGGAACACACATTTTCAATAACTCGCCAGCAGCCATAAAACGCTTAACAACCAATGAGATTCAGTTTAAGAGAAGCCTAAAGGATTTATTGGTGGCCAACTCCTTCTACTCCATTGATGAATTTCTCAGTAGAACCAACTGATTTGTGTATATATATAAGTACGACATAACTTCTTCACAATTTCAGTGCAGTAATGTGTTCATTGTAAATAAGTGTGTAGGTGTAGGTGTGTGTGTGTTTTTGTTTGTGTGTTTGTTTGTTTGTGTGTGTGTGTGAGTGGTGTGTGTGTAATCACAATCACACTTCTGCACCATTTCAGTGCAGTAGTGTGTTAACTGTAAATAAGAATCTTGATGTTTCTAGTTTCTATAGTTTTGTGGCAATTTGAATGGTTATTGAGTGTTCAGCGTTTTTTATTGGTACTCAGAATGTGTCTGAGCTGTGGTTACCCTCCCCAGAAAGTTGTTTGTATTTCCAATAACGTTATTTGAAAGTGTTACTTCGTGTTACTTGATATGTATTACTTGTTATCGATGTGTATTGATGTATGTCAAGTACAACAAAGTGTTGAACTTTTCGTACAGTCGAGTTTACGTTTCGTCTCCCAAAGTGAGGTAACAGCAGCAAAACTGCTCACGAAGTGGTTGACCAGCAGAAATCTCACCAAGCGTAGCATGTATCAGCGAGTAAGCTGAAAAGTAAAGGGCGCCGCAGGCGCAGTTTATCTCGACAACCTTGTGGTGGCAGTCACCTTGTACTGAAGTGATTGGAAGCGCTGGCAGCCAGTTACTTTTACATAATTACGGGCGCCAATCAGAAGCGGAAGCGCTAGTACAGAGGCTGTCTGTCCTTGCTGCAGTCAGATAAATGCCCGAGTCATGACTGCAGCTCTGGTGTAGAAGTCACTGATGATCCAGCCGTCGACTGCACCACACATGAATCTTGTCTATTTCAGCCAGCCCTTCCTGTGGTGGGTACTGTTACATTACATGGGTAAGGCGTACACGTCCACTGCGCGCTAAAGCCTATTGCCATTTGCCTTGGCTACTGCCATAAAGACAGTTGACCGTTTAGACTTAATTTTGAAAGTGATCATACATTCCCAATGAATGTTTCTTTACGCCCTGTGCAACCGTGATTTTGTAACGTTTCAGGGACCCCGCTGATTGGTCTAAACAGCGAGGAGATCGATTTCAATGTTTAAATTATCTTACATATTAAAATGGAATAATAATAACAGTAACATTAATACAGATACAACCCGCCTGGGTAGCTGCTCATCGGCACCCCGCTTCTGGGATTCACGGAGATGCGTCGGCTCCTGGTCGAGTCTGTCCAGCCCATTTGCGGCGAGGGCCGTAGTGCCGCCCGGTATGGAAAGTGTTTTTAGGCGGTTTTCCACATCCAGCAAGGAGGGCTGGTGCCCATATCTCACCTCAGTCAAACGTTTCGCAAACATTCAGAATACATTTGCACACTCTCACATGGGATAACACTAGACGCAGACTGTAGGTGTTCTACATCTACATTTACATCTACATGATTACTCTGCTATTCACAGTAAAGTGCCGGGCTGAGGGTTCAATGAACCACCTTCACGCTGTCTCTGTGCCGTTCCACTCTCGAACAGTCCGCGGGAAAAACGAGCACTTAAATTTTTCTGTGCAAGCCCTGATTTCTCTTATTTTATCGTGATGATCATTTCTCCCTATGTAGGTGGGTGCCAATGATAATGTTTTCGCAATCTAAGGAGAAAACTGGTGGTCGAAATTTCATGAGAAGATCCCGTCGCAACGAAAAACGCCTTTGTTTTAATGATTGCCGCTCCAGTTCACGTATCATGTCTGTGACACTATCTCCCCTATTTCGCGATAATACAAAACGAGCTGCCCTTCTTTGAACTTTCTCGATGTCATCTCTCAGTCCCACATGGTGCAGATACCATACCGCACAGCAATACTCCAGAATAGTGTGAACAAGCGTGGTGTAAGCAGTCTTTCTGGTAGACCTGTTGCACCTTCTGAGTGTTCTGGCAATGAATCGCAGTCTTTGGTTTGCTCTACCCACAGTGTTATCTATGTGTTAGTTCCAGTTTAGGTTATTTGTAATTGTAGTCCCTAAGTATTTAGTTGAATTTACAGCCCTCAGATCTGTGTGACTTATCGCGTAATCGAAATTTAGCTGATTTCTTTTAGTACTCATGTGAATAACTTCACACTTTTCTTTATTCACGGTCAATTGCCACTTTTCGCATCATACAGATATCTAAATCATTTTGCAATTCGTTCTGATCATCTGATGACTTTACAAGATGGTAAATGACAGCATCATCTGCAAACAATCTAAGACGGCTATTCAGAGTCTCTCCTATGTCGTTCATATAGAACAGGAACAATAGAGGGCCTATAACACTTCCTTGAGGAATGCCAGATATTACTTCTTTTTTACTCGATGACTTTCCGTCTATTACTACGAACTGTGACCTTTCTGACAGGAAGTCACGAATCCCGTCGCACAACTGAAGCGATATTCCGTAGGCTCGCAGTTTGGTTAGAAGGCGCTTGTGAGGAACGGTGTCGAAAGCCCTCTGGAGATCTAAAAGTATGGAATCAATTTGACAACCTCTGTCGTCCGCAGCTCGTGGCACGCGCCCGGGTTCCCGGGTTCGGTTCCTGGCGGGGTCAGGGATTTTCTCTGCCTCGTGATGACTGGGTGTTGTGCGAGGTCCTTAGGTTAGTTAGGTTTAAGTAGTTCTAAGTTCTAGGGGATTGATGACCATAGATGTTAAGACCCATAGTGTTCAGAGCCATTTTGACATCCCCTGTCGATAGCACTTATTACTTCATGAGTATAAAGAGCTAGTCGTGTTTCACAAGATATTTTCTGAAACCGTGCTGACTGTGAGTCAATAAATCGTTTTCTTCGAGGTACTTCATTATATTCGAATACAGTATATGTTTCAACACTCAACTTCAAACCGACGTTAGTGATACAGACCTGTAATTCAGCGGATTACTCCTACTTCCCTTTTCGGGTATTGGTTTGACTTGAGCAATCTTCCAGTCTTTAGGTACGGATCATTCTGTGAGCGAGTGGTTGTATATAATTGCTAAATATGGAGCTATTTTATCAGCATGCTCAGAGAGGAACCTGACTGGTATACTGCCACGACCGGAGGCCTTGCCTTTATTAAGTGATTTAAACTACTTCGTTACACCGAGGATATCTACTTCTATGTTTCTCATCTTGACAGTTGTTCTTGTTTGGAATTCAGGGATATTTACTTCGTCTTCTTTAGTGAAGGAGTTTCGGAAAACCTGTTTAATAACTCTGCTTTAGTGGCACTGTCATCAGTGACATCACCGTTGTTATCGCGCAGTGAAGGTATTGATTGCGTCTTGTCACTGTTGTGCTATATGTATGAGCAGAATCTCTTTGGGCTTTCTGCCACGTCTCGAGAGGTGTTAACAGATTCCGTCGCAGAGGGAAAGGTATGGCGACAGTGAGGGTATCTGGCGATCATTTACCACTGACATTGTTAAATCCAATAATAATAACACGCTCACCCCTGAAGGTATGGGATAAGCCCAGGAAGAAGGAGGAGGAGGAGAAGAAGAAGGAGAAGAAGAAGAAGTAACCAGTGGAAAACTGCTCCTATTAGCCACAAACAAATGCGAAAACTATGAATGAAACGTGGGATACCAGCTGTCTCATTACACCTTTCTCAGCATCTTTAAAAATTTTCCCAAAAATTTGGTATGCAAACATGTTCACGTTTGTCTTTAACTTGCAATTCACGTCTCACTCCTACAAGCTGCCCTAGTTGCAGCTCACTCATATTCATTAGTCCATCGCTCTAAGTCGCTCGTACCCATCCACTCCTACTTGCCCTTTATCGCTCACTCATTCAGCCCATCTCACTACCATTATCTCTTTTGTCTTTCTGACATTTTCTCCTGTGTCTCGGCCACAGTCCCCTTCGTTGTGTTCTTCTATCACACTTTCCTCTCACTGTCGCTGTTTCCCTCTTTCTCTCTGTTACTGCTAGCATGTCATTCCTTTCTTCCAACTGCTACTGTCTCTTCTCACTATCACTATCTCTCACTTCCTCGTCGTCATTGTCATATAGTCTGTCTCTCATTATCACTGGCTCTCGTCCACTTTCACTTTCTCTTTATTCCTTCCCGTCCTGGAACTGTCTCCTTCACACTTTTCCTGACACGGTTCAGTCACTGTCAGCTATGTTCCACAGCCACTGTGTCCTTTTGTTTCTCTCACACTGCCACTGTCTCCTTCGGTCTTTCTATAGCACAACCACTGTCTACAAACTTCCAGTATTTATTACTTTTCCGTCTCTTTGCACTGTCACTGTCTTATCTCTCAGCATAAAAAAGTGGAAATATGTTTATATGCCAAAATTTTTGGGAATATTTTTAAAGGTGCTGAGGATGGTAGGTTCGCCGATGACATTGTAATTCTGTCAGAGACAGCAAAGGACCTGGAAGAGTAGCTGAACGGAATGGACAGTGCCTTGAAAGGGCGATATAAAATGAACATCAACAAAAGCAAAACGAGAACAACGGAATGTAGTCGAATAAAATCGGGTGATTCTGCGGGAATTAGATTAGGAAACGAGACGCTTAAAGAAGTAAAGGAGTTTTGCTATTCGGAGACCAAAATAACTGATGATGGTCGAAGTAGTGAGGACATAAAATGAAGACTGGCTATGGCAGGGAATGCGTTTCTGAAGAAGAGAAATTTGTTAACATCAAGTATAGATTTAAGTGTCAGAAAGCCGTTTCTGAAAGTATTTGTATTGAGTGTAGCCATGTATGGAAGTGAAACATGGACGATAAATAGTTCAGACAAGAAGAGAATAGAAGTTTTCGAAATGTGGTGCTAGGGAAGAATGCTGAAGATTAGATGGGTAGATCACATAACTAATGAGGAGGTATTGAACAGAATTGGAGAGAATTGAAGTTTGTGGCACAACTTGACTAGAAGAAGGGGTCGGTTGGTAAGGCATATTCTGAAGCATCAAGGGATCACCAGTTTAGTGTTGGAGGGCAGCGTGGACGGTAAAAATAGTAGAGGGAGGCCAAGAAATGAATACACTAAGCAGATTCAGAAGGATGTAGGCTGCAGTAGGTACTGGGAGATGAAGAATCTTGCACACGATAGAATAGTATGGAGAGCTGCATCAAACCAGTCTCTGGACTGAAGACCACAACAATAACGAGAATGAGTCGCATGTCAAAAATATTGGGAATTCTTTAAAGTTGATGAGGATGGCTCAATCAGGTAGATGGTACCGTACTTTTCAGTCTGAATCTTTTAAACAGGAACATACTCGCATTTTTTCTGCTGCGGTGGGACCCTTTTTCCGTTATGATATTGCAGTGCCTGTGTTAATCTGACAACAATGCAAAGTTCCTTTTGGGATGTATGCAGGTCCATAGAAGCAGGCACTGCGGCGACCACAGCCATTACGAAACGCATTAAAAAGAAGTCGCAGTTGCGAATATAAACAACATGTCCAAAAGAACAGATACCGTCTTCATATAGACGGATACTTTGGGTCGGATAGCGTCCATATGTAACTATACTCTGAAACATCTACGTTTTTCATTTAAACAGGAGTATGTAATGTGGTCGTGATAAGTTTTTCGTCTGAAGAAGAAGAGATAGCCGAACGAACTAGGTTACATAAATCGTTGATCCTGCTACGCTGTGGCTACCTGCTGCGGTTTTTGCCGTCGATGTAACAGTCTTAAATTGTGATTCAAGCAATTGCGCCATCTGCTAAACACGTGCGTGGTACATATATTGGTGAAAGTTTACACTGACACAGGGCACATGAATCGAAAGAAAATCCGCATCGTACGGACGTCAGCGGCTGGGAGAATCCGTTTGAGAGTGGCGTCACTGCCGTTTGATGTCGGTGCAGTGGAGGAGCTAAACCGTTTCCGAACCGCCCGCTTCCAACATAAATAACCTGTTGCGCAAGTATCGACCTTGATGCTGTCGCAGATACTCGCAGATGTGTGTGCAGGACCAGTGTGCTTTCTATTTCAAACAGACTTCTGTGAGGCTCTATATCTGGAAATCGATGCGCCAAGAATGTTGCAGAAACTGTGTGAGCAACCAATATAATTGTGTGCTTGCGTATCAAGCAACTCAGGTTATTAATTCTACCTGTGTTCTTTTTATTTCTTGCAAAACGTATGATGATTCTCAATAAAAGATACGAGCTGCATTATTTATTGACCATAGCCACTTAAACATTATATCAAGTCCCCCGCTGCGGTTTTCAAGCTGTGTGCTAGACTGATATACTCGATTATGATCTTTGTGTATAATTTATGGTTTGTATATAAGAAGAGTGTGTAATTTACGTATTTTTGTCTGTTCCATACTTAACTCTCATTCGGAGCCATATCTCGTGGCAATGATGGGACCTACGAGCAGGTCAACTACGGAGGAGGCGGTATCTGGCAAGCTGCATTTTTCTTCTGTATATGAAGGCGAATTTCAGAAACTACTGTACGGATTTTGAAACGGTTTTCACTAATCGATAGATTAACAAAGAAAATTGTGCATATGATCCATTACGGCTAAGAAATGATAAGTGTGAAATATATCCCAAATCCTCTCCCAGTTAATGAGTACACGCCATGCATTCCACATTGCTTTCCACATCCGTTTACCTTCACCATAAGGATCTTTTATCAACTCATCACAGCCCCGCCTCTCCTCACTCACGCTGAATACCTCTGAATAATCTACACCATCTGCAAACTCGATTCCATTAATCCTATCATTTGCCCTGTACTTTAGAATCCTTGCATGCTGACGCACCTTTACCAGCACATTCCACCAATCCTACACCTACACACCCTCCACATGATCTACCAAAGAAACTTCAAGTATCTCGCATCCCAGATGATAAGCTCTGCCCGATATTTACTCGTCCTATTAGCTATAGGTCCACCCTACCCAAGCCCCCAATCAGGGCTTCCTACCTATCCTTACCTTCCCACCTATCCTTACCCCCTTTTTTCACGTCTTCCTTTGTTTCCTCACTCTACTTTTCCCAACAACTATTAGTGTCACCAATTCCCCCCTCTACTCCACCCCCTCTTCTGTCCCAACAGCTACTCCATACCCATCGCTGCAATCCACCGGTCCTCCATCCTTGTGCCACTACATTCCTACCCTCTTGACCAGCCAACCTTCCCCCCCTTCAACAATTAACTTCCTGTCCCATGCAAAATACTTGTTTCACATATCAGTGTTTCGGCCTCATGTTTTAAATCTTAAATGTGTGCATATTGTATTTCATTTCACCTTTTATTTACTGTTTCTAACTGTCAGCGCAAAAGTCATCCATCGTATCTCATAACTTCCATTTTATTTTTCGGCTTCAAACAGTTTTACTTATACACTGAAGAGCCAAAGAAACTGGTGCACTTCCGTAATATCGTGTATGGCGCCCGTGAGCATGCAGAAGTGCCGCAACACGACGTGTCGTGGACTCGAGTATCGTCTAAAGTAGCGCTGAAGGGAAGTGACACCATGAATCCTGCAGGGCAGTCCATAAACCCGCAAGATTACTTCATCCCTAACTCGGAGATACTGAGTCCCATTGCTCGTGCACCGATTATAACACCGCGTCCAATCTCACTCAAATCTTCATAATCTGCCATGTAGCAGCAGTAACCGATCTAACAACTGGGCCAGACACTTGTTTTATACAAGCATTGTGAACTGCAGTGCCGTATTCTGACTGTTTACATATCTCTGTATTTGAATACTCATGCCTATACCAGTTTCTTTGGCCCTTCAGTGTATACGTGTATAAGGTCTATTGGTCTTTTGTAGCGACCTTGGGCTGCATGCAGGTTGCCAAAGGTCCTGATTAAAGCATTCGCTGGATCCGATGCATTCCTATATAGAGTGGCTGCAGTTTTCTTGAAGCAGTCCGGGACTCCCTCTTCGTGTGGTGCTTGATGCCGGTACTTAACTGGGAAAATGTATGCCACGTGAAATATCCTTCGCAAGGCCTTGTTATTCTGTGGCTGCAGTCTGTGAGACGTGGCTTTGCTGACGTACCCCAAGCTGGATAGCAATAATCCATCCACCATGTGCTAGAGAAGCATGTGCCTAGCAAAAGTATAGGGGAGGGAAATGATCCACCTTGGTACAACAAACATATTAGGAAGTTGCTGAGAAAACAGAGAATTTTGCACAGTCGGTTTAAACGTGGTCACTGCCCCGATGACAAACAGAAATTATGCGAAATGAAAGCAGTTTTCAGGACAATGAGAGACTCTTTTAACTGATTTGAAAGCAATATTTTATCTGTAGATTCTAAAAATAACCCCAAAAAATTTCGGTGGTACCTAAAATCTATGAACGCTACAAATAATTCAGTACCTTCTCTTGCTGACAGTACGGGTAATGTAACTGTTGATGATGAACAGAAGGCCGAAATTCTAAACATAGCTTTCAAAAATTCGTTTGCGATAGAGGACTGTAGCACCATTCCCCCTTTCAATCATCGAACAAACGAAAGGATGGCTGACATAGTGTTTATTGTAACTGGAATTGTAAAACAGTTAAGATCCTTAGACGCTAGGAAGGCATCTGGCCCAGACGGTATCCCCGTAAGATTTTATGTTGACAATGCTACAAATATAGCACCATTCTTATTCGTCATCTATCAGAGATCATTGGAACGGCGGAAAGTTCCACGGCACCGGAAGAAGGCCCAGGTCATAGCAATCTATAAAAAGGGGAGAAAATCGGATGCACATAATTACCGGCCAATTTCACTGACATCGATTTGTTGTGGGACCATGGAACATATTGTGTGTTCAGACATAATGACCTTTCTAGACTCTGAGAAGCTCATCTGCAGAAACCAGCACGGTTTCAGGAAACAGTGGTCATGCGAGACGCAGCTGGCCCTCTTTGTGCATTATATACAATAGATTCTAGTACCGGCTCCCAGGCTCATGCCATATTTCTCGATTTTCGAAAGGCGTTCGACTCAGTTCCGCACTGTCGCTTGCTACAAAAAGTGCGCGCTTACGGTCTATCCAATGAGATATGTGGCTGGATAGAAAATTTTCGAACAGACAGGGAGCAGTATGTCGTCCTGAACGGGGTAAATTCAACAGAAACAAGAGTAACTTCAGGTGTGCCCCAGGGCAGCGTAATAGGTCCTCTGCTTTTTACGAATTACATAAACAATCTGGTTGATGGTATTGACAGCGGCCTTAGACTGTTTGCCGATGTTGCTGTAGTCTACAGGAAAGTAGTATCACACGAAAGTTGTGAACTAAAAAATGGTTCAAACGACTCTGAGCACTATGGGACTCAACTGCTGTGGTCATTAGTCCCCTACAACTTAGAACTACTTAAATCTAACTAACCTAAGGACATCACACATATCCATGCCCGAGGCAGGATTCGAACCTGCGACCGTAGCAGTCGCACGGTTCCGGACTGCGCGGCTAGAACCGCGAGACCACCGCGGCCGGCGAAAGTTGTGAACAAATGAATGAGAATTTGCAGAAAATAAATGCGTGGTGTAATGACTGGCAGTTATCTCTCAATATTAGTAAGTGTAACCTACTGCTTATAACAAGGCGAAAATTCCCATTAATGTATGAGTACAAAGTAAATGATCAACCTTTGGAAGCGGTAACATCAGTCAAGTATCTGGGTGTGACTATTCCAAATGATCTCAAATGGAACGATCAGATTACACAAGTAACGGGTAAGGCGAACTCTAGATTGCGGTTTATTGATAGAATCCTGAAGGGATGCACTCCTTCAACAAAGGAAATAGCTTGCAATACGTTAGTTTGTCCAGTTTTAGAGTAATGTTCGTCTGGGTCTGATTCAAGAGATTGAGAAGGTCCAAAGAAGAGCGGCAAGATTCGTGACTGGTACATTTAGCCATCGCGGGAGCGTTAACAATCTCATAGAAACTTTGAAGTTGGACACACTTGCAGATAGACGACGCGCTAAGCACTAGAGGCTGCTCACTAAATTCCGAAATCCAATCTTCACCGAGGATGTAGAGCATGTATTATTACTACCTACTTTCAAATCGCGTAATGATCATCATTCAAAGATATGGGAAATAAGAGTCGTTTTTCGATCGCGCGATCCGCGTGTGGAACAGAGGGGGAAAAATATGACTTCGATGCGAATTGCGCCCTCCGCCACACACCGCTTGATGGCTAGCGGGGTATATATGTAGATGTAGGTGAATGAACGTCCTGTAAATTGCCTGTCCTGAGTTCGGTGGTAAACCTGAGTGTTCGTTAATGCATCCAAGCTCTGCACGACTTTCAGCAGGACGTCCGCTGTTAGTCGTTGCCAGATAAGCTGTCTGTCAAGTATGACGCCGAGGTAATTTGCAGATGCAGCCCATTCTATATGTATGTTGAAGAGTAGTAGTCGAGGGAGATCTGGTGTTCTTTTCTAGTATACATGATAGAATGGCTCTTCAGGGCGTTGAATGAAATTCCCCACCTAGTTGACCATCCTTCAACTTCTTGGCACGCTTCCTGAATCAAATGATGCATTGGCTGGAGCCACCTGCTCCTTGTATAAATTGCCGTGTCGTCTGCACATCCTACGCTTTCCAATAATGGAGTCCTGGGAAGATAGGACGTGTACAGAAAATGTAGGGTTGGCCCAAGGAGGAATTCCTGAATGAATTCTTCTGACAGTGGACAGTTCTTATTCGATTGTCACCACAGCAGTACTATCTTCTAAGTATGAGGCGACCAGTTTGAAGTACCTTTCATGGACACCCGTTTCATTTAGTTTCCAAATCAGTTCCTGGAGCCACACAGTGTCGAAGGCTTTCGACGCGTCTGAGAATACTGGCCCACAGTATTCCTTGTTGTTGTAGGCGGTGACGATTTCTTTCACCGCCCTTGTGAGTTGTTGAGTGGTGGAATGTCCTTCACGAAATCCGAACTGTTCAGTGGGCAACATTTCTCTGTCACTGATGACCCTTCTTAATATTCTGAGGAGTAGCCTCTCGAAGACCTTACTTAACTGAGATAGGAGGCTGACTGGCCTACACTTCTCTGGGACCCTGCGAGGCTTTGGGTACTGCAGTCGCCGCTCCATGCTTCCAGCTGCTGGGATACTTTTTGTGTTTAATAATGTTGGTGAAGACATCTGGTCGTAGGCTTCATGTGGAAGTTTCCTTAAACAGTCCGCCTTGGTAGCTGCGCGGTCAGCGCGGTGGATTGATAAGCGAAGGAACCCGAGTTCGTTTCCCGTGCGGGTCACAGATTTTTCCTCGCTCGGGGACTGGGTGCTGGATGTTGTGTTGTTCTCACACACGTATCGTTACAATTAACATGAATTGAGATGGCTGAATGAGCACATTCCGAAAGCTAATAAATGGAAATCAAAAAGTTCCTTTAATGCTTTTTGTGGTATCTCGTCTAGTCCTGGGCCATTATTATTTGGTAAACCTCTTACAACACAGGTGGCGTCTTCGGCACTGATTGGGGAGATGCATTCTGCTTCGTCACTATTCCATGCCAGAAAAGTGGCTACCTCTCCGAAACATAGTGCGTCTGTTATCGGTCTTAGGTTTCTTCAACTGGTCTGTAGTAATCTTGTAAAACATCAGCAAGAGATTAATGTGACTGGGCCGTGTATGTTGCATATTTAACTAGCGTTTGGAGTGACATCTCGTGACAGTGATGGGAGGTACGAGTTGGTCAGCTACAGAGCAGGTTTTATTTGTCAGGAAAACAGCAAACAGGCGTCGTAGCTTTAGATAGCACCAAAGCTAATCAGAACCTATGTCTGGCCTGGTAGTTTCATGGCGGTAGCTCAGTACGTTCGGAAAGGGGACAGCCTACTCTCTGTAATTATAAAAAAAGTGACTGAAGTTTTCATCGACGGAATCTGAGAGACGTAATGCGACATCCGCACAAAACTATTGAAGAAGCTAGAAGAGAAAAAGTGGTAAATCACAAGCCTGGAGCCGTGGTGCGACAGCGGTTCTAGGCGCTACAGTCTGGAATCGCGTGACCGCTACGGTCGCAGGTTCGAATCCTGCCTCGAGCATGGATGTGTGTGATGTCCTTAGGTTAGTTAGGTTTAAGTAGTTCTAAGCTCTAGGGGACTGATGACCTCAGATGTTAAGTCCCATAGTGCTGAGAGCCATTTGAACCATTTTTTGACACGCTCGTCGCCGAATGAAAGACCTTCACTTGGCCGTTACACATGTCATTATTGTTACCATTATCCTTTTTCTATTTGTATGTAAAACTCAGTTTGTGTATATGACTATGTTGAAAACAAGGTGTCTCGCTTTGGATACTAAGCGCTATACACGCGAGTCGGGCCGGATGATGAGCCAAAACATTGTGACCACAGACAGCAGAGAGAGTGAATTCTGCATGGTGGCGCTGCGGGCTCGTGACGTGGTAATGACAGTACAGGGTGTCCGTAATAAAATTTCCACTTTAAAAACGCTGTAGAAAGAGAAACACTGCTCAGAATGACGGCAGATTTCTACATAATAATGTTATTATTCAGGGAGGAAAAGTTATGGGAAAAAGAAGAGCGAACGTTTTACCACATCTTCGGCAGAGATCCGATAAACTGCTTTCTTTCCTCTGCTCCATTGCACTTGAACAGAACCTGTCTTTCAGAATTCTGTAATCATTTTCTATGGATCACTTCTGGTGGGTCACCTTTCTTGTAAAAGACAGTGCCACTTGCTTGAGAGAGACATCGTTTTCAGCATATGACAGATTTTGACAGGGACCAAATTGTGGATCTCCAAAAAAATGGTTCAGATGGCTCTGAACGCCATGGGACTTAAGTTCTGAGGTCATCAGTCCCCTAGAACTTAGAACTACTTAAACCTAACTAACCTAAGGACATCACACACATCCATGCCCGAGGCAGGATTGGAACCTGCGACCGTAGCGGTCGCGCGGTTCCAGACTGTAGCGCCTAGAACCGCTCTGCCACTCCGGCCGGCGTGGATCTCCATTTGGACGGTTGAGTCAGTCCCGCAATATCCAGATTTGTGGGGAATTTTGATGTGACAGTGGCATAATGTTGGACTGCTTGGGAACGTCAGGGCAGACACGCTCGTCGCCCAAGCCCTGGTCGACCACAAAGAAGGGTCGTCGTATTGTGCACCAATCATATTGTAACCGCTTCACATCTGCGCCAGCCATGCTAAAACAATTGGACCTCCTACAACATTCCGTCTCATACGAACCATTGGTCGCAGACTAGCAGCAGCCGTACTGGGGACCCATTCGTAGATGCCCCCACCGCAGCACAAGTGTCTGCGTTTCAATTGTTTCGATTGTTGTCGTGACAGGGAAGCGTGTCCTGCTAATGTACTGCGTCGCATTGTATTCGACGGTGAATAGAGTTACGACTACCCAGGCTGTCCATCAGCCATGATGGTAAAGTGCCGCCATAGTATGGGGATCCATCAGGCATGACTCCAAGACTCGGCTGACAGTGATTCGAGGAGCTATGACGGCACGACAGAGCATCACGAACATCCTGCGTCCTCATGTGCTACATTCTCCTGCGACAGTATCGTGGCGCCAAATTTCAACAGAACCTGCTCCTCGACGGGTGGAACGTATATCTCCGAACCGTCTGCGTGATGTTGAGGTACTCCAGACAGAACATGTGTGTGACCACTCGGACGTAAACTCCGCCCTATTCCCAGTACCCAGAATATCAAGGACACCTACATTTGAGGGCCAACTTACTCGCGGAGAGAATACAAAATCTTCACCACACCCTTCCCAACTGAATCACTGCATGCACCCAGGACAGAACGGGTCGAACCTCGTACTGATAACTGGGTTCATACTACCAATTTCTTTGTAAATTTGACTCGATGTTGTAATCACTAGAGTAACATCACATATCCTGTCAACCCGTGAAGTATCATTTCGATTCATCCTCCTCTTCAGTCCGCAGCTCGTGGTCTCGCGGTTGCGTTCTCGCTTCCCGAGCACGGGGTCCCGGGTTCGATTCTCGGCGGGGTCAGGGATTTCACTTGCCTCGAGATGACTGGGTGTTTGTGTTGTCCTCATCATTTCACCATCATTCATGAAAGTGGCGAGATTCGGCTGAGAAAAGGTTGGGAATTTGTACGGACGCTGATAACCACGCAATTGACCGCCACACAAACCAAACATCATCATCGTCTTCCTCTTAGGGATGGTTCACTTTTTTTGTCCTGTAGACTACACTAATATGAAATTGTCTAACAGTTCGTAGTCGCTGCATTTATTGGAACTTCAACCTGTAACGTTATGTTTACATGAGTTATGTTGTCTGTCGTTGTTTACAGCACTATAGTCTACAAGTAGACGGCACGTGTCTGCAGCAGCCTGTTACACGTGATTCCGTGTTGCCAGCGGGAATTGCCGCAGCCTCACAGATGACCCAACATAAGGCACCTCTGAACTATTCGCTCGCTAATGCACACAAGTCAGAGTGATAACCTCAGAACCGGCATTGTTTACACTGACGTTCATTTCACGCGCACTCTCTTGAAAAAAAGAAAGTGTATCGTCTTATCACATCCACAAGTGACGAAGTTATTTTTTGCCTCTCCTTGAGATGAATTTACGATGTCCTAGTCTAATCGGATACTAAAATTACGAATATTTCACGTGAAGTGACTCACTTCTTCCATCAAGTCTATTAGCGAGCCTACAATATACAACGACCATATCAAAACACTACACTAAACTAGCTTTAAAATTATTTAAATAAAACAGTCTTGATCGCACGAAGGTTATATATAATTCGTTTGGTGGCTGCTTTCGGTCTTTTATAAGATCGTTATCAGATCATTTCTTACTCTGTAAACAACTGTAAATATAATTTTACCGATCCCTATTTTCCTAAGGACAATGGTCCAAAAAATTCTTTGTATACTAAAAGACTTTGTAACCTCCCAATAGTGAAAAATATAATTATATCATTCTGCGTAACCTAGCAACAGATAAATTCTGTAACCTAACAATAATACAATGTGCCTAATCTCTCAATAAAATTGTGGCTGAATTATAACCTTTCAATAATTGACTGTGATTTTAATCTGGTAAATTTGGACGTCGGCAGTGCTGCGTCATGGCCCTGAAAGATCATTCTAAATAAATGGAAAATTCTTACCTCAATAAGGTCGCCGGATAACGCATATATATATCTGCTCCTATACGAAATTTTTCTGGCACAGCCCAGTGCAATGCTAGATTTGTCATGTATAAAAGGAAACAACTGCTTTTTCTTTACAATAATTGGGATGACCATGGATTGGAGGAATTAGTAAATTCTTTAAATTGAAATGAATGATTGTCAAAGGTTAATTTTTATAAGAAAGATTATTATTAAGAGATTTTTTAAACATTTACATGGGACTTGGTATTACAATAAATAGTACATTTGCGCGAGGCTGCTTTTACCTTATACTACAACGCTCAGGCACCGCCATCGTTCCCCACGACCGCCCCAGCCAACTTCATACACACGACTGCTAGCTACAACTTACTCCTATTCCCACACAGTTCCTACTGCAGTCAACACTGCTCTCTGGTCTGACATTCTCTTATAGCTTACATATCGCAGACAGCGCGTGAGCAATCCATCGAGATTACATCTGCTCGAGTGCGCTGGCAACAACTTCCTGTCATAGACCTCTTACAACTTGATTACTTAAATTCTCTGATCACTAGCAAGTTTTGCTATTTCCATGAGACAAGTGTTAAGACATCGTGTTCTTTCTCCACAAGAGAACTTGTGATGTTCTTATATTAACTACTATTACTTGAAGAGATACGTAATTTTAAGTGTTAATTTTTATAGGGGTTGGACAAAAATATTAACACCGCAGGAACGCATGCTTGATTGTAAATGCAGATACGAGCCAAGTCCGCAGTTTGCACTGTTGTATTTAACGACGAGCGACCGGTCTACAATGTCCTCAGTTCGTTTCAAATTTCAGTCGTGATCAGAACAGCATTCTTTATACTCGTGAGAGCATTATGTAGGAGCTGCGTAAATTCGAATGGTGGAGAATTGTTGGTGTTCGTAGGGTGGTTGCATCCGTAATCAACGTATCCGAATTGTTTCGTGTTCCAAGAGATACCATATCAAAGACTTATACCGCATGCAGGGAAAGAGGAGAAACGTATCCTAAGCAAAAATTTAGAAATTTGTGGTAAGTTCCTATGGGACCAAACTGCTGAGGTCATCGGTCCCTAGGCTTACACGCTACTTAAACCGACTTAAGCTAAGGACAACGCAGACACACACCCATGCCCGAACTTGGCTATCCTGTGCGTCATTACTATTTTGTAAATATTTAATTTACTTGTTTTGGTTTATTTGTTTTCAGTGCGTATGTAATAGATTCATATTCATGTTTCACAAATTCTGAAGCGTGTTTCTTTTTGCTTTTGCTTCCAACTTACAGATGTTTTATTGGCTGTAAAATCGAAACTGATCATCTAGTGGCAGTACACTTCGCCTGCTTTCACTAACGATCTAAACACAAAGGAAATGTGCCAGTCCATACGATTTTGCTAGAATCTGACTTAGTCCTACTTACAGATGTGAATCAAGCAATTAGTCAGAAGATCTGTTAATCAAAGCTTCTCATGGGGATGTAGGTAAAGAGAAAGAGTCGTACCACAATGACAACAATAGGAGGAACCCGACTTTGTCTCATTAACTGAAACACATCCTACATCTAAGATTTACAAAAAAAACAAGCAAAGAAATATTATGCACTGAAATCAGGCTGAAAGAGTGCATCTGTATTTAGTATCAGGTTTCACACGTGATGAAGTAACATGTAAACAACCATACATATTATAAAAATGTATGTATGTATGTATGTATGTATGTGTGTGTGTGTGTGTGTGTGTGTGTGTGTGTACGCGTTTTCCACATTTCCTCTGAAACCACTTGCCCGATTTCAACCAAACTTGGTACACACATTCCTTATTGTCAGACAACAATCACTTTGGGGGTAAGAACCACCTACCTATCATGTTTAAGAAGATATGACGTCACAAACAACTAGGTGCGTGAAGATTTGATGCGTCATGCATTACGTTTAAGAGTATTACTTCTGCTCACGAACTGTATTTGCAAGAAATTTCGCAGACGGTATCCATATATGCAGCTAGATACATCGACAAAAGTATATCTTGTACCACAGTTCAGGAGATACGACTTCATGAACACTGAGATTCGTGGAAAAATTACCACATTGTGCATGCTGTTTACAAACTCAACTCAAAGATGTTTTCACCTATACACGGAAATGGATTTTTTTTCGATTCTTCACTCCAAACACAGTTTATTGTTTGTTTTCATTCCTGACAGAAAACGGGAAAAATAAATAGCCAGACAATGTCGGGTTTGTCAGTTAATAAGAACTATGAAGTGGTAGTAGGGAAGTTGGTATGCGGTGGAGACGAGCTAGAGAGAGAAACACTACCCATGACGTGCAAAGTGGATCATGATATCATGTTGGACGCCGGTTGTCTTCCGAACGCGTGAACCACGTAGAACATTTACGTCTCGGAATAGTAAACATCGTACTCGATTTTCAAACGCTCTCACTTCTCCTATCTGTGTGTGAGACCTCAGAGCCCGTTTTTCGCTAAAGTCCGCTTACCACGAGCTCCTCTTTGCTGGACACTGACTAAGCCGGCGCTACGTCTTTACTGCTCCAGGACACCGACTAAAGTGAGACAGAGTGACCCTGTTGGGTCCTATTTAAAAACTGTGTTCCAGCAAGAAACAGCAGACAGTCAGAGTAGGCACTATTTTCTATTACCGCCCTAAAAGACAGTTTCTACAAAAAGTTTTGCCCGTCTTACAAGCGGTTTGTGATCCTAATCGCCAACTATCTCCGAGGAAGATATCCCTCAACTCCTGGCATCCTTATTCAAAATCTAGAACCCTGTCGAAAAATCATCACCTTTTTGGTGGCCACTAGTAATTACATTTTGACAAGCGCTGCAATTAAGTTATCCTGGTTGAATCTTACCCATGTATGGAGGTAATGGTGATATGCCATTTGCGCCTCATTCTCTTCTCGGTAACACACAAAAAAATTGCAGAGATCCAAAATATGGCTTTACTTAGGAAGTCACTCTCCTGATAGAAAAGATAGTCCCAACAAGGAAACTAGTTTAAATGTATTTAAATTATACACCGGAGCATAGAACGCCGAATTCCAGATCATCACTCTCTCTCTCTTGGGAAGTACCAGTACAGCGCAATGTCAGGCCGATCAATGACGGACATTCTCGCTTTTTATCGGGTGGTTATAATTAAACTTTCCCTATTTCATACGTTATAACACGAAAACTAGTTACTATACGAGTACCAAAGTAGGTAATATTGATGTCAAGGACAAGGGGAAGAGCAATAATCCAGAATAAATTCAATTGAAACGCTTTTAATGTGCTGCTACGGTATATAATACCGTTACATACCGGTACCATTACTGCTACAAAAGGGGCCAATCAGTGTCCAGAAGAGTTAAAAAAAGCGCTGGATTGCATTCTGCACAACAGAACGAAGCATGTCCGTCGGTATGCTGCCTACCTCTCTTGATATGCTGCGTTTCAGATCAACGCATGTGTGAATGTCCCCCTGGTAAACCCTGTCCTTCAGATAGCCCCACAACCAGAAATCACAGAGAGTGAGATCAGGTGATGTTGCCGGCCCAGCATTTGGAAACGATCACTGATAATTCGATCGTTTCCAAATATGTTTCGCAGAAGCAGGTGAACTTCACGAGCGATGTGCGATGAGCCATGAAAACTACACTCCTGGAAATGGAAAAAAGAGCACATTGACACCGGTGTGTCAGACCCACCATACTTGCTCCGGACACTGCGAGAGGGCTGTACAAGCAATGATCACACGCACGGCACAGCGGACACACCAGGAACCGCGGTGTTGGCCGTCGAATGGCGCTAGCTGCGCAGCATTTGTGCACTGCCGCCGTCAGTGTCAGCCAGTTTGCCGTGACATACGGAGCTCCATCGCAGTCTTTAACACTGGTAGCATGCCGCGACAGCGTGGACGTGAACCGTATGTGCAGTTGACGGACTTTGAGCGAGGGCGTATAGTGGGCATGCGGCAGGCCGGGTGGACGTACCGCCGAATTTCTCAACACGTGGGTCGTGAGGTCTCCACAGTACATCGATGTTGTCGCCCATGGTCGGCGGAAGGTGCACGTGCCCCTCGACCTGGGACCGGACCGCAGCGACGCACGGATGCACACCAAGACCGTAGGATCCTACGCAGTGCCGTAGGGGACCGCACCGCCACTTCCCAGCAAATTAGGGACACTGTTGCTCCTGGGGTATCGGCGAGGACCATTCGCAACCGTCTCCATGAAGCTGGGCTACGGTCCCGCACACCGTTAGGCCGTCTTCCGCTCACGCCCCAACATCGTGCAGCCCGCCTCCAGTGGTGTCGCGAGAGGCGTGAATGGAGGGACGAATGGAGACGTGTCGTCTTCAGCGATGAGAGTTGCTTCTGCCTTGGTGCCAATGATGGTCATATGCGTGTTTGGCGCCGTGCAGGTGAGCGCCACAATCAGGACTGCATACGACCGAGGCACACAGGGCCAACACCCGGCATCATGGTGTGGGGAGCGATCTCCTACACTGGCCGTACACCTCTGGTGATCGTCGAGGGGACACTGAATAGTGCACGGTACATCCAAACCGTCATCGAACCCATCGTTCTACCATTCCTAGACCGGCAAGGGAACTTGCTGTTCCAACAGGACAATGCACGTCCGCATGTGTCCCATGCCACCCAACGTGCTCTAGAAGGTTAAGTCAGCTACCCTGGCCAGCAAGATCTCCGGATCTGTCCCCCATTGAGCATGTTTGGGACTGGATGAAGCGTCGTCTCACGCGGTCTGCACGTCCAGCACGAACGCTGGTCCAACTGAGGCGCCAGGTGGAAATGGCATGGCAAGCCGTTCCACAGGACTACATCCAGCATCTCTACGATCGTCTCCATGGGAGAATAGCAGCCTGCATTGCTGCGAAAGGTGGATATACACTGTACTAGTGCCGACATTGTGCATGCTCTGTTGCCTGTGTCTATGTGCCTGTGGTTCTGTCAGTGTGATCATGTGATGTATCTGACCCCAGGAATGTGTCAATGAAGTTTCCCCTTCCTGGGACAATGAATTCACGGTGTTCTTATTTCAATTTCCAGGAGTGTATGAAGTTCAATGCGTCTCTCTCCTGTACGGCGAGTATGACATGCGGGCAAAGCATATAGCAGTAACGCTGGCCAGTCACACTGCACGTCTTTGGTCCTTGAACGCCAATCTGTTCAAAAAAGAATGGGCCAATGATGAACGTAGGTGTGGAGCCACACTATACGGTGACACGTTCACAATACAGAGGAACGTCATGTTCAGTGACGAGGTGAAGATCCCGACACTCCGCAATTCTGTGTGTTCAGCTCACCCGTCACAGAAAAATGAGTTTCGTCTGTCCACAGGATGGTCCAGGGCCAGCCCTCGTCAACTTCAGTCC